>NC_064923.1:746562711-747187711 GCF_023897955.1 Schistocerca gregaria
TTCAAACTTTTCTTCACACCTTCGTTGAACAAAAATTCACAGATTTTTTCTTATCTTCAAATTCTTTCGACAAAACTGTCTACATATCATATGAGTCGAATGAGTTTCGTTATGTGACGGCTAGAGAAATGTTCAACAAGCTTCCATAGCTCCTGATGTCACCAAGGAGTAAAAATGAAATGGTCTGATGATGATCCGATAAAAGACCGAAATCAGTCACCAACTTTCATGCAAACTAAACTGTTTTATAAAATTATATTAATACAATTTTATCAATTGCTCTTTCCGAAGAATGTCCAAAAAAATGCTTTTTCATTATCACTGAAAGCTATTGAAGTACATCGTATCTTCGGTTTAACAAGGTATTCTTGTTCTGGACTCCTTAATAGAAACACAGTTTGCTCAGCCGTTAGAGGTATTTCGTATTTCTTGTAACATTACCACAGTTTATATCGAAATATTAGCACCATTCGAATGAATGTCGAACAATTTAACTAGAGAATCTTACAAATGTAAGTCTTCAGGAAATTAGGTCTGTCGATTACTTACCACATTCTTCAAGTTGCTTTTCTGCAAGACTGAAGACGTTGACTCCATAATGAACGCAGGTGTAATTACTGCTCCAGTGACTTTATTAGTAATTGATTGTATCGTCGCCTATTCGAAGAAATATTGGTTACCCATGTTCCGTCAGCCGAAGCTGCACGCCATTCTTTTTGCATGCGCAGTCTATTCCACTTGCAGTGGGTATGTACATTTCTCCAGCTGCCTGGCGTGAAACTTATTGGCAATTTTCGATAATTAAAAGTACTTGCTCGCCATTTTAGCAATTAGACGTTTGACCGTGCTCAATTGTCTGTTAGTATTCTTGCCATTGATAAATGTTTCAGGCAAATTTCTACAAGTGATGCTAAACCATTCCGTCGTTAATATAGCTTTTCCGTACGTTGGAGAGGTTTCTCAGCACGAAGGATACACGGTGCTACAGTACATCGCCAGGAAACATGAGTACGTTTAGGGTCGTCTTACCATCTCGCACACCTTCTCCTTTAAAGTCCGCAGCTCGTGCGGTAGCGTTTTCTCTTCTCACGCCCGGGTTCCCGGGTTCGATTCCGGCCGGGTCAGGGATTTTCTCTGCCTCGTGATGACTGAGTGTTGTGTGATGTCCTTAAGTTAGTTAGGTTTAAGTAGTTCTAAGTTTTAGGGCACTGAGGACCATGGATGTTAGTCCCATAATGATCAGAGGCATTTGAACCACCTTCTCTTTTTACCTTGATCTAGGATTGCTGAGAATAGTTTTAAAAACTTGAAATCTTCTTGTATGATTCTTCTTTCAGTTCTGAATTTCTCAATAGCGTGATGAACTGTAGTGGAAGTTTTAACATTTACGTATATCTTATTTAGTATACTAACATAATTTGAGTCAATGCCTTGCTTATCGAGGTTTACTGGTAGAGGAGAGTGTTGTTTCTTGGTAGAATTTTCATAATTTCTCCTCTATATATGTTCTCCCCCCATCAACCATGGACCTTGCCGTTGGTGGGGAGGCTTGCGTACCTCAGCGATACAGATAGCCGTACCGTAGGTGCAACCACAACGGAGGGGTATCTGTTGAGAGGCCAGACAAACGTGTGGTTCCTGAAGAGGGGCAGCAGCCTTTTCAGTAGTTGCAGCGGCAACAGTCTAGATGATTGACTGATCTGGCCTTGTAACATTAACCAAAACGGCCTTGCTGTGCTGGTACTGCGAACGGCTGAAAGCAAGGGGAAACTACGGCCGTAATTTTTCCCAAGGGCATGCAGCTTTATTGTATGATTAAATGATGATGGCGTCCTCTTGGGTAAAATATTCCGGAGGTAAATGAGTCCCCCATTCGGATCTCCGGGCAGGGACTACTCAAGAGGATGTCATCATCAGGAGAAAGAAAACTGGTGTTCTACGGATCGGAGTGTAGACTGTCAGATCCCTTAATCGGGCAGGTAGGTTATAAAATTTAATAAGGGAAATTGATAGGTTAAAGTTAGATATAGTGGGAATTAGTGAAGTTCGGTGGCAGGAGGAACAAGACTTCTGGTCAGGTGAATACAGGGTAATAAACACAAAATCAAATAGGGGTAATTCAGGAGTAGGTTTAATAATGAATAGGAAAATAGGAATGCGGGTAATCTACTACAAACAGCATAGTGAACGCATTATTGTGGCTAAGATAGTTACGAAGCCCACACCTACTACAGTAGTACACGTTTATACGCCAACTAGCTCTGCAGATGACGAAGAAATTGAAGAAATGTATGATGAAATTAAAGAAATTATTCAGATAGTGAAGGGAGATGAAAATTTAATAGTCATGGGTGACTGGAATTCGGTTGCAGGAAAAGGGAGAGAGGGAAACGTAGTAGGTGATTATGGACTGGGGCAAAGAAATGAAAGAGGAAGCCGCCTGGTAGAATTTTGCACATAGGACAACTTTATCATCGGTAACACTTGGTTCATGGATTCTAAAAGAAGGCTGTATACATGGAAGAAGCCTGGAGATAATAAAAGGTATCAGATAGATTACATAATGGTAAGACAGAGATTTAGGAACCAGATTTTAAATTGTAAGACATTTCTAGGGGCAGATGTGGACTCTGACCACAATCTATTGGTTATGACCTGTAGATTAAAACTGAAGAAACTGCAAAAAGGTGGGAATTTAAGGAGATGGGACATGGATAAACTAAAGGAACCAGAGGTTGTACAGAGTTTCAGGGAGAGCATAAGGGAACAATTGACAGGAATGGGGGAAAGAAATACAGTAGAAGAAGAATGGGTAGCTTTGAGGGATGAAGTAGTGAAGGCAGCAGAGGATCAAGTAGGTAAAAGAGATGAGGGCTAGTAGAAATCCTTGGGTAACAGAAGAAATAATGAATTCAATTGATGAAAGGAGAAAATATAAAAATGCAGTAAATGAAGCAGGCAAAAAGGAATACAGACGTCTCAAAAATGAGATCGACAAGAAGTGCAAAATGGCTAAGCAGGGATGGCTAGAGGACAAATGTAAGGATGTAGAGGCTTATCTCACTAGGGGTAAGACAGATGCAGCCTACAGGAAAATTAAAGAAACCTTTGGAGAA
Source organism: Schistocerca gregaria (assembly GCF_023897955.1). Lineage (NCBI taxonomy): Eukaryota > Metazoa > Arthropoda > Insecta > Orthoptera > Acrididae > Schistocerca > Schistocerca gregaria. Next base: position 746,565,828 of record NC_064923.1, read on the forward strand.
AAGAGAGCCACTTGTATGAATATCAAGAGCTCAGATGGAAACCCAGTTCTAAGCAAAGAAGGAAAAGCAGAAAGGTGGAAGGAGTATATAGAGGGTCTATACAAAGGTGATGTACTTGAGGACAATATCATGGAAATGGAAGAGGATGTAGATGAAGACGAAATGGGAGACACGATACTGCGTGTAGAGTTTGACAGAGCACTGAAAGGCCTGAGTCGAAACAAGGCCCCGGGAGTAGACAGCATTCCACTGGAACTACTGACGGCCTTGGGAGAGCCAGTCCTGACAAAACTCTACCATCTGGTGAGCAAGATGTATGAGACAGGTGAAATACCCTTACACTTCAAGAAGAATATAATAATTCCAATCCAAAAGAAAGCAGGTGTTGACAGATGTGAAAATTACCGAACAATCACTTCAAAAGCACAGTTGCAAAATACTAACGCGAATTCTTTACAGACGAATGGAAAAACTAGTAGAAGCCGACCTCGGAGAAGATCAGTTTGGATTCCGTAGAAATGTTGGAACACGTGAGGCAATACTGACCCTACGACTTATCTTAGAAGCTAGATTAAGGAAAGGCAAACCTACGTTTGTAGACTTAGAGAAAGCTTTTGAGAATGTTGACTGGAATACGCTGTTTCAAATTCTGAAGGTGGCAGGGGTAAAATATAGGGAGCGAAAGGCTATTTACAATTTGTGCAGAAACTAGATGGCAGTTATAAGAGTCGAGGGGCATGAAAGGGAAGCAGTGGTTGGGAAGGGAGTGAGACAGGGTTGTAGTCTCTCTCCGTTTCTGAAAGTATTTGTATGTAGTGCAGCCATGTATGGATTTCGAAATGTTCTATTCTCTTCTTGTCCAAACTATTTATCGTCCATGTTTCACTTCCATAAATGGCTACACTCCATACAAATACTTTCAGAAATGACTTCCTGATACTTAAATCTATACAGGCCTGTACTCGATGTTAACAAACCTCTCTTCTTCAGAAGCGCTTTCCTTGCCATTGCCAGCCTACATTTTATATCCTCTCTGGTTCGACCATCATGAGTTATTTTGCTCCCCAAATAGCAAAACTCCTTTACTACTTTAAGTGTCTCATTTCCTATTCTAATTCCCTCAGCATCACCCGACTTAATTCGACTACATTCCATTATCCTCGTTTTGCTTTTGTTGATGGTCACCTTATATCCACCTTTCAAGACACTATCCATTCCGTTCAACTGCTCTTCCAAGTCCTTTGCTGTCTCTCACAGAATTACGATGTCATCGGCGAACCTCAAAGTTTTTATTTTTTCTCCATGGACTTTAATACCTACTCCGAATTCTTCTTTTGTTTCCTTCACTGCTTGCTCAATATACAGATTGAATAACATCGCAGAGAGACTACAGCCCTGTCTCACTCCCTTCCCAACCATTGCTTCCCTTTCATGTCCCTTTCACAATTTTATGCGCAGAAATCCACAGTTATGTTTAAGGACACCAGAAGCGACATCTTTAACTCTAGCGACGTCGTTCAATAAGACTAACGTTAATTTAGTTTTTGCAATGTACGTTTCTAGCATTTGTAGACTTAGAGAAAGCTTTTGACAATGTTGACTGGAATACTCTTTTTCAAATTCTAAAGGTGGCAGGGGTAAAATACAGGGAGCGAAAGGCTATTTATAATTTGTACAGAAACCAGATGGCAGTAATAAGAGTCGAGGGGCATGAAAGGGAAGCAGTGGTTGGGAAAGGAGTGAGACAGGGTTGTAGCCTCTCCCCGATGTTATTCAATCTGTATATTGAGCAAGCAGTAAAGGAAACAAAAGAAAAATTTGGAGTAGGTATTAAAATTCATGGAGACGAAGTAAACACTTTGAGGTTCGCCGATGACATTGTAATTCTGTCAGAAACGGCAAAGGACTTGGAAGAGCAGTTGAACGGAATGGACAGTGTCTTGAAAGGAGGATATAAGATGAACATCAACAAAAGCAAAACGAGGATAATGGAATGTAGTCAAATTAAATCGGGTGATGCTGAGGGAATTAGATTAGGAAATGAGACACTTAAAGTAGTAAAGGAGTTTTGCTATTTAGGAAGTAAAATAACTGATGATGGTCGAAGTAGAGAGGATATAAAATGTAGACTGGCAATGGCAAGGAAAGCGTTTCTGAAGAAGAGAAATTTGTTAACATCGAATATAGATTTATGTATCAGGAAGTCGTTTCTGAAAGTATTTGTTTGGAGTGTAGCCATGTATGGAAGTGAAACATGGACGATAACTAGTTTGGACAAGAAGAGAATAGAAGCTTTTGAAATGTGGTGCTACAGAAGAATACTGAAGATAAGGTGGATAGATCACGTAACTAATGAGGAGGTATTGAATAGGATTGGGGAGAAGAGAAGTTTGTGGCACAACTTGACTAGAAGAAGGGATCGGTTGGTAGGACATGTTTTGAGGCATCAAGGGATCACAAATTTAGCATTGGAGGGCAGTGTGGAGGGTAAAAATCGTAGAGGGAGACCGAGAGATCAGTACACTAAGCAGATTCAGAAGGATGTAGGTTGCAGTAGGTACTGGGAGATGAAGCAGCTTGCACAGGATAGAGTAGCATGGAGAGCTGCATCAAACCAGTCTCAGGACTGAAGACAACAACAACAACATCAACGACTTTTCCAAAAATATCAGTTTAATGCTTTTCGCATATGGAAAATTGATGAAACAGGAGTCAAAACGGTTCAAAAATCTAAGAAAATAGTACCTAATCGTGTCCAAGAGCAAATTGGAGCTATCACACCGGCTGAGAGGGGAACTCTTGTAACAGTAAGCAAAGAATAAATGCTTAGAGATTTTTTTTTTTTTGTCTTTAGTACCTGCCGCGGTAGACATTACACCTTGCCCCAAGCACGAGGTAAGTTGTAACACCGTACTTCTTCTAGCAAATAACTGACTGTAAGATAATGACCAATAGTTATGGTATTATTTTTACTCGATTTGGTAGAGGAAGAGTTACAGCATCCTCTGTATTTAGCAGCAATTTCATCGATGGATCTCAAGATATATCAGTTTTCATGAAAACTGTTACAACAAGCCACTCGCTCCGCTATTCAGACAAAAAGGGAACAGAAACTTTGCAAATGATATTGAGCTATAGAAGAATGCTAAGATAGTATGGGTAGATAAAATAGCTAATGAGAGCTGATCCGATTTCGGGTTAAAAATATAAAAAGAAGGCAAACGGTGACTAAAAGAAGATATTAGTTTGCGGAATACATTCCGAGGCATAAAGGAAACTTCACTTTGCTAACGGAGAGAAGAGTGAGGGGCAAAACTTGCAGAAGGAGACCAAAGCGCGAGCAAGGTAAGCAGGTTCAGTTGGTTGTAGGTTGCATTAGATATGGAGAGATGAAGATGCTTCCACAGATATGTCAGCTTGGTTGGATGCATCAAAGCAGTCTTCAGACTGAAAAGCGCAACAGCATGGAACAATATCCCTGGCGTCACATTTGTTGTGTACCTGACGCGTTAAACATCTACTTTGCAGAGGTGCGCTGCTGAAATTGCTACGGAAAATGCCATCATATTTCAAACCTCAATTTAAATGAAAATAGCTGCTAGCTGCCACAGCAAGAACTCCCTCCGCTTCCCCTCCCAAGTCACTGAGGCAAGCATCTAAAGCGGCAATCGGCAAACAGTCTGGAAAACCAAAGCATGCCGCACCTCGTTCTTCACAGGGAGGGCAAATATTAACAGATTCTCGGACGATCACTAACGCGAGAATTCTTTGCCGAGCAAGAAATGCTCATTCCAGCAGCAATAACTCCGGAGCGACGGATGCGGATCTTTCAAGGCGCAACTGAAGATTATTTCCATCTTTGAAGGCGAAAGACCTCTCCGGAGCGGGCAAACTTTGAGGAGAGAAATATGCGATCCAATTTGGCATAAGAAGCGGCGAGCCGGCTTCCAGTATTTATTATGCATTCCAGCAAAGACGGGCGTAGCGGACGGGCAGAGGAATGCCGGACCGCTTTGAGAGAGGCGCAGGTGCCGTCGGGCCCACTGGTAATTGTGGCTTATTAATTAAACTCCCGCCGGGAACTAATTCAGTTACAAGTAATTCCACCCCGAACGGTAGCTTACAGACTGGAGAGCGTTGTCCAGCGCGCAGTCTTCACCTGCAGACAGCCCGAGGGTTCGTGACTCCATCCCTACTCGAGGCTGGCTTCCCTACATACTCGTGCACGAAGTGGAAACACTAGCTTTCCTCAAAACCCATTTGGCGTTGCACACACGTTAATGAAACATCATCAACGTACTCAGACACATGCCGGTTACTGAAATCATGTCCTCGAGCCTCGAGCTTTTGACATTTCAAGGATATATTCTCTCTCTCTCTCTCTCTCTCTCTCTCTCTCTCTCTCTCTCTCTGTCTCTCTCTCACTGTGTGTGTGTGTGTGTGTGTGTGTGTGTGTGTGTGTGTGTGTGTGTTGCAACATATCTATAGAGTATGTAGCTGAATCTCCAGCAGACACTGAAGCCACATGACGTACTACCTGGACTAGTATTGCATTGGGGGTAATGTGTCCCTCACACCATTTGGGTTGAGGTGACAGTGTGGAGGATGGAACATACAGACATAATCGAAAATTAGCTGTATTGATGTCGAAAGCCCAGTTTTTATGGATAGCGGATTTATTTGGTGGCAGTCCCGTTGACATTTAGCCGCTAGCAGGAGTAGTTCAGGTAGGAATAACAATGAATATTATTAACTCTACAGAAGGCTTACACTCTGGAAGAAGTGTCTGGCAGCCAGGACAGGCCTAATCCTCTTACTAATGGTGCAGGTGAAGCGGAATGAAGGAGGAAGCGTGTAAGACATTACTGTGAAACTCATTGAGACTTCGCTCACATGCAGCTTACTATCTACAAAAAATACAATGTAGAAAATACTCCGTTAGCAGTCCTGTTTTTAAGGAAAGGAATTCTTTCTCAGGATTTCATGTACGAGAGTGAGTCAAATGAAAACCTTAAATATTTTTTTAATATATTTTATTGTACAGAAGTGGTACAAAACTGTATCACTTTTCAACATAATCTCCCCCACGCTCAGTGCAAGTCCTCCAGCGCTTACAAAGTGCATAAATTACTTTACAAAATAATTCTTTTGGTAGTCCGCGCAACCACTCATGCACCACGTGGCGTACCTCTTCATCAGAACGGAACTTATTTCCTCCCATTGCGTCTTTGAGTGGTCCAAACATATGGAAATCACTTGGGGCAAGGTCTGGTGAGTTTCGTAGATGAGGAAGACACTCAAAATGCAGGTCTGTGATTGTTGCAACTGTTTTACAGGCTGGCCGCGGTGTCCGAGCGGCTCTAGGCGCTTCAGTCTGGAACCGCGCGACTGCTTCGGTCGCAGGTTCGAATCCTGCCTCTGGCATGGATGTGTGTGATGTCCTTAGGTTAGTTAGGTTTAAGTAGTTCTAAGTTCTAGGGCACTGATGACCTCAGATGTCAAGTCCCGTAGTGCTCAGAGCCATTTGAACCTTTTTTCTTGTTGTACGGCCAGTGTGAGGCCTGCATTGTCATGTTGCAAAAGGACACCTGATCACAGCAATCCACGTCGCTTTGATTTGATTGCAGGCCGCAGATGATTTTCTAGGAGATCTGTGTCCAGCGTACTGGTGACAGTGGTCGCTCTAGGCATGTAATGCTCCAAAATGACGCCTTTTTTGTGCCAACAGAGAGTCAGCATAAACGTCCCTGCTGATGGTTCTGTTCTAACCTTCTTTGGTTTTGGTGATGAGGAATGGCGCCATTCCTTGCTCGCTCTCGTAGTTTTCTGTTGGTGGAAGTGAACCGAGGTTCCCTCCCCAGTAACGACTCTTCCAAGGAAACAATCACCTTCTCATTCAAAACGCCGAAGACGTTCTTCACAAGCATCAACACGTCGTTTTCTCATTTCAGGAGTCAGCTGCCGTGGCACCCATGTTTCAGACACTTTGTGAAACTGGAGCACATCATGCACAGTGTGGTGTGCTGGTCCACGACTAATCTGTAAACATGCTGCAATGTCATTCAGTGTCACTCGGCGGTTTTCCTTCACTATGGCTTCAACTGCTGCAGTGTTCTGCGGAGTCACAACTCGTTGTACCTGACCTGGTCGAGGAGCATCTTCCACTGAAGTCACACCATTTTCGAACTTCCTACTCCATTCGCAGACTTGCTGCTTTGACAAACATCACCGTGCTGAACCTTCATTCGCCGATGAATTTCAGTAGCTTTCACACCTTGACTAGGCAAAAAGCGAAGAACAGAAGGCTTATTCCCCGGTGCAAGTCGCAAGTGGAGCGGCCATCTTTATACTGATACTGCGACGGTATGTGTCCATCTGCACTATGCTGGCACCTACAGGCCATTCTGCAGTCTGTTTGTAGCACGCTTACTAACTTACAGGATAACGGCGCCAAAATTCGATTTGTTATTACAAATTTAAGGTTTTCGTTTGAGTCACCCTCGTACTATAGCAACTTGAGCCAAGTGTAAAAATATTGTATAAAATCAAGAATACTTTAAATTGAGTTTACTTTACAATTTGTATACTATGTTTACACTATTGAACACATTTAAATAAACGAGATTTCGTCCTAGATTATAATCGGATTTCATTTCTTTCCCTGTCAAATATGCGACTCGGGTTAATAAGTAAACATCTGACAATAGGTAATCATTCACTTGTCTAAATAAAATAAATTATAGTAATTGCCTTGTATAAGATTTCCTAGCTCTTAGTTTACTCATGTTGAGTACGTAGGGGCTATCTGTAGCAAGTACTTAGGGGAAGAAGAGCTTCTTACTCGAGATAGCTATAAAAAGTTTATTGTAGACAACCAGTTTCGTTAAAACTAAGTCATCATCTTCAGATCTTCATAAAGGTTATTACGAAGAACCTGGTGGCATCTACACATAAAATCTTTCCTTTGATTTTCCGGGTATATAAGAAATGAAATGGTGGCACGACAAAATTACAATTACTATACTCATCACGATTCCGTTCCCATGACACAACACGTCATGCCTACCAGTGGGTCACAAGAGTAGCTTATAACGGTCTCGGCTAAGAAATTGTTCTTCTCGTACGTAAATCTTCCTAGCTCTTAATCTGCACTAATTGATACCTGCAAGGTCGTGCACGTAGTTTGTTTTTTTATCGTTCTTAAAATAACACTCGACGCTTCCTTGAGGTGCCAGATCGTCAACAAATTTCGAACTACAATAATTTATTATATATGCGTCCAATCATCCATCTCCCATATTTTAAGTCACAAAAATATTTTAAATAACGTTATACTGAAGGAGATCGTTCACATCCAAAATGACTGCTTGAGATTCCATAAATGCGCCTAGTGTCACTATTTTTTTTCTTATTTATTGCTACCAAGAAACGCCGTCCCATTGGTAGTAAAACAGTACGTTGTGCTAAAAGTATTCGATTGCGCCCAGACAAGTTGAGATGCGCTAACCAATATCAAATATGCTTACTTGAAGTAGATTTCTCTGCTCCGAGCATTTGTGTTTAGTGAGTGTGAGGATACAATTTGTAGAGCAACGGCCATGCTCAAACGCTCACCGGGATGGAAGGACAATTCGTGATGATGTACCCCAGTCCTGTCGACTGTCAAAAAATCTGACAGTAGAGGACATTACAAATGTGTGACACTTGCTGGCACTATGTCTATCATTTTTGTGGCTGATTTAAGCTTATTTTTGGATTCGTTATAAAAGACCGTTAACATCATCATTAAACATTAAACTGGTTAAGCAGAGGACCTGTTCCCAATTTGCACCCCACAAGACGACTGACGAGCAGAAAACAACACGGATACAGTTTGGTCGAAATTCCGTGCCATCGAGTTGTCCATCCTGTAAATGATAAGCACAAGGTTGTGACCTAACACAGTCAATTGGAATAACAGAAGCGTAGGGAGCCATAACAGTTGTAATGTGGAACTTCCTGCGTCAAATTTTGATAGATATCTAAAGATTCTTCTTCTTTCTTCTCTAGTGCACTTGTCTTAGAACAGGTGTAAACTGGAGGCTCTGCATCGTGTCCTGTTCTGAGCATCTTCCTTAATCTGTTTTTATATCCTTCATTCTGATTGTCTTCCTACTTCTAACGCTCATTCCTTTCCTCGTTTACCTTTATAATTCCTTATTGTAGACAATTCTTACGCCGTACGTTTCCAAGCAAAGATTTTTTTCCCTCTTTGTCACCACTTCCAATAACCTTCTTTCTTCACCTGTTTGGCCGGCCGCGGTGGTCTCGCGGTTCTATACGCGCAGTGCGGAACCGTGCGACTGCTACGGTCGCAGGTTCGAATCCTGCCTCGGGCATGGATGTGTGTGATGTCCTTAGGTTAGTTAGGTTTAAGTAGTTCTAAGTTCTAGGGGACTGATAACCACAGCAGTTGAGTCCCATAGTGCTCAGAGCCATTTGAACCATCTTCACCTGTTTTCTTTATTAGTTCTTCATTCTTAAGTCAGCCAGTGCATTTAATCTTAAGTTTTGTTCTTCATACCCAAATTTCGAAATTTTCCTTTCTTCTTTCGTTTTAACTGTCCATGATTCACTGCTGTTCATGGCTACACTATAGACAAAACATTTAGCAAATCATTTCCTCAGCTCCTTTGCAATTTTTATAGCTGTAAGTAATTACTTTACCTTTTTAAACTCTCTTCTTTTCGTAGTAATCCGCCTTTTTATTTCTTCTGTATTGCTTCAACTCCAAGTAATGAAACATTTAGGGTACTGAAAGGAGTTTGTATTTTCAATATTTTTTCGGTCTGGAATATGTTAAGTGGCTTTTCCTTCTTGCTCAATAGTTTTATCTTTCCTATAGTTATCTTCAGTCCATTTTTCTCTCCCCTTATTGCACTACTCTGCAACATCTGTTGTAGCTGCTCTTCTTATTTTGTCAGTACTGCTTGATGATCCATTATCCTTTCCCCACTAATCACAATGCCTCTTGCGTCTCCCATGATCTCAGCTATCAATTCTTCTCCATGTATGTTGAACAGTTTCAGTGAAAGAGACATCTTTGCCTTAAAACTCTTCCAGTGCTCATCTCTTGCGTCTGTTCATTCTCTACTCGTGCTTTCACTGTATGCTTTCTGTAAATCTCTTTTATTAACCCTTAATCTTTTCAGTTTATTACATCTTTCAAAATTATCGGTGGTTTACTCCAGTTCAATCTCTCGACTGCCTCCTCCCAACAGAAAAAACCGATATACACTTCCTAGATTACTCTTTTATTCATTCTAAAATCACCCTTAGGCAACCTTCTTGTTCCTTTACCCTTTCTTCACCTAAACTGTGTTTCCCCAGTACTTTCGTCGATTTTTTTCAGTTCTCCTTTGACTCTCGTTACCGCCTTTGTAACACGATTGATAAAGTAATTGTCCTATAGTCTTTGCCTTTTGTTGTGTTGCACTATTGAGGCAAGGGTAGGGTAAGGGTTTAAATTGATTTTGAGATCATATCCCTGTGTCATAAATTCTGTTTTCTGCATCAGTTCGTCTGATACTGCATTTGGATAACTTACTGTTACAGCCCAATCCTTTCTTTTATCGTAGTTACTGAATTGCTACTTCCAGTTCCCATTTCAGTGTAATAAGAGAGAGTGTGTACCTAGAGGATAACGTACAAAGGGAGAAGTGATGTTTCTTGGTCCAGGTTTCAGTTCTAGAGACAGATTTTAGAATAGCATGAAGGATCGAGCGCTGGTCGCCGCCGTCAGCTGTTTCCGGAATTTTCCACGATTTTTATTATTGTGAGACACGAGGCTTTGTTTAGTGCAGCGTTTGTAAGTATTACTAGCTCTACATATTTAGGTACCATATAATATATTAAAGCTATCTGGACAAAAAATGGTTCAAATGCTCTGAGCACTATGGGACTTAAGATCTGAGGTCATCAGTGCCCTAGAACTTAGAACTACTTAAGCCTAACTAGCCTAAGGACATCACACGCATCCATGCCCGAGGCAGGATTCGAACCTGCTACCATAGCGGTCGCGCGGTTCCATACTGAAGCGCCTAGAACCGCTCTGCCACATCGGCCGGCTATCTGGACAATACTGGTGATTTTTCTCACAGAATTTTATAGTGAGCAAAATTCTATATGTTTTAAAACCATTGTAGTTACATAACCTGTGGACTGTTAAGCCATACTTTGTGAGTCGAGCAGCCTCGTTTACCTCAAAATGGAAGATGATCTTCTTCCTTGGAACTCGCGATGTATGCAAGTGAACTGAGTTTCTTTAACGTCTTAACAATTTTATCTGCCTAGAAAATTTTGAGTTAGTTGCCATTAGCTTCTGTCTGAAAATGTTTCCAAATTTTAAAAGTTTTTTTTCATAACACTTCGTCTTAATTTGATTTCGCTTTCTGATTGTTGGTGTGTAGTACAGTAATAATGTAACACATTGATTGCTAAACACACTATTGACGAGTTTTCTCGATTATAACACTTCTAAATTTGAATAGAGTATTTGTTCCTGGGTACAAGACCATGTGTCACGGAACAGTTTTCGCATTTGGAAAAATGTGACTTCTCTGGTGTAATTTTTCCCGCCGGCTGGGTGTTGACCTCATCATTTAATCGTCATCACCATCATCATTCGTGACAGTGAATAGATTGGACTGTGTACAAAATTGGGCTGTGATAAAATTGGGACTTTTTACGGGTACTGATAACCACTCAGTTTAGCGCCCCACAAACTAAACATCATCATCATCGTCGTCGATGAGCATGCAAGTCTTACGGATATGCTTCGAGAGCTCAAGTGGCAATCTCCGGAGAGGAGGAGACATTCATTTCGAAGGACACTGCTGAGAAAGTTTAGTGAACCGGCATTTGAAGCTGTTTGCAGAACGATCTTAATGCCACCATAATAAATTTCACGTAGGGACCACGAAGATATATGAGAAATTAAGACTCGTACTGGGGCGTACAGACAGTCGTTTTTCCCTCGCTCTCACTGCGAGGGGAGCAGGAAAGGAAATGACCAGTACAGGGTACAGGGTACTGTCCACCACGCACTACACGGTGGCTTGCGGGGTATGTATGTAGATGTAGATGAGACGGTTAAGACAAGCATTTTAGAGAAACGGAGCATCCAGTTTCGAGTCCCGGGCCAGCACAAATTTTCAGCTTCCACCACTGTAATACCACGACGACCGGTGCAGCTGGGTTCTCTTCCTCTCGACTTCCTCTGTTTCATAAAATGAAGTACTTGTCGCATCATTCAGAGGGTTGTCAGTCCCGTCGGACGTGTCCCACTGAACAGATATTGTCGGCAGAGCAGACAACACGCACTTACATTGACGAATTTTTCATTCTGCAACGGAATGTGTGCTGATGTGAAACTTCCTGCCAGGTCAAACCTTGTTATATCAAACCGAGGCTCGAACTCGGGACCTCTGTCTTTAGCAGGCAAATGCTCTACCATATGAGCTACCAAAACACAGCTCACGACTCGTCCTCACGGGTGCACTTCCGCCAGTATCTCGTCTCCTACCACCTAAACCTCACAGATGCTCTCCCCCGAAGCTTGCATGACTACCACTCTAGCAAGACACAATATTGCGGACTGTGAAGAAGGGTCGTGAGTTGTGCTTGCGTAGCTCAGCTGGTAGGACACCTGCCTGCGGAAAACAATGTCACTGAGTTTGAATCTCGGTCCGGCATCGAGTTTCAATGAGGCAGGAAGTTTTATGTTAGCATACACTCCGTTACAGAGAGAAAAATTTAATCTGCAAGAGATGTGAGCAGTTGAGTGGAATCCAGATTCATATATTTTCGACAGTAATGAAATGTAATTAATTTTAAAATATGAAAACTAATTAGTGATATCAGAGGGACGGTTCTGAATCTGTGCTTGGTAAGAAAGCGAAGACGAAGAAGGAAATAACGAACACGACGCACGTAGGCCAAGCAAAATTCTTCACTTATGTGACGTACAGTAAAATGCTCGAATTTAAATGAAGAATGAGGCAGAATACCGTTAACGGGTGGATAATCTTCGCTATTACGAAAACCAAGTTCTTGGAATAATGGAAACCAGAAAAGAACTGGATGGTATTCAAAACGTAGATTACAGTCGGTCAGCTATGTTCAAGATGAATGATGAAGATATAGTGACGATACATACAAGAAAAAAATTCAGAAGAGGATAAAAATGGAGGTGGAAAAGGGCCTAATGCCTTATTTCATATGTGCCAAAAGCTAAGAATACTTGGAACAAATTTTAAATGGAATGGACATATTACTTAGAACACTGATTTGCCTTATGAAAAATAACAAAGAAAATGGAAAACGATTGTAGTGATAGCAAAAACAAAAAGACTTAAAATGAGTAAGTGAAAGAAGGGAAACCATATTAAACAATATGATAAGCTAATGATGCAGACGAAGAAAGCTTTCTTCAACAAGAAAATACCTGTAAGTCACATAATGACGCATAACTGGGATGAATTCCCTCATAACAAATAGTATAAAAGTAAAAACTGGTGTATTGGACTGCCGTCGAAGAAAGAAAATATGAAGCATTTGATGCAGCAAGTAAAAGATGTAGTTTAAAAATGGGCAGACAAAACTGCAAATCGCATTAGAGTAACTGTAAGTGGGACGTGATCTTCAAAAGTCTTCGCCACAAATGAAATGAAATGATCGTGTGGCATTGTTGGCTGGGAGGCCTCAACCAGTGAGGCCTCAACACTGGGCGACTTGCGCGTCGGTGATGAAGATGACAACACAATCGCCAGTCCACGGGCGGAGAGTCCTTGCCGGGAATCGAACTCTGGCACACTGCATAGGATTCACACACATAACCGCGCTGCTAAGCAGGCGGTCTCTTCAACAGAAAGACGACATGTTCATAAGATGAGTGCCAGGACACAAAGGAATGAAAATAGAGGTATATGTTGACGTATGCTCCAGCGAGCCTCCAAAATTTGAGTTTTAATAAATTTACAGGTGCTATTCGGTTTCTGATTCTATTTATTCCAAAAATAGAAAAAAACAACTTCAACAATCACTCGCAAATCCAGTCTGTGTTTTTACTGTTTTTGTTTAGCACGTATAAGAATTACAAGTAGGCCGAACAATTTTATTTTATGTTTCTTTGGTCATCATTATCATCTGAGAATTCTGGCAACATTCTTTCTCACATCTTTTGATATACAACTTTGCCCATGATCCTCATTGCATTTTGGATAACATATATACTTAAACTCGATATCAGTTTCGTAATTGTTGTAACATTTTATTTTTATTTTGCGTGGTGGCTCACGTACAACGTTCAGACATGAACGGTCCCAATGTGCTAAATGGTCGCCTAGTTCTTGCATTTTATCCTTGTTATCGTCAGGAATGAGTAAATGTACCTGTTATTTCACATATTTCAGTTGTCATAGTCAGTATTTTTAAGAGTCAGTGGAACCACTCTAATAGACCTTATAGAATGCTGATTAAAAATTTACAGATAAAAGAATTGATTAACTAACAAAAAAGGAAGAAAATTGTGGGAGAATATACGAATAAATAATGTAGAACAGAGCAAAGATCTCAAATACAGTGAGGAAACTCCTGTATAGAGTAGAACGAATGTGCCTGAAGGAAACCGTTCCACTTGGATATCAATACTTTTCTTCCAGTTCTTGGTAATATATTCAAAATTAAACCTGTTGTTTTTTTAGCATGCTTAAGGAAGCGTTCTCCACATTCGTATCGCTTACTCATTCAATGAATGTTGCAGTTTCTATTGAACGAGTTTATACTGTCTAGAAAGAATTTCATGTTGGAATACATAGTGTGTAACGATATTCCCTTTACAGGCTTTAAGAACGTGTAGTGAGGACCAAGGAGGTTAAATTTAGCATAGATACTCACGTCCGGAAACGTACCGTTTTGGCGGTACAGGCAAAATAACGCAAAGAAGTTTCTCATTGACTCCAGCTGCTTGTCGTCTGGGTCTAATTACAATTTGGGCCCGTTATGACGACCACCGACGTCAACGATCACCAATTCGTGGTCTTAGAATATCCAACCTGCCATTATCCACGCCAGTAGCTCTTCCTCGGGTGCCGCAGGGGTCCCATTATTCAACGATTTCATGTGATACGGCAGTTAGTTGTCTAGCTGGCTCAAATCGGGAGAACGTGCAGGCAAAGCTATTGGGCCACCACGACCTACCCACTGTTGCCCAAGTCATTGGTCATCTGAGACAGCACGTGAAAAATAAGGTGGTGGTCCTGCGTCGTGCCGGCACACCTTCCACTAGCCCATGCAGTACGCCATCAAGGACGACCACCGAAGTCAATGATCACCAATTCGTGGTCTTAGATTATCCAACCTGCCATAATCCACGCCAGTAGCTCTTCCTCGTGCGCCACAGGGGTCCCATTATTCAACGATTTCATGTGATACGGCAGTTAGTAGTCTAGCTGGCTCAAATAGGGAGAACGTGCAGGCAAAGCTATTGGGCCACCACGACCTACCCACTGTTGCCCAAGTCATTGGTCACCTGAGACAGCACGTGAAAAATAAGGTGGTAGTCCTGCATCGTGCCGGAACCACAGGATTTAACGCACATGCTGCGGCACACCTTCCACTAGCCCATGCAGTACGCCATCAAGGAATAGCAAGTTCGCCGCACCAGTGATATGCGGTGGAAGAAGGTATTGCCCAGTCACAAGTCCATCCAGGAAGCCTGCCCAAATGCTCAGACGGTATCGTTCCTGAAACAAATGGGGGCATACTGCATGCTGCTCCTCAGCAGCTCACACATGACTGTTGTAAGAGATGAGAACGCATTCTCTAGCGAACTTATTTCGAGAAAGGACCTGCCATGGAAGTCGGGCTTGTCCATCCAACTGTGCAACAACCGCTTGCAAAAGTTTGGTTTGTGACGCAAAAACCTGTAGCTGGTGGCATTAACCTGCTGGACGTGGTGTAGCTGCTGCTCATGTAAAGCACACCAGGCACTTTGGTGACCCACATTCTGTCTACCAGGTGTGTTTGTGGTACTCGTCCTCGCGTCCCCTTCTGTTCCACGGACTACAGCCTCTTCAAACTTGGGTGTGCGGCTCTGCCGTGAACCACCGCAATTGGTCCTGCTGGTGGTGAATGTACCAGCCTCTGAGGCCCGCTGGTACACCATAGCAAGGACGAAACGTGAAGGTGATTGGTGGCGTGGAAAATGCTCCGCATACAACTGACGAGCAATCCTCCCACTGCACCGAGCTATTTAATACAATGACATCATCTCGGCGTATTCCACAAACGTGGAGTTTAGCATGGTCAAATGAAAAGTTGCATTCTGTGCTCTTGTGAATGGTTACTACTGCGCAGTAGTGCAGTATGAACAGAGACCACAAGCAAAATAGCAGGCATAAATCTTTCTGGGCATGTACAGTACTACAGTATGGACGTAGGCCGCAAGCACATAAGCGTAAACAAACCTCTCTGGGCAGAACACAGACTCTACAGAATGGTATGCAACCAAATCTGTAGCGACGTCAGATAATCGGAGAACGACAGACGTAATACTCTAGTCATTGGTGCTGAAAATACGGATGATTTGAATGTGTGTTGTGGTATTCTGCGTGTAGCGGGAAAATAGTGCTTTCGCAGACGTGAGTATTTATGGTAAACCTAACCATCTTTGTCCTATTACAAGTCCTCAAAGTCTGTAAAGGATATGCAGGGATGGCAGACGCTGAATTCACAGACATCCGAACAACTGTCTACACAGATCAATCTGATCGCCCTTTTCTGTGCTAAGAATATCCTTGGTGAGTGCAAAGACTTACTCCACAACATAACGCCACAAGAGAAAACAGAGTAGTGAAAGTAGGCAATGGAAACAAGCCTTTGATTTTCAGCGTCATACACGGTGGAGCGGTGGAAATCATTTTTATTTCGAACATTCCAGCATTCAGTTCCTGCACAACACGTTGAACGATACTTCCAGCAAAGGCTTTTATAAATCCCCAGGTGCAAGAACGTATACAATGATCGATTTCAGTGACCGTACGACCACCTTGAAACAGTAAAATGGGATGTCAGAAGATGTATGCATCGTCTTTTGTTGCTGTTGTTGGAAACCTACATTCTGATACTACTGACAGCTCTGTTATTCACATCGCTTATGTTACATACCACGTGTTTCACAATAACACTTGTGCCGTATACATCACTGTGTAACCTTCCACCTATTTACAAATTTCGCTTCAGATTCTGTTAGGTGTGTGACAGTAGAAAACTGCTCTCTCAAGTAATGGAAACCAAAGCTATGGGCAGACTTTCACTCGAACGGACTTGTTTCGTCGGATGTGTCTCCGAGCTCAGCGGCACTGTAATATATGAACTACACGAGCTCCTCCAACGTTTCGCTTCTTCTGGTAAAACAGTTGTATGCTTCGAATTAAATAATGAGCCTGGGAAGAAGCTAGGTCGCCAATAAATAAATAGCAAACATGTCTCGTAAAGGCACTCTCTAGCTAGGTTGGTATACATAAGAATCATGTTTCCATTAGAGTAATATGTCCGTAACACCAAAATTAAAGACTCTTTTACGGGGTACACTAAATCAGAGCAGTCATCTTTCCAGTGTACTATTTACAAACTCAGAAACCCACGAGATTTAAAAACGACCATTAATCACACATATTGACCGAAGTCTATGAATTTCTATCACGCTTAAACACACAAATGCGACCACAACGTCATTAGCTATTATCCAGACAACAGAATTACGCCACGCCAGACTTATGAAACGACTGGATAGTGAAGTACTGCTTGACATGGTTCAACAAATATTTTTCCTCGTCTATCATGTTTACGCACTCACTGAAAAGGGAGCATCAGCTGCTCCGTTCTACCTTCATCAGTACCTTTAAAAATTTTCAAAAAAATTTGACATGTGAACATGCTCACGCTCTTTTTAACAAGCAACTCACCTCTCACTCCCGCAAGCTCCTCTAACTGAACTCGCTCGCACACACTACTCCATCTCTATAAATCACTCATACTTATCCACTCCTACTTGCCCAGTCTCACTCACTCATTCTGCGCAACTCATTGTCGTTATCTTTTAGTGTCTCTTTGTCACTGTCTCCTGTCTCACAGCCACCGACTACTTCGTTCTGTCCTACTACTACTGTCTCCTCTCGCTATCAGTGTCTTCCTCTTGCTCTCTCTCACTGTTTTTGCCTCATTCCCACTGCTGTTGCCATTTCTCACTGTCACTATCTTTCCCTTACTCGTCGTCATTGTCATAGGCTCTGTCTCCCACTATCTCTGGTTCTCACCCACTTCCACTTTTCTGTTTTCTTTATTCCTCTCCCACTGCCACTATGTCTTTCATTCTTTTACTAGTACCGATCTGTTTCTATCAACTATATTCCACTGCCACTGTGTCCCTCTGTCCACCCCCACCCCCCCACCTCTCTCTCTCTCTCTCTCTCTCTCTCTCTCTCTCTCTCTCTCTCTTTCTTTCTCTCTCCCTCCCTCTCTCATCCTCACATCACCCCGCCCCTCCACCCTCATACACACACCGTCACTGTCTCCTTTGCACTTTCTATACCACAATCACTGTCTTCTATCTTCCAGTATATACTACTTTTCCTTTTCTTCGCACTGTCACTGTCTCTTTCTTTCTCAGTATAACAAAGCACGAATATGTTCACATGCCAAAATGTTTTTAAAGAAAAGAATAATGAGGCAGCTGGAACAAAACATTTCAGAGTCTGTTAAACACGAGGATATTGGCATTTTTTGTGCTCCAATAGGGACATTTTTCTGCAGATTCCCTTCGTTTCCCTGCTACAGCAGATCATGTCACTCAAATAAAAAGAAGTTCAAGGTAAGTAAAATGTTGACAGTTTACTTACGTTAAACTAAAATATCACAAAAATTATTGTACACCTTAAAAAGGATTGTGCATGCACAAACATTATGCAAGTGCTTCAGTCTCAGAAGACTTCTGATGATATCGTAGATACTTTACAGCACATTTCTGCGTCCTACATCACCTAGTAAACCACGTTTTCGCCTCATACCGGATTTTACAAGTACGAGTGGGGCAGATATGAACCATTGTATCTCGGAAATGGATGAAGGTAGAAAGAAATTTTTTTAAAAAAAATTCATTATCGGGCTCTCAGGAATGAATTGCACAAATTTCATCCATTTGCTGTGCACAGCCGTCTTGGAATCTTCGGCTCGTTTTTAGCACCCACAAACATGTTTTGAGGATATTCTCGATAACGGACAAAGATTTTTGAAAAAGGGAAGATAAAGCTTCTATATAAATATCTGGAGAATGAACCGTTAAAATTTGAGCAAAGTAATGCTGTAATTTCTTATTACCGGATGTCATGTGCGTGTTTTACGTCTACAAGTAGGCAACTTTCAACCACTGTATCTCGGAAACGGATAAAGAGATAAACAAAATTTTCTATGCTGTTCAGCGTTGGAGTCTTAGTCTTGTAAAAATGTCTGCCATTTGCTGTTTATAATCGTCTTGGAATCGGGGGTTTGGTTTTGCTACGCGAAAACTATGTTTCTCTCTTCTTTTTTTAAGGAATCGCCCATGAACTAACCTCTTCCTCGATAAGCATCTTAAGGCGCATCATAGACGACGTATAATGCAAAAAGAACCAACTGATTTTCCCTATTTACCTAACCTTGACTAAGCGTGTAATATTCCCCTTTTTATGCACACGTTCTGGAGTGTATAAGGTAGCGTACGCTATTGCATAGGTATCGGTTAGCTGTTACCTAAAGAACACTGAGAATGTGGAGCAGCAGAACAGTTAGCATAGCCCTACTTATTAAAGTTGCTAGCAATAAAGCAGTGGAGTGATGAGAAACTGAATCAGAAGTAACACACTAATGATCTGCTGAAATGTTCAGTGTAGCTAGAAGGGTTATTGCAAATTTTGGTAATAAACGTATCAGGAAATTAGCCTACTATAGCTGTCTTTTTCACTGCTTTCATGTGGCATCACGTTCCTGGAGCCACTCTGTAGCTGTAATGGACGTGTGGAACTCCGCACGGTCCTGATGGAATTGCCCAGTCCAACTACACATGTCCCACAACATTACAGCTCTAACACTGTGGACATGCAGAGACCATGGATTCATGAGGTGCTCTCCGTACCCGTACATGTCCATCCGCTCCATACAATTTGAAACGAGACTCGTCCGACTAGCCAACATGTTTCCAGTCATCAACAGTCCAATGTCGGCGTTGACGGGCATAGTCGAGTCATAACGCTTTGTGTCGTGTAGTCATCAAGCGTATACTAGCGGGCCTTCGGCTACGAAAGCCCATATCTATAATGTTTTGTTGAATTCTTCATTTGTGTGGCCATAGTTGAATGGTTCGCACGGTGACACTTGTTGATGCACCAGCATTAAAATCTGTAGCAGTTTGCGGTAGGGTGGTACTTCTGTCACGCCGAACGTTTCTGTTATGTCGTCGTTGGTCCCGTTCTTGTACGATATTTTTCCAGCCGCAACGATGTCGGAGATTTGATATTTTACCAGATTCCTGATAATCTCGGTACACTCGTCAAATGGTCGCACGGGAAAATCCCCACATCATCGGTACCTCGGAAATGCTGTGTCCCATCACACATACGCCGACTATGACACCACGTTAAAACTCACTTCAATCTTGATAACCTGCCATTTTAGCAGCAGTAACCGATCTAACAACTGCGTTAGACACTTGTTGTCATAAAGGCGTTGCCGACCGCAGCGAAGTATTCTGCCTGTGTACATAGACTATTTGATCAAAAGTATCTGGACACCCCCAAAAATATACGATTTCCATTTTAGGTGCATTGTGGTGCCACCTGCTGTTAGGTAGTCCATATCAGCGACCTCAGTAGTCGTTAGACATCATGAGAGAGCAGAATGTGGCGCTCTCCAGAATTCATGGACTTCGAACGTGGTCAGGTGAGAAGGTGTCACTATTGTCATACGTCTGTAAGCGAGATTTCCACACTCCTAAACATCCCTAGCTCCACTGTTTCCTATGTCATATGAAATGGAACCATGAAGTGACACGTACTGCACAAAAGCGTACAGGCCGATCTCGTCTATTGACTGACAAAGACCGAGGAGAGTTGAAGAAAGTCGTAATGTCTAATAGGCACACATCTACCCAGATCATCACACAGGAATTCCCAAATGCTCCAGGAGCCACTGCAAGTACTATGACAGTTACGCAGGAGATGGGAAACCTTGGATTTCATGATCGAGCGGCTGCTCAGAAGCCACACATCACGCCGGTAAATTCCAAACGACTTCTCGCTTGGTGTAAGGAGGGTAATCATTGGACGACTGAACAGTGAAAAGACGTTGTGTGGAGTGACGAATCACGGTACACAATGTGGGGATCCAATGGCAGGGTGTGGGTGTAGCGAATACCCGGTGAACGCCATCAGCCAGCGTGTGTAATGCCAACAGTAAAATTCGGAGGCGGTGGTGTTATGGTATAGTCGTGTTTTTCATGGAGGGGGCATGCACCACTTGTTGTTTTGCGTGGCGCTATCACAGCACAGGCCTACATTGATGTTTTAAGCACGTTCTTGCTTCTCACTGTTGAAGAGCAATTCTGGAGTGGCGATTGCGTCTTTCAACACGATCGAACATCTGTTCATAATGCACGGCCTGTGGTGGAGTGGTTGCGCGACAATAATATCCCTGTAATGGACTGGCATGCACAGAGTCCTGACCTGAATCAATTAGAACGCCATTGAGATGTTTTGGAACGCCGACTTCGTGCCAGGCCACACCGACCGACATCGATACCTCTAGTCAGTGCAGCACTCCGTGAAGAATGGATTGCCATTCCCCAAGAAACCTTCCAGAACCTGATTGAACATGCCTGCGAGAGAGGAAGCTGTCATAAAATGGCTCAAATGGCTCCAAGCACTATGGGACTTAATATCTGAGGTCATCAGTCCCCTAGAACTTAGAACTACTTAAACCTAACTAAGCTGAGGACATCATACACATCCATGCCCGAGGCAGGAGTCGAACGTGCGACCGTGGAGAACTGAGGTCAGAGAGGCTAAGAGAACTCTCTTGTTGAGTTCTTGTATTAGCATCTCACCCGCATTTTTGGCCAGAGTCGCAAGGTTGTAGCAGCGACTCACCCAAGTCATCTCTCAGACGAGGAGTGGGAACCAGAGATGCCATTGGGCTAATGAGAGTGATAGAGGAGAGGGACATGGAGAGGAAAAGGAAGGAGTATGTTGTGTTCATTGATCTTGAGAAGGATTTTGACTGCGTCAGATGGGACAAACTGATGGAAATCCTAACGAAATTGGAGTTGACCGGAGGGATAGACGGCTAATTAGAAATTTATATTTGAATTAGAGAGCAAGAGTAAGAATAGGACGTGTGCTGAGTGAAGAAATTGAACTAGGAAGAGGTGTAAGACAATGTTGTTGTTTATCACTAGCACTGTTCAATATCTATCTGGAGGAAGTTATTAACGAAAGTTTTGATGGAAGGAGTTGGTATAGGGGGTCAGAGATTGGAGTGTATAAATTTTGCAGACGACATGGTTGTGATGGCAGAGAGTGCAAGAGCGATGTAACAAATGTTAGATGATCTAAACACAAAATTAGAAGAATATGGAATTAAGATTAACAAGAAGAACACGAAAAGCATGGCAATTGGAGGAAAGGGGAGAAAATGCCAAATGAAAATAGGGGGAGAGGAAATACAGCATGTGAAAAAAATTACTTGGAAAGTGAAATAATGGATGATATGTATTGCTCAACAGAAAATAGGAAAAGAATTGCAATGACAAAACATGGATTCAAGAGGAAACAGAAATTACTTGGTGAACCACTAAATAAAGATCTGAGGAAACGACTTGCCAAATGTTACATCTGGAGCGTTGCACTGTATGGTGAGGAGACCTGGACATTGAAGAAGGAAGCTGAAAGAAGATTGGAGGCAATAGAGATGTGTATCTGGAGAATATAAAAAGTAAAATGGGAAGACCGAGTAAGGAATGAAGAAGTATTTAGAAGAGTTGCAGAAGAAAGAAACATGCTGAAAGTCATCAGAAGAAAAAACGGAGCTGGATTGGACATGGTTTGAGGAGGGACTGTTTATTAAAGGAAGGAATAGAAGGAATGGTGGAGGAAAAAGGGAAAGAGAAAAAAGAAGACATCAGATGCTGGAGAATAATAAAGGAGACAAATATTCAGAAATCAAAAGATTGGCTATGTAGAGATAAAAGTGGAAGGGGCTTAAGCCATGACAAGACCTGCCGTATAGCAGATACCAAACTACTACTCTATAGTATGAAATGTAGCTGGTTTTCACTTTGTTAATATGGCTTTCTTAACTGAGTATGCAGACGTGTCAACGTACTTGTTATCTTCTTTATATTGCTTTTGTGAAATGCGCTATGTGAAATCAAATGTAGTATGCAACTCTCTTGGGGTGCAAGAGCGATATCGGTAGCTGGCAGTGGAACAGTGACACTAAGCGGGTGTGCAACGTCGGGACGCACGCGGGTGTGTTCTGTAATAGTGGTAGACTGAAGTACACGAAAATTTATGGCCGCATTGTTATTTTCCAACTACATTTCGACTCGGACGCCATGAAACAAAATGTTAGACCGTGAACATTGTGAGCTTCATTTACTGCTACAAACAGCGGTGACAAAACGCATGCCAATGAGCTGTGTCGTGGTTAGAACCGACCTGTTTTGGACCTAACTGAGATCCACGAGCTAATGTGAATAACTTAATGAGCTGTAGCCAGTGGTAAGACATTAACTGTCGCCGTGGAGAGTTTTAAACTTTTTGTTCGGCATGGTACTGTTTTTCATCATAAGTGTGATTTCACGATCGCGATTGCCAAAAAGGTGATGAACTGTAACTTAGCGAGCGGCGAGTAAAAATGCTTTGTATAAAGAAATAAACTCCGCTCGAGCAGGCACGAAGGCCCGTCGGTACCGTTCGGCCACTTTGTCATAGTCAGCCCACATGCGTCACTGTGTGTGGATATGGAGGAAATGCTGTGTATACTGATTTAAAACTGTCTACGGGACCTTACAAAAAGTAACGTAAAATCTTGTACATGGCTGCACGTTCATAGACTGTGAATAGTTACAATTGAAAGAAAATAAGCCCTCAGTTAGTATTTTTAACAAATTAACCTGGTTTCGACACTGCTAGGAGTGTCTTCTTCAGTATTTAAAACAACGAATGGCCTATATTCAATAACACGGTCACAGAATAATGACTAAAAACGTATGATAAGGTATAAGTACGTAATCATCGTAAAAGACTCACAGTCGTTATATGTCATTTATAAAATAATAAATATGCCAACAGGGCATTAGTCACATAGAAATTTAAGATAAAGAAAACTGTGATGGCGAGCCACTAAGGGCTGCTCGTTACTTGCGTGGTGCAGGTTGCAAAAACGCGTTAACAAATGCAGCCAGGTGAACATGGCACTGCAACTAGCGCGCCTTCTGGTAGCCGTAGATACAATTAGGCTACTTCACATTGAAATATAGGCAGAAATGGTTATAAATCAACAGTATATGGTAGATTATGGAGAGCAACGTTTGTTTGATAGTAGCGTACAACATAACATTTTGTCTACATCAAAGCTTATAACAGTAAGATAAAACATGAAAACATCTTCACATTGAAATATAGGCAGAAATGGTTATAAATCAACAGTATATGGTACATAATGGAGAGCAATGTTTGTTTCATAGTAGCGTACAACATAACATTTTGTCTACATCAAAGCTTATAACAGTAAGATAAAACTGAATGACAACATGTAGAAAGCAATATTGACGTGAAATGCAGACAAGAAACATTTGATAATTGGAAAACATAGGACTGCCTTAGGAGGAAAAGAACATTTCGCAATCTGCACAAGGAGACCCGAAGTCAGATATCGAGTAACGGCTTTATACCGTTGAAAAAATTTTTGTTAAGTTTCTGTAGCTGTTCGTTAAGGATGAGGCTATCGTTTCGAGCAAAATGCTTGAAAATCTCTAATTCTTCTAGAATATCTAGTGGCTCGCCATCACAGTTTTCTTTAGCTTAAATTTCTTTGTGACTAATTCCGTTTTGGAATATTTATTATTTTATAAATTACATACAGGTACTGGTCTTTCACGACGATTCCTTACTTATATTCTATCACACGTATTTAGTCATAATTCTGTGACCATGTTATAGAATATAGACCATTCTTTGATTTAAATTCTGAGGAAGACACTCCTAGCAGTGTGGAAACCAGGTTAATTTGTTAAAAATAGCTACCGAGGGCTTATTTTCTATCAATTGATAAAGAAACGTGTATGTTTGTAACGTTGTAATCGCTCTCACACGAAAATGGAGCCACAGTACAACGATTAGGCCTACGTGAGACCAGCCTTTGACCAAAGGAACGCGATGGAAGATATTATTACTGTGTGGAGAATCACCCACTGTGGAGTAAGGCGCCTCCTCTGTAATATCATAGCTGATGGTGCTACAATAACTACGCTGCCAGCATCACCGAGTCGCTGCTAACGTCGTAACTGATCACCTACAAAAAATTAAGCTGGAATGGCACGCGCTCTCTCCCTGTAAAGACTGAAAAACTTTCATGTTGTTTAAAATGTAATTTCTTTCCGTTTCGTGACACACTTTTCTATTTGATTTCCTCAGAAATAAACGTGATTTCAGTGGAGCATGCTTAAGAGTGTCGTCCGCCTCGCGAGCAGTCGGCTATCGGCCGTGGTCGCGTGCGGACGGATTGCACGCGCCGGACATGGCACCGCAGTTGTTTACTCCCGTGTCGCGGTATTTCGAGTTGTGTGGCGTCCATTACTACTGCACCTCATGGCGCCCTGTTACCGCCGAGCGACTTAAAGTAAAATTCCGAACCGAACATGCAAGACTACGCGCTTATGAAACTCAACAATTCATTCGCGAAGACCTACGTCTGGACTCCCAGGAAGTGATAGGTATTCACTTCTCTATCACTGGCAGGATCGTCCATATTACAGTGACGACGGAAGAAGCATGTGCAGAGGTAGTTCGACAACACGCTCACGCACTCACGTGCAAGCATTCTGACGGGCATATTGGAGAGATAACGGCAGACCACACTAGTTTCGGTCTTCGAACAATTCGGGTCTTTGAGCTCCGTGTCGAAGTGCCACAAGACGTGCTCGTCGAAGCCTTACGAACCTACGGCAATGTTGAGGGGCACATTACGGAAAAATGGCACACATTCACGACATACCAAGTGCTGAATGGTGTCCGTCAAATCAAAATCGACAATGGATCTGTGGAACAAAATAGATTACCTGACGTTTAGGTCGATGGAATCCATAATGAAAGTAACTATTAGCAGGCACAAGAAGAAGATCGATAAATTACAACCGAATGTGCTAAGTACTAGTAACGTTGTCATGTCAGATACTGGTATTAATAAATCACCAGAGTACTTTCCCAAGATGAAATTTCGGTACCTGAAAAAGGAGGAAACTTTGCTATTACACCTGCGGAAGTTCCAGTTGAAAAGATAACTGCCAACGTAGAAGCAGGGATACCAACTTTCTCCAAAGAAACTGCAAATGCGATTTGAATTGAAAGCACCAGGGTCTTGTGCAGCAGTAAACCTTTCGAAAGTAGCCTAACGAAAGGTGATGAAAGGGCTCTCAGAGATTTGAATGCAGACGAACGGCTAGTGGTTCTTCCTTCTAACAAAGGCAATGCTACTGTGATTATGAATAAAAAGATGTATAGAAGTAAGATTTGGGTCTTTTAACGTCAGGACAATATAATAAACTTAAGAAAGACCCTACAGATAGCATATTGAGGAAAACAAATACGCTGGTAAAGTCATATACTTCATTTCAAAAGGAGGAGAAGAAACGTTTGTTGAGGAGTGAAGCTATGTGTCTCAGACTTTATGGCCTACCTAAAGTTCATAAGATTAACCTTCCTCTGAGACCAATTGTCAGTGCTATTAATTCCCAACGTACTAAATAGCAGGATATCTGTCATGTTGTTTACAACCACATTTTGGTCGAACTGATTCTTATGTAAAAAACTAATGTCATTTCATTTAGAAACTGAAGGGGCTAACTTTGGCTCCTGAGGATATTCTTGTCAGTTTTGTCATAGTGTCTTTATTTACGATGATTCCGCTCAACAAAGTTATGGTTTACATAGCGGGTGTTTTCCCAACCGATTTGACTGCTTTTTTCAGACACTGTCTCACCTCTAGTCAGTTCCAGTGGGAGGACACGGTTTATGAGGAGGTTGATGGTGTGGACATGGGTAACCCATTGGGTCCTACAACCGCCATGGAAAAATTCGAACAATTAGGTCTGGAAAAAGCAAATAAGAAACCGTCGTTGGTATCGATACGTGGATGATACATTTGTGCTTTGGTGACATGAAAAAAAAGCTTTTTAGAAATTCTTTTGCTATTTAAATAGCATAAATCGTAAAACCCAATTTACCATGCAAGTGGAGAGACAATGCAATATCCTTCTTGGATGTCTTCGTTATGAGACAGATTATTGGTAGTCTGAAACATAATGTGCGCCGGAATACCTCACCGAGTTAAAACATCTAAAACAAGCTTCTGAGAAGAATGGGTTTTCTAGTAAGGAAATAGAGTTTTGCGACAGAATAACAGGAGGCCTAACGACAACGATAGGACATAGTGATGGAAGAACATGATTCCTTTACCCTTCATAAAGAAAAGTAACGGATCAAATCACCAAGATTTAAGGGCAAATAGCGTTCGACCGATTTTCGGACCAACTAAGAAAATACGCCAAGCACTTCGTTCCGTAAAGGATAAACGTCCCCCTCTGTCTGCTAGTGGTGTATACAAGATTCCGTGTACGTGTGGTAGGGCCTACAGTGGAACTACAGAGAGAAATGTGAGTACACGTTTGAAGGAACATTAAAGTCATTGTAGACTACGGAAAACAAACAAGCCAGCCGTCGCGGAACATGCTCTTCAGTCGGGTGATCACGTAGTGAAATTCTCGGAAACTGAAGTTTTAAGTACTATGACGAACTATTATCCATGGCTATGAAGAGAAGCTGTCGAAGTATATGAACCCGGGGATAATTTTAAAAGAAAAGAAGAAGCTATGGAACTCAGTAATATATGGCGCTACAGAATCGATGAGAAGTTTTTGTCTTTGACATACTATGATCGATAATTATATTTTATCCCTGTCCAGGTTTATCTCTGCTATCACGTGGAATCCAGACCACGCCCACTCTCCACGGTATTTGGGCCGTTCTTCGACGTCCAACGCATGAGTCGGCAAGACTCAGCACAACCAGGAGCACCTCCGAAGATGTACAACGCACCTTTGGACGAAACGTCAGGGATAGGACCACGGCCATACACCCTGAAGAATTCTCGGCAGCTGAAACATCCGGTCGTGAAAGTCTTCATTGTATGATTAGACCATTTATGCTGCTGATGTCGACATTGCCCTCCTCCAAGAAATGGTTTCTACGCCCTCACTGGCTATACGACACCAATCTCCCATGCTTCTGACAACGGTAATGGAATCGCCACCCTCCTCCGTTCTGGACTCCCTGATGCAAATGTAGAGTTCCTTCCTAATGCTGTAGGAATGGCTCTCACGTTGTTCGGCGTCCGCATCCCCACTGTATACGCGCCGTCCGGCTCCAGTCGACGTGGTGGCCGACGCGCCTTCTTCGTTGACGAGGTAACGTCGCTTTTTGAGGGTTCCCTGGATGAAGTGCTCCTCAGTGGCGATTTCAACTCCCCACGAGGGCCTGCTGACCATTTTCCACGTCATGTCCAGTGTGTGGCCCTCTCCGTCATCATCGACAGACTTCAGCTTGTTACGCATTGACAAAGGTTCATGGTACTCGCGCAGGTTTCACATACTATACGGCGCATTCGTCCAGTCGCCTCGAAAGTATAAACCTCACACGTTCCCTTGTTGCCGACACTCGACATGCCGAAGTATGACCTCTTGCTTTCTCTGACCACGACGTCTACATGTACGATGTTCTCCTCGACCGCCAACAGATGTGGCACAGCTGCTGCCTGTGGAAATTCCCACCTGACTGCCCCTGATTGCCGACGGATCGTTGGGGATCGTGTGCCCTCTATCGCCGACGTCGCCCCGCATACACATCCACCTTATCCTGGTGGCTATCCTGCGCGAAACCTGCTCTATGCAGGGTACTGATGGGGTATGGAAAAGACCTCAAAACTTGCAAGCGAGCACCATGGACTTTTATTATGCAGAACTTCATGACTGCACTTCGATGGCATTCTTTCCTGTCCATCAGACGATAGGGCATCATACTAAAGCGCAGATCACTCATGCAACGACGCTTGGCAGGGACCCTTGTCAGATTCTGCACCCATGACCATATGCCTCAGGAAACGCCATCGATGTTCCACCTCCTCACAGAACGCCGACGTCATCGTTGAGCTCTCACCCACGACCTCACTGATGCAGAAGGGCGACGATACGCTACCCAATGCACCATTGGTCATGCTTTCTATTATCATTTCCGACGGCTTTACACTGCCGTCCCACATCCCCCCTACCTTAACTGAAGATGTAGCAGCACTGACTGTCAACACCATGCCAGAGGATGTGGCTCAAGAACCTTAGGAACAAGTGACCTCCGATGAAGACCTAGGTGCTATGAAGGTGGGAGCTGCCAACAAGTCCCCTCGACCTGACGGCCTCCTCCTCGAATTCTACAACTGTTTTAGCTATCTTTTGGCACCTACTTGGACGTCCATCTGTCGTGAGCTGATGTCACCCCCAACGATGATCCCAGCCACCTTCCTTGATCGGATGATCATCCTGGTCCCTAAGCCACAAGGGCTATCACGGATCTGTGACTACCGGTCCACCACTCTACTCAATCCGTTTGTAGGCCTGACGACTCAAGAAGACAGCAAGATACGTCACCTCCCTTGATCAGACTTCGCTGGGCGGTGACAACATCCATACAGCCCTTTGCCGTTACAGGGACATGATCGCCCTCGAGCGGTCGCAGCATTTACCTGGCGAACCCCCAACCCCATCGAACAGAATTTTCCCCAGATCATATGGCGTCGTTTGTGGAGAGCGGTGTATGCTGGTTATCTTGACATCAGCGTCCAGTCAACCTGATATACCACCATCGGTGGCAAACAAGTCCATTAGTTTCGTTTTTTTTTTGGTCGTTACTTTTTTTTTTTTAAAAAAAAAATCTTTATTTTTAAACCAATATTATGATACAGAATAACCCACCACCTGAAGCATTAGTGGGTCTTTGCTTACATACAATAATACAGTTACTACAGCATTCATTACTTAATATTATTACCTACTTTTTAGTGTTAGTTTTTATTCTCGCTATGGGCATTTCTACTTCTAATATTAACCTACTTAATCTAACTGCAACGTTACACACGTGCCAGCGTGAGTATAAACCTACTGTTTGTGGCCGGGCCCACTGAGCTGAGTCCAGTGGGCATGCCCCTGGCACCGGGCTGGCCCAAGACGTTTGAACCGCTGCAGTTTATACTAAGGTATTATCCTAACTTATCCTACTTCTTAACCTATTCCTACGCTACTGTCAATTTCAGTGTGTTGGTCAAATCCGGTAGAAATGTGCACCCTCCTCCTGGTCCAGGACCGTGGCGGATCCCAGCCGTGAAACGGCTGGCCAATTCCACGTCCGGCGGAAAGGGACGGGTGCACTTAGGTCTGGTCAGGTGTTTGTCAATTTCGGGTTAATTTTGGTTGTTCCTGAGAAAGTCCTTTAATATTTTGCCCGAGATCTCATTCGCAAGATTATTTAAAATTTGAAAGTGATCCTCGCGCCTGAGTAAGTGGTACGTGTCTTGATTTGGTAGTTGGAGTCTGAGTTGTGATGCTACTTCGTCGAAGAGATGGCACTCATACACCACATGGTCTGGGGTGCCCTGTGGGGCCCCACAGTCGCACGCTGGTGTAGCCCGTTTCCCGAATCTGCATAAGTATGCTGGATAGGGTCCATGTCCAGTGAGGAAGTGCAGAAGTCCTCTAGATGGCTTGAAGTATCTGAGCTGTAAGCGCTCCTTGATATTTGGCAGCAGTTCATGCGTTCTCCGGCCTGTGTCGTCCGCATCCCATTGCTCTTGCCAAAGTTCTTCCCCCCTATTTCTAATTTCCGATTTAGAGCCCGTGTAGATCCCCATTATTTCTATCATTTTATCCCTGTTGCCTTTCTTGGCCCAGTACCATGCCGCCTGTTCTCTTATTTTAATGTCCAGAGGACACAGCCCCATGAGTACTAATAGCGCCCCCCCTGGTGTTGTTCTATATGCTCCTACAGAGCGCAGGAGCATGTTCCGCTGCACTCTCCTCACGGCCATGGCAGGCATGACCCTCGTGAGCCTGTGAGCCCAGACTCCTGACGCGTATCCCACAATGGAGGTCAGTATGCTGTTATGATATAGTTTGATTAGGTCTGGTGGTAAGTGAAACCGCTTGTGTCCTATGCCAATGAGTTTATTCAGTGTTTCTAGGGATCTCTGTGTTATTGTGTCAACATGCGATGTATAGTTCCATCTCTCATCGACGATTACGCCCAAGTACCGGGCCTCACGTCGCCGAAGCACTGGCGAGCCGTCTATTCTCACCGTCGGGTTCCTAACTAGTTGTCCCTTGAGCAACAGATATGTAGACTTACTGGGTGATATAGTCATTTTTGTTCTGTGACACCATGTGGTCAAGATAGAAATTGCTCTCTCAATTTTCGGTTCCAGTTCTTCGCGGCTGCGGCCGCCAACCAACAGAAGGAGGTCGTCTGCGTAGGCTATGCCCTCTAGCACATCCTCGCTATTCTGCAGATCTTCTAAGAGTGATTCCATTGTTATGTCCCAAAAGAGTGGCCCAAGGACAGAGCCCTGTGGACACCCCTTTGTAATCTGCTTTCTAACCCTCCCGCTAGGGGACGATAGCCAGACCTCCCTTCCCTCACAGTAGCTCCTGAAACAACCATATAGTGGCCCGGGACACTCTTTCTCCCGCAAGCGAGAGAAGAGCGAGGGCCACCACAGATTGTTGAAGGCGCCGCTGATATCCACCATGATGCCAACAATGTATTTGTGCGGGGCTGAGCCACAGACCTCCGCGGCAAGGGCGATAGCGTCAGACGCTGATCTCCCCGACCGGAAACCGAATTGCCTGTCGCACATCCCACACAACACACGATGTGCAGCCAGTCTGTCTGCCAGCAACCTCTCAAAAAGTTTCCCCAGTATGTCTAGTAGGCAGATAGGCCTGTACGATTTGGCTTCTTTTGGGTCCTTATCTGGGCCTTTCTTAAGTATTACAACATTTGCCTTCTTCCAGGTGTTAGGGAATTTTCTGAGTCTCAAGCACTCATTGTACAACTTGGTGAGAGGTGCCACCAGCTGGGGAGCCAGGAACTGCACCACTTCCGCTGTGATACCGTCTGGTCCAGGAGCCTTCCCCTTTTTGAGGGCTTTTATCTGGGCGTCGACCTCCTCTTCTGAGAAGGGATAGACCATACTGTTGTTTTCATAATCTTGTCGGTCTTCCTCCCTGATCAGCCTTTGTACTTCTGTATCCTCTTCTTCCACATCATCAGGCAGCAGGACCCGGAGAAGGACCTCGGCAGTTTCCTGCCAAGTCTCCGTCATCCGGTCCCCGCTCCTGACGGTCGACAGCACCATGGGCGATCTTATTTTCTCCCGTACTAGTTTGTAAGGGGTACCCCATGGGTCTGTGGCGAGTTGATTTAAAACAAATTTTTCCCAGCTTGCAAGTCGGACTGCCCTGAGCTCCTGTTGAAAATGATCCTTCGCCTCTCTGTAAATCTGTAGCCATCGCTGTTTTTCCCTCCAGACGGCACACCGCTGGTAGTACCTCCTAGCCCTCCTTACAGACTGGCGCATCTGCTCTAGTTCTGTCGACCATGGTGTTGGGGAGGCCGCGACGGCTCTCCTCCTTGTTGGTACGGCTGCTTTCACCGCTCTGTTGACTGCACTCACCAGTTCTTCGGCGTATAGCTCCACGTTTACGTCACCTTCCGGCCATGTCGGAATGTCACACTCTCTCGCCAGGCGATCCCAGTCGGCCTTATTGTAATTGAATTGCAGCTCCCACCCCATGTCCCAGCGGCACTCCCTGTCTCCCAGTGAGAAGGTAATCAGATTGTGGTCACTTGTTGTCATGTGTTCCCATACTTTCCAATCAATTACCTTGGTTGCGGCGTTGGGCGTTACCAAGGTAATATCAATATTGGTACCTTCTCCCCCGCCACCTGCATAGGTAGGGGGGTGCCCTTGCTTGTTAGCGACCATAAGCTGTAGGGCCATGATGGTCTCTTCAGCCTTTTCTCCGCGTTCATCTCTTGTGCCGCTGAACCACAGGGGGGACTTTGCATTTATGTCTGCTGTGACTATTATTCTCCGCCCCTGCAGTGCCGTGGTTATCTGAGTTAGTTTATCTAAGAACTCGTCAATCTCCCTTCCGTACTGGAAGTACATATTAATGATGTACAGTACCCCGATGGGTGATTGCAACTCCACGACATTGCAGTGGTCATCAGAAAGCTGTGTAAGCACTGTAACTCTCAGTGCCTTGTTAATAATTATGATTGCAGCTTTTGGCTCACCTGTGCTGTGAGTTATTTGCCAGTTGGCAGCTGTAAAGGGGATCCGTCCAGCTTGAGAGTATGGCTCCTGTAGACAGAGTATGTCAAGTCTCCTCTCCTCCACCACCTTCCGGAGTTCCTGCGTGACTAGTCTGCTGTTATGACAGTTAATCTGCCCTACGTTTATAAGGCTCAGTGGAAAAGTATGTTCTAATATGCGATTCTGGCCAGGTCTTATTCCAGTCGTGTGCAAGCCTTCCATTTGTAATTACAGACTGGTGATATAGTTCTTCCAGATCAAATTTTTCGTTTCGCCTTTCGAATACTTTTTTCACCAAGTCACGCAGGGCTCCAAAGTCAGTGGGGAGATTCATTGTCTTGAGCTGTATTCTATCTACAGCCTCCATTACCGAAAATGTGACGTCTCTACCATATTCATGGCCAACACGCACCACATGCCTTAAAGCGGTGGTGAGGACAGCCGGCTCCTCCAGGCGCGATAGCTGCAATGCCTGTTCCAAATTTGGGTAAATCCTCCTTGGATCCACGCCCATGCCTCCAAAGGAGGGTGGATCTTTCAACGTACTCGTACTGCTCACATCATTGATTTGTATTTTTCCTTCATCAGCTGTGTTGTCTTTGATTGTCGGGAAAGTCAAACTCCCTACCACAGGATGCCCTTTTGGTCGCTCATGATCTGTAATCGACCTTCTTCCCCAGCTTGGAGGAGAGGGTGCGTCCTTCTGCCCACTAGGGTCTGTTTGAATCCCTATGTCTACCATTTGCACTTTTCCAGTTGTTGCATTGTTGAACTTCCGCAGAAGTTCTCTAAATCTGCTTGCTCTCAACGCATCCCTTAACCTCTTACTGGGCGACTTCCTTTTGGGCTTCCTGGCAGGAACAGACTCAGCCATAGTCTATTCTTGCAATAAGCCGTTGCTCGAGCATCCTGTATGTAGGGCAGTTCCTTCCAGTAGCATTGCAACTTTTCTTTCCTCTCCTCACACAAGGGATACATACCCCTGTTTTACAACAGGTTTTCCTTGTATGGTTTTCTGCCCCACACCTGGAGCAGGCCGGCTTCCTCTCGCAATGCTTGTGGACATGGTCCAGATCACCGCAGTTATGACATCTGGGAACCACCAGGTAGTCCCTCACATTAATTGCGTGAAACCCCATATAAATTCTGCCCATAGCGGTCAGTTTGCGCAACATACTCCCCGAGACTTCCGCGACGTGATGGACAACATCACGATCGCGGGGTCCCGTTCTGAAGCGCAACTTAAACTCATTTTTGAAGGCTACCATATTCATTTCCTCAAAGTTCTGTTCTTTTATAGTTTCATATATCTCATTTTCCTCTATTGCCACAGGTACATCATATAATATCACCAGCGGATTCCGCTTTTTAGGCGGTTCGCATTTCACTACCTTATTGAGCTTCGTGTGATTAAGAATTTTGTCCCTGTCTTCTTCTGTGGCAACATTTACAATAACCACATTCTTGGTTGCCTTAACTTTGTTTATTTTAATTTTTTCTTTTGCAGGGTTCACCGTTGTGGTGAATATTTCTTGTACTTTCTTAGTGTCATGTCCGGCCAGGGGTCTCAAGAAGACCGCCGTGTCCGGCCTTTTCGACACCTTGGCGATTGTCTCTTTTGTGGTTTGCGTTTGTGTTTTTGGAGCCGCTTGCGCAGCTACACCAGCCCATGTTTTTGTCGGCTGTTTACGTAAACGCTCGTTTTCCTTTTCTAGTTCTTCTAGCCGCCCCTCGAGCTTCGCGCTAGCGATCGCCCAGGCGGCGAGCTCCTTTTTGATGGACAGGACAGCAGTATTGCTTATTTTGCCGTTCTTTATACTAGAGTCCAATAATTGATTTATTCTATTGTGCCAGTCAGTTACATTCTCCTCGTTTTGCCCCAGGCCCTCTTCTGGGACAGGAACAATAGACATCGAGCACCTCGAATGCACACTCGAATCACTCGTCTCTTGTTCGGCCATGATGATGTAGACGAGTGAAAAAAGTTGGGAGCCCGTCTCTTACCCCGGACCGGCTCCTCTGGCATGGGGGGGGACTTCTTGCAGCTCGCCCATCGACCTCGCCCCAAGGTCAAGGGCCTTCTCGAACTGCTGGGTTCAGCGCGCCGTCGCCAGCGCACTGGTCCCCATCGATGGCTTCGTCATCGGCGATTTCACGCGACGCTCCTCGGCAACTGCACCCCGCACTCCGGAGAGGCGGATGCACCTCTCGCCCTTCGCCGCCTACTAGCCCGAGTTTCCACCTTTCGGCCAAGGACCCACTCCTACTCAGGTGGCGGGCCGGTCCTCCAGACGTTCGGCGGTCTGGACCCAGTTAACCTAGCCCAGGCGATGTCACCACCTCCTGGGTTTGGCAGAACACGCCCCGGTTACCCAGGGGCGCGGCGAGGCACCCTTGCCGACTCGCGCCGCGATCCCACGCCGACAAACGAAGTCGCCGGCATGCAGAGCTCCTGCTGGTCTGGGCCCTGCGAACAGAAAGGGACAGATGTTCGTCCCTCGACACAGCTCCCCCTGTGCCACGCACCCTTCGCTTTCGCATCGGGTTGGGTCGCAGCTCTTCCTTTTCTCGCAAGGCACACCCGGGCGAGCCCGAGAAATGCCAAGCTTAACGTCTGGCACCACTTGAAGGCGGAAAGAGCCACTTGAGAAGGAGAGGCTATATATGACGCATCACTTCCCCTGTGGGCACGTCCGACTGGAAGCGATACGCCCCAGTGCGAACTTCTGTGCCTTACGGCGCGCAGGCGCGGATTGGCCCACTCCAAAACGCACCGCGAGACGACAGGTCCCACGCGTCGTTTGCGCTGCATCCGCCTCGCTGACCCACACCTCTGTGCTGAATGTGGTGCAGAGGGCACATCGGTTCCATGTCGTCTGGAGGCTCGCGCTGCGTACCTTGGCTTCCTTTACCAGACAGGCACCTCCTCAGATCACTTCTGTGACGCCTTTATTCCCAGATGTGATTCATGGCCCCCCAACAAAAACTAACGTTGTGTATGGGATACGCGGTCATGCGGTTCGCTACCTTTTTGGCCCCGACGAGAAATCGGAACTAGGTTATTGGATGTACCGTAACGATCGAACTGCGCACTTGTTCGCAACCGCAGATACAAGCTTTTTCCAATTTTCTAGGAGGGCCTTTCATGACCCGCCTCCCAGCTGGAAAGTCGAGGCCATGAGATGCTGATGCTTTTTTTTTTTTTTTTGCTGACTTATTGCTCTGAACGCACTACAAACGGAATCTCTATTTAAATTTCGAGAAGACATGTTTGGATGTTCCGCCAGTCGGAAGGCGCTAGCGACTCCTAGAATTCTGGTACGTAGACTACTAATTTAATGATCAAAATTAAAAATATAAAAATAAGTAAATAAAAGAAAATAGAAATATAATTACAAAAAACGCGAAGAAAAACAAAATACAGAAAAGGCAATAAAATAAACTAAGAAAACAAAAGCCCGTACACACCTACTTTGGTTTTCATCGCTATTCTCTATGTTCTTCCCCCCACTTTATTCGTTTCCTACACCCTTGTAGTAATAAGTTAGTTGTTTTGGAATAGGCATAGATAGGCGCCGATGCCTGAAGAGATGCATTTTATTTCTTTATTTTTGTTAGAACACAAGTGACGGTGGCATGTAAATTTTTTTATTTTCCCTTTCCTGTCCAGGTGTGGAAAAAGAAAGTGGTAGAGTATAAAAAAACGAGTTGAGTGGCAGGAGCGTCTGACTGCAATACAGCGGGCCCAGATTCCACCTCCTCTGGGGCTGGAGGTTTTTTTTTTTTTTTCGTTTTCCGCTGGGGGACTGGGTGTTGTGTTGTCCTCGTCCTCACTTCATCGTCATCGGCAAGCAAGTCGACTAGTGTGGCGTGACTTGAAAAGGAACTCGGCGGACGAACATCCCCCTTCAGGGTCTACTGTCCATCAAGTCATACGATAGTTTCATTTTACAGTATCAGTGTTGACATTGTTGAGTCCATCGTTCATAACAGTTAATACTTAAAATGTCTAATTCATTTAAGTCTGGAAGTAAAAACGGTGCTTTCAGTTTAAATAATCGAATTTTGTAGTTAAAATTACGATGAATAGATTTCTGAGAATCGTTTTCTTGACATATGGCTTAGTTGTGATAGGACTAGGTAACACAGCATGTCACAGCTTAATTTCGTTACACTACTGAGTCGTTTTCTTCACACCACCTAGCAAAATTTCTGGCGATACTGGGAACTGACTCCAGGTCCTCCACATAGTAATGAGGCTTAGTTACAGAGACGGAGACAGATTGTAATACATTTTGGCGATATTAAAAATGGCGAATATTAAGCAGTACAAAAGCTTCATGAAGTTGGATAAATAAAAACATTCATACGAAGCCGGTCGCAGTGACCGAGCAGTTCTAGGTACTACAGTCTGGAACCGCGTGACCGCTACGGTCGCAGGTTCGAATCCTGCCTCGGGCATGGATGTGTGTGATGTCCTTTGGTTAGTTAGGTTTAATTAGTTCTAAGTTGTAGGGGACTGATGACCTTAGCATTTAAGTCCCATAGTGCTGAGAGCCATTTGAACCATTTGAACTCATACGGAAACAGGATGTTTATAAAAATATTACGTATTAATACAGGTGGTAGTGTGTACCAAAACAGAAGAAAAATCTGCATAAAAGATGGGGTCTGAAAGGCACACTTTGAACGTTCTGAGTACCTCATCATCTTCGCTGCGGTGGAACAGTTCTCTTCCACTGATGAAGTATGCATAGCTCTTAAGGCATGTAATTTGGGACCAAACTTTACCGGAAACTTCTTTCTCCTCTGCGTCCGCATTATTACCTATCAAACTACGGACTACTGCTTATAACAACATGTATAGAAGTGC
Source organism: Schistocerca gregaria (assembly GCF_023897955.1). NCBI lineage: Eukaryota > Metazoa > Arthropoda > Insecta > Orthoptera > Acrididae > Schistocerca > Schistocerca gregaria. The sequence goes on from NC_064923.1 coordinate 746,603,470, forward strand.
ACATCAGAATTTTACGTCAACAAAGCGTATGTTAAGATTCGTCCTAGATGTATTTAGTGGAAGGTACATCTACATACATACTCCGGATTTCCACCATACGGTGTATGGCAAAGGGTACCACAACTAGCATCTTCTCTCCCTGTTCCACTCGCAGACAGAACGAGGGAAAAATGACCGCCTATATGCCTCTGTACGAGCTATAATCTCTCTTATCTTTGTGGTCTATCCGCGAAATGTAAGTTGGCGGCAGTAAAATTGTACTGCAGTCAGCCTCAAATGGTGGTTCTCTAAATTTCCTCAGTAGCGATTCACAAAAAGAACGCCTCCTTTCCTCCAGAGTCTCCCACCCGAGTTCTTCAAGCATTTCCGTAACACTCGCGTGATGATCAAACCTACCAGTAACAAATCTAGCACCCCGCCTCTGAATGGCTTGTATGTCCTCCCTCAGTCCGACCTGATAGGGATCCCAAATGCTCGAGCAGTACTCAAGAATAGGTCGTATTAGTGTTTTATAAGCGGTCTCCTTTACAGATTAACCACAGCTTCGCAAAATTCTACCAATGAACGCAAGATACCAATCCACCTTCCCCACAATTGCCATTACATGCTTGTCCCACTTCATATCGCTCTGCAATGTTACACCCAAATATTTGATCGAGGTGACTGTGTCAAGTGCTACACTACTAATGGACTATTCAAACATTACGGGATTCTTTTTCCTATTCATCTGCACTGATTTACACTTATCTATATTTAGAGTTAGCTGCCATTCACCAATCACAAATCCTGTCCAAGTCATCTTGTATGGTATCTGGAGAGATGTACACTATTTTCTCTCAGAGTCCTTTCAGTTTTCCTCACCTGCTGCATGCTTCTTAGGTGTCAGATTTCAAGTACCACCGATGAGCTGGGTTCGGCAGTGGCGCCGTGCGGTGGCCACCGGCTCTCGCGTTCGGAGACGCAGGGACAAGAGGCCTCTCAGCAGCGGCACATTAGCCGCAGCGGCGGTGCGGACACGGCGGTGGCTGGCGGACCGGGCCTGCGTGACGTATCCCGGCCCCGAGGACTTAGGCCGGCTCACTGCAATCTCGGGCCAAGCCCCCAATTTCGGCGGACGGTGAGCGACGTGGCCGGCGGATAAGGCAGCCCTTCTGCTGATCGCCGCCGGCCGGCCGACCGTCTCCTGGAGAGACAGACAGCCGGCTGGAGCGGCCCGCAGGTCTCGCACAGTACAGTACGTTACCGTACAGTACGGTACTAACCTATCTACCGACCTCATGGCGAGGCGCCAACGGGTAGCGGTTACACGGGAAGCATGAGGAATTACGTCCCTTGTCGAAAGTAGCAAAAGACAAGGTGACTGCCTACCACCATTACTGTTTAACTGTGCACTGGAACACATAATGAGAGAATGGTACAAGGACAATCCAAAGATTATAAGAATTGGAAGTGCAAAAGATGATATTAGCTTAAACTGCTTGGGATTTGCTGATGATCTTGCTCTCCTAGCCAACATCGTTGAAGAAGCCAGGCGACAAGTGAAATCACTACAAGAAATGGCTGAGAAAGTAGGCCTTAGAGTATCATTCGAAAAAATGGAGATTATGCTAACTGATCCAAACAAAATTACAATAGGAGAACAGGAAATCAAAATTGTTAATAAATTTAAATATTTAGGAGAAATAATAACATACAATCTAAATGAGAAGCCATCATGGCAGAGTAGAATAAAAAAAAACTGAACTACACAAATTACATTACCAAAACTAAATACAACTAAAAAAGGCTATCCATAGATGCAAAATTAAAACACTATAAAACAGTTACACACCCAGAAATAATGTATGCAGCTGAAACAATCTTAAAAACAACTAATACAGCAGGAATTGACAGAATACTGAAAATAGAAAGAATAATAATTGGGACATGTATAAATAAACAGTATAAAATAAATGGACATTCGAGAATAACATCAAATGAAACAGTATGTAAGAAAATATAACCAGTCATGAGCACGATCAGGAAGAAACGCATCTCATTCTTTGGACATCTAATGAGAACTCCAGAAAACAGAATTAGTAAAAAAAATAATACAAAAATTGTGGAATAGCAAGAGCGACATAAAATGGATCATAGAAATTAAGGAAGATATAAAAGAACTCCAAATTACAGTAGATTACCTAAAAAACAAGACAGAGAAAACCAGAATACTACAAGACCCGCAAACCAGACTACAAATGAAAACCAGTAAAAAGAGTACAGGAAGAGTGGTCTCAGAAGAAGGAGGAAAGAAAATATCTGAAAGAATGAAGAAATATTGGGCAGACAGAAGAGCAAAACCCCTTTCGTATAAGAATAGACTCTAGTAATTATATTACCTAAATATCATATTAAGTTATTGTTGAGCAAAATTCTATCCCTGTGTAACAACTTGTTTACAACTTTGTGTTTTTGACTAGAGTGGTCCAATGAAGGCCATAAAATAAATAATAATAATAAAATAAAAATATGCTTCTATTAGCACCAATACTCATAATGAATCAAAGTCACCACAAAGACAACACTTTGAACTCTGTGAAACATCCCCCTAGAAAAACTTTATATGTGACAGTGCTGGTAAACCCCTTACGTTATTTGATTTTCAAACAGCTGAGCACAACTGGACGTATTCAGACATTCACTAAACTGACACACAATATTTTTAGCTCAACGCAATCTGACTTTCATTAATCCCTGCAAATGAATGGCCCTGACTAACAATAACATATACCTTACCTCACAAAAGTCTTCGTTACTCGAACTACGGGAATACAGCGACGGCCAATACTGCCAGCTAAATAAAAGATTCTAGTTACTGAAGGCACTAACTACTGATAGGCATACTTAGCAAATGAAAGATTTTGATAGAGAACAAGCAAAAGCGACTCATGATCATAGATGTTAAGTCCTATAGTGCTCAGAGCCAACAAACAAAATATTTACCTTAATAGTGTTCAAAAATTATAGATATATATGACATCAAGTCTTACAAATTACAAAATATTTACCTTAATAGTGTTCAAAAATTATAGATATATATGACATCAAGTCTTACAAATTTACTGTCTCTGATGAACACACGTCTAGATCATCCGCTCTCAAAACTCCGCCATCTCTCTCCCCACATCCAACACTGCTGGCGGCTCACCTCGAACTGCGCAACGCTACCCGTTGTTCACATCCAACTGCCCAACACTACAATAGCGGATATTCCAACAATGCCAACCAGCCACAGACTGCACACAGCACAGCCAGTGATTTTCATATAGTGCGCTACGTGACGGTACCAACATTAAAACCTAAACAGCCTACTTACAAATATGGTTGAAATGGCTCTGAGCACTATGGGACTTAACTTCTGAGGCAATCAGTGCCCTAGAACTTAGAACTACTTAAACCTAACTAACCTAAGGACATTACACACATCCATGACCAAGGCAGGATTCGAACCTGCAACCGTAGCAGTCGCGCGGTTCCGGGCTGAAGCCCCTAGAACCGCTCGGCCAGCCAACATACAACTATTGTTTAAATATCACAGCCAAAATTTGATTATGGTTTACTTACAGTGTACGCTAGTACGAGGTGTTCAAAAAGTTTCTCCGCAGTGCTGTATGATTCTTAGCCGCTCGTGCTGTATGATTGTTCGCCTGCCTGGTTACTTTCCTTCAAGTGGACTCTCCCAACATTGCTCTGTTTCGTTTATTTCAGCCAGCGTTAGTAGTATCGCTGCTGTGTCTCGTTACGTGTTGACGTGAACGCTTAAGTTTAATTCCTTTGTTCGTTTATTTCGTTTCTGCCACTGTTAAAAAGCTAACCATTGACGAACGTGTGTTTTTACTCTAACAAGTGTTCGAAGCTGGCTGTAAATACACAGTTTTAGATCGTCTAATATTTAATTCAGTTTTCCCGGAGACAACACTCCCACATCGCGATACAGTGCGAGATTTGACTAACAAATTTCGAAGTACAGGTTCAGTGACAGATGCACCGAGAAGTGGTCGTACTAGCGTTTTGTCTGAGGATAAAGTGCTCGATATTTCGGATAAAATATCCACGAGTCCGAACAAGTCAATGAGAAAACTCGCCCAGGAAATCGATTTTAGTGTCGGAACGGCCCACACAGCTGCAAGGAAAAAAATTAGAACTTTTCCCATACAAAGTGACAGTCGTGGAAGAAATGCAAAATACTGATCATGGCAACAGAATGCACTATTGTCAATGGTTCAAAAATTTCGTTCAACAAAATGGAAGGGATATTCTTAATTAAACGTTTTTCACTGATAAGGCTTGCTTTCATTTATCCGGGTACATGAACTCGCAAAATTCTCGTATGTGGAGTACTGCAAATCCATTGTATATTCATGAGGAACCACTTTATTCTGTGAAAATAGGGGTTTGGATTGCAATTTCTATCCGTCGGGGTGTGGGTCCCGCCCGCATCTCGTGGTCGGGCGGTAGCGTTCTCGCTTCCCACGCCCGGGTTCCCGGATTCGATTACCGGTGGGGTCAGGGATTTTCTCTGCCTCGTTATGGCTGGGTGTTGTTAGATGTCCTTAGGTTAGTTAGGTTTAAGTAGTTCTAAGTTCTAGGGGACTGATGACCATAGATGTTAAGTCCCATAGCGCTCAGAACCATTTGAACCATTTTTTTTTTTTTTTGTGGGTCCCATATTTGTCAGCGAAACAATAAACGCACAACGATACTGCAGTGATCTTCTGTACCCATTCATAGGAGAACTTGTGCTATGTGAAATACTGAACGGTTATTTTCAACAAGATGGCAAAACCGCTCATACAGCTCGCGTTTCAGTGTCACTGCTTGCTGATGTTTTTGGTGATAGCATAATTTCACAGGGACTTTGGCCTCTGCGGTCGCCTGACCCAGCACCACCTGACTTTTTACTATAGGATGCAGCGAAAACAACTGTCTATAAAATCCGCCCAAAATCCAGCGATTAATTGAAAACAATATCCACTTTGTCTGCTTCTGTTACAGAAAAAAATAGTTACAACTTGTGTTTGGAAACATGATTAGACGAACTGAATTGTGTATTCAACAACAGGGGGGACACTTTCAACATGAAATGTGAAAATTTGTAAGTAAAAATGAATATTCAGTAAATCAATAACTTGTATTTCAATGAGTTTCATTTCTTTGTATTCACTGCGGCATATAACACGCGCGGGTAACAATCATATGTCACTGCGGAGAGACTTTTTGAACACCCGTATTATAAGAAACTGCTGTTTCTACTCTAGTATTACCGAAATGTAAAGACACAAGCGTGCCTGCAAAGATTATTATTCTCTTCTCAGTACTGGTTAAGTTATCACGTTTGATGCGTATTACTCGGTCGACTTTACCGCTCAGCTGACGCAAGTTGCAAGCGACTGCCTTTAGAGGGCTCCGTATTGCAGAGTGCTATATGCTGATGTGTAACCTAACTATGTCGGTGCGTGAGAAACAGCGTGCTGTGATCTAGTTTCCAGTCGTAGAAAACGTGCCCCCAATAGAAATCCATAGAAGAATTATAGCTGCGTTCGGTGATGAAGTATCGACATCAGTAATGTGCGAAGCTGGGTTTTTCGTGATCTTAATGAAGAAAAGCTCAACGCGTCTGACAGAGCTCGGAATGGACAGTTGCGTACAGCAACCTACGAGACTCATCGGGATGGGATTGATAAAATCGCAAATACAGACACAGCTTTCAGGTATGTGTGGCATATTACGAGAGTGCGTGCAGGCTATCTCTACAAATGTGTGCACGGTGGGTGCCTCCAATGCTCTCTCCTCACATTAAAAATAGTAGATCGGAGATGTGCAAACAGCTTCTTTTGCGTTTTTAACATGAAACTGATGGGTTCCTTAACTCCATTTTGGCAAATTACAAACATGGGTTCACCATATGGACCCTGAAGACAAGAGAGTATCGCCATAATCAGGCGAAGTCATACCCACAGTGTTATGGGACGTTCGTAGATTAAAACTGAAGAAACTGCAAAAAAGGTGGGAATTTAAGGAGATGGGACCAGGATAAACTGTCTAAACCAGAGGTTGTACAGCGTTTCAGGGGGAGCATAAGGGAACAATTGACAGGAATGGGGGAAAGAAATACATTAGAAGAAGAATGGGTAGCTCTGAGAGGTGAAGTAGTGAAGGTAGCACAGGATCAAGTAGGTAAAAAGACGAGGGCTAGTAGAAATCCTTGGGGAACAGAAGATATACTGAATTTGATTGATGAAAGGAGAAAATATAAAAATGCAGTAAATGAAGCAGGCAAAAAGGAATACAAACGTCTCAAAAATGAGATCGACAGGAAGTGCAAAATGACTAAGCAGGGATGGCTAGAGGACAAATGTAAGGATGTAGAGGCTTATCTCATTAGGGGTAATATAGATACAGCCTACAGGAAAATTAAAGAGACCTTTGGAGAAAAGAGAGCCACTTGTATGAATATCAAGAGCTCAGATGGAAACCCAGTTCTAAGCAAAGAAGGAAAAGCAGAAAGGTGGAAGGAGTATATAGAGGGTCTATACAAGGGCGAAGTACTTGAGGACAATATTATGGAAATGGAAGAGGATGTAGATGAAGATGAAATGGGAGATACGATACTGCGTAAACAGTTTGACAGAGCACTGAAAGACCTAAGTCGAAACAAGGCCCCGGAGTAGACAACATTCCATTAGAACTACTGACGGCCTTGGGAGAGCCAGTCCTGACAAAACTCTACCATCTGTTGAGCAAGATGTATGAAACAGGCGAAATACCCTCAGACTTCAAGAAGAACATAATAATTCCAATCCCAAAGAAAGCAGGTGTTGACAGATGTGGAAATTACCGAACAGTCAGTTTAATAAGTCACAGCTGCAAAATACTAACGCGAATTATTTACAGACGATTGGAAAAACTAGTAGAAGATCAGTTTGGATTCCGTAGAAATACTGGAACACGTGAGGCAATACTGACCTTACGACTTATCTTAGAGGAAAGATTAAGGAAAGGCAAACCTACGTTCCTAGTATTTGTAGACTTAGAGAAAGCTTTTGATAATGTTGACTGGAATACTCTCTTTCAAATTCTGAAGGTGGCAGGGGTAAAATATAGGGAGCGAAAGGCTATTTACAATTTGTACAGAAACCAGATGGCACTTATAAGAGTCGATGGACACGAAAGGGTAGCGCTGCTTAGGAAGGGAGTGAGACAGGGTTGTAGTCTCTCCCTAACGTTATTCAACCTGTATATTGAGCAAGCAGTGAAGGATACAAAAGAAAAATTCGGAGTAGGTATTAAAATCGACGGAGAAGAAATAAAAACTTTGAGGTTCACCGATGACATTGTAATTCTATCAGAGACAGCAAAGGACTTGGAAGAGCAGTTGAACGGAATGGATAGTTTCTTGAAAGGAGGATATAAGATGAACATCAACAAAAGAAAAACGAGGATAATGGACTGTAGTCGAATTAAGTTGGGCGATGCTGAGGGAATTAGATTAGGAAATGAGGCACTTGAAGTAGTAAAGGTGTTTTGCTATGTGGTGAGCAAGAAAACTGATGACGGTCGAAGTAGAGAGGATATAAAATGTAGACTGGCAATGACAAGGAAAGCATTTCTGAAGAAGAGAAATTTGTTAACATCGAGTATAGATTTAAGTGTCAGGAAGTCGTTTCTGAAAGTATTTGTATGGAGTGTAGCCATGTATGGAAGTGAAACATGGACGATAAATAGTTTGGGCAAGAAGAGAATAGAAGATTTTGAAATGTGGTGCTACAGAAGAATGCTGAAGATTAGATGGGTAGATCATATAACTAATGAGGAGGTACTGAACAGAATGGGGGGGAAGAGAAGTTTGTGGCACAACTTGACTAGAAGAAGGGATCGGTTGATAGGGCATGTTCTGAGGCATCAAGGGATCACCAATTTAGTATTGGATGGCAACTTGGAGGGTAAAAATTGTAGAGGGGGACCACGAGATGAATATATTAAGCAGATTCAGAAGGATGTAGGTTGCGGTAGGTACTGCGAGAGGGAAAAGCTTGCACAGGATATAGTAGCATGGAGAGCTGCATCAATCCAGTCTCAGGACTGAAGACCACTACAACAACGATGGGACGTTCAAGGTATGGTGCGTGTGCGGTTCATATCTAAAAGTACCACCATAAACTCAGCAATATACTGCGAGACCCACATAAGACTGAAACCACGATTTGGAAGATTTCGTCCACGTATCGGACAGCCTGTACTTCAGCGTGACAATGCCGGACCACACGCAACTCCTCGAGATATGCAACAGCCCGACGCCTTGGGTTCACTATCATCGATCATCCTCCATACTGTCCATACTTGCCTCCATCCGATTTTCATCTGTTTGCGAAACTTAAATAATGCGTTCGCTGACTTCATTTCGATAGTTATAAAGTGGTGCAAGTACAAGTGAAGTTGTGGATCCGTCAACAAAGTCAGACATTCTACAGTGACGGTAACAAGAAACTGATCTCTCGGCGGGAGAAATGTGTCCGTCACCGGGGTGACGATATAGAGAAACAAATTTGTATTTAAAAACCACGGAGACATTTCCCATAAAATATTCAGAGGCATCACTTTTCAACCCGCCCTCGTATTATGTCTATCATATTTCCAAATGACTACAGAGTATCTTTAAAAATAAAAGCGCAATGCTGTAGATTGTGGCGATTGGTTTGGATTGGGGCTGTAAGTTTGTGGGATGAAAATGAGATATAGTGTGTGTCACTCGTTCCGTGTCTATTGGTGAAAACAATCGCACCCAATAACCTTTTGTTTCCTGCACCGTTCATCAGCTATAGCAGGGGATTCCATTGCCTGGATAAATGCCTTAGTTACTGAAAGATACAAGGTGAAAACTGAAGACCATTAAGAGACTATAAATTGAAAATAAATGCAATATTTTTACGATAAAGGACGTAAATGCAAGATGGTCTTGGAACAAACCATGAAATTTAGCCAACCAACAATTTTAGGCTATACGGCGAACTGCCGAATAAATATACGTTAAAAACGATGAGAATCAAACAAGACACTACATAGCTCGTCCAGATGCTAGAGAGAGTGGTAAACGGGAAACCGACATGAATGTGAGAACTCAGAATCATGAAGAAAAGTCGTTAGTCCTGAGGAATGACTAAATATGAACACAAAGACAGAGAAACGCGACATAACTTACCGCCTTAGCATTTATGGAATCGTAACGCCGGTTACTTTAGTGCAAATAGGTTATTTGGCTCTTAATCAGGGATGAAAATCCCGCGAGAAATCTGCAGTGAAACTTCTTGACTACAGCTGATTGAATCTACAAGTGGTCGCTTCCAAAGTGATGGAAAGCAACACATGTACAACAAACGGCGATAACTCTCGCATTACTGCTAGTCACGAAGAGAAAACGACCAATAACTACAACAAAAAGCAGCTGGAAGCTCGCCTCTCTCCGTCGTTTTGTAACCTCGGATGCTACATAGCAGTATGCCTGCTCGGATAGGGAAAGGTCCATGTAGGCAACTTGGCTCGGGGTTGGAGTGCAAATGACTGCTGCTTCTTTTGGCTGGAGGGGCAGTACAGCCGCCAGCGATCGGTTTGGTGGTCCTATTGCGGCACCAGACCTCTGAACATGGGCGGCATCAGCATGGCTACAGTTTCAATATGAAAATAATGGCCCCAAACTTCTATAGATCTTTATCGTTTAGTAAATTTTCTGAATTAACTGAGTGATGAAGTTGAAAACTGCTTCGCCTTCACCGTTCGATAGTTCTCTACTCAGGTGAGCGGATTAAACTGGCCCTGGAAAAATGATTTTAATGCGTAAATTGACAGTCCATCTCCGATGAAACAACAAACAGTTCTCTAAATCTAGGTGCAGTCATCTAACTCGAAACTGCTTAGCTTAGCGTTCTGTGGTAGCAGTATGACTTGAAGAGTGTGATTCACGTATGCTCACGAAGCAAACAGCCTCCCATCCTCGTTCAATCAAAACAAAAAAAAAAACATTTTTTCTTAGGACCGTACTGCCAAGTCACAGATGCCACTACCTCTCAGCAAGCCGGCTTGAGTGGCCGTGCGGTTATCAGCGGTACAGTCTGGAACCGAGCGACCGCTACGGTCGCAGGTTCGAATCCTGCCTCTGGCATGGATGTGTGTGATGTCCTTAGGTTAGTTAGGTTTAATTAGTTCTAAGTTATGGGCGACTGATGACCTCAGACGTTGGGTCGCATAGTGCTCAGAGCCATTTGAACCACTGAACCTCTCAGCATATGAGAGGTACTGGCAACATAATCCTGTTTGCTTCTCAAAGACGGTCATAATGGTTTGCTTTCTTACGGGGAGTTAGAACGGAATTTTTTTCACATTTTCCGATTTGTATCTCATAATAAAATTTGCATATAAACTCACATGCAAAATGTTTTATTTTATTTTATTTTATAAATATAATCTAAACCGATTGAAAATGTTAAAACTTTTACGTATATTACTTCACGATCTAATAAAACCGCAAATTTTTTATATTTGTTGTGTTATAAAGGTTAAATTACGTGTTAAAACTTTTACGTATATTACTTCACGATCTAATAAAACCGGAAATTTTTTATATTTTTGTGTTATAAAGGTTAAATTACGTGTTTGTAGTGGCAGCACTGTCAAAAACAGTATCGTATCGTTGTATGTCGAAGTGCTAACATTTTTCCGAGCAAAAGTGATAAATAGATTGATAAATCTCTAAAAAAGTGAAGTATGACGCCAAAAGGAAGTGTTTTTAAGAAACGTGGGTTTCATGGTTATAGATTTCCGAATAAAGGGAAACATTGTGTTCAACTGATGAAAAACCAGTACACCACCTTTGCCCTTCTGCATTTGATACATGGTGCAATTAGCGCAATGACTAGTACTCAAACACTTCATACAATCATAAATATTCCACGTCAGCAGCAGTCATGGATATCACACCTGAAAAATCCTAAATTACTAAAGAAGTGTCGGCATGGTCAGACACAAAATCCCAATGAGTCGTTCAATGATCTTATATGGATTCAGTTACCAAAAAATATATTTATTGGATTGAAGACACTAATGCTGTTATTGCTTTCAATGATGGCAACATTGGTAGGGTGAAAGTGCTACAGCATATGGGAATTAATCCTGGAGCAAACTGCATCAGGGAACTTGAACGGATGGACAACGTTCGCATTGATAAAGCAGAGTATGCAGTACAGTTGGCCACTAACGAGTCGAGAAAGAAGAAAAGAATAAAAAAAACTTGGAAAAAGGCCAAGAGGATGATATTCAGTTTGGTGCAAGGTGCTACTGGTTGACTACAAATGAAAAAAATAAGCATATATTAAGTGAGTTACAGTCTTTTAAGCCTTTAGAAGCCGTTCCTGAAAATTTACTTTTTTCTGTAGCATTTTTCCCTAAATCTCCGAAACCACTTCAAGTATAGTATTCAGATTTTCAGGGAGTAATACAATACGTATCCTGAGTCTACTGAACTAAAAGAAGAATTTAATGTTATGTAAAATCAAAATTATTTATAACGTACAAAAAACGTTCAGAAAATTTTAATCGTGTAATTAAAAAATGGTATTTCCAGAAACAGTGGCTGAAATTCAATTAGTGTAATTTAGTAGACTCAGAACATGCAGTTTAATGTCCTGTAAAAGTTTCATGTCAGTGGCTACAGTGGTTCCTGAAATACAGGGAAGCGAATTCACTAAGTTTAACATTGTCGGGATAGGACGTTCCAACTCCCCTTAAACGCTTCTTGTGACGGAAACCAGCAGCATGAAGGCGTTCTGCGGATAGTCATCGCACTCACTGGCAGATCGATGTTTCTACTGACTTTAATAGCTGACATAATGGTTCCTCGATCTTAGTCCCTAGTAGTTGCATTAGGCCTTATCGATTTTTGTCGAGTACTAAGACATTCTTCATCCTTCTCTTACTATCTCATTCACCTTATTGTAGCTACCTCTTAGACGTCAGTTGCAACTGCAGTGGGAGTGATTAGGCAATCGCGTTCTCACTTGTTGAGAATGTGGGGCCCATGTATTTTCCAAAAGAAAAAAAAAAAGACACGAAAAGAAAGACTACTTATCATTGTCCTTTTTCTCGTTTTTATGTATTTGTTGGTGCAACTCAGTCGTGAGGAGGTTTCCAATTAGTATAAGGGAATAAAAAGGGTGCGGAGGTCACGTTTACTGACAAATCCTAGACGTTATAGACGCTGTCCTCAGTAAGGATTGCACCCAGTCTTCCCGAAAGATGTCTTTGATCGCGAATGTACAAGTCTTCTGATTACCGTCGTTTATTAATTTATGGACTGTGAATACGTAAAATCTAACATTTTCAAATTTCTTACATGCTTTATTCCATATGTACGAGACGTTACGGGTCTGTTGCGTAATGACGTATGGTTGTTCCAACCCCATAAAGCACTGTACGTTGTTCCGGAATGTTTTCAGAGTAACGTGATAGAAGCGACTCGTGGAGTCACGTGACGCATTTCAGAGTTATTGCGTTTCATGTGATTTCATACCCCTATTTATCTTGACCCCCCCCCCCCCCCCATGAACCATGGACCTTGCGGTTGGTGGGGAGGCTTGCGTGCCTCAGCGATACAGATGGCCGTACCGTAGGTACAAACCACAACGGAGGGGTATCTGTTGAGAGGCCAGACAAACGTGTGGTTCCTGGAGAGGGGCAGCATCCTTTTCAGTAGTTCCAGGGGCAACAGTCTAGATGATTGACTGATCTGGAGTTGTAACATTAACCAAAACAGCCTTGCTGTGCTGGTACTGCGAACGGCTGAAAGCAAGGGGAAACTACGGCCGTAATTTTTCCCGAGGGCATGCAGCTTTACGGTATGATTAAATGATGATGGCGTCCTCTTGGGTAAAACATTCCGGAGGTAAATGAGTCCCCCATTCGGATCTCCGGGCGGGGACTACTCAAGAGAATGTCGTTATCAGGAGAAATAAAACTGGCGTTCTACGGATCGGAGCGTGGAATGTCAGATCCCTTAATCGGGCTGGTAGTTTAGAAAATTTAAAAAGGGAAATGGATAGGTTAAAGTTAGATATAGTGGGAATTAGTGAAGTTCGGTGGCAGGAGGAACAAGACTTCTGGTCAGGTGACTACAGGGTTATAAACACAAAACCAAATGGGGGTAACGCAGGAGTAGGTTTAATAATGAATAGGAAAATATGAATGCGGGTAAACTAGTACAAACAGCATAGAGAACGCATTATTGTGGCCAAGATAGATACGAAGCCCACACCTACTACAGTAGTACACGTTTATATGCCAACTAGCTCTGCAGATGACGAAAAAATTGAAGAAATGTATGATGAAATAAAAGAAATTATTCAGATAGAGAACGGATACGAAATTTTAATAGTCATGGGCGACTCGAATTCGAGTGTAGGAAAAGGGAGAGAAGGAGACGTAGTAGGTGAATATGGTTTGGGGCTAAGAAATGAAAGAGGAAGCCGCCTCGTAGAATTTTGCACAGAGCTCAACTTAGTCATAGCTAACACTTGGTTTACGAACCATGAAATAAGGTTGTATACATGGAAGAACCCTGGAGATACTAAAAGGTATCAGATAGATAATATAATGGTAAGACAGAGATTTAGGAAACAGGTTTTAAATTGTAAGGCATTTCCAGGGCAGGTGGGGAATCTGACCACAATCTATTGGTTATGACCTGTAGATTAAAACTGAAGAAACTGCAAAAAGGTGCGAATTTAAGGAGATGGGACCAGGACAAACTGAAAGAACCAGTGGTTGTACAGAGTTTCAGGGAGAGCATAAGGGAACAATTGACAGGAATGGAAGAAAAATACAGTCGAAGAAGAATGGGTAGCTTTGAGGGATGAAGTAGTGAAGGTAGCACAGGATCAAGTAGGTAAAAAGACGAGGGCTAGTAGAAATCTTTGGGTAACAGAAGAAATATTGAATTTAATTGATGAAAGGGGAAGATATAAAAATGCAGTAAATGAAGTAGGCAAAAAGGAATACAAACGTCTCAAAAATGCGATCGACAGGAAATGCAAAATGGCTAAGCGGGGATGGCTAGAGGACAAATGTAAGGATGTAGAAGCTTATCTCACTAGGGGTAAGATAGATACTGCCTAAAGGAAAATTAAAGAGACCTTTGGAGATAAGAGCACCACTTGTATGAATATCAAGAGCTCAGATGGAAACCCAGTTCTAAGCAAAGAAGTGAAAGCAGAAAGGTGGAAGGAGTATATAGAGGGTCTATACATGGGTGATGTACTTGAGGACAATATTATGGAAATGGAAGAGGATGTAGATGAAGATTAAATAGGAGATACGATATTGTGTGACGAGTTTGACAGAGCACTGAAAGACCTAAGTCGAAACAAGACCCCGGGAGTAGACAACATTCCATTAGAACTACTGACGGCCTTGGGAGAGCCAGTCCTGACAAAACTCTACCATCTGGTGAGCAAGATGAATGAAACAGGCGAAATACCCTCAGACTTCAAGAAGAATATAATAATTCCAAAGACACCAGGTGTTGACATATGTGGAAATTACCGAATTATCACATTAATAAGTCACAGCTGCAAAATACTAACGCGAATTCTTTAAAGATGAAAGGAAAAACTAGTAGAAGCTGACCTCGGGGAAGATCAGTTTGGATGCCGTAGAAATACTGGAACACGTGAGGCAATAATGACCTTACGACTTACCTTAGAGGAAACATTAAGGAAAGGCAAACCTACGTTCCTAGCATTTGTAGACTTAGAGAAAGCTTTTGATAATGTTGACTGGAATACTCTCTTTCAAATTCTGAAGGTGGCAGGGGTAAAATACAGGGAGCGAAAGGCTATTTACAATTTGTACAGAAACCAGATGGCACTTATAAGAGTCGAGGGAAATGAAAGGGAAGCACTGGTTAGGAAGGGAGTGAGACAGAGTTGTAGCCTCTCCCCGATGTTATTCAATCTGTATATTGAGCAAGCAGTGAAGGAAACAAAAGAAAAGTTCGGAGTAGGCATTGAAATCGATGGAGAAGAAATAAAAACTTTGTGGTTCACCGATGATATTGTAATTCTGTCAGAGACAGCAAAGGACGTGGAAGAGCATATGAACGGAATGGATGGTTTCTTGAAAGGAGGATGAACATCAAAAAAAGAAAAACGAGGATAATGGAATGTAGTCGAATTAAGTTGGGTGATGCTGAGGGAATTAGATTAGGAAATGAGACACTTAAAGTAGTAAACGAGTTTTGCTATTTGGTGAGCAAAAAAAACTGATTACGGTCGAAGTAGAGGTGATATAAAATGTAGACTGGCAATGGCAAGGAAAGCGATTCTGAAGAAGAGAAATAAATAGTTTGGACAGGAAGAGAATAGAAGCTTTCGAAATGTGGTGCTACAGAAGAATGCTGTAGATTAGATGGGTAGATCACATAACTGATGAAGAAGTGTCGAATAGGGTTGAGGAGAAGAGAAGTTTGTGGCACAACTTGACCAGAAGAAGGAATAGGTTAGTAGGACATACTCTGAGGCATCAAGGGATCACCAATTTAGTATTGGAGGGCAGTGTGGAGGGTAAAAATCATAGAGGGAGACCAAGAGATGAATACACTAAGCAGATTCAGAAGGATTTAGGTTCCAGTAGGTACTGGGAGATGATGAAGCTTGCACAGGCTAGAGTAGCATGGAGAGCTGCATCAAACCAGTCTCTGGACTGAAGATTACCACAACAACAACCATTTATCTTGTTATCCGTATCGCACTCACATCTGTATAACTGAGCAACTGTTAACGACAAGCGCTGTGGGTCTAGTTCGGGAAGCAACTTGCTCCATTCGCCCATGGTAATGCCCATTTCATTCTTCTTCCTCAAGTCTGCAATGGGTACCACTCAGTTAACTCCAAGATTGTTTTCCCGGCAGTGTCGCTGGTACGTTCACCGTGATACACGGAGTATGGGTACTTTTACTGGTAAGTCTCGTGAGTGCAATAGAAGAGTGTTGCAACGACACGTACGCTCAGCTGTTGCCTCAAGGATAGCAACCACATCGCAGTACTTTTCCACCTTGGGGTTGTTGTTTAGTATTGTATAAGGCCCCACACTCGCCCTGGAGCAGGTTTTCCCAACCCATGTTCCGCGGGACACTGGTATTCCGTGGGAGGTGACAACATGCGTTAACCTGTTGATGTTGTTGTGGTTTTCAGTCCTGAGACTGGTTTGATGCAGCTCTGCATGCTACCCTATCCTGTGCAAGCTTTTTCATCTCCCAGTACTTACTGTAACCCACATCCTTCTGAATCTGCTTAGTGCATTCATCTCTTGGTCTCCCTCTATGATTTTTACCCTCCACGCTGCCCTCCAATGGTAAATTTGTGATCCCTTGATGCCTCAGGACATGTCCTACCAACCGATCCCTTCTTCAAGTGAAGTTGGGCCACAAACTTCTCTTCTCGCCAATCCTATTCAATACCTCCTCATTAGATACATGATCTACCCACCTAATCTTCAACATTCTCCTGTAGCACCACATTTCGAAAGCTTCTATTCTCTTCTTGTACAAACTATTTATTGTCCAAGTTTCACTACCATACATGGCCAGACTCCACACAAATACTTTTAGAAACGACTTCCTGACGGTTAAGTCTATACTCCATGTTAACAAATTTCTCTTCTTCAGAAACGCTTTCCTTGCCATTGACAGTCTACATTTTATATCCTATCTATTTCGACCATCATCAGTTATTTTGCTCCCCACATAGCAAAACTCCTTTACTACTTTAAGTGTCTCATTTCCTAATCTAATTCCCTCAGCATCACGCGACTTAATTCGACTACATTCCATCATCCTCGTTTTGCTTTTGTTGATCTTCGTCTTATATCCTCCTTTCAAGACATTGTCCATTTCGTTCAACTGCTCTCCAAAGTCCTTGGCTGTCTCTGATAGAACTACAATGTCATCGGCGAACCTCAGTTTTTATTTCTTCTCCATGGATTTTAATACCTATTCCGAATTTTTCTTTTGTTTCCTTCACTGCTTGCTCAATATACAGATTGAACAACATCGGGGAGAGGCTACAACCCTGTCTCACTCCCTTCCCAACCACTGCTTCCCTTTCGTGTCCCTCGACTCTTATAACTGCCATCTGGTTTCTGTACAAATTTTAAATAGCCTTTCGCTCCCTTTAGAATTTGAAAGAGAGTATTCCAGGTAATATTGTCAAAAGCTTTCTCTAAGTCTAGAAACGTAGGTTTCCCTTTCCTTAAACTTTCTTCTAAGATAAGTCGTAAGGTCAGTATTGTCTCACGTGTTCCAATATTTCTACGGAATTCAAACTTATCTTCCCCGAGGTCGGCTTCTACCAGTATTTCCATTCGTCTGTAAAGAATTCGCGTTAGTATTTTGCAGCTGTGGCTTAATAAACTGATAGTTCGGTAATTTTCACATCTGTCAAGACTACTTTCTTAGGTATTGGAGTTATTATATTTTTCTTGAACTCTGAGGGTATTTCGCCTGTCTCGTACACCTTCCTCACCAGATGGTAGAGTTTTGTCAGGACTGGGTCTCCCAAGGCCGTCAGTAGTTCTAATGGGATATTGTCTACTCCCGGGGCCTTGTTTCGACTCAGGTCTTTCAGTGCTCTGTCAAACTCTTCACGCAATATCGTATCTCCCATTTAATCTTCATCTACATCCTCTTCCATTTCCATAATATTGTCCTCAAGTACATCACCCATGTATAGACCCTGTATATACTCATTCCACTTTTCTGCTTTCCCTTCTTTGCTTAGAACTGGGTTTCCATCTGAGCTCTTGATATTCATACAAGTGGCTCTCTTTTCTCCAAAGGTCTCTTTAATTTTCTTGTAGGCTGTATCTATATTACCCCTAGTGAGATAAGCCTCTACATCCTTAGATTTGTCCTGTAGCCATCTTTGCTTAGCCATTTTACACTTCCTGTCGATCTCATTTTTGAGACGTTTGTATTTCTTTTTACCTGCTTCATTTACTGCATTTTTATATTTTCTCCTTTCATCAATTAAATTCAATATTTCTTCTGTTACCCAAGGATTTATACTAGCCCCCGTGTTTTTACCTACTTGACCCTCTGCTGCCTTCACTAATTCATCCCTCAGAGCTACCCATTCTTCTTCTACTGTATTTCTTTCCCCTATTCGTGTCAATTGTTCCCTTATGCTCTCCCTAAAATTCTGTACAACCTCTAATTTAGGCAGTTTATCCAGGTTCCATCTCCTTAAATTCCCACCTTTTTGCAATTTCTTCAGTTTTAATCTACAGTTCATAACCAATAGATTGTGATCAGAGTCCACATCTGCCCCTGGAAATGTCTTACAATTTAAAACCTGTTTCCGAAATCTCTGTATTACCATTATATAATCTATCTGATACCTTCTAGTATCCCCAGAATTCTTCCATGTATACAACAAACATTCGTTTTCCGACATTTTCCCCCCTTTTTAAATATTATGATAATATGAGTATTGTTAATTATTATTTAGAATTTGACGTAATCACTAAGTAAAACAATTTTTTCTCATTTTTGAAAATTTTATTCATTTTATTAATCTTTATGGTAAACAAGGCGTTCCGTCGAAGTACAAAGATGCTCAACGTGATCCGCTGGACGACGAGAATCTGAGAATATGCACTCGTCGACCGTCCGCTGCACCCAGTAGTGCTAAAAGCAGAAAAAAACGCTTCAAAAAAAGAGGAAATGGAGGTAGTGCGTTTCCTGAGAGCGGGAGGAGTTCGGGGAAGGGAAATTCATCGAAGAATGACACAGGCGTACACACAGCACATAATGTCCGTTGCAGTCAGATGGCTCTGAGCAGTATGGGACTTAACATCTGTGGTCATCAGTCCCCTAGAACTTAGAACTACTTAAACCTAACTAACCTAAGGAGATCACACACATCCATGCCCGAAGCAGGATTCGAACATGCGACCGTAGCGGTCGCGCGGTTCCGGACTGCGCGCCTAGAACCGCGAGAACACCGCGGCCGGCGTTGCAGCCATACTTCTGGGCAATGGCTGTCAACGTAACTCGTCGGTATTCGGTAACTACAGCGTCCATCCGCTGGACAAAGCTACTGGTAATGTAGTGTGATGTTTCACAGTGGTCGTCATCGGCCAGCAACATTCGTCCTTCCTAGACATTGCATGGTGTAAATCACTTTGTTGCTGTTGCTACCATAACGCACCTCACACACTGAATGATTTTAAATAAAGGACAGTTACAAGCACTGGTCGCAGGTTCGAATCCTGCCTCAGGCATGGATGTGTGTGATGTCCTTAGGTTAGTTAGGTTTAAGTAGTTCTAAGTTCTAGGGGACTGATGACCTCAGATGTTAAGTCCCATAGTGCTCAGAGCCATTTGAACCAGTTGACAGTTACAACATAAGGAAACTGGAAGAGTCTGGTGGCGTTGTGGAGCGTTTCCAAACTGCAGTCCGGAAGCGATTGATGACCTGTACATTTAAACTCATCTGTGACAGTGACAGAATAGCTGATGGCTCTGCATTCCATTTCGACTGATTCCTCATATTGCAGTCATGAACACTATCACTGTTTCAGTGCTAGCCATTTCCAGAAGGTGTTACCCTTCCACCAAAACTCTTTCTCCATCTCAAACAAACTATGTCAGTCAATTATTATGTGGTCACCAGCAGCATGCCAGTGTATGGATGTGGTAGAAAAGACGGCATCGATGTACAGTAACAATAAGAATCAGAATTGATGGTGTGAACAAATTTAGCAACTTTGAATTTCAATACCGACCAATGATGCTGCACCATGTTTCCCAATTTCAGGATCATCGCTAAACTGCCCATTCTCTACTTTGCGATTATCATTGCGAATGTAGATAGATGACTATGCAGTACGACCATTCACTGTTAATTCTTGAACATATATGTCATCAAAGTATACCAAACAGCGCTCTACATTTTTCAGCACCTCTAGCATAGCGCATAATTTACGAACTATCTCTATGCGGATGGGAGTCACAGAGCATTCTCGCAGTCTTACGATAAGATTAGACACTGAAAGACCCCCTCGCGCCCACCCTGCAGTACCGTTACCGATTTAACCCGCAGCAGACCAGAAGTAGACCGCTACATTCTGCGTCTTGTGAATGAATGGACCTTGCTGAGTACTTGCCCATCCAAGTGCACATGATTTCTCCAAGATGCGCCCATGTGAAGAAGGTTAGCACCCCTTATCCGCGTATAGTAACAGATTTGAAAGTGTTGTAATAGCAGAAGATTTGAAGAACAAGAAACGTTTTGTTTTCATGCATGATGGAGCTCCAGACGGATGGTGTTCAAAGAATTTTATGTAAATCAACTACGCTGTCAATTTTAAAGTATTGTTCTAGTATCTGGGATCAGTACCAGGAGGGTATTTGTAAGAGAGAACATAAACACACGCGCTCCTAAGGCTATACGGTTCTGCACGTAAAACAGGCTGTAATGTTAGATCCCTTCAGTTTCCGACCTATCGGTCATGTGGAATGTAGTGCTGTTAATATCCCAGTGTTAGAAATATATTTCCAGCACATGACATACATCCTTCTTGCAGGTTTCTCTACGATAAACTACGGTACCAAACAGTAAAATGAAAAAAAAAATACTTCCTTCAAACAACGGCTCTGTGTGATACGAGCACATTTTAGCTTTCCAGAGATGTACACTGCTCACATCCGATCATGGTTCAGAAATTATACTATGCCCGAATCAGTACTATATAAAATGATCGTTAGTACTGGAGGATACCTCTTACAAGGAAACAGATAAACATGTAGCAGCGACGTCTGACATGTGAAATTACATGTCATGCAGTCATTAACTCTGTAATCAGCACATCTGTTAAACAGTTGTATACATGGGGTTTGCAGTGTCTCACACACACTTATTGCTAACGTGGAATCATCTTAGTTATGAAACTGAAGTCTCGATTTTATTTCCAACATGATACAGGGGAATGGAGTACATCGCATAATCTTCGTTCATTTAGAGGAATATGTCGTAACAGGTGATCACGTTTCATCACACATGAGACAGAAGTCCTCTGATGACCGAGAGGTACGGTGCTTTCGACTTCGAGTAGACAGTGCTCTAAGTCACATATGCGGTTGTATATGAGCTGAACGCAGGCTATGTCACACGACTGTTGCATCCTGACACAACAGCTGAAAATATGACCTGCAGCACCATCTCGCTCTCCAGCATGCATCATCAGTCTGCCATTAAATTCTACCTCACTGCAGCTCCATCTCAATCGATCACTCTATCTTCTCTCTCTCTGCATGTAAGCTTAGAGGCAGATAGTTATCAGTTTTCTAAATAGCGTCAATTGCAGTAGTCAACTTGCGTGTGTCACTGTTACCTCAATAGACATACCGTATAATGCTGTCTCTACTGAAAAAAAACTGTTTCTACACAGGTTGCAGAAGGTGGTGGATATAGCTCTGCCGACTTCTGCTCAGTTCCGAATTAAATTGGAATGATCGCGTGCGTAAAGTGGCCAGAGTCATATGGATTACCTAAAACGACATTGGAATTTTACTGTAGCAGATAGGTTCGAGAAAGGTGACTCGTTTCGAGATATGAGAGTGCCAGAAATATGATTCACTAGTGGCTGTAATCATTAAAAGGCTTCTCCATAGGATCCAAGGCAGGTGTTTGGTTGAATGGAAGGACTTGATTCCAAATCGCAGACAGCATTTCTAGCGGGTAACGTAACACTACAGATCTGAAAGCCCGTATTCATTTTTTACAACCTCAATCAGCACATCATCTACAGTTTGTGAACCTTCTGAATCAACCTTCGCCTATAACCCAGTGGATATGTCACAGAACCGCCGACATAGCAATGAAACAGAATGCACTACAAATAGTGGAGAAATGTCTAGCATTGGCATGAGGAAATTGCAAATACCGGTTTCATACCACGTTCCTTAGCCAAATCCCCGTTCTCAAGAAGGGACATCGAACAGATGTGCAGAACTATAGACCTATATCTCTAACGTCGATTAGTTGTAGAATTTTGGAACACGTATTATGTTCGAGTATAATGTCTTTTCTGGAGACTAGAAATCTACTCTGTAGGAATCAGCATGGGTTTCGAAAAAGACGATCGTGTGAAACCCAGCTCGCGCTGTTCGTCCACGAGACTCAGAGGGCCTTAGACACGGGTTCACAGGTAGATGCCGTGTTTCTTGACTTCCCCAAGGCGTTTGACACGGTTCCCCACAGTCGTTTAATGAACAAAGTAAGAGCATACGGACTATCAGATCAATTGTGTGATTGGATTGAGGAGTTCCTAGATAACAGAACGCAGCACGTCATTCTCAATGGAGAGAAGTCTTCCGAAGTAAGAGTGATTTCAGGTGTGCCGCAGGGGAGTGTCACAGGACCGTTGCTATTCACAATATACGTAAATGACCTGGTGGATGACATCGGAAGTTCACTGAGGCTTTTTGCAGATGATGCTGTGGTGTATCGAGAGGTTGCAACAATGGAAAATTGTACTGAAATGCAGGAGGATCTGCAGCGAATTGACGCATGGTGCACGGAATGGCAATTGAATCTCAATGTAGCGAAGTGTAATGTGAAGCGAATACATAGAAAGATAGGTCCCTTATCATTTAGCTACAAAATAGCAGGTCAGCAACTGGAAGCAGTTAATTCCATAAATTATCTGGGAGTAAGCATTAGGAGTGATTTAAAATGGAATGATCATATAAAGTTGATCGTCGGTAAAGCAGATGCCAGACTAAGATTCATTGGAAGAATCCTAAGGAAATGCAATCCGACAACAAAGGAAGTAGGTTACAGTACGCTTGTTCGCCCAATGCTTGAATACTGCTCAGCAGTGTGGGATCCGCACCAGGTAGGGTTGATAGAAGAGATAGGGAAGATCCAACGGAGAGCAGCGCGCTTCGTTACAGGATCATTTAGTAATTGCGAAAGCGTTACGGAGATGATAGATAAACTCCAGTGGAAGACTCTGCAGGAGAGACGCTCAGTAGCTCGGTACGGGCTTTTGTTAAAGTTTCGAGAACATACCTTCACCGAAGAGTCAAGCAG
This sequence comes from Schistocerca gregaria, assembly GCF_023897955.1. NCBI lineage: Eukaryota > Metazoa > Arthropoda > Insecta > Orthoptera > Acrididae > Schistocerca > Schistocerca gregaria. The sequence continues at coordinate 746,626,647 of NC_064923.1, forward strand.
TATATTGCTCCCTCCTACGTATATCTCGCGAAGAGACCATGAGGATAAAATCAGAGAGATTAGAGCCCACACAGAAGCATACCGACAATCCTTCTTTCCACGTACAATACGAGACTGGAATAGAAGGGAGAACCGATAGAGGTACTCAGGGTACCCTCCGCCACACACCGTCAGGTGGCTTGCGGAGTACGGATGTAGATGTAGATGTAGATGTAAATTCAGTAATTTTATTACGATGTTGCCCCATAGGCGACGTGCAACCGCACTGTTGGTCTGATAATATACGCTCCGGTGGTCACAGTCTATACTCAGTGCTACGGTATTTATCTGGAAAAACCTCTTCATTCCTAGGTAACGCCATACCTCGAGTTATAAAGCAGGTATAGCTTTCAACGTGGATACTTGTCTGTAGCTGCATAACCAACACTGCTTGTGTCAGTGATATGGTCGTGTTTTTTAACATCTGGCGGTTTGTAATACGATTACATCACTTTTTCTAAGTCACAGTGGTTCCACTCGCAAGAAAGCTTATGTGACACGTTCACCATCACTGATTTTCGGTTATTATTATTTCATATAGCCAGCAGTCAGTTATTGGCAAAGTATTACAATTAGTAGTAGAGGATATGTGATAAGTTTGCCTTGAGCATCAGGCTTATAGAGTATTGGTTTGTATGTGTGTTCTGACATGTGCAAAGGAAATGACTATGTCCAGTCGTAGGGAAGGTGTGGTATGACGTGGAATACTGTGGCAGCAAAGGGAAGAGTATGTCAAGTTATATGAATGGTACAGCTATTTCCAGCTCCAAAGCCACAGCTATCAGCAGGGTATATTTCCGATACTTCGCTCATTGTCAAATGTCGTCCAATTGAGATCGCGATCTTAATATATAATTGTAAGTACAGTGATGAAATATGAATGTGGACGGTTTTCTAGAATGATTCTGCCTATGTGTGCTCGGCATACAGTTCCAGTGACCTGTGTCAGGAATAATTCACTTTTCAGGTTAACAGTAGGAGTTGTCCGAATGGTGAGGCATGCTGGGGTGCAGGAATGTAGCTGACGTAACTGTGTCGTCCTCTAGGCGGCCGAATAACGAACTAATACATAGTACGTGTTGGACAGCTTTCGTGATCGTGTGGAAAGTCGAGAAGATTCGATATGGACATGTGTTTGTGGTGGACCATTGTTCGCTTACTTGTAACCGTCCAGTTGACTACTTCTAGACATTTCGCGCCTTTATTTAGTTGGGAGAACATAGATTGTGGTGTGTGCATCTAGCAGATGAAAGACGTATGGAAGACACGATTGCAGATTCTCTAGACATGTGAAACACCTTAGTTGACTTTGTAAATTATAGGGATGATTTCGAATCTATTACATCACCGACATCGGTATTCGCGAGTGGAAATATCATTTTCCTCAATTTTTTCGAGTTTTCCCGCAAAGGTAAAGGTCTTCACTAGTTACCCAATGGTATAGATAACGCTCCACCTCGCTAAGTTTCGGATTTGTAGGGAAATAATTTGCAGTTTATATTTTCGGAATTACGTTGTGTGAGCATTTGGTAAGATGTTGCTATGTCTTTGATATCGACAAGTATCGCGTAAATGTTATAATATTCTGGCAAACCCATGTGAAAATACACGTGTTCTTATACTCCCAGAGTCTAGAGATGTTTGTAGAAAGCAAGCAATCAAATAGGTCGGAGCCAGAAAGAGTGTGGCTTTTGTGCCAAGCTGAACTGACACAGCCTTTGTAGAACAGTCTTCGCTGTATATGTGCGAATGTCTGGTGGTCGCTACTGCATGTCCTCTAGTGAGGGAGGTATAGATTCAGTACATCGACAAAAGTAAGGGGAATGAAAAAGAAAGTTTACGTGGAAAATTTGGTGCACTATAGACACTGAGATTCGTTCCAGAATCACAGTGGTAAAGAGGAGACATATCCAGTACATTGCTCAGTGTCATACAGTGGCAGAAATACTAATATTTAATTGTAGTTACACTAATAAATGTGTGTCTGTTCCCAATATTCTTGTGGGTTTGGAGATGGCCATAGAAACCGTAGTACCAAGCAAGCATGCCATCCTTTGTAGACCAGTTAAGAGAGTCCAAGAAAGCTTTCTACTTATGATGATTTGGCTCGCCCTTCCCCTGGCCGGGTAAATAGTGAACTAATACTCAGTTCGCACTGAGGTGCCTTTGGGACCACGTGTGTCGCATTTATACTCTGCAGAAATTTGATAAGTTTCAATACGATAAGTGTTGGTGCTGGGGCGTACTGACAGCTTCTGAACTTCTACTACTCGTCCTGGGGTAAGGGTCGTACGGTAGTGGATGGCTACCTTGACACATTAGAAATATCTAGTGCAGCGAGGAGTATATACAGGGTGCGTGTGCTTGTCTTTGTGATATACGTATGATTGCCCGGCTGTAGATAGCTATATGCATGATGCATAAGGGGCGATTTTGTATGGTGCCGGTTCTGAATTGTATGTTTACTACATCGACAAGGTACGCAGTTCTTCTAATAATTTCCGGGTATGCAGCCGGAAATTATTAGAAGAATAAATACGCCGGGAAAATTTCAGAAGTCACAAGGTACGCAGTGATATATTGCCTGGTTGGAGATTGATTTCACGATCTAATATTCAAGCTTGCTTTCTCAGTTGCAGAGCAATGTAAATGGGCAAGTGTCTTCCCTTATTTGACGATCTGTAGGTCCCTTTTGCAGGGTTTAACTGTCAGTGTAATATGGCGATCTGTACAAAATAGTTTTGCCGCTGAAAGTTACGCATGCAGAAAGAAAGAAAAAGGTGGACAGTGCTTCCACACTGGCAGAATCAGTAATTTCAATAAGAGCCGATCAGAATGCTCCATTTATTCACAAGACATCCTTTTTGCCAGAATGGGGGGGCCTCTACATAATGGTAAGAGCGTTCGCGTACCTGAGTTGTTGAAAGCAGGAAGTAGAGATTTCCAAGAAGGGTATCATGTGATGGATGGGGTGCCATGTTAGTACCGTCAGGAGGAATGTATGCAGCGCTATTCTCGGTTATTTTCGTAAACAGGTTGTATTAGGAGAGGAACCTACAAAAGCGACCATTAACTATTTCTGCAGCATTTTATCAATTTCAGAGAGTTCGACTCGTCTCTTATTTACATATCCATGTGATTTCAGTATAATATTGAGAACCTTTTAGATGGTGAGTCGAAATGGGAATATATCATGGCTATGCATCAGCAACGTTGGGGAGGTAAATGTGTGCATGGCTAGACGCAGTGTCCATGTCCTGTTAGGACCTCTTCGTTAGTGGTGTAGCCCAATTGACCCTTTCTTCCCACCAAAATTATAACTTCCCACCATAATATCATTGTGATGTTGCCATATCTGTCACTACGATCTTTGATCCGCCATCTTGGGTCTGCCATCTTGAATAAATTTGGTAAAATGGAGATTGAGGCCACATATACTTGGTCCTACGACTGTTATAACCTTATATGATGGTTATGTTCCACGCACCTGTCCTGAAAAGTGAGCATCAAACGGTTGACATAAGTCTTCCCACAGTGACATGGAATTTTATAAATGCCAGGCGTCCAAAGCCCCAAATCGTATTTCACAGAGCCGAGAAGTGCCGTTGTCATGGAAGGTGGACGAAGCACACTTTTAATGTTAAGGCTCCTTAAAATTCTTCCAGTCTTAAGCAATATGCCCCCAGCGTAAGGAATAATGCCGGAGATCTATGTTCCTCTTCATGCATCTCCAGGAATTATCCAGACTCCATAGCCTGACGAACTTGCCTCTTAGAATATCGATTTTCCGTAAAAACAGTTATCAAACTTGCAAGTTCTTGGGTAAAGCTGTCCGCATCGGGAACGGCTTATGCTCTGCATACCCTAGTCCTAAGGACGCCACTGCGTTGGTAAGGTGGATGGCAGCTCTCAGCGTGCAGATACCGGTCAGTGTGCGTCGCCCTTCGGTGACCACTATTTCCCAGAGTACCATCTGGTATTTTGTGAACCATGACGTATACGAATGGAAGCATCCCATCCTTTTCAACCTCCAAGGCAAGTTTAATGCTGTGATGAAGATAGTTGAAGTGGTCGACAAATCTGTTGAGGGCATTACGTCCACTTGGTCAGATGGAAAAGATATCATCTATATATCCAGAATGAGATTTTCACTCTGCAGCGGAGTGTGCGCTGATATGAAACTTCCTGGCAGCTTAAAACTGTGTGCCCGACCGAGACTCGAACGCGGGACCTTTGCCTTTCGCGGGCAAGTGCTCCACCATCTGAGCTACCGAAGCACGACTCACGCCCGGTACTCACAGCTTTACTTCTGCCAGTATCTCGTCTCCTACCTCCCAAACTTTACAGAAGCTCTCCGGCGAACCTTGCAGAAATAGCACTCCTGAAAGAAAGGATACTGCGGAGACATGGCTTAGCCATGGAAACATCCCCCAGGCTGTGGCTGTCTCAGAGGAGTACGATTTCGTTGCAAGAAACGCGACCACACGTGTAACAGAGCTATTAACTACACAGACACTTTTCATTACCCGTACTGAAATGTCGCTTAGTTGATGGGTCGTTCCAAGAGGTAGAACTGAGTAATTAATAGAGCATCTGGGCTTTGGTTGAGCAGCCTACATCTACATACATACTCCGAAATCCACCATATGGTCCGTGGCGGAGGGTACCTCGTACAACAACTAGCATCTTCTCTCCCTGTCCCACTCCCATACACAACGAGGGAAATATGACTGCCTATATGCCTCTGTACGAGACCTAATCTCTCTTATCTTATCTTTGTGGTCTTTCCGCAAAATGTAAGTTGGCGGCAGTAAAATTGTACTGACGTCAGCCTCAAATGCTCGTTCTCTAAATTTCCTCAATATCGATTCACGAAAAGAACGCCTCCTTTCCTCTACAGACTCCCACCCGAGTTCCTGAAGCATTTCCGTAACACTCGTGTGATGATCAAACCGACCAGTAACAAATCTAGCAGCCTGCCTCTGAATTGCTTCTATGTCCTCCCTCAATCCGACATGATAGGGATCCCAAACGCTCGAACAGTACTCAAGAATAGGTCGTATTAGTGTTTTATAAGCGGTCTCCTTTACAGATGAACCACATCTTCCCAAAATTCTACCAATGAACCGAAGACGACTATTCGCCTTCCCCACAACTGTCATTACATGCTTGTCCCACTTCATGTCGCTCTGCAATGTTACGCCCAAATATTTAATCGAGGTGACTGTGTCAAGCGCTACACTACTAATGGAGTATTCAAACATTACAGGATTCTTTTTCCTATTCATCTGCATTAATTTACACTTACCTATATTTACAGTTAACTGCCATTCTTTACATCAATCGCAAATCCTGTCCAAGTCATCTTGTATCCTACTACAGTAACTCAACGACGACACCTTCCCGTACAGCACAGCATCATCAGCAAACAGCCGCACATTGCTATCTACCCTATCCCTATCCAAAAGATCATTTATGTAGATAGAAAACAAGAGCGGACTTACCCCACTTCCCTGAGGCACTCCAGATGAACACTCATCATCGAAGACAACGTACTGATTCTATTAGTTAAGAAGTCTTCGAGCCACTAACATACTTGGGAACCACTCACATATGCTCGTACCTTAGTTAGGAGTCTGCAGTGGGGCACAAAGTCAACCATTTCCTGAAGTCAAGGAATACGGAATCTGTCTGATACCTTTCATCCACGGTTCGCAAGATATCATGTGAAAAAAGGGCGAGTTGCGTTTCGCGTGAGCGATGCTTTCTAAAGCCGTGCTAATGCATGGACAGCAAATTCTCTGTTTCAAGGAAATTCATTATATTCGAACTGAGCATATGTTCAAGAATCCTGCACCACACCCGTGTTAAGGATATTGGTCTGTAATTTTGAGGATCCGTCCTTCTACCCTTCTTTTATACAGGCGTCACCTGCGCTTTTTTCCAGTCGCTCGGGGCTTTACGTTGGGCAAGAGATTCGCGATAAATGAAAACTAAGTAAGGAGCCAGTGCAGTAGAGTACTCTCTGCAAAACCGAATTGGAATCCCATCAGGACCAGGCGATTTATTTACACTCCTGGAAATTGAAATAAGAACACCGTGAATTCATTGTCCCAGGAAGGGGAAACTTTATTGACACATTCCTGGGGTCAGATACATCACATGATCACACTGACAGAACCACAGGCACATAGACACAGGCAACAGAGCATGCACAATGTCGGCACTAGTACAGTGTATATCCACCTTTCGCAGCAATGCAGGCTGCTATTCTCCCATGGAGACGATCGTAGAGATGCTGGATGTAGTCCTGTGGAACGGCTTGCCATGCCATTTCCACCTGGCGCCTCAGTTGGACCAGCGTTCGAGCTGGACGTGCAGACCACGTGAGACGACGCTTCATCCAGTCCCAGACATGCTCAATGGGGGACAGATCCGGAGATCTTGCTGGCCAGGGTAGTTGACTTACACCTTCTAGAGCACGTTGGGTGGCACGGGATATATGCGGACGTGCATTGTCCTGTTGGAACAGCAAGTTCCCTTGCCGGTCTAGGAATGGTAGAACGATGGGTTCGATGACGGTTTGGATATACCGTGCACTATTCAGTGTCCCCTCGACGATCACCAGAGGTGTACGGCCAGTGTAGGAGATCGCTCCCCACACCATGATGCCGGGTGTTGGCCCTGTGTGCCTCGGTCGTATGCAGTCCTGATTGTGGCGCTCACCTGCACGGCGCCAAACACGCATAGGACCATCATTGGCACCAAGGCAGAAGCGACTCTCATCGCTGAAGACGACACGTCTCCATTCGTCCCTCCATTCACGCCTGTCGCGACACCACTGGAGGCGGGCTGCACGATGTTGGGGCGTGAGCGGAAGATGGCCTAACGGTGTGCGGGACCGTAGCCCAGCTTCATGGAGACGGTTGCGAATGGTCCTCGCCGATACCCCAAGAGCAACAGTGTCCCTAATTTGCTGGGAAGTGGCGGTGCAGTCCCCTACGTCACTGCGTAGGATCCTACGGTCTTGGCGTGCATCCGTGCGTCGCTGCGGTCCGGTGCCAAGTCGACGGGCACGTGCACCTTCCGCCGACCACTGGCGACAACATCGATGTACTGTGGAGACCTCACGCCCCACGTGTTGAGCAATTCGGCGGTACGTCCACCCGGCCTCCCGCATGCCCACTATACGCCCTCGCTCAAAGTCCGTCAACTGCACATACGGTTCACGTCCACGCTGTCGCGGCATGCTACCAGTGTTAAAGACTGCGATGGAGCTCCGTATGCCACGGCAAACTGGCTGACACTGACGGCGGCGGTGCACAAATGCTGCGCAGCTAGTGCCATTCGACGGCCAACACCGCGGTTCCTGGTGTGTCCGCTGTGCCGTGCGTGTGATCATTGCTTGTACAGCCCTCTCGCAGTGTCCGGAGCAAGTATGGTGGGTCTGACACACCGGTGTCAATGTGTTCTTTTTTCCATTTCCAGGAGTGTATTTTGAACCCCTTCAACTGCTTCACAACCTCTAACTGAATCAGTCATCAATCACATTCAGCTACAGTAACTATGATAGCTGATACTAGAGAAAATATTGGTCCTGCATACGTAATTGAAGACGTTATGAGTTATTAGATTCTTTCCTACATTATTCTGTAACAGTACCGTAAACGACAAAAAAACTCCAAAATTTTTAATATGTTGTGATCCAATTCCGTATAGGTATTTGTCTTCTGTACATAAGCAACAGCTTCCATCATTTTCAGCAATGGATTTCTGTTCTCTATACCTGTTTGCATCTCGAACACCACCTCTAGAGGCTGTTGCTGAGTTATGAACTGCTGAGGCCGAGCAAATTTTACAGTGAAGAGTAATGCAGGGAGAGTATGTTTTGTAACAAGCGTCTGCTCTCACTGTGGATAGTTAGTTTTCTTACCTGAGAAGGAGTTGTGGGTAGCACTTTCGATACACCACGAATTCCTTCGTCACTCATTCCAACACCCCTCGCACCCTTCCCCCCCCCCCCCCCCCCCCAGACAACACACAAAAAATAAATATCATACATCTTTCAGCATTTTAAGAATAAAAGTGCTCCATGAAAAGTCTTTCATTTGCGCTAAAGGTCTAAGAAAAGTTGGGAATCACTGATCTGTTGCGTTCATTTCTGGCTCAAAAAATGATGGTAGGTAACGTTCGCCAAAGCTAAGCCCTTCCATCGTATTGCTACAGGCTTCGGCGTGGTTCATTTCTCCTAACTACTCATTTTCAGACATTCATTGTCCAGTGACGTCCCTCTTTACACGGTTTCTAGCGTCTCTCAACTTGACTACAGAAATGTGTGGCTCTTAAGGGCTGTTCAACCTCTGTACCAGATTCCTTTTAATGCCACGCGGATAGTCTCTGTGATATGTGGACAGCTGGTGGCACTACGGAGCTCACTATGCATCAAAACCTCATCGCCAGCACCCAAAATGGGCAGCTTTACAGTACTTAAACGTCCCTGACGAATTTGGTACTCAGATGACGTCCAAAGACTAGTCGACATTCTAAGTCACTGAGCCCTTCTGATGGACCCATTTTGCTGTTACTGCTTCTCTCCTGGCAGTACAATTCTCCCTTCGCCCTTCTATACTGGCGTGACCGTCTCTTACCATATATAGTGGCTATTTTCGCTTTACATAGGGGTGTCCCGATACTTTTGATCTGATAGTGTATTTGCCGTCGCTGTACAGAGCTCCAGGCCACAGTACCGTAGCATGCTCCTAGAGGAGCCAAATGAAAAAGGCTCAGCCCAATCATATAACACAGTAAAGAGCGATAAATCGTTTGGAGAGAAACACTCCATTCTGTGTTGGTGGAAGCGAAGGGCAACAACTGCACGTGATACGACACAGTGCACAAGTGGCGCAGACGATTCCGAGGCAGTCAAGCCAGTCTAAATGAAGTAGAACGACGTGACAGATCACCTATATGAGAAGAACTATGAATCGCAATGGATGTGGGGCCGCGGCGCTCGGAGACATCCGAGGAAACTGCAAAACCAAAGAAACTCAGGCGTGTATAAGTTTTCAAAAACTTTCACGAATCTGTGAACATGATGACAACCATCCAAGACACTCGCTGAACCGAGAGAGCTGTGGAAATGTTGTACGTGGCACATTAATGTGGTCACCGCCTACTTTCGACATCAAAGGGCGATAATACGTCACAGGCGCCAGGTGGCAGCACTGGCAGCGGAGGATATATAAGGCGTGTCGGAGGAACGTGGAAAACAGGGCAGTCGTTGTCGTAATGCCGAAAAGGAGCGATTTTTTTATGTCCAAAAGGGCATTACCATTGGCAACGGTTTTGAACTTGGAAACTAGCTGAGTGTATTATATCGAGGGGAACTTTCACTCATATGCATATTAGGAAGCAAAGTCATGACGTTACGAAAGTCACATCCATTAGGTTTATATTGAATCTGCAGAAGGGGTGTAACGCAGTCTCAAAATGGCTCTCATGTAAATCATAAGTAAGGTGAGTAACCTCTGATGTACCTTATTCATTAATTTTTCAAATCTCCCCTCAAGAAATGATGATGGCAATGGATTTTGCTGAGTGTAACTGCTTGCCAGGTAAATTACGACCTAAATAAATGCAGATACAATTATTTTTTACAAATAGAACACAAAAGTGGTCATTAATTTGTACAACGAACAATCATGTATATGAACGTAAACCGAACATGTAAATTATAGGGGTGTTGGCAACACTGCATGCAATCTTGTGTGCTTCTCTACTACGAAGAGGTGGAGCAAAGGAAAGGAATGAGATGTATACCATCGATAAACAAGTGGACAATTGGGTGGAGTACGACAACAGCACCAATGGAGGCAAAGTGGTTCTACGAGTGCAACCGCTGAGAACCCTCGGTTAGAATTTTGGGCGGCAGAAAAATTGAGTGAAACCCTACAGGCCGGACCTGTGTGTATTACCGAGAGTACGGCGCAAGGCGTGCAGTTCCAGGTCACAAGTATTTTCAAGCCCAGGGCATGCCTTAGCCAAGTGATAGAGGATGTAGGGTCATTGGGCAAGGGTTGCACAAAACAGGATCATGTTGTGGTAGTGGGTGGAGTTGGAAACAGTATTGATAGGGATCAGGGCTATAATATTGTGATCTGGTAAAAAAAGCATCTGCAACGAACGATACAAATGTTGGCCTGGTTCCTGTTTTCAAGCAGTATGACCAGCTTTGTCAGGAGGGTCACTAAGGAGCTAGATCAGCTGCTTCGGGCGGGTACTTTGTGAGGCATAGGTTTCGGTCCTGTTCATGGTATTGGTAGGTAGAACTTTACAAGGCATGTCCTGCATTTCAATAGGAAAGGGAAAGGTAAAGGGGCTGGGATGGTAGCAAACTCCTTAAAGGGGGGGGAGGGGGGGATGGGCACTGCAACTCATGGGAACACTTTTTTAGGCTGGGATCAGCATCCAATCATCATAAATTGTCTGAAATTAAGCTTTATGAGAAGTTCAGACAGGCAGATACTACAGATGTTAAAATAGAACAACATTCTCATAACAGTTGAGTGAAAAATAATTAAGTAAGTCACAAGATTTACATAAAAGCACAGTGAAAAATAATGTCAATATATTGCATCAGGATATCATAGGATTAAAAAACAAAGTAGATGAGATTCTTGTTTCTTTACAGGACTTAGAAATTGAGGGTGGAACAGATGTACTATGCCTGTCTGAACATCATATAGTCACAGGTATGGAAATGATAAATGTAGGTGGATATAAGCTTTCAGCACATGTAAGTAGAGACGTAAAGGAGACACGAGTTGCCATATACACTACTGGCCATTAAAACTGCTACACCACGAAGATGACGTGCCACAGACGCGAAATTTAACAGACAGGAAGAAGATGCTGTGATATGCAAATGATTAGCTTTTTAGAGCATTCACACAAGGTTGGCGCCGGTGGCGACAGCTACAACGTGCTGCCAGGAGGAAGGTTTCCAACCGATGTCTCATACACAAACAGCAGTTGACCGGCGTTGCCTGGTGAAACGTGGTTGTGATGCCTCGTGTGAAGAGGAGAAATGCGTACCATCACGTTTCCGACTTTGATAAAGGTCGCATTGTAGCCTACGGCGATTGCGGTTTATCGTATCTCGACATTTCTGCTCGCGTTGGTCGAGATCCAATGACTGTTAGCAGAATATGGAATCGGTGGGTTCAGGAGGGTAATACGAAACGCCGTGCTGGATTCCAACAGCCTCGTATCACTAGCAGTCGAGATGACAGGCACCTTATCCGGATGGCTGTAACGGACCGTGCAGCCACGTATCGACCCCTGAGTCAACAGTTGGGGACGTTTGCAAGACAACAACCATCTGCACGAACAGTTCGACGACATTTGCAGCAGCATGGACCATCAGCTCGGAGACCACGGCTGCGGTTACCCTTGACGCTGCATCACATACAGGAGTGCGCATCACACACAGGAGCGCCTGCGATGGTGTACTCAACGACGAACCTGGGTTCATGAATGGCAAAAAGTCATTTTTTCGGATGAATCTAGGTTTTATTTCAGAACCATGATGGTCGCTGAGCCATGGTAAAAATTGCTATTTTGAAGAGCGCGCTTCAGCTCGAGTGTAAAGCAGTCCCCCCTCGCTTCTGGTGGTGGCGCCGCTGTGGCAGTCGCAGCTTTGGTGTCTCCCTCTGGTGGAAAAGGGGAAAGGTTGCCTGTTCACGTGCATTTAAGGGTCGCGATAAGCTCGCTAATGTAAGTCAGTCGGAGGCAGTTGGTCAGTCTGGGCGAGTCTGGTCAGTTGGTCAGCCAGGTAGTTTGGGTCTGTCTCTCATCCGCATTGGTGAGGCGGTTAGCTTCTGTCGGTCTTCCGGAGTGCTAGTGTGTGTTAGGCCACCAGTCTGCTCGAGTTTGCTCAGGCAATGGTCATTGGCGGTTGGATCGATCGATTGGTCGGTCGCGCACTGGGACACAAGATTACTTGTCTGACTGGAGCGTCGGCGCGTGTGAGGTCGCCACATGAGTCCAGTGGCCGCGCCGTATTGCGAGGCGTAGTGGCTTCGCGGCCATCACGAGAGGAACAGGAGTCAACCCACGACATCGGTCTGGCCGGGGCGAGCTGCGACGCCGTAAGACGGGAGATCGGCGCGCCTTCCTGCGTCCGTTGAAGCGGCTAGCAGCGGACGGTTCGGGAGAGCGTTTTGGGAGTGCTGCACCAGGTCTTTGGCACAAATCGCAGTTATTAGAAATTAAGTAATTAGTGATATGTTGTTTCAGTTATTTGTAAATTCTGCTAGTGTTCTTTGTTAGTCTCTCGTCCCCAGCTTGCTCGTCTGTCTGTCGTCTGCGTTTGTTAGGCAGTTAATGTCTGTCTCTCCCTCTGCCGTACGGTAATAGCTGCCTCTGTCATGTTTGTCGGATTCAGTGTTAAGGAATTTATGGAATTAAGGTAAAGGCCGAATTCCAGAAATATGTATTTGCCTATCATCTTGCGAGGCGGTATATGTGTAATGTAGAGCATGTTGTACATTTTATGTAAGTCTGAATTTCATGGGTTTTATTTAAAGAGTCATTTTTGTAAAGTTGCCACCCTTCCACCTTATGGGTCCTTTTAAAAACAAATTGCACTTTCGTTGGCAAATGATTTTTGTATAAGTGTTTGCACCATTTCCATCCCTCTTACGGGGTGTAAAGTTAATGTGTTTGTGTGAGTTGTTAAAACTTTTAGTTTAAAGTAATCTGGTGTGTTGCAGATTTGCACCAGTGTAGTCTTTCGGAGGTTGTTGTGAGCGGTCGTGACTACGGACGTGTTGAAAGGGAGCGGCAAGGTTCTCAGCCCGAAGGCTGCCGCCAGGAGTGGCCTAGGCACTACTGTCTGGAACCGCGAGACCACTACGGTCGCAGGTTCGAGTCCTGCATCGGACATGGATGTGTGTGGTGTCCTTAGGTTTAAGTACTTCTAAGTTCTAGGGGACTGATGACCTCAGCAGTCAAGTCCCGTATGTGCTCAGAGCCATTTGAACCAACCGAAGGCTCCTACTGTTAAAAAATAAAGAAAATGTTATTCTGCCTCCGAATAATTATAATTTGATATGTAGAGGGTGCTTTCTGGTTGTAATTTTAAATCTGATTTTTATTTTTTTTAAAACTTGTTTCAGGAATAAAACTCCAATTTGTTGAAATTTAAATTGTTTCCGTCAGTTACTCCCTGGCAACTACTTTCAAGCTGAGCTATTGTGATTAAATGTGTTAATGTTCTTGATGAATCGCTAGTAAATAAAGTAATTTCTTTAAGAAAAGATTTTGAAAGTAAATTTTTACGGTTCAGTCGCATCCGTGTTTGGCGACATCGCGGTGAACGCACATTGGAAGCGTGTATTCGTCATCGCCATACTGGCGTGTCACCCAGCGTGATGGTATGGGGTGCCAATGGTTACACGTCTCGGTCACCTCTTGTTCGCACTGACAGGAGTTTGAACAGTGGACGGTACATTTCAGATGTGTTACGACGCGTGGCTCTACCCTTCATTCGATCCCTGCGAAACCCTACATTTCAGCAGGATAATGCACGACCGCATGTTGTAGGTCCTGTACAGGCCTTTGTGGATACAGGAAATGTTCGACTGCTGCCCTGGCCAGCACATTCTCCAGATCTCTCACCAATTGAAAACGTTTGGTCAATGGTGGTCGAACAAGTGGCTCATGACAATACGCCAGTCACTACTCTTGATGAACTGTGGTATCGTGTTGATGCCGCATGGGCAGCTGTACCTGTACACGCCATCCAAGGTCTGTTTGACTCAATGCTCAGGGGTATCAAGGCCGTTACTACGGCCAGAGGAGGTTGTTCTGGGTACTGATTTCTGAGGATCTATGCGCCCAAATTGCGTGAAAATGTAATCACATTTCAGTTCTAGTATAATATATTTGTACAAAGAATAATCTTCATCTGCATTTCATCTTGGTGTAGAAATTTTAATGGCCAGTAGTGTAGATATTGACTCCGGGCAACCACCACAGTGTACCGCAAATGCTCCCACTGCTTGACACACACACCGTCTTTTCATTTTTCTTCAACTGCCTCATGCCACAGGGCCAGCTCCATTTGGTGCTGTTGTCAGGGTGACCCTACGGCATGTGATGTCCAATCATTTACATTCATGTTAAAATTAGTCATAATGTGAAAAATTCGGAAACTAAAAAATGTTCCTTAGAGCAACATATACAAGCATGTGCATGTGAGCTGAAACTAAATAATGGCAGTTTTATAATTGTAGCCGTGTGTAGGTCCCCAATGGGAAATTTTCAACTATTTTTGAAAAACTTGGATTCTTTGTTGCGCTACCTGTCAGACAATGGGAAGCGAATTATTGTTTATGGGGATTTCAAAATAGATTTTCTGAAAGAGCTCCATAGATACCTTGACATTGCAGTATTACTTGGTTCTTTCAATTTGACATCAGTTATTGATTTTCCTACTCGGGTGGTATAGGAAAGCAGCACACTGGTAGAAAACGTTTACATAGACCAAGATAAATTTAATGAAATAAAAACTTTTCCTGTTAAAAATGATCTGTCTGATCATGATGCACAACTACTTACAGTATATTATATAGCTCCATACATTAATGCAAAACAGTCCTCGAAAATAGTGCGTTCCATTAACGGTTTAACAACTCAAAATTTTAGGGAAAGCTTGTACCAGTTAGACTGGGATGAGGTGTACAGGGAACATGATGCTAACTTAAAATGTAACCTATTTCATGATACATTTGTGAGTATATTTGAAAACAGTTTCCCTAAGAAAACAGTGAAATATAATTGTAAGAAACAATGTAAAAAGCCATACCTTACTAAAGGGACAAAAATATCTAGTAAGCAGAAAAGGAAATGTATCTTATAGCTAGGAGGAGTGAATCATTGTAGAAACTACTGCACTGTATTAAGAAAAATTATTAAAAAGTCCACAAGTATGTGCATTATGTCTTAGGTTATCACATCTGATAATAAAATTAAAACAATTTGGAATATTGGGAAAAGGGAAACAGGAGGCCCGAGAGCACAGGAAGACCGGATTTCTATCAAACACAATGAAAAGTTTGTTAACAAGTATGAGAAAACATTTTTATTAATCATTTTGCTAAGTGTTTTAGAGAAAATAGGAGCCAGCTGTTCATTAGAAAATGAAAAGCAGTATATGGAAGAGGCAGTACCTATGCAATTTGATAAAACTGAAATTCAACCCACCTCTCCTACTGAAATTAGGAAAATAATAAATTCACTCAAAAGTAAAAGTTCACATGGAATTGATGGCATTTCCAACGGAGTACTTATAGCTTGTTCCTAACAAATCAATAGTATTCTAAGCCACATTTGAAGTAGCTCACTGAAACAAGGCATTTTTCCAGATAGACTGAAATATCCTATTGTTAATCCATTGCATAAAAATGGGTATAGATCCAATGCTAACAACTACCACCCAATCTCTTTCTGACAGCTTTAGCAAAAACTCTTGGAAAAGTAATGCATTCAAAAGTAGCATCACATATTTGTAAAAATGAAGTAGTAACAAAATATCAGTTTGATTTCCAGAAAGGCTTGTTAACAGGAAATACTATATATCCTTTCATATTAAATGAATTGAATAAGCGAACATCGCCAATTGGGATATTTTGTGATCTCTCAAAGGCTTTTGATTGTGTGAATCATGAAATGCTTCCAGATAAGCTTAAGTATTGTGGTATGAGTGAGACAATGCACAAATGGTTTAATTCATACTTAACTGGAATAATACAGAAGGTTGAAATTAACGGTACAGATAGTCTGCAAAAACCAGCAGTGTCCTCTAACTGGGGAGGTATCAAGAATGGTGTCCAACAGGGTTCAGTCTTGGGTCCCTTATTGCTCTTAATATATATTAACGACTTGACGCTCTATATTCAAGAAGATGCAAAGCTCGTTCTTTATGCTGCTGATACAAATATAGTAGTCACAAACAAGAAGAAAGAATCAGCTGAGGAAACTGCAAATAATGTCTTTCAGAAAATTATTAAGTGGTTCTCTACAAATGGACTCTCACTAAATATTGAGAAAACACAGTTTATAGAGTTCTCTACAGTGAATAGCGTAACACCAGTTATAAATAAAGGCTATGAACGGAAGTCTGTTGCTAAGGCAGAATACGCAAAATTTCGGTTCGTTCATTGATGAGAAATTCAATTGGAAGAAACACATCGCTGATCTGCTGAAACGGTTAGGTTTAGCTACTTATGTAATTAGGGTTATTGCAAATTTTGGTGATAAACATATCAGTAAATTAGCCTACTATGGCTATTTTCATACACTGCTTTCATATGACATCACATTTTGAGGCAATTCGTCATCAAGAGAGAAAGTATTCATTGCACAAAAACGTGTAATCAGAATAATAGCTGGAGCCCACCCAAGATCACCTCGCAGACATTTATTTAAGGTACTCGGGATATTCACGCTATCTTCGCAATACACATATTCACTTATGAAATTTGACATTAATAAACGTTCACAACTCAAAAATAACAGCGAAGTGCATAGCTACAACACTAGAAGAAAGGATGATATTCACTATTCTATATTAAATCTCACTTTGGCACAGAAAGGAGTGAATTATGTTGCCGCAAAAATCTTTGGCATTTTCCAAATAGTATTAAAAGTCTGACAGGTAGCCAACCAACACTTAAAAGTAAATTAAAAGAATTTGTGAATGACAACTCCTTCTACTAAATAGATGAATTCTTAGATCTGAAGTAGTAACTGAAAGAAATAATTAATTAATTATTTAGTGTAATGGAACTTAAATTGACGGCTGCTACTCCTGGTCGGCTCATCTGCTTGGAGACGGAGATTGATTGAAGCACGAGCGCGAAAAAAAAAAAAAAAGTGATTGCTCGGGTGGTAGGACATGTGAAACTGTGGATGAATTAGTCTGCATCAAGTGCGCCAAAGTGCGTGAGCGACTCCTGCAGCGCCCTGGAAACAAAATCCCCTCAAATTTTCTTCTGCTCCGCACCCACAGAGCGACTATGCCAGAACTCGGCCATTTGTGCCCGATTAACAAAGTTTTCGCCAATTATGCTCTTGCTACAAATTTGTCTAGACTTCCCCTACCATATTTCGTCAACCTGGGCGCCAGTACCACTCCTTTCCTCCAATTTCCGATGGTGATACCAAACGTGTGCTGAGGTAACAGCCGAGCATCCTGTCTTAGTTGGCATGGGAAGCCTCCCAACGACGGGGACCTGTTCAATATGGTAAATAGAGAGCGACGTGTCGTGCCGTCCTGTCTG
The DNA here is from genome assembly GCF_023897955.1 of Schistocerca gregaria. Classification (NCBI taxonomy): domain Eukaryota; kingdom Metazoa; phylum Arthropoda; class Insecta; order Orthoptera; family Acrididae; genus Schistocerca; species Schistocerca gregaria. The sequence goes on from NC_064923.1 coordinate 746,644,031, forward strand.
CAAACCAGTGCACCTCGGAGACCGTTTCTCCAAAACGTCCCAAACAATAGCCTCGCTGTAGCGCCGCTGTAGCGCTGTAGCCAAAACATGAGGCTTTTGCGAGGAGACTGCCCCAGCCATCGTAAAAATAGCGAGCGTCCGTCGCTCTGGCCCTGAGACCCGACATCGGGAGAGATAGCTGCCAGCCATGGGACGGCACCCTGTCCTCAATTGCCAGTGACCAGATGTTCCCTGCCCCGCTCCTGATCCCTGCGATTGTGGGTGGCTGGCCTGGACAAGGCATTCTGCAGCTGGACCTCGCCTTCAGCGTGAAATGAGTAGAATTCTGATATGCGTACATCCTACTCCTAATTCTGTACATGCTGGTACGTAGCATCAAATTACCTGTTTTGCATGACAGTGTGACATGGTTGCGAAATGACATTAATTTGCACTTAAGCAAATTCAGATTTCAGAGAAATGGAAGATAGGCTGGTTTGATGTCCCTTAATAGATTCATGAAGAGACCAGAGGGCCTACCATCTTGCAAACTGTTTGTGTGCTGGCATTGTTAAAGTATTCTGTGCGTGGCCAAACGGCACTATCCGAGATCAGCACTGAGGCAACTATGGTGCACCATGGGACATGGAAGACAGAGGTAGATACCGGCGTGGAGATGTGTTCAAGGAAATACATATGCTAGTCTTTAGGAAGCGAGTGCCCAGATGAACCAAGGCCCTAAGGACTGCGTCTCCTCTACCACCGTACAGCGAACATTGCTGCATATAGGCCTCTGCAGCAAGTTCCTGCTTCATGCACCCATTATGGCAACTGCTCATCTGCGACGAAGGGATCAATTTGTACTCCAGTACGGCAACTGGACGTGTGCTGAGTGGCGAAAGGTTGCACTTTGAGATGAATCACGTTTTAAGCTCCTTCTGACAGTTCGCTGTTGGCGTGTATGGCCCTGCATCAATAGTCAGACGTGTCCAAGCTGGAGGAGGAAGCACTATAGTCTGGGGGGATGTTTTCGTGACGTTCGCTGGGAGATCTCCTCACTCTGGAAGACACAGTGGGTCAACGACAAAATGCATCAATCCTTGGGGAACATTCTCACCACTACTTGCAGCTTCTTTTTACTCAGCACGATGTCACCTACCTGCAGGACAATGCAATGTTTCACATAGCTCGCAGTACACGTGTGTTGTTTGAAGAGCTCCAGACTGAGTTTATTGTATACTACCCTGGCTACCAATCCGACCCCCCCCCCTCCACCCTTTACCCCTACGTTATGTTGTCATATTAGGCAGGCGGCGATGACCTCGTTGACAGTCAAATCACTATGGGCGAGTCCTGTGACCAGGAGAAAACTAGTAGTGGAGACACATGGATTCATCACCGCCGGAAAAGACAAAGTGAAAATTAATATCTGACAAGGCTTGCTGAGTATTTTTCTGGGCTCCCATGATGTCTCTCTAGCAGCTTATGTTTCTACCGAAATTGACTGACGAGGCTGCATGAGCTATAAGACGAAGCATCGCGGGAAGCTGGTCCAAGGGGGTGTTTTGCTACACGACCGCATCCAACATCATGGTGTGCAGGACACGGTTACACACACTGTTTCCTTGGGCTTAAAAGTTTTGATTGAGCAGTATTCTCGTGACGTTACACTCAATGACTTCTTCCTCTTTCCACCGATGCAGAAACTGCTGCACTGAAAACTTTTCTAGGATGACTGACATACACACAGTGGTTACGGTTACTACAAGCCACACCACAAGTTAGGAAACGGGGCCAAATTTGTAGTAGTTTACTGTAGAGTTGAGATTTTCAAAAATGTTTTATTCATATCTTACAGAAACTAGCACTACGGCAATAAACAGCCTTGTATCACGCTGCTAACGGCAACCAAGTAATTTATAGCAATACAACAATTTAAAAAAGTTAAAGGTCATTACTAAACATGCTACTAAAGTAAATACAGGACTTTGTTAATAAAGTACGCTGAGGTAGTGAAGCCACCAACACCGCCATTTAAAAAATTAAACATGTCTCAGAAAACACACGATTAATGGCAATAAAAGGAATGTACAAACTTGAAGGAATTAAATTTTTTTCAACAAAAGTGTCCTGGAATATCATTAGAATATAACAGGTATGACGGACCCGTGTAAGGCGGCCACAAATCACCCACTCAGAGATGCTCAGGCTAGACAGAATACTGACCAATTTAAATACTCCCGTAAACACAATTGCCACTCTCAGGCTGGTCACTGCACCGACTTTTAGACAGCGAAAACTTGTTATAAGATGGCGGGAACTTGCTGACAGAATTAGAGCTAGCCTCGTCAAAGGAAACATTACACCACACAGTCCTGAATGAGGGACCACATGATCAACCAACAAGAAGCATGAATTTACTTATAACCCAAGACAAAAAAGCGAAACAATTAAACTGCCAAAACCACACCTCCCATTGAACAATAACGAGAGGACGAGGGAATATCAGTTCAGGGACAGGAAACCCGGTCGCCGGAGGCCACAAGACAGAAGAGGCGCTGGTTACACAAAATTATTACTTAAAGATTAGACCTTCCACGAACTTAACTTGCAGTTATGCTCGAACAGGCAGTGCACGACCTCCGATGTCAAGGATCCACACATCTGCCCGCGCACGCGTCACCAGCTTACCAAAGACGCCAAGGTCACGCGACAACACATTCTGTCACCGGAGTTCACGTCTTCTCTGCAACGTTGACGGGTAGTGACCGCTCCTTCATGTTAGGTGTACCCTTTTAAACTCCAGTGCTGAAAGGGAGGCTTTAAAGAAGCTTGTTAACGTCCCACCAAGGCGAAATGAGCAACAACTACTCGTGGGGCGATTCTGTATACAACCAACACGCGGGGAGCTCTTCCGTCAACTCGACCCGCTCGTTACACACAACCGACAAACATCACGTGGCGACTCGGTGCAACCGACCACGCCTGCTTCGCGCTCGAGAGCCACACTGCCCTCCCGTGTCCACCACACTCTCTGCGCGCCACGCTCCTACCTCCGCGCCACCACACGAGGTTACAACCGGTCAAAGATCTCACTTCCTCCATAGCAGTTTCCCGGAAGCAAAAACTCAGATAACGATAGCAGAGGGAAAAGACAACCAAGCAGCCACTTAATGACAGACAACATATGAAACAAACATATCAGGGGAAGGAAAGGAAAACCAATGCAATCCAAACACAAGGTGTAGTACGAGTCGATATACGGCTCAATGACGACGTGCCAATAAGCGGGACTTTTACTACCAAATCCCCACCACATTATCCATCACTGGCGACAATGTGTTCCACTGTTGAGTGAATTTTCAAAGAAGGGTTGCAACTTGAATTTTTTTTTCAAGGTAATAGTTAACACTTTATGATTACGGCGTTATATCATTTGGGCAATTAATTCTGACAGTCACGTTTTCCACGTGTGACAGCGTAGTAGAAGGAACTGCTGACGAAATGGTTTTGTTACTAAACAGGAATAGCCTGGTGACCTGGGCCATTGAATGCGTACAGACGAGGTTTCGTTTTAAGAAGCTCTCGTCTGCTGCAGCTGTGGTGGTTTCTTAAGAGAGCTACCCTTTCTTTTCTTCTCTCGTTACTCGAATAAAGCTCCAGACCGCGCCTGGTTCGTTGGTGAGCTAGGTAATAAATCGGCCTCGCCGACTTGTAACGGCCCACAGCTAATAAATATGTAAATGAGTTGAATCTTCGCCTTTCGCTGTAATAATTTTCAGAAATTCTTTTCAGTCGACCGTTAGTGTAAGGAAATTAATGGAATCTTGCACTCTTACACTCTGTTAAAGCTGGTTGTTCTGTCGGAGCGGATTCTGAGTTTGTGGCTAAAATGGAGAGACTCTCCCGAAGAAGGGCCAAAGTGTTTGCCACTGCTCCGTCGGGAACGTCCCTACAGTCCCATGGGAAAGCGCAGTGTTTCGGCGGCTCCCCTCGCAGCGAGGGTCCGACTGCAGGTGGCCTACCCTCCTGCCCTCCAGCCCCTCCCTGCCGCCAGGTCGCCCTCCCGACTTAATTTCATTAGTCGCAACGCGGCGCCGTGCCTGTACCGCGCCGGCTATTAATTAAAATGGAGCTCGAGAAGGGCTGCCGCGTCCCCCCTATAGCTGCCGGCACTGTTTGTCGTCTTCCCTCGCGCGTCGCGGCCGGATAAGACGATACGTCGCTCCACTTCGCGCTTCTTCTGTTCCGACTGTCTTCTGTTGCATTCTTCTCCGTGCAGGAACTACAGCTCTGCGCCCTCGGAACGTTATGAAAGAACACTTCTAAAGTAGTAACGCTACTCTGGAGTACAGTATCGCTCAAAACTATTTTGTAAAGGTAATAACTTCGAAAAACAAATTCTTTCCAAAAAAGTTCAAAAGAAAGAATTTAACTACCATATACATATAGTATGGACTTTATTTACTTACACATAATACAAAATTCTAATATTTGCATCAATAATGTAACACAAATGAACAAATTACACAGGCTCAAAAATATTTTGTTGATTATAAACAGAAGGACCAAAATAATCAAGTCGTGACAGATAATGTATGTTCCATAGCCTTTTGGATGTATTATTGCGACACACCTGGACGCCACAGAATTCACGAGTTTGATCAATAGCGCCTTCCAGTGGTCAAACTATTCTTTGTAGAAAGCCTCCTTGTTGGTGCAATTTTGTTTGTGAAAATGTCTATCCAGCGCACCCCAAAGATGTTCTATGGAGTTTAAGTCTGGACTCTGCTCGGCCATTCAAATATCTTTACGTTGTGGTGCTTCAGAACTGTCTATACATGGCCTGAAGTTTGCTTGGGACCGTTGTCATGCTGGAATTGCAACTTACGAGTCATATTTCGTTTTCAGTGAAGTATCGTGTGGTCTCTGTTAATGTTTCATCACATTTCAGACTATCCGTTATCCCATGTATTGCCACTTACCAGCCATACTTCGTTTCCCTGTGAAGTATCGTATGGTCTCTGTTGATGTTTCACCACACTTCAGACTATCCGTTATCCTATGTATTTCGACGACCTCTCGTAATGGATAGTCTGAGACCTCTCCTCGAACTCATGTGTTAACGGACAGTCGTGAGAAACGACCCCACACCGTGATACTTCTTCCTCTATGCTTCATGGTAGGTACGTGGTACTTTCTGACAGTCATTCAGTTTTTCGCCCTTCGAACTTACTGTATCCATTCCGAGGGGATCACACTTGTTCTGATTACTCGATCAAATTTTTCACCAATCTTCAGTGGTCCATCATGAGTTCTTCCTAGCAATTTCGAATTTGTCATAAGTTTCTGAGGTTACCTGCCATTCAGATCCATAAATGCTCCTTGTTTTACCTGTAGATCTTCAAGTATTTCTCCCGCTAATTTTTCGTGAGCAGCCATCGATTGCCTTCGCGTGAGTTTTCGGGGCCGACCACTTCCTACATTGCTCTCTATCGTCCCCTTCCCCCCCCCCCCCCCCTCTTTTTTTCCGAAGCCGGGCCCAGGCACTTGCAAGGTGTTGAGAGACGCCAAACACCTTCGAAACGAAGGACTGACTTTGGTCTTGGCTCAGTGCTGTTAAGACAGCTTGTCTCCAATCTACTAAATATTCTTTTGTTTTAGGCATTGCTGTTAGTAAATGCTATATTAAGTAAATGGAGGGCGTATTTTGAGGATCTATTATGTGTACACCAGGAAGCAGGAAATGAGCAGGCGTACGAAATACATACAGCAGAACCCCAGATACATGAGCCAACGTTAAAGGAAGTAAGAGATGCAATCCACAAATTCAAAAACCCTAAAGCACCAGGATCAGATTTCATAACTGCAGAATTAGTTAAAAATGGGGGACAGAAATTGATGGAAGTAGTTCACAAAGTGATAATTAAGTATGGAACTCAGAGATGGTACCTGAAGAGTGTGCAGGAGTCGATTCTGATCCCAATTCTTAAGAAGGACGACAAAATGGATTGTAGTAATTATAGAGGGATATCGCTATTACCAGTATGTTCCAAAATTTTCTCGAATATTCTGCTAAGCAGGCTTACACCATATGCAGATGAAATGTGGAGGATCACCAAGCTGGCTTTCGGAGGAACAGATCAACTATAGACGAAACCAGTTATGCTGTATGGGTGTGAGACTTGGTCTCTCACTGTGCAAAATGAAAAGCCGTTTCGAGTATTTAAAAAAAAATTGAGGAAAATATTCAGAGCAAAAAGTGATGACATTAGCGGAGAGTGTCGAAAACTGCATAAGGAAGAGATTCACGAACTCTGTACAAGCCCTGACATAATCAGTATTATTAATTCACTTAGGCTGTGATGGGTGGGTCACGTAGCTCGAATGAATGAGGGCAGGGCAGCGCGCAGAGTACTGGTAGGGCACTTAGAGGGCAAACGTCCTGTGGGGAGACCGAGGCTTAGAGGGAGGACAATATGAAGGCTGATTTGAGGAGCTTAGGTATTGAAGGTGAATGGAAGGAAATAGCCCAAGACAGGGACAGATGGCGCAAATACGTCGCTGCGGTAATGGACTCTAGAGTATGGTATGACCAGAGAGTGAGTGAGTGAGTGTGTTAGTAAATAAAATATTTGCATCAGGTTTGATTTATGAAGTTGGGTTTGTTGCCCATTCTAGAAAACGCTTATGAATCCCATGGAAACACTTTTTACTGCAAAAGTCTGTGATTTCCTCCACTGAGCAACCAATACATGTAATAGCGGTGGTCACAACAAACGAGTTGTTTTGATTTTGAGTACGGATGAACACACCTGCTAAATATTAGTTCAATTCCAAAATACCATTCAGCGGTACCTTATACATATAACGTTTTTTATTCGTATTCAACGCTCCTAATATCGAACAGTCTTTGTTACACCAAGTGCCGTAGGATCTGCAGTAACTCCAGTAGGATCTATCTTTATCCAGAATAATCTTAAAAAAGTATTGGATATAATGACGTTACTTGTATTTTCCAACGTTCTAAAATTTGACGCGAGTGTCATGAAAATAAATCAAAATGCAAAATTATTATAATCATTTATTTTAACAAATAATACAAAGGACTTTGATGAGACTACAAATGTTTTCGATGAACTTCCAAAGCGACCACTATAAGTCATTGAATTTAAGATGATACTGTAGAGTAGCTTTTACACACAGAAAATCCGCATTTTGAACACATATCAATGCATTTTCTATGCATAGATCTTTGACAATGTGAAGATCTTCCTCTTCGTTTGTCTGTGATGTTGACCAGAATACTAGGGAACTAATATTTCCCAGTTTTCTATCAATGAGTTTATTTCCTAGTTCTATAAGAAGTGCCCGTCACTTGTACTTACTCCTTTCTGCCCAACCTGGTGTAAGATGAATCCATGTTATGCATTTAGTGCGCTAATATTGAAGTATCTGCGCTAGCAGAATAGAAATGCGGAAAATGCAAGTCCGAAAACATTTTATTGGGCTCATCAAAACGAAACAATAACACAATCTCCAAAAGAACAACCGACACGATCCCAACTGCGGATCGACACAAATACAAAATAGGAAATAATAATAGAAAAGACCCGACTCTTTACGAGGAACGAACACAAACAATTCTACAACGTCAAGAGATCGGCCAGCTAGAAGAGGCGCCTGGCCGTGGGTGCCCGCGACGGCAGCTCTGTATCCTTCCGAGTGGTGCGTCGAACTGTCTTTTGCCGGCAGGGCAAGCCCATTGGCAGATGTATCTGCCGGAACCGTTTGCGATCACGTGCCTCCCGTAGCAAAGTAGTTACTAGGCTAGTTGCGACCTCTGGTGAAGCTGTTCTAGAGGCTCCGCGAACGGGTAGCGGTCGCTGGCGGTCGTTGGCGGAGACCTTGCGTTGTGTTGTGTTGGGTCCGCCGGTAAGTATTTGTTTTGACAACACAGACAACGTGGGTTTTCCTGGTGAATATACACACTGTGATGCAGACATCTCGCGATGGTTGGATGTAAGGTGATACCGATGCAGTAGGCGCTAGGATGTTAGAAACGGGCGGCCACAGCAAACATAACACATGTTATAAAATGATATAATTTGCCACTTCCTTCTTATTTTCTTTCTGGTGTACATTCTAACCAGCTAATCCACTGTATTTACTTCTGTCGTTGTTTTATTACAATCCAGAATCGTTGTTGGATTGGATTTTTCTTTATCTTCCACTTCCTCCTTTAAATACGTTGTACGCAGCAAAGTTACATCTTTGCCCTTTGTCGGAAATACGATGCAGTTAATGCACGCCCTTGAAACAAACATAGACGAATATTTGACTCGACCTTTGCTCTGAGTGAAGTTTCCGACAGTTCTCCTGTATTTCTTCAAATTGTTCATACACATGTGAAATCGATTTTCAAAAGTGCTCTCGTCAAACTAACGCTTGGGGAAAAACTGTCAGCTGTTATGTTAACAGAATCTTTCGTTGGTTCTTGGTAGAACAACATGATAATAAATGAAAATATAAATGAAAATATGGCTTAATAATAATATTGTAGAACAAAAGCATACTGGTGCTTTCCATTTATTATGTCAGCTGTTACATTTCTGCCACAGTTTTCTAAGCCTTTCACCGTATCTAAAACAATTCTCTTAACTTGACAAAGTGCACGTGAGTCATTACCTTATCAACCAATATAAATCTGCAGATTCAGAACGTAAAATGTTGCAGTATCACACACAGCCCACAACTTCAGCACATATTTTGCAGGTTTTGAAGGAGTATATTTCCGAAATGGACATTTATCTCAAAAAGTGGCATTTTGTTTTTGAAATTTGAGTACAAGGAGTTCTAGCCACCGATTCACTAAAAATGGGTCCACCATTCTCTTAATTCCACATTCATGTAATTCCTCCATTACGAGCCTTGTAAACGCCTCCTAGAATCAAGTCACCTATGAAGCACTTCAGTTCAGCAGCATCTGCTGCATTGCGTCTACTACTGCAAACAAGACGTCGCTCTTTGTTAGTCCACTTTAGTATTTCGTCTACTTCTGTTCTTCCTAAGAAGCAACTGAGAAACAGATTCCATTGTGTCCACATTTTTTACTGAAAATTTTATTGTGCCTGCCTTTAGTCACCTTTCCTCTCTTTCAAGAGTTCTCCTTCACTCGTGTTTGGGCCACATTTCTTCTTTGTTCTTTGACTTACACCAAACCAATTAAAAGTACTCATGTAGTAACTTACAGTATAATACAATAAGTACTTAGTTATAGAAGTCAGAAGTATGCGCCACTCTCTTTATAGGCTGGCCGTCTGCCCAAATCGTCCTAACTTCCGTCCGATTCAGGAATATCCTGTTTTAAGAGACAACTACTTCTCCATCACTACATGGGGCATAAGAATCTGTGCCGTTGACAGCACCATTTGAATCTCTAAAGACAGGGTTACTTTGCTGTTTCCTTACAGTCATATTGCGTCTACTTCCTTTTAGGGAAAGTGGCGAGCCTTTTCAAATAAATGCAACAGAAGCAGAACTATTCTCCACGAGCCATATGGTGAATAACTGACGCCATATGAAGTCCTGTCAAAAGTCGCACTTTGCTGCAGTATTTTCAAGAATGTAACAAAGAAAATGCATTAGTAATTACAGATTGTAAAATAACATTAAGGTATAATAAAACACCAAGAGAGAAATGGGGTTGCCTATCATCCCCGTGGTATTCAGTGGTTCTATTATGATTTTCTGCAAAAATAATTATATTAAAAATATTTATGTACACTGACAGAAAAAATGCAACAGCAAGAAGGATTTGTGTGACGTAAACGAAAGTAGCGTCACTAAAAGAGTGCAAATCAGTCTGGCTTTTAATACTCGCTGTAGCGGTCGTGACCATTAGTCTCCTTTGAAACTGGACGTGGTGAGTTTATGTCAGTCAAGAATGCGTTTAAGGCGACAAATACGGCATTAATAACACCTCTCTATGTTTGAACGAGGTCGTATAGTAGGACTACGACAAGCTGGATGTTGCTTCTGCGATACTGCACAAATACGTGGAGGAATATAGCCACTGTACATGATTATTGGCAGCAGTCATCACGAGAATGTACGGTCGCAAGAAGCCTGGGCTCTTTACGGGCACATGGCACGTGACACTTCCGAGACGGACGACCATTTTGTTCGGCCTATGGCTCTGGCCCATCGTGCTGCGTCTGGAGCAGCAATTTAAGCAGCATCTGGCACCAAGGTGACACATGAAGTGTTACAAACTGGTTACTTCAAGGACAGCTCCGAACCAGCAGCAAGGGAGAGAAGGGCAGGTTGGAGGTCTGTAGTGTTTTCTGATGAAAACTCGTTTCGCTCCGTTGCCAGTGGTGGCCAGGTGGTGGTTACAGGGAGGCTAGTTGAGGGCCTACGACGAACCTGTCTGCGGGCAAGACACACTGGACCTACACCTGGAGTTACAGTCTGGAGAGCAACTTCGTTCGCAAGGATATTCTTGTGTGTATCTCACGAACCCTGACGTCAAATATGTACGTCAGCCTGGTGATTCGACTTGTTGTACTGTCATTCATGAACAGAATTCCAGGGGCGTTTACCACCAGGATAACGCTCGCTCGAATAACGCTCCTGTAGCCCACCATATCCTACAGAACATCGGCATGTTGTTTGTTCGACCACCAGATCTGTTTCCAGTGGAACATATATGAGACATCATCGGACGACAACCCTAGCGTCATCCACAAACAGCGTTAACTGTTGCTGTATTGACGACCAAGTGCAACAGATACTTCACACAAACTGACATCCGACGTCTGTACAGTACAATGCTTGCACGTTTTAATACTTGCGATCATCATTCTGGTGATTACACCGTTTATTAATGTACCGGTTTTTCACATTTGCACATTTGCATCTCGCGCTTACATTAATCAGTGATCTTGCAAAATTAATTCACTTAAAAGCTTTACTTAGAGAAATGTGTTCCCGAAATATCACTACTCTACATTAATTATTTCTTGGTGTTGTATATAGGGCGTATCTTTTATCTTGACTATCCCAAATAATGGATGATAAATAATTTAGACAAGAAGAGAATAGAAGCTTTCGAAATGTGGTGCTACTGAAGAATGCTGAAGATTAGATGGGTAGATCACATAACTAATGAGGAGGTGTTGAATAGGATTGGGGAGAAGTCTGTGGCACAACTTGACTAGAAGAAGGGATCGGTTGGTAGGCCAGGTCCTGAGGCATCAAAGGATCACCAATTTAGTATTGGAGGGCAGCGTGGAGGGTAAAAATCGTATAAGGAGACCAAGAGATGAATACACCAAGCAGATTCAGAAGGATGTAGGTTGCAGTAGGTACTGGGAGATGAAGAAGCTTGCGCAGGATAGAATAGCATGGAGAGCTGCATCAAACCAGTCTCAGGACTGAAGACCACAACAACAACAATCACCCCAAATAAGTGTTTGTGCAGAAGCAAAGTAAAGGAAGGTATTAAAAAAATGATGTTCATGTACCATTAACTAGGATGATTTCCATCCTTGTAACAATGTTCATAACGAAAATGGGAACAGTATTATGTATTTTTATAATAACAGTCAACATTTTATCGGAAATTCACTTCCTCTCCTCAAAAACGTATCACAGTGTACCATGCACGTAAACTTCACGTTATCAAAAATGTAACACAAAACTGACTTTGACTCTCCTGTATCAGCGTACATTGCAGCTAGCCCGGGTGAGGCAACTCGTATACTTTTTGGATTTTATAGCAAACAAAGGAAAACACGGATTAGTCCTCAGGCTTCCAGAATGAAATTTTAACTCTGCTGCGAAATGCGCGCTGAAATGAACCTTCCTGGCAGATCTAAAATGTGTGCCGGACCGAGATTCGAGCTCGGGACCTTTGCCTTTTGTGCGTAAGTGCTTTACCTTCTTTTTTTTTGGGCGATTCCACTTTGTTCTATATTGTTCGTTGAATTTGTTTGGGGCGGATGTTTGATGACACCCATTAGGTTCTTCGTTACACATAGTTTATTGTTACAGAGGGTAGCTAACCCTGTGATTGAACACGCTGAGCTACCGTGCTGGTGGTCTGAGCTATGCAAGCACGACTCTCACGCCCTCCTCGCAGCTTTACTTTCGTGAAACCAAAGCCCCGAGTTCGAGTCTCGGTCCAGCACACGGTTTTAATCTGCCAGAAAGTTTCAACCCTTGGAATTGTTCCGATTGGCCGACTTCCAGATACAGGGCACTTTGAGGAGCGATCTATGACGGTGGGACATGTGATCATCATGTTGGCAATTAGGCCAGCCGTTATTTCCGGTAGACGAATCCTGGTGGCGCTGCTGCTTCTCCACTCACGCAGCTCCCGCGTTGTTACATTTACGTTTCACAAATGAAAATGCAGGGATCATTCAGCGAACCGTTTTCACCTGACGGGTTGCCTGTAAGCACAACGTATGTCAGCGAAGAGAATGTAGAAATAGTACTCGACTTTACGGATTTGTGATTGTTGTATTCATGAAATACACTTGGCGTGAAACATGAAGAGCTGGCAGGAAGAGATCCGCCTACTACCGAAACTAATTGTTATTATCAGGTGGCTTTCTTGTTTGAAACTACCACACAGCTTCGTTACAGCTCCAAACAGGGTTGGAAACAACTAAAAAGTAAAATTTGGCAGCACAGATTGGCAACTATTTACAATAATTTACTAAAGGAAATATTTTACTAATTAACGTCAGTACGAAACTGATATGCACTAACTTTTATTGGTGACTAGCACTGGCCTAGTCTCTGATCCAGACCTGAATCGAATGTACAATGACTAAGATAACTTACAGAATGTCCAGTGGCACTTTTCTGACGCTGCAGTTGCGTGACAAATTACTAAGAAAACAGGTGAGTGTTCTTTTCATTTTTATTTTTTTAGTTCGAACAACCGGCGTTACTCAATCAAGGGGAACTGTCAACTTCCGTCAGCTGGGAATCGTAAACATTTCGGCACCACACTCGCTCAGGAAGACAGCAATCTCGACCCTTTTGATGATGATTAAAATGTTTGGTTTGCGCGGTTATCAGCGCCCATTCAAGTTCCCAATCGTTACTCAGTCCACTCTCGCTACGTTCATTCATGATGATGAAATGATGAGGACAACACAAACACACAGTCCCCAGGCGGAGAAAATCCCCAACCCGCCCGGCAACCGAACCAGAGACCCTGTGATCCAGAGGGACGCTTTTGAGCGCGACTGCGAGCGAGCTCAGCATAATATCGTTAAAAGAATGCAGACCGAACTGTCTTCGTAACGTTGTGTGAGAGACACTAGGGCGCAACATCGACTAGCCGGCGTTTAGCTCATCAGTAAACACTCTGTGACAGATTCGTTAAACAAAAGTAGCGAAACTGTAGGTCGCTGAAGACTCGAGAAGAGCTGAACCGGTGTTGTCAGCATGAATGAGAATGGAGCTGCTCCTCGACGACGTAAATGCTCTACCCCCACTAGCTCAGAGCGCTCGATCAGTATGATAAATGACATTCATGTCGTTCGCACTCAATTCTCTGGTTATGGTATGCCAACATCTGGTGTGTGAGATTGTTCTAGTGTTGGTCCTACACCTGCTGCCTCACGAAAAGGTCAGCGATCCAAAGCCGTGGATAATGAACTCCAGCATCCAGAACAGCAGCCGGCACTGGTGGGTTGTCCAAGGCAGCCGCGCGTCCGCTGTCGGATACAGCGGATTATTCTCCGGAGTAGGCACACACCAGCCCTCGCAGAATGCACAGTCACGTATTCTGAGTAATAAATGTAACAATTTTGAATATTGTTTCATTGCGTCTAACGACACCACACAGGTCCTCCGCCTGCACGCTCTCATAACAGAACAGGTTTCCAGTCCGGGAACTGGCGACCCCTACTCTACCTTTGACACAGCCCTGACGTAGTCTTCAGCTATTGCTAATACTCCAGAAAATGACTTCGTACTGGCTAATGATACGGGCCGGCCGATGTGGCCGAGCGGTTCTAGGCGCTTCAGTCCGGAACCGCGCTGCTGCTACGGTCGCAGGTTCCAATCCTGCCTCGGGCATGGATGTGTGTGATGTCCTTAAGTTATTTAGGTTTAAGTAGTTCTAAGTCTGTTAAGTCCCATAGTGCTCAGAGCAATTTGAACCATTTATAATCATACTGACTTCGTAGGAGCCGTGTGTCCGCTTGTATCCGCGTTTGGCGGAGGGATGATGCCCACTTGGGAACTATATGAGTGACATGTGGTAAAGTCATAAAACAGTCCTAGCCGCTTGGAGCCCTGCCTGAACGCTACCCACTACCGTGTGATGCATTTCGGCGCTCTTCTTTCTCTGGCTGTGTCTACCACCTTCTAAAGGAAACAGCAGAGAGACTTAAAAAAAAAAGAAAAGGCAGACCACTGTACCAGAGGTGGCACAAACCTCTACGCCGCTGTACCACAGGCAAACGACATTGTGAATCAGGTAAAGTTCGTGTGGTAGCTGTGTACTTATAGTCAAACTGTCGTGTCGGAACACATGGGTTGCTGTATGCTCGATTGGATGTCTTCCAGCAACTGAGACCGCACACCTGTTATGCGCTGTAGATACTTGCCGGTATTTAGATTTGCATTAATAAAATAGGGGCCAATTCTGCTATTCTTAAAAGGAACAAACCACTCGTTGTTTATCCACCTGTGTCAAGCAGTGCCGATTTTCAGTTGATCAGTAGTGCACGTAGCGATCATAGAATTGCCCACTGTCTGTGGATGATACCTCATTTGTAAGCAAAATATTGTACAGAAATGGCACAATACCTTGTAGATTTCGTAGAAACCATTCAGTGAACTGTCAGTTGGTTTGAAAGCCATTGACATAAAAGGTGTTCACGAAGCGAAGCGTAGACGAACTAAGTACGTTGTTGCTTCTCTCTCACTACTTGCTGTTTCTTTTCATGGGAGTGGTAAATTGGAAATTTGTGGTAAGTTCTATGGGACCAAACTACTGAGGTCACTGGTCCCTAAGCTTACACACTGCTTAATCAAACTGAAAGGAAAGTATGCTAAGGACGACAGACACACCCATGCTCGAGGGAGGACTCGAACCTCCGACTGGAGCAGCCGCGTGAACCGTGACAAGGCACCCAAGACATCACGGCTACCCCGCGCTGCTTCATTGGAGTACTTCATCGTTCACTCCTAAAGATACCCAACTAAACTAAACTCCTCCCGCATAGGCCATGAAGGCCCAAAGGTACCGACTGGCCGCCGTGTCATCCTCAGCCCAGAGACGCCACTGGATGCGGGTATGGAGGGGCATGTGGTCAGCACACCGTTCTCCCGGTAGGAAGTCAGTTTACGAGACCGGAGCCGCTACTTCTGAATCAAGTAGCTAGCTCCACAAGGGCTGAGTGCACCCCGCTTGCCAAAAGCACTCGGCAGACTGGATGGTCACCCATCCAAGTGCTAGTCCAGCTGGACAGCGCTTAACTTCGGTGATCTGAATGGAACCGGTGTTACCACTGCGGCAAGGCCCTTAGCGTTCACTCATAGGGTTTTTCTTAAGTTTTGTATAATGTTTGCGGAGATAGATCGCGAGGGTTTGGTACGATCAAGGTATCATACACTATCAACCACACCACTGCTCGCACAGTTTGGTGATGGTGACCATAAACGAAAACAAAATACAGTTTTTCGACTGCATTGCATAGGATGGGTACAGCTAAATTTTCTCTACTGAAGGCAGTGTTAACGGAGAGCTATTTTTTTTAAAAAAAGTTCTTTATTCACAAATCTTTATAATTATCCATATGCAACCCACCACCTTAGATGATTAGTGGGTCCTTAAATCTTACGTATCATTGTAATTGCAGCTAATTTACAGATTTTACAGGTGAACTACAGCCAGTACAGAATTACAATGGGCAATTTCATTAGTACTAATACTATACATTGTAATGGCTACTGATGTGTAATCCCTACTGCCTGCACAGGTGTGTCAGCAACATATGCACTTACTATGCAGCCTCGCTCATCGAGCTAACGGCGATGAGCGTGGCCCTGATATTAGGCAGGGCGAGGATGCCTATTGCTGCAGGTTGCTATTTTAATGTCCTAATTCTAAATCCTACTAAGTAAACTTCTCTTCTATACAAAGTTCGGTGCATGTCCTGATTTCGTGTTATCGCACGCCACTCCCCCTAATGCTGCACGTGGTAGATTCCAACTATAATGTAAGTCAACCTGTCCACGCACAGGCCGTACTGGATTAGGGTACCGATGTTCGTTGTTAATCACTCAGTGCTATTTAATTAATGTCCCTCAGATATTATGGCAACACTTTCCATGATACCTCGTTTGCCAAACTGTTCAGAAGTTGAAATGTATTTGTAAGTCTCAGTAAGTGGTTAGTGTCATCGTTAGGTAATTGTTCTCGTAGTGTGCTTGCTACATCATGCTGCCGCTCGGGATTAGCCGAGTGGTCTAGGGTGCTGCAGTCACGGACTGTGCGGCTGGTCCCGGTGGAGGTTCGAGTCCTCCCTCGGGCATGAGCGTGTGTTTGTCCTTAGGATGATTTATGTTAAGCAGTGTGTAAGCTTAGCGACTGATGACCTTAGGAGTTAAGTCCCACAAGATTTCACAGACATTTGAACATTTGATTGGTGCATCATGCTACGGAGAACTATTTACCATATGGCTACCCAACTTTATAGGAATGATGTTCAGACTGTGTGCTGCAGGATTTGCGTTGTTAGTGGTTTTAGTGAGCCGCGCCGAGTAGCCGTGCGGTCTGAGGAGGCTCGTTACGATCCACGCGGCTGCCCCCATGGTTGTTCCAGTCCTCCCTAGGGCATGGATGCGTGTGTTGTCCTTAGCGTAAGTCACTTTAAATTAGATCCAGTAGTGCGTAAGCTTAGGGACCGATGATCTCAGCAGTTTGCTTCCGTAAGACCTTACCACAAATTTACAATTTGGTTTTAGTGGCATAACTTACTGTTGTGGGGAAGTCTAACCAGACTGCGTTTCACTCCCAGGACAGTTCGAAAATGTAACAGACCTACCAAAGAGATTGCCCACACTGCTCTTGTCCGCCCTCTTTTACAATACTACTGCGCATTGTGGGATACTTACCACATAGGATTGACGTAGTATACCGAAAAAGTTCAAAGAAGGGCAGCACGTTTTGTATTATGGTGAAACAGGGGAGAGAATGTCACAAAAATTTTACAGGATTTGGGGTGGACATAATTAAAGTATAGCCGTTTTCGCCGGTCGGTTTGGCCGAGCGGTTCTAGGCGCTTCAGTCTGGAACCTTGCGACCGCTACGCTCGCAGGTTCGAATCCTGCCTTGGGCATCGATGTGTGTGAAGTCCTTAGGTTAGTTAGGTTTCAGTAGTTCTAAGTTCTAGGGGACTGATGACCTCAGCAGTTAAGTCCCATAGTGCTCCGAGCCATTTGAACCATTTTTATAGGCGTTTTTCGTTGTGGTGGAATCTTTTCCCGAAATTTCAATCACCATCGTTCTCCTTCGAATGTGAAGATATTTTGTTGACACCGATCTGCATAGGGAGGAACGATCGCCATAATAAAATAAGACAAATCAGAGTTCTCTTGACAAGATAGAGGTGTTCGTTTTTTCTGCGCGCTATAGGAGATTGGATGAACAGAGCATTGTGGAGGTGGTACGATGAAACCTCTGTCAGGCACTTAAATACGATTTGCAGAGTATCAATATAGTTGTAGGTGTAGGTGTGGAGGCGATGGTGCTGTTACGGTGACGTACGATTTACAGACGAACATCAGTGTGTACCATAGTTGCTGCTGCTGTTTGCGGCGGCAAAAGGTGGGAAGGGATTTGCTGGTAAAGCTTTTGTATCAAAATGCTCTTCGCAAGTATCAATGCACTTAAGGAATACTGAGAGGTCTATTTTTTCTCAACGGGGCTGTACAAGATTCGAATGTTCAAATTAACTGACGATTTGGAGATTGTTTCTGGAAGAGGTCGACTGGTGATTGGGCCACAAATTGTTGTGGAAGTTACTGTTGCCCTGGCTGAGACAGCTGGTCGCAATGTGCGATATTCAAGCAGCGGGTAAGCTGTGACAGGACATATCTACATTAGATGTCTTGTGAAATTGAATCTGCAGTGCTTTAGTGGAGGCATATGGTCGTCACACTGGCAACGTTTTAACCTGGAAATAAACATGGTACACAAGTAACAAAGGTTACTCACTCATGTGGAAATTTAAATGTGTTTCGTTCAATGATTTATTCGTTGTTCTTCTTCCGCATGACCTTACAACTGCTTCCACAATGTTTCATTGTCCTACGTTTTTGATGGAGGCCTTCTCAGCCGGTGAAAATTTAGCTATAACCGACATGTACGTTGTGAAGGACTTCACGAGCAAGACCTCTAATCACTACAACAGCAAAGCAAAGACAGACGGCAAACAAGCGAACCGTACCTGAGTCACATATTTGCTTATATGTGGTATGGAAGATAAGAAGTTGCATTTGCGGTAGTGTGGTACCAACTTCCCAACCCTCGTCATACAGTGCAGCGGCCTCTGGTCTGCACCAATTACCTACACAGGCCTGCAGCTCGTAATCTGTGTCAAAAATACCGTCTTCAGAGCCAGCTGTTCATTTGAGCGAAGAGGTCAAAATAGGAGGCAGCCAAGTCTGATATGTATGGTAGGTGGTGATATGCGTACCAATATATTGAAAGACCCGCCTCAGTTGCGAGAATTTTCTGGTCGACCGCGTGGTGGAGTGGTGCCGGACCTCGAATTCTGTTAAGTAGTTTTAATGCTTTATGGTACCACGGTACTATAGGTTTTAATTTTTAATGTTGACTGTGCCATACTCTGGAATGTAATAGTAATTTTATGCTTCTGAAGAAGGATATATTATTCTAGCCGAAACCTGGGTAAAGACTAGAAAATTCTCGCAACTGAGGCGGATCTTTCAATATACCGGGTGTTACAAAAAAGGACGGCCAGACGTTCAGGAAACATTCCTCACACACAAAGAAAGAAAATATGTTATGTGGACATGTGTCCGGAAACGCTTACTTCCCATGTTATAGCTCATTTTATTACTTCTCTTCAAATCACATTAATCATGGAATGGAAAAACACAGCAACAGAACGTACCAGCGTGACTTCAAACACTTTGTTACAGGAAATTTTCAAAATGTCCTCCGTTAGCGAGGATACATGCATTCACCCTCCGTCGCATGGAATCCCTGATGCGCTGATGCAACCCTGGAGAAAGGCGTATTGTATCACAGCCGTCTACAATACGAGCACGAAGAGTCTCTACATTTGGTACCGGGGTTGCTTAGACAAGAGCTTTCAAATGCCCCCATAAATGAAAGTCAAGAGGGTTGAGGTCACGAGAGCGTGGAGGCCATGGAATTGGTCCGGCTCTACCAATCCATCGGTCACCGAAGCGTTCGAATACTTCGTCTTAAATGTGCAGGAGCTCCATCCTGCATGAACCACATGTTGTGTCGTACTTGTAAAGCGATATGTTCTAGCAGCACAGGTAGAGTACCCCGTATGAAATCATGATAACGTGCTCCATTGAGCGTAGGTGGAAGAACATGGGGCCCAATCAAGATATCGCCAACAATGCCTGCCCAAACGTTCACAGAAAATCTGTGTTGATGACGTGATTGCACCGATGTCAACATTACCTTCCTTCAATTGGGCCAACTGGCGGTGAATCGAGGACGTACAGTACATACTGACGAAACTAAAATGAGCTCTAACATGGAAATTAAGCGTTTCCGGACACATGTCCACATAACATCTTTTCTTTATTTGTGTGTGAGGGATGTTTCCTGGAAGTTTGGCCGTACCTTTTTGTAACACTCTGTGTTAGTTTATCACAGTTGCTGACGGGGCTGCAATATGCTAAAAATTCGCACATATACATCCCACCGAAAAAGCTGCAAAATCGACAGTGTCGCCCTGCAATGTGCGTCCGTGAACTGTCAAAATGGTTCAAATGACTCTGAGCACTGTGGGACTTAACATCTGAGATCATCAGTCTCCTAGACTTAGAACTACTTAAACGTAACTAACCTAAGGACACCTCACACATCCATGCCCGAGGCAGGATTCGAACCTGCGACCGTAGCGGTCTCGCGGTTCCGGACTGAAGCGCCTAGAACCGCTCGGTCACAGCGGCTGTCGTGAACTGCCATGAAGAATGAAATTCATGAGAGGTACGTTACCTGCGAGCAATCAGACGAAAGCTCTCAGTAGGCACTCACACTTGGCGGGAGCAAGTATTTTCTTTTTCACTGTGCTGTCAGAACCGAAAAGCGCGACGTCACACGATAGAAGGGCATACTAGACACTGCGGAGCACTCCTGGGCAGAGGTTTCACCGGATTTTCACTGTGGTTTTAATTTCGCGTCCGATCGGAGGTTGGAGAAAAAAGTCGTGTATTACAGGACGCCCAGAATTCCTGATAGGAAGAAAGCTGTAATATATTGGTTCGCAGTTTGCTATTTTTGACTGGAGAAGGTAATGTTGCACTTAAGAGTGGACACACCCGGCTATCCTTAACAGCGCTTTAAAGCTTGGCGTTACTCTGCAGACGTAGCCGGGCACCTGTAGCGACGAGACCATCGAGCCGGCAGCGGCTCGCCGTCAGCCGTCTGAACCATTTGCTGGCTCTGCGTCGAGTGGAGGGCGCCGTGGCGGCTGGCGGTCGCTCCCCCTGTCTGGAGAGCGCCAGGCTGCTGGCAAATGGGTGCGGCCTCTTTAGCGGGAACTGCGCCAGCAATAACGGCCGGGAACAATCCATCACCGGCCGCGGTGCGTCAACAAGTTTGCGCGGCCCGCAGTTTTGCCTCTTGGAGCTTCGCGTCGCTCGCCACTCTCTTCACCTGGAAACCGTCGAGGGGGCGACGTGGGGGGACGAGGTGCCGATAGCTGCATTTCCGCGTGGCTGCTGTGCCCCTAAACTTGCAGTCCACACTGCGGATGATGACTCCGTTCAAGACAGCAGTGCGCAGTGTTATACTCCAAACAGGTGCTGTCACAGAAGTACAGATATATTATTTTCTCTTTTTTTATATTTTAGCTTCACTGACTAAAATAGTAAAATATACAGTGATTTCTGAACAGAGAAAAATTTTTGAATTTGTGAGACTGTCGAATCGAAACACCTTTCAGCAGTTTAAATTTCGAATTGTTATTTTATTGGAGAAGCGAGTTTCGGCGCTACATTACGCCATCTTCGGACACCCTGACCGACTTGTGGGAGCATTCAGTGACTGGTATCCGTAGATTTTGACACAGCGATCAATCATCACTTGCCGACACTGAGTGATTATTACAGCCCTAGCCTCTGAAATAATGTGCCCAGCGGACACAAAATTTCTCTTTATTGGAGATACTGCACTAATAAGGCGTGGCGTAATATATTCTCTAGTCTCCAAAGTAGCTTCATTCGACCACTATGGTATTCTATACCCAGTTAAATTACTCATTGTTTATTACATGCCATTGAGCTGACAAATTTAGGGGAGTTTGACTGCTACGTTCCAACCGCTACTATAAACAGTCCCATACGTGAAACTTCCTGGCAGATTAAAACTGTGCGCCAGACCGAGACTCGTGATCTTTGCCCTTCGCGGACAAGTGCTCTACCAACTGAGCTACCCAAGCACGACTCACGCCCCGTTCTCACAGCTTTATTTCCGCCAGTACCTCGCCTCCTACCTTCCAAACTTTACAGAAGCTCTCCTGCGAACCTTGCAGAACTAGCACTCCTGAAAGAAAGGATATTGCGGAGACATGGCTTAGCCACAGCCTCGGGGATGTTTCCAGAATGAGATTTTCACTCCGCAGCGGAGTGTGCGCTGATATGAAACTTCCTGGCGTATTAAAACTGTGTAAAAGGCAAAGTTCCCTAGTTCGTGTCTCGGTCCGGCAGACTGTTTTAATCTGCCAGGAAATTTCACATCAGCGCACACTCCGCTGCAGAGTAAAAATCTCATTCTAGTCCCATACATTTTCTTTGGCGTTAAGATTGGATGATTTATCGAGTAAATCGAAGTACGATAGGAAAACAGAGTCTTTCATGACAGGAACCTACTCATCCAAAACATTTGAAGGAAAGGGGAACGCTAGGTCACCTCGAATACTGACATTAGCATCCTGGTTGACAGAAAATGAAATGAGTTGGCCCAAGATACAGATTCGGCGGACTATGTTACACCCCCACAGTCAGCTATTGTCCAGTCTCTGTGTTATATAGCCCACAGGACACGTGCAGCTTCATTTGGCCCTGTCAATAACAGTCTTTTTTGAGGTGCCCGACTCCAAAATGTCCACTGAGCGTAGGTCACTCAGTAATGTTTGCTTGGAAATTGATTGAAATGGACGTGTGTTCAACGACAATGCCAATTTCTGTCGAAATTGATACCGTTTGTTATTGACAAGGCCTGACGCTCCAGTCCTTCTGCGTTACGATCCTTTTACGGCCACAGCTCTTACGCCGTGCTACATTGTTACCACTTATATACCATTCCTTACATTCAAGCTGAACATCGGCACCCTCAGCACACTTTTTTCGAGTCATCATTCTGACAGGTTTCAACGGCTCGCCACGAATTCCGTTTCTCTGCCAACCTCTTCATCTCAGACTATCATTTGCAATCTACGTCCCCAATTATTTGTTTTTCCAGTGTCAGTCTTTCTGCACAATTATTGATCTCTGTAGCTCCCTCTAGTACCATGGAAGTTACTCCGTGATGTCTTACCAGATATCCTGTCCCTTCTCCTTGTCAGTGTTCTGCACATATTCCTTTCCTCTCCAATTCTGCCTAGAACCTCCTCATTCCTTATCTTATCAGTCCACCTAATTTGCAACATTTGTTTGTAGCACCACATCTCAAAAGCTTCGCTTCTCTTCTGTTCCCGTTTTTCCGTAGTCCATGCTTCACTAACATAAAATGCTGTGCTCCAAACGTACATTCTAGAGATTTCTCCCTCACATAAAGGCCTATGTTCGATACTAGTAAACTTCTGTTTCACAGGACTGCCATTTTCACCAGTGCTGATCTGCTTTTGATGTCCTCCTAGCTCCGCATGTCATTGGTTATTTTACTATCTAGTCTGGTAGAGTTCCCTAACTTCATCTGCTTCCTGACCATCAATCCTGATGTTAAATTTATCGCTGGTCTCATTTCTGCTACTTCTCATTACTTCCATCTTTCTTACCTATGTTGCTGTTGTGGTCTTCAGTCCAGGGACTGGTTTGATGCAGCTCTCCATGCTACTATATACTGTGCAAGCTTCTTCATCTCCCAGTACCTACTACAACCTGCATCCTTCTGGATCCGTTTAGTGTATTCATCTCTTGATCTCCCTCTACAATTTTCACCCTCCACGCTACCCTACAGTACTAAACTGATGATCCCTTGATGCCTCAGTATATGCCCTACCAACCGATCCCTTCTTCTAGTCACGTTGGTCCACAAATTTCTCTTCTCTCCAATTCTATTCAATACCTCCTCACTAGTTACGTGATCTACCCATCTAATCTTCAGCATTCTTCTGTAGCACCACAATTCGCAAGCTTCTGTTCTCTTCTTGTCTAAACTATCTATCATCCACGTTTCACTTCCATACATTGGTACACTCCATACAAATACTTCCAGAAACGACTTCCTGACACTTAAATCTAGATGTTAACAAATGCCTCTTCTTCAGAGACACTTTCTTTGCCATTGCCAATCTACATTTTATATCCTCTCTACTTCGACCATCATCCGTTATTTTGCTACCCAAATAGCAAAACTCATTTACTACTTTACGCATCTCATTCCCTAATCCAATTCCCGCAGCAACACCCGATTTAATTCGACTACATTCCATTATCCTCGTTTTGCTTTTATTGATATTCATCTTATATTCTCCTGTCAAGACACTGTCCATTCCGTTCAGCTGCTCTTCCATGTCCTTTGCTGTCTCTTACCTACACGCCAACCAATTGGACAACTCCATTTACGGTCTGGTCATGGGCACAACCAAACAGTTCCTTTCTGCCAATCAGATATCCACTTACCCGACTGGATGAAACTGACTGCCAGATGAGTATCACTTCACTGCCTTGCCCATACAGCGGTAGAGGATTAGGTGATAGGTTGATACCAGCTCTACAGCAGGAAAATGTTGCACAGTGGCCAGTGGCGTCTTTTAAGGAGTGAGCAATATGTCGCCCCGTTAGCTGATGTCTGGGAATATATCGGTTCCATCCAATTTGTCATTCGCTTTATGTAACGCAGCCCATTACAGTACAGCACATTTCAGTTAGCGACACCAACCTCCACAACGCCCGTCTGTGGGTTGCACAGATCTATCCTGACATGTAAATCACCAGCCATCCCTACTGACTGTGCTTAAAAGTGTGGGTAGCCAGTAACTGGCGAGCGCTCCGAGCAACAGGTCGTACTTCAGCCACTCATAGGTGTGGCGTAGCTGCACTTCTTGAGACACACAGATCGTTTCCACCACAAGAAATGGATTTGATGTTGCGAAAGGTCATTTAGCTACTAAAAACGGGTGTCCAGAACAGTTTTGCTTACGATGCGGAAAGAGCTGAGAAAATGTCTCCCCTTGATGGTGGATCACGCGGTGTAGTCCAGCTGCGCGACTTTTCCTGGAATACCGTCCAGGGGCAGCGCAATCATTTGTTTGGAGGCTGGTGCATTTTAACGAGTGTGACGTGCGTGCCTCTAGAAGTCTGTGGGTCACCTCAGCTAGGTAACATCACAACATGTTGTACATTGGAGTGCACTGCACTACATGAAAATGCTGAAGTGGGCACCGATATGCAAACTGTGCGTTTCCAGACACATGTATTAGGGCCATTCAGAAAGGAACCAGCAAGCAGTCGTAATAGGAGAAAAGGATGAAGGGACCGTAAAGTCACTGCCCACGGAAGAAGAAATGGACCCTACAAGAGCGCTGGGGCCCAACACGCGCCGCTAGAGACTTGTGGGTCATTGTCGCACTCCTTGTAACGACAGAGAAGGCACGTGCAAACGTCAAGCGCCCACTGCACTCAGTCGTGGTGAAAACAGAGGAATTGAGGTTTCAAAAGGCGAACAAATAACTTTAGTGCGTTTACTGACAGTGGGAGGAATGTGGGGAACGAAAATTTATCGAAGGAGGGCACAGGTCTACAGAGGGTGCTGAATGTCCGTTGCAGTTCCTACGCTCAATCTGATATCTGGGGCAACGACTGTCACTCCACCTGCTGGACAATGGTATCGGCAATGTTGAGTTGTTCAAAATGGCTCAAATGGCTCTGAGCACTATGAGACTTAACTTCTTAGGTCATCAGTCCCGTATAACTCAGAACTACTTAAACCTAACTAACCTAAGGACATCACACACATCCATGCCCGAGGCAGGATTCCGACCTGCGACCATAGCGGTCGCGCGGTTCCAGACTGTAGCGCCTAGAACCGTTCGGCCACTCTGGCCGGCAATGTGGAATTGTATACCAGATCACGCGTCATCGGCCAATGACATCCGTCCTTCCTGGAATCGCCTTAACGCTTGCAACGAACATGAAGTGTTCACGATACGTTTGAGCCATTCTTTGATTAATTTCCGTTCCCGCGTTCCTTCCGCTGCAAGGAAACGCACCACAACCCTTTTATCGCTTTTTAAAGCCGCCGTTCAGACTGGGTCACTCGCCTGGAAGCCGAAAACATGCATCTCTAACGTCAAAGACTAATTTCCAAAAATGAAAAGTTGTTAGTAACCGATGCCGTAACCCTGTGACAACTTCTACGCGAGAATGACTGATTTGTAGAATAGCAAAACTGAATGTTGAAAGTTTCAATTCAACAGCCAAAATTCAACCTATCCTATGTTAATGTATAAGGGTGTAGTGTAATCAACATGGAATGATAAATTCCTGGTGAGCAGAATGATGAAGCAGATGGGAAACTGGAACCTATTCAGCATAACTGACAATGGAAAAAATGTACGAAAGTTGTATAGATAGAATCCTAGAATTATCGGTTTTTCTTTATGTTACATTCAATTTTGATTTAAAAAAGCTTTCGCGTAAGACCAGTGCTATCTGTGAATCTCTTCAGTATGAATCTCAACTATCGAGACTCCTATTCTGTCTTTCACTCCTACCACCGGATAGTTATTTCTACCCAGAAGTGTAATTGTGTGAACTGTGGCGAGCGTACATAAACAAGACTGGAACATTTGCATTAAACTGATTGTCACTAATTATCCTACGAATGTTCATTGCAAAAACTCTGGTTAAAACATAACAGTGCAGTATTTCACTTAACAAGTTTTTGCACTATTCAGGGTCGAATGAAACTGCTAGTCCAGGAAATTGTCAACAGTCTAAGTTGTTGATAGTGGTTCCGAAGTCTAATGCATTGTTTTTTGTTTAGCTCCCGTCAACGAATTACTTTATACAATTTGTTATCAACTAGATCTTACCCTAAAACCCTTTGTTCAACGTCATTTACAAATCGACGTGGATTCTGGGTGAATGGATAATGATTATTGCTGTTCTGCAGTACAGTGGAATATTTTACGTTTTCTCTTTCTCTCTTCTGTGGAGAAGTTTACATACAAGCTGCATGTGGCTGATAATAAATTATAATAAAAATTCCAATTTAAAGAAAGCACCAGATAATTAATATAACAGGTTTCTCCTCGGCAACACATTCTTAGTTTCATATATTTACGTACTTGGTCGCTTTCGAGCGAACCTACTCGGTCTTAACACCATAACATGGATCCACTTAGAAATGCGTTACAGTTGATAGAAAGACTCTTCCCCCTCTGCCCTCCCTCCATCCGACCGCTCTCTCCCGAACTTACACATACACAAGAAAGAGAAACGGAAAATCTAAAATTGTCGCTTCTCTCCTCAACAGAGATTATATCGAATACTCTTCTAGAATTCACGTAGATTTATACATGACGCTGAAAATTATATTTCACTGAAAGGACTCTTACGTTTGCTTTGCAGCCATTTCGCGGTCTGTCAGTCCCTTCTACAAAACTGCCTCAAATGAAAATACTTTTCCTGAAAGGCAAAGCAGAAATGAAAATCCACGAGAAGCTGCCGAGAGTTTCGCGATCCACCCTTCAATTTCCTGGCCTGCTGTCGCTACTGTGAGGAGGGTGCGTAGGAATGGAGGTGTCTGGGGAACCAGACACGTTACAGCAAACTCCAACCGACAGTTGGCGTCTTTAACGCAACAAGACCAAGACCAAACTATTTTCCTTTTTAGATTATAATTTAGCCTCACAAGTTCTTTACTCAGCCATGCTCAAGAACCAAAATTTAGCGATGTAGGAACATTATATTACTGTTTTGGGACTACCTGTATTTCTATGTTTGCTGTTTACTTGGTGCGCTCAGTTCAGGTAATGTGGCAATACTGTTTAAACGTCGATGGTCGTATTGTGAGATAAAATGAAACGTATTGCAGGGTTCAGTACATACTTCTCTCAGTTGTGGGTAGCTTCTTACAGGTTATAATGGCATATAGATGACAATGACATATGGTCATGCAAATAATAACTAAAGTAAGTAATAACTAAGAACACAGAATAACCAAAATTTGTAAATAACACTAAAAGTCAAAAACAATACGTACAATTATAAAGGGAAAGATGTAGATACAGATTTAACTCACATAAAAATTGTAACATTACCACGGATCAATACCCACATAACAGCCATGATAAACAGAACTGCTTGTAACCGTACGATATGGCCGAATTCTGTCAAATAAGTTGCCACGAAAATACTGATGTAAAAGAATATATACCTACATACAGAAATAAGTCGAACAAAGGTGATAATCAACAATAACACCAAAGGAACGTACATAAGAAGCAAATAGACAATGACAGAACCACCGATATCAAAAAATGTCAAAACCACACACAAAAAGAAAATTCAACACCTTATGGGACTGCAAGATCTAATACAAACCAAAATCTCTCCATTTCCGTTTTATAAGGCAACTGAGGATATAACTGATATTTTGTTCACGAAACAAGAACAAAATTTGCAAGACAAAGGCTTAAAATATAACCCTGCACCTACATTTCACTGTACAGTCAGAAAACATCTTATAGCAACAACAAAAGTCGCAATAGACTTGGCTAAAATACCAACAAAACGAAATAACCACTAAAGCAATTAATGCAACAGAAAAATATGCAACTTACAAGGACATTAAAAAGACTGCGAATCACATAGCATTATCTCAGATCAACCATAAACTGACACCTAAAATATTATAGTAATAAAGGCAAGTATAATGAGTACAAGCTAAAAGTAGACGCTTCCTTTAGAGCGAAAGACATGCCACAAATAAACAGGGATCCCATAATCAGATACACAACACAAACAACAAAATTGTCAAACAATGTAACACAATCCTAAGAAACTATGAGAAGAGATGATCTATAATGATGAGTCCGAGAACCCCTAGACTACGTGGACAATCAAAAGTACATAAACATGAACTCCAATTCTTCCAGAGTTAGATGGCGTAGATAGCCCTTCATACCTTATTTAAAAAAAAAATTAAATTAATGATCTAACAGAATTATATACATATGATATAATATACACAGTAAGAAACTCAAGATCATTAGCACAAAAAATAAAAGACATAAAAATACCAACAAATAGAAAATTCGTATTCTTTGGTATTATGAATCCTTACACTAACATTCCTCCGACATATGAAACAATCTGCATAACTTTAAGTAACCTACATCAATACAGAAAAACTTCCATAACAACCTCTAACGAAATTATAAAATCTCACAACTACGTAAAGTAATAAGTCAGGTACTGTGATAACAAGTCATTATTTCTGCAATAACATCAAGGGATCGTAATTAACAAGCAAATAGACATTGACAGCCCCCTGATATCGAATGGATGTCAAAAGCATAAAACATATGCAAAACCTTTTAATAATTACTTGTTGAATTAGAAATCACTTACCAAATTATATACCATTTGCTTACAGAAAATCCGATTATGGCAATTCAGCTGAGACAGGGCTATTGTAAAAGCAATACAAGTTAGTGGTGCACCTGGTATTATAATTATGCAATGCCCTTAAAAAGTCTTTTTTCAGTTACGGTTCCCATTCTGCTATATGTCTGTGGAACATTCTTCTCAGTAACTTGCGCCTGATAGATAATCATAATTTGATGAAGAAGAGACTAAAACTGTTTCTCTTACCATTGATATAACGTGTTTCTAGACCATACGTCTTATTGTGTAGTGAAAAAGTACGTTTGTCTGTTGTTTTATGCACTAGCTTTTCTCTGGTACTACTTACTCTGTCGAGAATCAGTCGACTTCCCTGAATTTGATTCTTCTGGAACTATCGCTATTCCTGAATGTGCATACAACTACTCCCACTTCCAAATAACCTTCTATTACTAGTTTTTGTATTACAACTGAGAAGAAATGATGTTATTGCAATAACGATGTTCTTTACTACAACTATATATATATATATATATATATATATATATATATATGTTGTTGTTGTTGTTGTGGTCTTCAGTCCTGAGACTGGTTTGATGCAGCTCTCCATGCTACTCTATCCTGTGCAAGCTTCTTCATCTCCCAGTACCTACTGCAACCTACATCCCTCTGAATCTGCTTAGTGTACTCATCTCTCGGTCTCCCTCTACGATTTTTACCCTCCACACTGCCCTCCAATGCTAAATTTGTGATCCCTTGATGCCTCAAAACATGTCCTACCAACCGATCCCTTCTTCTAGTCAAGTTGTGCCACAAACTTCTCTTCTCCCCAATCCTATTCAATACCTCCTCATTAGTTACGTGATCTATCCACCTTATCTTCAGTATTCTTCTGTAGCACCACATTTCGAAAGCTTCTATTCTCTTCTTGTCCAAACTAGTTATCGTCCATGTTTCACTTCCATACATGGCTACACTCCAAACATACATTTTCAGAAATGACTTCCTGACACTTAAATCTATATTCGATGTTAACAAATTTCTCTTCTTCAGAAACGCTTTCCTTGCCATTGCCAGTCTACATTTTATATCCTCTCTGCTTCGACCATCATCAGTTATTTTACTTCCTAAATAGCAAAACTCCTTTACTACTTTAAGTGTCTCATTTCCTAATCTAATTCCCTCAGCATCACCCGATTTAATTGGACTACATTCCATTATCCTCGTTTTGCTTTTGTTGATGTTCATCTTATATCCTCCTTTCAAGACACTGTCCATTCCGTTCAACTGCTCTTCCAAGTCCTTTGCCGTCTCTGACAGAATTACAATGTCATCGGCGAACCTCAAAGTTTTTACTTCGTCTCCATGAATTTTAATACCTACTCCAAATTTTTCTTTTGTTTCCTTTACTGCTTGCTCAATATACAGATTGAATAACATCGGGGAGAGGCTACAACCCTGTCTCACTCCTTTCCCAACCACTGCTTCCCTTTCATGCCCCTCGACTCTTATGACTGCCATCTGGTTTCTGTACAAATTGTAAATAGCCTTTCGCTCCCTGTATTTTACCCCTGCCACCTTTAGAATTTGAAAAAGAGTATTCCAGTCAACATTGTCAAAAGCTTTCTCTAAGTCTACAAATGCTAGAAACGTAGGTTTGCCTTTTCTTAATCTTTCTTCTAAGATAAGTCGTAAGGTCAGTATTGCCTCACGTGTTCCAACATTTCGACGGAATCCAAACTGATCCTCCCCGAGGTCCGCATCTACCAGTTTTTCCATTCGTCTGTAAAGAATTCGCGTTAGTATTTTGCAGCTGTGACTTATTAAACTGATAGTTCGGTAATTTTCACATCTGTCAGCACCTGTTTTCTTTGGGATTGGAATTATTATATTCTTCTTGAAGTCTGAGGGTATTTGGCCTGTCTCATACATCTTGCTCACCAGGTGGTAGAGTTTTGTCATGACTGGCTCTCCCAAGGCCGTCAGTAGTTCTAATGGAATGTTGTCTACTCCGGGGGCCTTGTTCCGACTCAGGTCTTTCAGTGCTCTGTCAAACTCTTCACGCAATATCGTATCACCCATTTCGTCTTCATCTACATCCTCTTCCATTTCCATAATATTGTCCTCAAGTACATCACCCTTGTATAAAACTTCTATATACTCCTTCCACCTTTCTGCCTTCCCTTCTTTGCTTAGAACTGGGTTGCCATCTGAGCTCTTGATATTCATACACGTGGTCCTCTTCTCTCCAAAGGTCTCTTTAATTTTCCTGTAGGCAGTATCTATCTTACCCCTAGTGAGATAAGCCTCAACATCCTTACATTTATCCTCTAGCCATCCCTGTTTAGCCATTTTGCACTTCCTCTCGATCTCATTTTTGAGACGTTTGTATTCCTTTTTGCCTGCTTCATTTACTGCATTTTTATATTTTCTCCTTTCATCAATTAAATTCAATATTTCTTCTGTTACCCAAGGATTTCTAGCAGCCCTCGTCTTTTTACCTACTTTATCCTCTGCTGCCTTCACTACTTCATCCCTCAGAGCTACCCATTCTTCTTCTACTGTCTGTTACATACTATAGTCGTTTCATTATTATTGTGAGCCGATGTAGGCTCTATCCTCATTAGATTCGTTTTTCTAAAACCATTATTTTTTTCTGCACTGCATTTCTGAACTTCGTAATTGCTGTAATAAATCCGTATCTGTCTGTTTCCGTTTCTTTCAGCTGCAAATCTCAAAGTTTTTCAAGTTACTAATTGGTCTCTGTGTTATTCGAAAATCTTCATGTATCGTCAGTAATTTGAGAAGCTTCCGGGTCCTGTCAGAGTGTGTGGGTGACGGTAGGAACATAATTAATAAGTTTTGTTGATGGGCTCAGATTCCATAGTCGGAATACTAAATATGATGAACACACAACTTTCAGCTAAGATTTTGCTTTTTTACGTCATCCGATTTTTATTGCTAAATTACTATAATTTTTAAAACACTCTCTCTTCAGTTGTTACTTACATTTATCTTTCGTGGGATGCTTTTGGCTGGAACCCTTGTATTTGATAATACTAATAATAATGATAACGAACCGAATTCGCACTTCCAACTTGAAAAATACTCATCCACGAGGGGAGATTGTAGAATGCCGCAATAAACCAGCTGAAAAACTTCCAGGAAAAACGTTATTTCTGTGTCTGTTTTCAGTTGTTTTCTTTTACTCCTTGTCCTTACTCCTTACTCGTTATCTTATGCGATTACGCGAAAACAGTTGTAAGAACAATTCGGTGGAGCTACAAGCTTTGTGTTGAAAAAACTGAATGTCATTGGTACCACAAGACAGACCACTTTTTGTAACGGTAGTGAGGTACCATGTGAGCACTCTATCATGTGAACACCCTGCGCATTGTATTGAGATTATTGTGATATGAAGATGATTGTGTAGCAGTCGAAACAGTTGGTCTGCATTGCGACGATTCGATTAAGAAAAACAGCATCTATCTCGAACAGTCATATCGCATACTACACAAACAGACTGTCAACTTTTATAAGAACAGTTTTAGACTTACACACAAACTAAATTCAAGAAACTACAACACTGGAAACTTGTCAGTAGTGTTGTGCTTGTAAATTACAATTTTTGATAATGAGCTTACGGCCCTGACTGAACTATATTCATAAACAAGAGAAAAAATATCTCCACTGATGCATCTTGAGAACCTCTTTATTCTATGACACGACTAACTTCGGCGGCAAATTACCCCCATTCTCAGGCTTCAAATGGTTCAAATGGCTCTGAGCACTATGCGACCTAACTTCTGACGTCATCAGTCGCCTAGAACGTAGAATTAATTAAACCTAACTAACCTGAGAACATCACACACACCCATGCCCGAGGCAGGATTCGAACCTGCGACCGTAGCGGTCGCTCGGCTCCAGACTGTAGGGCCTAGAACCGCACGGCCTCTCCGGCGGGCCCCATCCTCAGGTGCCACTACTACCAAAAGGGTATTTCATTTCCTTGGAGTATTTACTGAGGGGTCCTTGTTACTGGCAGATGGGCTGGCTTTCATCGGGAGTCTATACTCGACACTGTGTTGTCTCCAATGTTCTAACTCACGTACTCTTCTGGTAGTAGTGGGGCTTGACGACGGTGGTAATGTGCCGCCGAAACTAGTCGTGTGATAGAATAAAGCCAGTCTCAAGGTAAAGCTATGGTCGTACTTATTCTCGGTTATGTCATGAGCTGAAGTCCGTCGTTCACGCAGTAAGGTGGACATTGATTATATTCACAAACTTTAACGTGTTCACTTCGAGTGGATAACATATAGTAAACAAGACTAGTGAACTGCCTTGCATTAAAATTGAACGAAGTCCCATGGCCCTACGGAATTCCTATCAGATTTGGTACTGAGTTTTCAGATGAGTAAGCCGTTCTTTTTATTCTAATTTACATAGATCCATTAAACAAAAAGCCGTACCCAGTGCTTAGAACAAGACACAGATATGTCTACAAGAAGTGTAGCAAAAGTGATGTGCAAACCTATCAGTCCAGTATACTTGACGTCCGTGTGCTGTAGAACGTCTGAACATATTCTCGAGGTATGTAGAAGAGAATGATCTCTTACACACGAACCAGAATGGATTCCGAAGGCATCTATCGTGTAGAACCCGCTTCGCGCCCTTCTCGCATGACGTTCTGAAAACAGTGGATCAGGACAGTCAGGTAGATGCAGTATTTTCCGATTTCCAAAACCACATGTGACTCAGTATCGCATCTATACATATCATCAAAATTACTACCTTACGCAGTATCAAGCGAAAGTTGTGACTGGATTGAGCTTTGTTATCGGTAGCGAGGACGCAACAAGTTATCAGAATCATCGACAGACGGAGCAGTAACTTCGGTGTGTTCCGAGGAAGTATGTTGGGTCCTTTGCTATATATAGTGTATATTAATGATATATACCAATGGCCCTCCGGAAGTATTAGTAGTAACCTGAGATTTTTCACAGATGATGCAGTTATCTATAGTGAAGTACAGTCTGTAAGAAGCTGAGTGAATGTTGTCAGACCTTCATAAGATCTCAAAGTCGTGCAGCGATTGACAACTGATTTTCAGTGTTAAGAAAAGTAAAACTCTGAAATCAACAAAAAGAAACAGAAATGTACACGGTCGAGTCATATTAATGTGACCATCTGTCAAATGTCTGAATAACCCCTTTTGCAGCGTGGACGTGCAGGAAGAGAGTCACTGAGTTTCTGGAGTGTACCAGCATGGATGTGGGTCTCCGCCGACTCCAGTGCCGTGCCCAGCTGCTCTGTGCTTATGGGATGAAGATCCACGGCGTGAGTAGCCCCATCAAGGTAGTCACGTAGATTCTCGATTGGGTATAAACCTCGGGAATTTGGTGGCTGGGACAGTACAGTAAACGCTGGCCGTTGTGCACGAGAGGTTCTAGGCGCTTTAGTCCAGAACCGCGCTGACGCTACGGTCCTAGGTTCGAATCCTGTCTCTGGCACATATGTGTGTGATGTTCTAAGGTTAGTTAGTTTTAGGTAGTTCTAACTCTAGGGGACTGATGACAGTTGTTACGTCCCACAGTGCTTGGAGCCATTTGAACCATTTGAAGTAAGGTAAACGCATCCTAGTGCTCTCAAACAACGCATGTGCACTGCGAACTTAATGTGACACGTTGCATTGTCCTGCTGGTAGATGACATTGTGCGAAGGAAGAACAAACTGCACGTAGGACAAAAGTATACGGTACTTGTGTCGATCCATTACAATTTTAAGACTGACGAGAAGCTCCAGGGAATGACTCGAAGACATTCCTCAGACCATAACCCTCCCTCCTTTTGCTTATACCCACATAACTGTTGGTGAGCCATATACGACAACGACCATTGATAGGAGTCATGTGTAATTTTCATATGTGAATTTTTGGCATCCGAATCGATTGTAAGCGAGCAGCGTTGTGGTACGCTGTAGTTAAGCTAACATCTGTAAGCTGCGCTAGGACTCAGGGGAACAGTCGAAGTTTAGCTGTGTTTGATTAAAGCAGACAATGTTTAGCTCTGGTAGCCAGTGTGGTCGAAGTACAACTGTGTTGGAGTTTAGCTGATAATTTTAAGCAGTGTAAGTGAGGAAGCTATGGCGGTATTATGATTCAAATTATAATTTATCATTTGTTCAATCAACATGACTATGAAACTGATCTGTGAATGAAGAAATCTAATGCAATGAAGGTAAATACAATAACGATCTTACTATTTTTTATTTTTTTTTGCGCCATCGAACGAAATTGGTTACAGTACTGAAAGTTGTTAGATTTGAGAGATACAAAAGTGTAATGTTTGGAATCTGAGAAATTCATTAAATTTATAATATGCCTTGAGCACTTTTTCTCAATATACGAAGAAAATAGAGTGTTGTCATCTATGTGCATATTTCATTTTCTTACAACAAATTCTCATACAATTCTTTTTAATGGATGGTGCAACCAAGTATGTTAGATTTGGAACGAACAGAGAACTCATTGCACCTTTCAAGTCTCTCTGTGCAGACACAGTAATTTGCAGATTTAGCATAGCGGCGCGCAAGACAGAGAAACTCTGCAACGCTTTATCTAGATTTGCGCAGATTAGAGGTAAGGAGAAAATATTTTGATTGTTTTATTTATTCAGAGACAGGTTTTACATCAAATTTTGCAACACTAATTAATCTAGGTTTCATGTCCAAGTTATTCAGGCAGTTTATACTGTTGCAAATTCTTGCAGGCAGATTGCAAACTTTTACAGTGTGAAACACTTCCCTTTTCATTACGACAAATAATTATTAGTACAGCGCAGCTTTGCTTACACAATACGACAGTTGATTTATCATCACAACTCATGTTTACAACTAGAAACAGTGTAGTGCACCTCATATTTCTATTTATTCAGATAACATTCACCATCTTTACGATGGAGCATAAAACGCGATTGCTAGCCGATATGGCCGAGTGGTCCTAGGTGCTTCAGTATGAAACAGCGCGAGCGCTACGGTCGCAGATTCGAATCCTGCCTCGAGCGCTATGGGATTTAACATTTGAGGTCATCATTTCCCTAGAATT
Organism: Schistocerca gregaria; assembly: GCF_023897955.1. NCBI lineage: Eukaryota > Metazoa > Arthropoda > Insecta > Orthoptera > Acrididae > Schistocerca > Schistocerca gregaria. The sequence goes on from NC_064923.1 coordinate 746,680,173, forward strand.
TAGAACTACTTAAACCTAACTAACCTAATGACATCACATACATCCATGCCCGAGGCAGGATTCGAACATGCGACCGTGGCAGTACCGCGGTTCCAGACTGACGCGCCTAGAATCGCTCGGCCACACCGGCCGGCAGATGTTAAGCCTCCTAGTGCTCAGAGCCATTTGAACCATTTGAAAACGCTATTCATCTCAAAAGTCCATCTGTCGATACTAATTGGCCGTCCAGTTGAGATACTGACGTTTAAATCCATCCAGCTTTCGAAGCCGATGGACAGGGTCAGCTGCTGTGGAGGCCCATGTGCAGTAACACTGCTGAACGGTCGTTGAGGAGACACAATTGATAGCTCCTTGCTTCGTCTGCGAAGTCAGCTGCTAACCGTTGCATATCTATTTGCCTGTACACATCTCCATAGTCATCTTCCACCCCTGTCATCTATGTCCTGTGGTGCACCACAGTTAGCTCGGCGCCAGCTCTGGATAACGGCATTTTGCCATGCACAGTATCCTTTAACCATTGTGGCACTTGAACAGATTACAAACTTAGCCGTTTTGGAAATGCCTTCACCCTTGGTCAGAAAGCCAATGTCCATGCCCTTTAGGAAGTCAGATAAACCGTTCTGTTCCTGATTCACTGTGCCCTCCCTCCCCTCTTCCGATGCACGTTGTATATATTCCACTGCTAACGCTGCCATATATCGTCTACGAGTAGTTGTTAGACGTTGACATTGAACATAGGAGGTTTTCACACTAATGTAAGTGGATCGTGTAGTACGCTATGGCTATAATATCTGTGTGTCACAGATGGAAACGGTCAGTTCATACAAATACTTGGTTGTAACTGTCCGTAGAGATATGGAATGGGATGATCACATAGTGGTAGTCGTAGGTGAAGTAGCTGGCAGTTTGTGATTGTTTCGTAGATCGCTAGACAAGTGGAATTAGTCTACAAAGGGTAATGCATATAGAACACTAGTGTTGCCCATTCGAGAATATTAAGTAAAGTGTGTGGGACCCAAACCAAATAGGGCTAATAGGGGATATCAAAAGGATACAAAGAAGACCAGCTCAAATGGTCACGGTTGTGTTTGACGCATGGGTGTCACAAAAATGCTGAAAGAGCCGACGTGGCTGACACTTGAAGAGAGTAGTGAAGTATCCCGTATTAATCTACTTAGAAAGTTTCTTGAGTCCACTTTCAGTGATGAGTCTAGGAATTTACTACAACCACTGAAATGTCACTCCCACAGAGATCTCGAAGGCAACATTAGGCTAATTACAGTACGCACAAAGGCATTTAAGAAATCTATCTTACCTTGCGCCATATTTAATTTTATTTTATTTTCAATTTGCTGGCTTTCGGAAGGTGCCCATTCACCCAGGTAAACAGTGAACTGTCAATAACGATGAGACGAACGATGGGACAACACCCTGTCATCGAGGGGATAAATCTCTGATCCGACCGGGAACTGAACCGGGACCCATAGTCTGACAATCGACCCCGCTGACCGCGCAGCTACAGAGGCGGACGTCTGTGCTGCGAGACTAAATGGCACGGGAAAGAGCCTTAATAACTGGCACAATGTGACTTACCCACTGCCATGCTCTTCACAGTTATTTGCAGAGGATATACGTAGATGTGGCTTGTACTTTCCTGTTCCTTACCTTAAGGCTTAAACTGGGTGTTTGTTTCAACTTGAGACGACTGAATACAACGCATCGTACGAAAGAAATAATGTAGGTAAAAAGATAATATCAGGTAAGTGGACACCTGCCTGTGCTATGTCTGGCCACCTCATGCATCCCCAATGCGTGGGACAGGTCACCTTTATATTTTCAAATGAGAACTCCCATTTTATTGTATATTTGAAATCTACGCCAAAAAATACGTACGGCTCACTCAAATGGTTGTTTTCCATGTGTGACTGGTGCCTTCAATCCCACAAACCAACCAACCTTTTCCATTAGTGGTAAATGGAGCTGTAACTGACAAACAACATATGTGCCTGGATTTGCATTTAAGAACCGACGTATCTCGGTGTACATTTCATTTAGGATGTAAATTTAACATTTTGTTCTAACGGTTGATATTTATGTTCGAAATTTACTTCAGTGTTGCAAATTTGATTGTACAGTATGGTTAGCTGTTTCACTCTCTCGTTGGGAACTACGTTTAGTGTGTTCCAGGTACAACGTCGTTGATGTAATAGTTTCGGGTTCCCATCGGGATGCTTGATGTTGGTGAGTCACCTTGCCTCTCACCATAGGCGTGTTTGATTTCGGCGAGTCCACTTGCCTTTCAGCATTGGGGTGCTTGATTTCGTCTTGATGGGAACAGAAAACAAGCACATCATTGTTCCTGGATCACAGTAAACGTAGCTCGTATACAGATACTGTAACGGTTAACCATATTGCACTGTACAATCAAATTTTGAACGCTTCAGTAAATTTCGGACATATATATCAACTGTTATAACGCAAAGATTTACATTTATATCATAAGTAAAATGTAGAATCAGATGCGTAGGTTCGTAAGTGCAAAAATAGACAAACTTAATAGAGGATATCCCACGAAAAACAGATACGCCCGACGCCCGAGATTCAAGTAACAATGAACTAACAAAAAAAGACTATAGAACAGTACCGTTAGAAAACATGTAGTTAGCTGTTAATAACAGATGCTGGAAGTGGCAGCCATGACCATACAGTCATCGCTGACTTCGCGTAATGACGTTACCAGCAACACGCTGTAATTCTACAGTCGTGATGTTGTTAATTTCTCTAGTAATGTTCCGTTTATGTGCATCTGTTCCGAGAAAATTGTCAGCATACACTATAATTTTTAGCGTGGCTTATAAATAAAAATCACATGATGTTAAGTCCAGAGACATAGGGGGCCAGAGATCCCTACCGAAAAGTCTGTCTTCAGGGAACACTTTGGTGTTGTGGGCCATACTTTGGTTAGATGTGTGGGCTACTGCTCCATGTTCATGCAGAATATGTGAATTGTTCTGTGATCAGGATCTTAAGTCTGGGAGTTTACATAACCTGGCAAATGAAACCGGTACTCATCTGGCTAGGGCTGCAAGCAACCATTAGAAATTTATTTATTTATTTATTTATGCATTTATTTTACCTGGCAAGATTAGGGCCTTCAGGCCCTCTCTTACACCTAACCAGGCATACTCAGATTGAACGAATTACAGTTTCTACATAACATTAAGGACATATAGCCTATTATGCAGTATTGATGTTAAAGAAAAAAATAGATATTATAACAGTAGTACAATAATAATTATATCAATGAAAAATAATTATAACAATCAATAATAATAATAATAATAATAATAATAGTAATAATAATAATAATAATGACTATATATATGAAAGTAAACATACTTTTCTTTTCTGAATGTCAGTCCCATTGTTAGTTGGGAATTTTCTCGTTATGTTCTTGCAGCTTGTGAGTTATTCTCATCGAGCAGAGACATAAGACGATAGAATGGGGTGAAAGATATATATAAGAGGTAGATAGGTTAGAGGAAGAGAAATAGAACGGTAAAATTCGAAGCTGTGATGGAGAGCAGAAAGAAAGAGATGGGAGGGGCACAAGAATGGTGGCTATACCGTCCCTAATATGTAAGTTTTGAGTTCCCTCTTGAATGTTGAGTAGTTCTGGATAAGACGCAGATCACATAGTCGTATGGCTGAGATGGAGAATGACACGGAGAAAGATTTTGTGTTATGTAAAGGTACAGCCAAGATGATAGACGTATCCGATCTGGTGTTGCGATTGTGGAATGATGATAGGTGTTTAATGTGAGAAGATAAGTATTGGGGGCACCAGTGGCTAAGAAATCGATGAAGTAAGCACATTGTGTGGAGATCGCGTGCCGTATGTGGGCGTATCCAACCTAGTTGGGAGTATGAAGGACTGATATGATCATACAACCGAATATTGCACACGTATCTAACGCAAGCATTCATCACTAGCTCGAGGCATCTAGAATTTTCACTATTTGTGCCGTGTTGAACTACATCGCAGTAGTAAAGATTAGGCAAGACTAGTGTTTGGACTAATTTTTGTTTAACATGGGTTGGAAATATTTTTCTAAATTTTTGAATTGCATGTAGGGAGGAGAGCGATTTCCGGCAAGCTGTGACTGTTTGTTCTTCCCAGTTTAGGTGTTCATCCAAGATTATTCCAAGGTCTTTTACTGTTTTTTGGTATGGTAGTTAGGTACCATTGAGGAGTATTTTAGGGACTGTTTCGCGAAAGTACCGGCTGATTAACTTTGGATGAGATATAAGTATGACCTGGGATTTCTTGGGGTTTAGTTTCAGACCTAGGTTCTGTGCCCATCGAGAAACAGAGCAAAGATCTGCGTTCATACTCGCTACTGCGCCAGCAATGTTTTTGGGGCTTGCACTTATGTACAGTTGGATGTCGTCGGCATAAAGATGGTAGTTGCAGGAGTGAATCACTGAAGAAATATCATTAATGTACAGTGAGAAGAGTAGTGGACCAAGGACGGAGCCTTGGGGAACTCCAGAGCGCACGCTTTTCCATGATGACTTTTCCGACCCACAAATGACTTGTTGACTTCTGTTTTTGAGGTAGCTGTCGAACTAGTGTATTGCGCTGTTTGAGAAATTCAGCTGTTTCATTTTAATTAGTAATATATCGAAGTCAACTCTGTCAAAAGCCTTGCTAAAGTCAAGCAGTGTTAGGATAGTAGCTTCACGTCTGTCCATAGCATGTTTAATGTCATCAGTTACTTTGATTAATGCGGTTGCTGTACTATGGTGCTTTCGAAAGCCTGGCTGATATTCGTCATGGATGTTATGAGTTTTGAGGTAATCCGTCAGTTGTTCATGGACGATGTACTCTAGGGCTTTAGAAATTGCAGGTAGTATGCTGATCGGCCTGTAGTCACCTGGCGACTTAGGGTTGTCAGTCTTGGGTATAGGCTTAATTAAACTTTTCTTCCACTCAGTAGGATATGTACTACTGACAAGAGACAGGTTGAAGATGTCTGTGATAACTGGAATAATAGTGTCTACGACGTTCTTAATCATGCCAATGCTCACACCATCATTTCCTACTGCCTCGGAAGAGATTCTCATAATTGCCTTGTGTACTGTGCCAATAGTAACATGTTTTAGGAAAAACTTGTCTCTCGAGAGATTGATATCTTGGGGCTGGTAATTTGTCGCTGCGTGGCTGTTTGCAGCTGTTGAGAAGAAATCGTTTAATTCTTCTGCAGACGCTTGATAAACAGCGTCAGATGTTCGCTTCCCTATACCGAAACTGCGCAGCTTTTTCCACAGTGCAGCAGGTTTTGATATGCCGCATACGACAGAGCGGGCATGTCTGATTTCGGCATTCCTCACACTTTGCTTGGTTCTGTTTCGGAGTTTCCTATAAGCTTCGTACGCCTCGGGAGTTGGGTTACGCTTGAAGGCCCTATGTGCAGCATCACGTTTATTCATTAACTGGCGTAATGCAATGGTGAGCCACGGAGCGGGAGCTCTCTTTACCTTAAGAGTGCGTTGAGGAGCATGTTTATCATACAGTGCAATAATTTTGCGACATAATTTGCGAATTTTTTCGTCTAAAGTCGGTTCATTGCTTATATCATGCCAAGGGATGCCTGAGCAATCCTTTTGAAGAGCGTCATGGTTAACATTTTTTAAGTTTCTGTAGGTTACCAGGTGAGATTTTTCTTTGGTAGTATGCATTGAGTAATTTAAGAATATCACGTCATGAGCAGAGAGTCCCGGAGCGGATGTCTGATTGGCGCGGATTATTTTATCTGGTCGCTTTGTTGCTATTATATCTATGATTGTGTGGCTGTGTGGCGTGTGATGAGTTGGGTCCAGCGGTGTTAAAAATTGATATTAACAGCCAGTTAGAATAATGATTTTTTTTCCTGGTCCTCAGATTTCATCTTTTGCATCACACCCACACGATAGGCTTTCAGTTTCAGATCCTTTAGTTGACGATGATACGATGTACGAAATTCGCCAATCTACTGCTATAACCTCCTAACCGACTTGTGGGGAGTTCCCTTAATGTCAGTGCAAGTCAAGTCAACGGTTTCAGATGTCCTCACTGTCGGTCGCCTCTTACTCTTCAGATTAGCAGATCCTACAGCCCTGCGTATCTTGTACAGGTCATGAACAGTGCTGGTCGTGGGGTAATTTCCTACAAGGATACTTCACTTGAAACATTTCTTTACATTCGTTGATGGAGCCTGTCATGTGTAACATTCTACAAGTTCAACTCGCTGTTCTAATGCAGACTACCCCATTTCTGTAACAATTCAACAAGAGGAACTTCTCACAAGAACTGCAGTCAACATTCCCTTAAAATACAGTGTAGTCAACTTTCGAGACAGTGTCGCCACTTCACAAGCAATTGGGGGGCTACAGACGATTAACCGTAAGTGAGGCTTATGGGTTTTATGTGGACCTCCACACCCTCCTGTATTTTTCGATTACAGCGTGATCTACCACGAATCGAAAACAAATGTCTGAGTAAACCGTAGATATTTTTTTGCGTAGAATCCCATTATGTGTCCAAATGGAGTTTCCCATACGAAAATACGAAGTTGGTTCCTCCCACGCGGGAGGGGTGGTTAGGAGATGAACAGTTTAGACGTCCGCTTTACTAATATTAACTATTCACCTAGAACACTTTCTTCGTATGGTGCATCGTTTTCAAGATATTTAGTTGTCTGTATAAAACAATGAGTTAATATATTTTTTTCATTTGTGTGGGCTTATTTTCTGTACTTCCTTTACAGCTCTTCAGGGAATTTTAGTTCTGTCGTTTTCACCAGACGCGTTTCGCTAGATTGAGCTACAGCATCATCAGGGGTCTGTAATTAAGTTATTTACATTTTTATTTGCTTTCAGATAGAAAAATCACGGTATGTCAAAACGAACATATTATTAACGAAATGTTTTTCGATCTTAAAGCAAATCAAAATGTAAATAACTTAATTGCTGCGCGGGATTAGCCGAGCGGTCTAATGCGCTGCAGTTATGGACGCTGTGGCTGGTCCCAGCGGAGGTTCGAGTCCTCCCTCGGGCATGGGTGTGTATGTTTGTCCTTAGGATAATTTAGGTTAAGTAGTGTGTAAGCTTAGGGACTGATGACCTTAGCAGTTAAGTCCCATAAGATTTCACACACATTTGAACATTTAACTTAATTACGGACCACTGATGATGCTTTACCACAATGAAGCGAAACCCCTATCATGAAACAAAGCACCCGTTTCCTGTAGTCGCAACGAAAGAACGAAAATACAGTCAAGATTTAGTTTATATACTTCCATGAAAGGGGTGTGTTTCTGCTGCTCCCATTCCTGCGGTGGTACCCGTGGACGAAGACATCACCCCGCTGCCCACAGTAGGGACGTACGCGGTCTGTCCTGGGAAGTCTCTGGCCGTTTATAGGCTTCATTTTGATGGGCGGCGAGGAGCGGCGTTTATTTGCAGCGGTGAGCGAACGTTTCCGCTGGCGTGACGGCGCGGGCACAGCAATTCATCACGCGACGGCCGCTGCCGGCGCAAATGCGAAGAGGCAGCGTGGCGGGCGGGCTTCGTACTGTACAGAAGGGAGCACACGGCTGGGAGGGGGCGGTGGACGGGCGCCTGATGTAGCGAGACTTACTGCCGCGAGAGCGCCCCGCCAGCTCGTACACAAGGGGGTTACTGTCGCCTCAGCGCTGTGGAAGCTGGGGGGATGACGACGCGACTCACAGCTGGGAGGGAAACGGGGCTAGAATATCGCGTTTTGTGTCTGCCTCAGATGCTGCTCAGGTTTAACCATTACTGCCAGTACGTGGGTCTTTCAGTGATTAATACAGCACGTATTCTCTCGGCCAAGAAACTGCGAAACTTCTGGGACATCAGAGACTATTCGCGGTTCAGATCCTATAGTTCCATGAAGTACGATAGGCGGCGAAAGCCTTCAAAATGGCGTCCTGTAGTCACTCAATGCCAACACCTTCCCACAGCATTATCCGCAAACAGGAGCAGATTGCTTCTCACGCTCTGTCAGAGCATTTATCTATATAGCCCAGCGTTGCTATAACGCTTTGCACGGGCACTTCTGACGATACTCTTAACTCTGATGAACATTCGCCATCAAGGACAACATACGGGGTTCTGTTACTTAAGAAGTCTTTGACTCCACTAACATATCTGGGAACCTTTTCTGCGTCCTTGAACCTTCGTTAACAGTCGGCAGCGTGGCACCGTATCAAATGCTTTACGGAAATAGGGGAATATGGAATCCGCCTGTTGCTCTTCACTTATGGTTCGCAGGAGCTCTTGCAAGAAAAGGGCGAGCTGACTTTCGCACGAGCGAGCTTTCTAAATCCGTGCTGATTTGTGGACAAAAAGTTTTCCCTCTCAAGAAAATTTATTACACTACTGGCCATTACAATTGCTACGCCAAGAAAAAATGCAGATGATAAACGGGTATTCATTGGACAAATATATTATACTACAACTGACATGTGATTACATTTTCACGCAATTTGGGTGCATAGATCCTTAGAAATCAGTACCAAGAACAACCACCTCTGGCCGTAATAACGGTCTTGAGATGCCTGGGCATTGAGTCAAACAGAGCTTGGATGGCGTGTACAGGTACAGCTGCCCACGCAACATTAACACGATACCACAGTTCATCAAGAGTTGTGACTGGCGTATTGTAACGAGCCAGTTGCTCGACCACCATTGACCAGACGTTTTCAATTGGTGAGAGATCTGGAGAATGTGCTTGCCAGGGCAGCAGTCGAACATTTTCTGTATCCAGAAAGGCCTGTGCAGGACCTACACCATGCGGTCGTGCATTATCCTGCTGAAATGTAGGGTTACGCAGGGATCGAATGAAGAGTAGAGCCACGGGTCGTAACACATCTGAAATGTAACGTCCACTGTTCAAAGTGCCGTCAATGTGAACAAGAGGTGACCGAGACGTGTAACAAATGGAACCCATACTATCACGCCGGGTGAAATATGGGTTCATTACATCGAACCAGCGAGAAACGGTAATCCGTGAAGTGGCGCCACACTACGTCTTATCCTAAGAAAAAGTTAAATGCGACACTCACAGCTGGTAAATTTATTGTGACAGACTTCTAGGACACTGAACGAAGAAGTCGGAGATGTAATTTCTCCCCCCTCCCTCACCCCACACCCCCTCTACACGAAATTGAAGAAATAACTTCAGCAGGTTCGTCGCCGCAAAAATGAAAAAGAACTTATTCTTCCTCAAGACAATGCCACACGAGTCTGTGCACCCAATGGAGCTCACAAAATTTCATTGGACTGTTCTCCCTCACACACCGTACTGCCTACAGTAGTAGGACCCCACTGAAATTGTTAACAAATATATTCAAGGTGGCGGAACCAAGATGGCGGTGATAGAAGTGGCAACGTCACAATGACGTCATTGCGGGAAGTTTTGGCAGGAAAATAGGTCAATTGGGATACCTGCCCCTCCACCCCCCCTTCCCAAGAAAACAGTGAGAAATTCAAATTTTTGCAGGGAAAAGAAGGTCAATTGGGGCACATCCACTGTTCTAAGACAACAGTGGGAAAAAGGCCACTTGGGCTACCTCCACTAACCTAAGTCATCCGACCGCCACCTCTTTGTAGGAATTGGTGCGAAAAGGTCTTTGCCTGTACTGGGCTTGTGGATAGCATGGACATAATCTTTATTTTGCATGCAGTCTTTATTTAAACAATTTGCGGCAATAGCCCCATCCTGTGGTCACCATGAGGTCCAGAGCCCTACTGACCTGGTACACAGTACTGCCACCAGAGGGTGCTGTCGCCCTATGTTGGTCTGGTGAAAAATGCCAGGAGAAGAGCTCAGCCTGTGCTGGAATGCTGGAGAGAGGAAAGAGTGTACTTTATTTATTTTGGAACAATTTGTTTAGGGACGGATTTCACATAGTTTATTTATTATACTGACACAAAACACTCACCCTGACGTCCTTGGGGTCACAGTAAATAGTCTACAGACATGCAAAATACTAGTAAATTACTGAAATAATGCAGTACACTGAGGTACAGACATGAAAACAACTCGTAAGTTGTCAAAGCAGTGCATTACAATGCTCTGAAAACAGGCTTCCTAACTGTAAACTGTCGAAATAATGCATTGCACAGCCCACAGACCTGCAAACTGCTCGTAAGTCACCGAAATAATGCAGTTCACTGACGTGCAGACATGCAAACAACTCGTAAATTACTGAAATAATGCATAGCACAGTCTGCATACCTGTTCGCAAAATAATGCAATAGACACGTTCACTACAAGTAAAACTGTAAAAACATTCTGCCAACATGCTCACAATGCTTAAATAGCCAAAAATAATGTAGTGCACAAACACTCACTGCAAGTAAAAAACGCTTTCGAACTGTCATCAGCCTGCCAGTCAAGCGCCATTGTGGCTCACCCTCGCAGACGCAGCTAAAAGGTTCTCAATGTTTTACTGATTTCACACATCCATGTAAATAACAGCCAAGTCACCTTCGCTGAATGCGCTATAGAAATCTGTTGCAGTGCTTCGCAGAATACCACAGGGTACATTGTTCCTAGCAATTCTAACGGGACACACGAGATGCGTCAGCCGCACGCAAGTGTTCACCTGCCCAGCGAGGCTGACACATTGCAACGATATGTGTGCATAGTATGGCTGGAATTTTCGGTGGCCTGCAGCTATTGATCTGGAGATATCTTAATACCACAATGTCAGATGAGGGACAGCGTCATGCCAGAGATGGATGGTCTGGTTCAACTTGTCATTGAACACATGAACAAAGACTACGTCACCTTAGATTCAGAACATTCCGTTAATAACTAACCCACCCACCCCCCCTCAAACCCATCTTCTCTGAACTAGTCTGTAGAGGCTCTTATGTCCCAGAGCAAATGATGTCTTGTAAATGAATGGAGTATTCTGATTGGCCTTGACTAAATTTACCTACCAAATTACTGATGCCGCCAGTGCAGAAGCACTGTCCACCTTTCTTTTCTGCAGATGAGACTTCCAGCGACAAAATTATTTTGTACAGATCGTCATTTTGTACTGACAGTTAAACACAGAAAAAGTGGTCTACAGATCATCAAATACATCCCATGTACTCACTGTGTCGCTGTGCAGAGCTATAAACGCAGCCTGTGACAGCAGATCCAGAGGAGTGTGTCAGCCAGAGAGAGAGAGAGCAGCCGGCAGTGGACAACTACAAATCCCAGGAGGACCTGAGTGACAAGAGTTCAAACGCTAACAAATACTCCCAGCGCAAATACTCGCCGTATTGAATCTTCTCAAATTTCCGCAGAGTATTCATGCGACACACGCGCTCCCGAAGGCGACACAATGGAAACTGGGTATTACTTCACTATTCACCCGTCCAGGGGAGCCACGAGCCAAATCATCGTAAACCAGAAACTTTCTCTGACTCTCTGAACCGATGTACAAGGGATGGGCAAGCCCCATATCGGAACAAAGGCATCTGCTGAAATGCTGTTTCTAGTCCAGGCCTGCTTGCTTGCTGCTGTGTTTTCTATGGCCATCTCCCGAGTCACAAGAATATTTATGTGTAACAACAATTAAATATTAAGACTGCTGCTGCAATCTGACACTGAGCGATATACTGGGTACGCCTCCTCTTTAGGCCATGTTTCTGGAACGAATCTCAGTATCTATAGCAAAAATTATTTTCCACGTAAAAATATATTTTTCATTCCCCTTACGGCTATCAATGTGCTGAATGTATACCTCCCTCACGACAGGAAACACAGTAGCACCACCAGACAATGTACAAAGGCTGGGTCGGTTCACCTTGGCACAAAGGCGTCACTGTTTCTGGCCCCGACCTATTTGATTGATTGCTTTCTACACTCATCTCCAGGCTCTGGGATTACAATAACAAATGTATTTTCACATGATTTACCAGAATATTATACCAGTTACGCGATATTTGTCGACATCAAACGCATATCAATACGCTACCGATCGCTTGCACAGTATAATTCCGAAGATACAGGCTGGAAATTATGTCGCTAGAAACCCGAAACTTTAGCGAGGTGGAGCACACTGTAAAACACTGAGTAACTAGAAACCTACCCCGTCTGCAAAGACCTTTATGTGGAAACTCGTAAAAAGTAGAGGAAACTGATACTTCCACTCCAGAATACCGATGTCGGTGATGTATCAGATTACAAATCATCCCTATAATTTACAAAGCCAGCTAAGGTGTTTTGCATGTCTAGAGAACTAGCAAATGTATCTTCCACCCGTCTTTCATCTGCTAGATGCTCACACAGCAATTGATGTTCTCTTAACTAAACAGAAGCGCAAAATGTGCAGAAGCAATCAATCAGACAATTTACATGGCAGGGAATAATGGTCCAATGCAAACACATGTCCTAATCGAATCTTCTCAAATTTCCACACGATCACGAAAGCTATCCGACACATACTAAGTATTTGTTCCCTATTCGGTCGTCTAGAGGACGACACGGATAAGACAGCTACATTTCTGCATCCCAACTGGCCTCTCCATTCGGACAGCTCCTGCCGTTCGTGGATCATTCTCGCCACACCTCCCCAGACATAATCGTTCTAGGAAACCGGCTACATGTATATTTTATCACTGTACTTACAATTAAATATTGCAATTGTGATCTGTATTGGATGACATTCGACCATGAGCGAAGTATCGGATATAGACCCTGCAGACTGCTTTGGCCCTGGGAGTAGTATCTGTACCATTTTTATGACTTGGCATACTTTTCACTTTGCTATCACAGTATTCCACATCAAATCTATACCCTCTTTACGACTGGACGTAATCGTTTTCTTTGCACATATCGGTAAAACACACACATACCTTGTAAGCGTGATTTTCCAGGCGAATCTATCACGCATCTCATATTACTAAGTATAATATTCCGCCAATAATTGACTGCCCACGATACGAAATAATACTGACCGAAAATCAGCGAGGATGGACATGTCTCATAAGTTTTCCTTGCGAATGGTACCACAGTGTCTTAGAAAGAGAGGCGTAATCATCTTACAAACCGTGATATGTTAAAAAACACGATCGCGACAACTACTGTGTGTTACTGTGACAAGCAGCCTTGTTTCTGGAGGCGCAGGCAAGTATCCATGTTAAAAGCTACACTGACTTTGTAAATCGAGATGTGCAATTACCTACGAATGAAGTGTTTTTTCGAGACAAAAAGGAAAGAATGCATAGTGCTAGACATTCATTTGTATTGCAGATATGTCGATGATACTCTAGTCATCTACAAAGGACCTGTTGATGCCACTGACCGTATTTTCAATCTCTTTAATGAACTTCACGACCCGGGTTCCCGGGTTCGATTCCCGGCGGGGTCAGGGATTTTCTCTGCCTCGTGATGCCTGGGTGTTGTGTGCTGTCCTTAGGTTAGTTAGGTTTAAGTAGTTCTACGTTCTAGGGGACTGATGACCATAGATGTTAAGTCCCATAGTGCTCAGAGCCATTTGAGCCATTTTGAACTTCACGAGAAAATATCCTTTACCAGAGAACTAGAAAACGAGGCCTGTCAATTGAATTTTCTTAATTTGACGCTTTCAGTAGAAGAAATTAAAATCTCTTTTAATACACCGATCAGATCGTACTTGCGTCTTCTATGCACCCACAATCTCTTAATAACCCTTTCTTTCACTGTGCTATTCACAAAGCTACTATTCCTCTCTCAAAAGAAAACTTCTAGGAAGAAATTAATATAATCAAAACGATAGCAGTTAATATCGAATACGAACCTGCCATAGTAGATAACATCGTTAAAAAGAAAACTGAAAATAGATTTACTTCACTCGGCACCTTTATCATTGAGTCCAGCCCAAAGAAGAGTTTTTTTTGTTATTTTCTTGGGGCCCATCTCCTATCAGATCCAACGCCTTCTTCGTAATAAATGCAACTGTAAAGTCGACTTTTCAACCAATAACAGTTTGAAAAAAGTTATTTATAATTCCCCTTTGAAAAATTCTGGTGTCTATAAGATTCTTTGCGACGCCTGCTCTTCTTACTACATAGGACAAACAGAACGTGCCTTTACAGTGAGATACAAAGAAACTCTTTTAAGAAAAAAATAGTGCTAACACCCAAAATGCGTCTTTTGCTGACCACCTTCTCGTTACAGGTCACGCGCCTAAAGCTGTTCGCGATATCAACATTTTGCACACTGCAAAGAAAGGGCGCAGGCTAGATGTTTTCTAAGAATTAGAAATTTTGAAACATCTTTCTCGAAATAGTGGCTTCACTCTTAATGAGAAACTACAATTACGTAATAAAAACTTCTTCAACGGTATTAATCCGATACTTGTAATTTGATTTCGTGTTCCCTCGTGCAGGTACCGAAATATTTCTTTCATGTAAGTAAATTCATAACTGTTTGTTCATTAAATGATTTATATTAACTACCTTTCATGTTACACCGTTTTTCTATTCGCTGAGTTATTCAGCTCCCTTTGTAACTCTGTAATGGCGTTTTTCAGCCTTTAAACTTTAGTTCTAAGCTCTTATGTAGACGAGTTGTTACCATGTCTGGTGCTGTCAGATAAAATATTGCCTCTTACTTCATGTATTACACATTTCAACTGTCTATATTTGGAATGTTAAGTAGCCGGTTTGTTTCTACGGTTGCTATATGGCACTTTTGGTATGACGTTCACCTGCCCGCAACTGCTACCATGGTGCCTCAGTCTGATTTTAACGCAGCTAGACATGTGGTGCAGCCCTTAGTGGCGTGCCTCTATGTTTTCTAATATTTTGTGACTAAATCGTTATCGCTTCATATTTATTTTATACGTGACATGGCAGTTTTAAATGTTTTATTTCTGATTAACGCATTCTTAGAAGTGGCCAAAACAAAGGTCAAGAAGACCTCATTTTGCGACCGGGTGCTGCAACTGTTTTAATTTTATGGGAAAATAAATAATGTAGTGAAACAAAATATTCAAATGTGTGTGAAATATTATGGGACTTAACTGCTAAGGTCATCAGTCCCTAAGTTTACTCACTACTTAACCTAAATTATCCTAAGGACAAATACACCACACCCATGCCCGAGGGAGGACTCGAACCTCTGCCGGGATCAGCCGCAGTAGTGTAACAACTTGTCCACAATCTAAGATAGTAACATATGTGACACTAACTTACGAGTCTATCACCGTCGGAGAACACAGATCAGTGAAACACTTGAAGAGTTAGCACTTAAACAGAGGAGGGCGGGTTACGCAGTGGGGATGTAGAGGGTAGGGAGGGTGGACAGGGGAAGAAAATAATAATAACTACAAGGATATGAAAATAAAATAAATTAGAAGAGTACATGGCATTTAAAAGATTTACATAGAAGCGTAAGAGAAATCATCGTAAAAATAAATAAAAGGAAAATACTGAAAACAAAAGACAATAACGAAGGAACTAAGAGTATGGAAAGCTGGCGATAGCAAAGAGATGGTAGTAGTATTTCCATGTCCGTGCGCAGCGTAAAGCCTGACGTATTACCGTAGCCCGTTTATTTTTATATTATGACACAAATAATTAACGCACTATAAATAATCAGCATCTTGTTTGGGTTCGGAGATGCAATTGCGGATTTTAATTCTTCGCCGTCACTTGTATTCCGTACTCGAAACGTCCTCCGTCTTACGTTCTCTGAGCACCTATTTTCTCTTTAATTTTTCGTTTTATTTCTTTTTATGATGCTTTTTCTTATGGTTGATTTTAAATCTTTCAAATGCGTTGTATTTCTGTATTTCGTTTCACTTCCAAATGATTGTACTTATTTCCTTTCCTCTATCCACCGTCCTTCCGTCTACAGGCCCACCCTGTAACCCATTCCACCCATGTTCAAGCTTGTCTTACTAACCTACCATGACGGTACACTCGTAGGTTCATATTACATACCTTTCCATCGTAAGTTGTGGACGAATTGCCATATAACATTATTCGTTTTACTATGCTTATTTTGTGACGTTTGTTGTTACATTAATTTCATATTACTTCTACACTGCACGTTATTTTTCAGTATTGTGCAGATAATCACTTGTAAATTCCAATGGTGGCCGTAATCCGTCATGGTGACCGAAAATAAAAAATCAGCTGGTGCTGTTATTCGACTCAAAGTGAGTGTACTGTTGAGCGACTATGGATCACAGCTCTAGTTTCCTCATTATTCTTTAACAATATTCTCTCAATTGTTAATACTCTGAAATCTGCCTCAGTAGTTGCAATATATGATCAAACGTATCCGGACACCTGGCAGAAAATTACTTACAAGTTTCTGGCGCCTTCTGTCGGTAATGCTGGAATTCAGTATGGTGTTGGCCCACCCTTAGCCTTGATGACAGCTTCTACTATCGCAGGCGTACGTTCAATCAGGTGCTGGAAGGTTTCTTTGGGAACGGCGGCCCATTCTCCACGGAGTACTGCACTGAGGAGAGGTTTCGATGTCGGTCGGTGAGACCTGGCACGATGTAGGCGTTCCGAAACATCCCAAAGATGTTCTCTAGGATTCAGGTCAGGACTGAGTGCAGACCAGTCCATTACAGGGACCTTATTGTCGTGTAATCATTCCGCCACAGGCTGTGCATTATGAACAGGTGCTCGATCACTTTGAAAGATGCAATCGCCATTCTCGAACTGCTCTTCTACCGGGGGTAGCAAACAGGTGCTTAAAACGTCAGTGCAGGCCTGTGCTGTGATAGTGCCACGCAAAACAACAAAGTGTGCAAGGCCCCTCCATGAAAAACACGACCAAACCATAACACCACCGCCTCCGAATTTTACTGTTGGCCAGTACACACGCTGGCAGATGATAGTCACCCGGCATTCGCCATACCCACACTCTGCCATCGGATCGCCATATTGTGTACCGTGATTCGTCACTTCAGACAACGTTTTTTCCACAATTCAGTGTCCAATGTTTACGCTCCTTACACCAAGCGAGGCGTCGTTTGGCATTTATCGGAGTGATATGTGGCTTGTGAGCAGCCGCTCGACCATGAAATCCCTGTTTCCTCACTTCCCGCCTAACTGTCATAGTACTTGTAGTGGATACTGATACAGTCTGGAATTCCTGTGTGATGGTGTGAATAGATGTCTGCCCATTACACATTACGAGCCTCTTGAAGTGTCGGCGTTATCTGTCAGTCAACAGACGAGGTCGGCCTGTAAGTGCTCCTTCACGTTTCCACTTAACTATCATGTCGGAAATAGTGGACCTGAGGATGTTTGGGAGCATGGTAATCTCGCGTACAGACGTATGACACAAATGACACCCAATCACCTGACCACATTTGAAGTCGGTGCGTTCCGCGGAGCGCCCCATTCTTCTCTCTCACGATATTTAATGATTACTTGGGTCGTTGATAAGGAGTACCTAGCAGTAGGTGGCTGTAAAATGCACTTAATATGAGAAACGTATGTTTTTGTGGTGTTCGGATACTTTTGATCACATAGTATATATCGCTGTTGTATTTCCTTCAACAGCAGCAGTCGTACGTCAGCATCTATTGTTGTGGCCACGTTGTGGTACACCTGAAACGTCAGTTCTTCAACAAGGTAGCACAGTGAATTCTTAGAGGCTAGGGCTCCGGAATGTTTACAGTGCAGTACTATATTCCTCAAACAGGAAAATAAGCTTATGGCAAGCGAAAGCACTAAATGTTTTGTCCAAAAAGTCTTCTGCCTCTGTGTTTCAAACCTTGAGTGTGGTGTCATCGATTAACCTCAGCTCTAATGCCCCTCACCTCAGTTATCCCTACTTGCAATGCCGTAGATGTGATGAACTGGCAAGAAATATTGAGCCATGTGCAGCTCGCATTGTATCCGTTCATAACTTGTAATAGCGGTTGTGGCGTCTCGTTTCCTTCTTGTGTTAATGGCGCCACTGAGTTTGCTAGTATTGTTTGTCCACGAGTGGCAGCAGCAGCGGTTATCGCTAGCCAGTACTGTGGTAATCTCTTTGGTTCGTCGTGTGCGTCAGGCAGTTCGGCTTCGGACAGAGCAGCGATGAGGTCTGCAGTGCGATGTCAGACCGCGGCGGCTAGCGGCGTGCAGCCACTGTCGGATCGGGGGGCTGTAGCCGATGACCGAACCCAGGACGTGTGAAGTTAAGTGAACCTTATCCAGTAGTGAAACCTCCACTGTTTGAGATCCCGCTGTTGCTTGCGTGTTGCTATTGGTGAAGTGCCACCAGTGGTATCTTACTGCCTAGTGGCCCCTAACGCCCCAGTTAACTGCCCGTCTTGTTTATGCTGTCCGGCATGGTGTGTAATTTGACAGCTCCCTTGATTGGGGTATGGATGGTTGTTTTCCTTGTCTACCTTAGTTATAGTGGTTCCTTTCGCTTTTGGTGTTTTAAACACCGGATTCTAGAGACGCAGTTCTATCTGTCACTTTGCCCTCGTCTGAATTATTCCATCGTTGTACTGGTTATCTGGCATAAGGTGGATTTTGTAGGATTGGTTAGAGTTTAAACTGTCTCTAGTTTTAGTTGCACTCCTTAGGTCAACATTACTCTTGAATGCTAGTCTCACCGCTTGCTTAGCTGTAGTGACCTTCCTGAGGTCGATCCGTGCAGCACTATCTGTGGATCACTCCACCTTACTTGATCAAGTTGTCATAATTGTTTAAAATATACCTTAATGTGTTAACGTGTAATCGCCTTTCTCACTAGTAATTCAGGCTTTCAGCTGTTAATTGTTTGTAACATTGCTTGTGGCCTTCAGCCGACAAATAATTTTCAATTCTGTCTTAATACAGCCTTCAGACATCACTATAGCCTGTTACAGTTAACTGAGATTGTTTTAAATAGGTTTTAGTATTTTTAACGTGAAATTGCCTATCTTATTTGTAATTCAGGCCTTCAACCCTTGAGTATTTCCGAAATTGCTTGTGGCCTTCAGCTGACAAATAGTTTTGAATTCTTTGTTATTCACGCCTTCAGCTGTTAATTGTTTGTAACACTGCTTGTCGCTTTCAGCCGACAAATAATTTTCAATTCTGTCTTGATAAGGCCTTCAGCCGTCACTATAGCTTGTTATAGTTTGTTAAGACTGTTTAAAAAGGTTATAATATTTATAATGTGTAATAGCCGTCCTCACCTGTAATTCAGGCCTTTAGCCATTAATTGTTTATAACACTGCTTGTGGCCTTCAGGCAGCAAATAATTTTCAGTTCTGTCTTAGTAAGGCCTTCAGCCGTTACTATAGCTTGTTGCAGTTTATCGAGATTGTTTAAAGGTTTTAGTATTTGTAACGTGTAATTGCCCACCTTATTTGTAATTCAGGACTTCAGTCATTCAGTGTTTCTGAAGTTGCTTGTTCCCTTCAGCCGACCTATAAATCAAAATTCTTTCTTAATAAGTCCTTCGGCTGTTACTACAGCTTCTTACAGTTTTTGATTGTTTAAGAAGGTCTTCAGCTGTAGAGTATTCTGATGTTGCTTCTGACATTCAGCTGACAAATAATTTTGAATTCTTTCTTAGTAAGCCTTCAGCCGTCAGTGTAGTAAATTCCTTTAAAATGACTGTTGTAAATTATTTCCTCAAATAAAGTGTATGTGTTTACTGTAGCCAATGGTAGTTGATTACGGCCCCATCCACAATCGTTGCCTTATCCTACCTCTCCATGACTACCAGGTCTCAATTATCTTAAGCAAATTATTTGTAATTAGCAGTTACAGCATCCGATACACTCAATACTGTACATGTTTCCGTCTCACAACTGGTCGATGATTTGGAATACCGTGTATAACAAGACGCTTACAATATTTTTTTCTCCATCCGATATGGTATACACGGTCCAGTGACAGTAATGTGACCACCGCCTGTGTTCTACGTCAGCTTGCGATAACCACTCACAGACAGCAGGTGGCAAGCACTAGCAGCTGGAGTTACATAAAGCGTAAGGGGAAGGAAATGTGGAAAACTAGGCAGTCGTTGTCGCTAAGTGGAAATGGAGAGATGAGGGCATGATCATTGGCTTTCGGGCCAACGGTATAAACACTTCCGAAACGGCTCAATTTGTAACCTGTTCGCATGCCGCCGTGGTTATAATATACCATGCATGGCAAAATGGCGCAGAGGCAACTTGCGGCGCGGCACGTTACTTTTGTACCGCCCTGCCAATGTCCAACAATGCTCATTTGTCTAGCTAAAAGCTGTAGTAGAAAATGCTAGACCACTACTGACTATTGCAGGTCGCAACATACATAGAATTGTCCGGTAAACGGGATGTGGCTAACACTGAAATAAAAGTTTTAACTCGGAAATGTAAATTTTCAGGTGTATTTTTACGATAAAGATCACAGTTAATACTGCCAAGCCCGTACTAAGTGTCTACACAATGTAAAGTTCCTACGCACACCACAATCACACACGTAGATAGTTTATGGTATTTTCACCCGTTACCGAAGTTAATAGAGTTCACCGGATCGTTTAGTTACGGAAATGCTCGCTCAAATGTTGTACACTCTGCTCTACACGTAATACATGTTCCAGTCTTAGACCGCACAACACGGCACGCTGTTTTAACTAACAGTCAAAAGCAATAATTTTGATATACCGTCCGAAATTCCACTCAACGTCCACTATACCGTTCCCTTAAATACGCTTTGTACTACTTCGCGAACTTGTAATTAGCATTTTTCTTCGATTTTATAGTACTTTCGTCGGACCTGCTTTCAATGAGATGTTACTAGTTCGAACCCTCAGCCCTCACTTACTTAGATCACACCAAAGGCTTTGTTCCCAGCATAGATGGGCGTGAGCCTGCATTTTTCTGATTGGCTGATATCACAAACAGCAAATCAGGTTGCAGTATTATCCCGCGCTAATCCGCGCTTTACTTCAATGACCTATCATAGTAAAACATTTCTTCATTTCTTTCTATGGCAATTGCTAAATAAATAAATTTAGAAAAGTATCAAATATAACATTACTCCTTCTGAAATTACCGATTAATTTGTGTTCTACTCACGATTTATTAGAATCATAAACTGACTGTACATTTAATTATAGTAAATCCCCTGTATAGTTTAACTGGTGCTTCGTGAATCAACCAAAACAATTTTCATTTACTTCTGTTCTTCTTCACTCATACAACACTCACACTGCTAATGACTACACATATAAAACTATTATAATTAAGCAAATATATTAAATACTAATCAAACATAACTTTACAACAATGTTTTGACTGCGACTGCTAGCACTATCCGTCAACTGCTGACCTCTGTCGCCTACTAGTACAACTACGTGAAGCACTGTAACTCAGGTCCATGTCAGCTGGTGACATCTGTCGATGACTCACGCCTATAACGATATCGTCCTAACAAGTGACAGGAGTGATGCGAAGGCGCTACGCCTCAAACTGTGCTCCACCACTTGCCGTAGATGAAAGGGGTCAACGACGCCTGTGAAGACGATTACAGGTGAATAGACGCGCACCGGTTGAGCAACTGACTGTTCAGATGAACCAAGGGGCTACCAGCACTGCCTCCTCAACGACCGTTAAGCAAACGTTGCAGCGAATGGGCCTCCCCAACAGGCGCCTCGTTCATGCACCCGTGCTGAGTTCTCTCCATCGGCGACCAAGGCTGGAATTTGCTCGCCAGTGTTGCAACTGGACGTCCACTCACGCCGCACGGAGTGGGCGCCCGGTTTGAGGCGCCATGTCACGGACTGCGCGGTCCCTCCCGCCGGAGGTTCGAGTCCTCCCTTGGGCATGGGTGTGTGTGCTGTTTTAGCACACGTCAGTTTAAGGTAGTTTAATTAGTGTGTAACTCTAGGGACCGATGACTTCATCAATTTAGTCCCTTAGGAATTCAAACACATTTGAACATTCGCCCATTCACCAGCGACAGGTGGCCTTCCCGCAAGTTTTATTCTGCATTCGACAAATTGGTCGTTGGTGCATACTGTTTGAAACATTTGAAAGCAGACACTGCAACTTTCGTCGGAAGGGTCCAGACCGGAAAAGGGAGTGCTAAGCTCTGGGCATTGTTTCCGTCGCATTCCCTGGAGGATCTCGTCATTCTGGAAGGCATAATGGATGGACACATGTATATATTTACCCCTCGTGATCATGTCCACTCCCACATCCACTTTCTTTTTCCTTAGCACGATGGCATCTACCAGCGGGATAGTTTAACCTGTCATCCCACAGTGTACTTGCATGGCTCGAAGAACACCAGGATGACCTTATCTTATTGCCCAGTCCACCAAATTATCTGTATGTAAACGTAATCAATAATCTGTGGGACCACTTCGATAGGGCTGTTATCACTGTGGATCCTCAACCGAGAAACCTTGCGCAGCTGGCCACGGCGCTGGAGTCGGTAAAGCTGCAAACCCTTATCTGTACCTTCCAGAACCTCACTAATTCTCTTCCCGCACTTCTCGCTCCAAAAAATGTGCTTTTTCAGGCTTTTGACAGATGATCACGCTAATATGACTGGACAGTGCAGTTACAGAAGGAGGAAAGACATAAAATGAAATCAGCACCAACGCCCAGCTTGCAAAGACTCGGGCACAACTACCACGAAACTTTTCACATTATTTATTGCCGGCCACTGTGGCTGAGCGGTTCTGGGCGCTTCAGTCCGGAACCGCGCCTGCTACTGTCGCAGGTTCGAATCCTACCTCGGGCATGGATGTGTGTCATGTCCTTAAGTTAGCTAGGTTTAAGTAGTCCTAATTCTAGCGGACTGATGATCCACAGTGCTTAGAGCCATTTGAACCATTTTGATTTATTGGTGTATGTAATACACAAGAACGAATTTTCCATGTAAAGTGCTCAGAAGTGAAACTGATGGGAAACTCACTAGGAGGGAAAACCAGAGTAATTTTTATATCATTTCAGTACATTTACAATATTCCGTCTTTTTAAATACCATTTATACCATTTTTTCTCTTCAAATTTTCAGATATGACGAAACAGAAGAGGACAGAGGAAATTATACGTTCATTTTTATCATCTTCTGCTGCTATCTAACCTATCATGTTCCTCATCTTAATCTTTTAAAAATTAATACCTAATTTAAAATCAGAAACAGAATACTTGCGTTTATTGATTATGAAAAATTAAAATACAGCCACACAGAGAAGGCAATAAATTGTCTAACAAAAAGAAGCTTTGAATGAGTGAAAAAGAGACCCCAGGAAAGACATGAACACACGCCAGCGGTCTGACACAGATTGGTGATTCAAATCCTGCAGCTACCAAATGTTTTCGTTCTTGATATCTGGCCGGTTCTGGTGGAGATGGGGTTCGGTTACCACCACGAGACTGAAAAATGATGCCGTGCTTGATCTCTAAAATTTTAGGTATCGTGTCACACCTTATCAACCATTCGACCCCCATCCCCGAGCACTCCCAAAGCACAAAAAGTCACAAGTTCCTATTTTTGAACACTTATGGTGAAACAACAGATACTACCATCTCTTCCTGAAGTAGCGTCACTCTTCTCCGTCTTGCTGGTCCATATATATATATATATATATATATATATATATATATATATATATATATATACTCACAAGTCTTCATGACTCTGACGTCATGGTTTCAACTGCTGCCAGACACACACGCACACACACACACACACACACACTCACACACACACACACACACACACACACACACAAACACACACCTGCCGATCACATTAAGTTGGTTACCTATTGTCTCTGGCGCCGGCGCAGCGGCAAATCATAGATACCTTGCGGTTTAATACAGGTTTACTATTGTAAATATCCAGTGCCTTCTTTTTCTAATCAGCTGAAAAAAAATATTCCTGGGACGTGCAGGAACGCCATTGCGTCGCGTTCCCACCGAAATTAAGCTGTAAATTAATACTTTGAGTCAATTTCTAAACAAATATTTGGTGTGTAGGCGTATGAAAGCGTTAAGCATTTGATAATAATCTGTCTGTCGCATGGTCAACGGGGCGAGGCCGAAGAGGACTGGAAAATCTGACGGTAGACATCTGCCGGTGTCGTATTTAATTCTCCTTTAAAAGAGAGAAATGGTAGTTTGCAAGACACATTCTCATCACACTGACATGTAAGAGTGAGTTACATTTAAACCATATACTACATAACGAAATGATAATTAAATCAAGACCCTACCCTGCCGACAGGCGTTGATATACATCAACGGGGACAGCTGAAAATGTGTGCCCCGATCCGCACTCGAGCCCAGGACCTCCTGCTTCCATGGCAGGCGCTCTATCCATCGAGGGCACGGAGGATACTGCGACTGCGAGGACGTACCGCTTGCACGCTCCCCGTGAGACCCACATTCCCAGCTTAACGTCCACACACTACATTCGTAGTGCCCCTGACCATTACACACATTACTCGCGGCAGACAATCTTACCGAGTCCCGTAAGAGTTCGGGCAATATGTGTGCATCTGCACAGAAGGATATAAATGGCCGGTTAGCCTTAACTATATGAAGATGGTATCTGTTCATTCGGACATGCCCAAAAGAACAGATACCATCTTCATATCTACTACACTCCTGGAAATGGAAAAAAGAACACATTGACACCGGTGTGTCAGACCCACCACACTTGCTCCGGACACTGTGAGAGGGCTGTACAAGCAATGATCACACGCACGGCGCAGCGGACACACCAGGAAACGCGGTGTTGGCCGTCGAATGGCGCTAGCTGTGCAGCATTTGTGCACCGCCGCCGTCAGTGTCAGCCCGTTTGCCGTGGCATACGGAGCTCCATCGCAGTCTTTAACACTGGTAGCATGACGCGACAGCGTGGACGTGAACCGTATGTGCAGTTGACGGACTTTGAGCGAGGGCGTATAGTGGGCATGCGGGAGGCCGGGTGGACTTACCGCCGAATTGCTCAACACGTGGGGCGTGAGGTCTCCACAGTACATCGATGTTGTCGCCAGTGGTCGGCGGAAGGTGCACGTGCCCGTCGACCTGGGACCGGACCGCAGTGACGCACGGATGCACGCCAAGACCGTAGGATCCAACGCAGTGCCGTAGGGGACCACACCGCCACTTCCCAGCAAATTAGGGACACTGTTGCTCCTGGGGTATCGGAGAGGACCATTCGCAACCGTCTCCATGAAGCTGGGCTACGGTCCCGCACACCGTTAGGCCGTCTTCCGCTCACGCCCCAACATCGTGCAGCCCGCCTCCAGTGGTGTCGCGACAGGCGTGAATGGAGGGACGAATGGAGACGTGTCGTCTTCAGCGATGAGAGTCGCTTCTGCCTTGGTGCCACTGATGGTCGTATGCGAGTTTGGCGCCGTGCAGGTGAGCGCCACAATCAGGACTGCATACGACCGAGGCTCACAGGGCCAACACCCGGCATCATGGTGTGGGGAGCGATCTCCTACACTGGCCGTACACCTCTGGTGATCGTCGAGGGGACACTGAATAGTGCACGGTACATCCAAACCGTCATCGAACCCATCGTTCTACCATTCCTAGACCGGCAAGTGAACTTGCTGTTCCAACAGGACAATGCACGTCCGCATGTATCCCGTGCCACCCAACGTGCTCTAGAAGGTGTAAGTCAACTAGCCTGGCCAGCAAGATCTCCGGATCTGTCCCCCATTGAGCATGTTTGGGACTGGATGAAGCGTCGTCTCATGCGGTCTGCACGTCCAGCATGAACGCTGGTCCAAATGAGGCGCCAGGAGGAAATGGCATGGCAAGCCGTTCCACAGGACTACATCCAGCATCTCTACGATCGTCTCCATGGGAGAATAGCAGCCTGCATTGCTGCGAAAGGTGGATATACACTGTACTAGTGCCGACATTGTGCATGCTCTGTTGCCTGTGTTTATGTGCCTGTGGTTCTGTCAGTGTGATCATGTGATGTATCTGACCCCAGGAATGTGTCAATAACGTTTCCCCTTTCTGGATCAATGAATTCACGGTGTTCTTATTTCAATTTCCAGGAGTGTATATAAGTGCGAAGTTGGAAGATGCGCACCAGATTATAAGACACACGAAACATTTTACAATGATTGGAGTGTAACTGAAGTGAACGGTACTGAGTATAGCTGAGCAGTATAATAAACGGTAGTGCCAAAATTTTAATGACGGTAAGTCCCCAAATGCATCCCGAAACTACTGTAACTTTACTTGACTAAAATCTCTTACAGAGAATTTCGCTGTGTGCCTCTTCGCGGCTTATCAGTAGCTCTGTTTGGCTGGAGCAAATTTCGATAAATTCAATATTTCTCAGCCTACATCCAAAAAGAAGAAGCAAACGATGGCGCCTTTGCTCTGCTGATAACTCGAGAAGACATTGTTACAATGAATTAATCCTTCTTGTTTCTTTGTAATCATATTGCACCTGCACACAAACAGGCATCAAACAGTAAGGGAACAAAACTTTCAATTGGAGAATGTATGGATAAGCTATTTCTTTTGCCTGAAATTAAACGCTCCATTACTGGATAATATGATCACAGGAAAAATTTCTTTGGAACACTTCATAATAAGGTGTTAGTATACTTCAGATAATTCTATCAACATAATTCTTATCAATATTTTTGGTCGATGCATTTGCACGAAGTTGGTTTGTCTTTCTCTTTGCGGACATGGCGTCTTTTTCTGTTCCGGGAAATCAGCGGGTGCTTGCGAAGTCTGAAGCGGGAACGCGGGAGCAACCCAAAGTGACCTCAATTTCGACTTCGAAGTTTTTCGAATCAAAGTGGACATGAACGTTGGAAAGAGTTACAGCTCCTGCGAGGATGTCATAAAATTTGATAGTCACACGAACGGGGTAAACTTTTGCTGTTGACCTCAAAGACCTAGCGAGCGCTTTGCCGTGTTAAAGGAGAATGCTCATTTTAGACGCTCCATTTACTTTTATCTTCAGTGTTAGCATATAGATCACTGACATAAATTTTTGTGATGCATTGTGCGTATTGCTTTGCTATGTTGACATGAAGGAAACGTATTCCCTCTCCATAGGATATAAATGCTGGTTTGTCTTCCAGGTGCAGTCCTTTAGCCCTGAAGTACAACACAGTGGATACAATTTTTTTAACTGCTACCTTAGAGATCTCCTCTTCACACGCCTAAAATTTGGGAGGAGTTCATTTCAGTCGATTCGTAAGTTTCGGAACGATCAAATTTGAGTTTTCTCCATCAACATTTAATTAGTCCCTATGAATAACATGATTCACAATATGCAGATTCATTACCGTCCCTCCCTACCACTGTATCAACAGTTCACACTTCGCAAGCCACTATGGAGTGAATGGCAGAGGGTTCTTCCTGCTGAACCATGTCTAAATGTTTCTTCGATAGTGCAGCCCGAAGTTGATGACTGCTTACATGCATCTTTGCACACTGCAGTTAGCTTAAACTTATCTTCAGCCCTGTGCCCTCAGTAGCGATAGGTAGCGGGCGATGGTACCGGATGGCTATAATTAGAGTGCAGTGGCTTACAGCGTGCCAATGTGGGCTTTAATTATCGTATGGCAGAAACTTGGCAGATGCTGTAATGCGTTAATGTGGAACTGATTATGCAGGGAAACAAAATAGTTCCAATTTTGGCCATCAGGAGCAAATGTGCTGCAGTGAATGCAAGAAAGAGGTAGAGAATATTCCATGTATAATGAATTAATAACGGGACGTTTACAGAAAAGGTCAAATAAATGATAAAGGTATTATGTTAATTTTATTATTAACCGGTTCTTACGCAATTTGTTCAACATAAGCCCTGGAGTGTCAACGAGTTGCTGCACAGCAGCCTGGTGGCCAAAAATGAAACTAATTTTTTCCAGAGATAATCCTTTCAGAATTAATGCATTAGCATATCTGTCAAGTTTTGTTGCCATACTACAATTACAGCCCATACTGGACTTCCGTGTGTAGTTGTACTTTATTTGTAACTACCCTGTATGTTCCTAGATATGTCAACACTCATTTTTGAAACGTCGTTAAGCAGAATTTCTTGGAATATTTGACCTCCACTTGTAAGCGTCTGGCAGATTAGATTCTTCAGCATTTCAGTGTTGGGTCTTACATGAGTAAAACGAACTTTTCACATTTTTTCCTTGCTTCTTTGTATACATTTAGTGTCCCCTATTAGTCCTGTTGGGTCTACGTCCGTCATATACGAGTAAATTTTGAGATGGGGTACGATGTTGTATTGTTAGTTATATCTTTTGCGAAGTGATGTACGCTATCAGCAGACCGAAATTTGCCGACTGGGTTGATGTGATGGTTCCAGTTCATTTCACCACAGCGAAATATTTGTATGGGTTGATTTATTTCAGTTGTGACTCATTGCAATCGTAGGTTGCTTTCCCTCGTTTTATGAGAGACACAATTTTCATTTACGAAACTTTGAAGCAAGTTGCCACGCTATGCACCATTTTGAAATCTTGTCAGGACCTGTCTGGATTAGTGTGTATCATTTTCCAGATAGTGCTTCATTACTGATAATTATATAATCTGTAAAGAGTCTAGCAATACTATTAGCATTGTCTGAAAGATCATTAACACACGACAAGAAAAGCGAGGGACTCTACACACTTCTCTGGAGCAGGGCTGAAGTTACTAGTAGTTCTGTCGACGACTGTGTATCCACGATAACATTCAGCGGCTCCCTACTATGGAATGTCACGAACTTCGTTTAACATCCAATATGATCGTACTTTTGTTTATAAAGGTATGTGTTATGTTAAGCTAAGTTCTTTTAGGAAGTCAAACAGACTGTATCCACCTATCTTGAGTCATTCCAGTGATCCAGGAATTTTTGCAGCTCAGCAGCAGAAGTTATTTAGTGTGGCAATTAATCTTAACCAAAAGATGTATTTGCCTAAATGCAGACGCTTGTAAAAAGTTACAACAATGACGGTACAATAATAATAATAACAATAATAATAATAATAATGTAAGCACTAACGCTTCTAAAACTAGCACAGTAGAACGAAAGTATGCAGTATGTGTGTACAGAACAAGTACATTCAAACCACACTATCACAGCATTAGAATGAAACTGCGATAGTCGGTCTAGGAGTAAAATGGGAGGGAAAGAAGGCAAAATGTCAGCTTCCCGTCGACGTACGGGTCATTAGAGATTGAAAGCTATCTGTGGTTAACAATGACCGGAAAGGAAACGGGTCGAATTCGGAGAAAGACTACGAGCATTCCCCTGATAGTAATTAGGAAAACGATATAAAACTATAATTACGACAATCGTATGGGAATTTCAGCCATGCTCCTTCCGAATGTGCAATAGAGAAGACCTCAGTGTCTGTGGACAACAATAGAAGGGGTGATAATGTGGCACAAACTACTTCGTGGTACAAAACAGTTGGTCTGATGCTTCTAAGCCAGGAACCCTTGAAGGGAGAGTAGTTAGCAAAATGAATACGTAGATCTTGGTATTGAACTGTTCCATATTTTTGTTCTATCACAACACACTTCTGTAGCTTACATAAACTAATTAACCAACTATTTAATTTAGCACAACAGAGAAAACAGTTTTACAATACTTAAGATCTCTGTCTTTCCTAAACCAAAGTGCTGTTGCACGAGTTGAACAGAAAACTAATAGTACATGGTAATAGAGCAAAGTGCCCATCTCCAACAACTTACTTCAGCGGAATAAAATGTACCACACTCTCTCCTGTTCTAGCTCCTTCTGTTGCCTATGTCAGAAGCACTGCGTCTGTAGGACCAGCGTACATATATAATGTGTATTGCGTTGTGACATTGCGCTCAAACGACTTCTGAGATCAACCAAGCGTTCAGTACTCGGAGTGGTAGAGTCTGGGACGGTTAGGTGGTTGGCTAGTTGTGCTTGTAACTGTGACACAGTAGAGGCGAGTCCAGAGGCTACTACTGCCGCTGTTGATGTGTGCCACTGTGAGGCTTACTAAGCAGTTGCTCTAGTTGTTGGGTTGGAGTCCGTCGCTTTCGCAACGTCAGTCTGTCGAGCCTTTGGTGACTGCAGCTTTGTGCCCTAAGCTATGCTGGGAAGTTCCTCGACAGTGTGCTCAGCGTCTGTGGCACTTCTTCTTGCAGTCGAGCGGACAGATCTCTCTCAGTTCCTGCTGCGTACTGCTGCTGATGTAAGTTGAAAGTTCCCGGGTGCTCTTCCGCCGTTGCTTGCTGATGGTTCGTCTGGGAACTTACTCGACGGTCCGAGTGTCATCTTGGTTCTATACACTCGCAGACAACGAGGCGATCCCCCTGAATTAGCCTGAACTAGTTTGTCTTTTGAATAGCCAATACAAAGCTTTAGAAATATCTTTGTTTAAAGAATAGTGTCAGCATTTTCATGCGGCTGGCACTTTCTGGCTTACTCCTATGTGTAACTGAATCACCACATGATAAAAGGGCCTTAGTGGTTCCAATCTAGTTTCGAGAAAAACGAATAAAAACGTGATTACACTCAAACCATTCTTCATTTTTTCCTGAAAAATTATCAGTAATGGATAACATTGGTGTGAATACGAGGGTTCACTTCACATTATGAAAAAATAAAAAATTTACAAAAACTTTAAACTTCGGTACGTCCTACAGAAGTTATTGTTTTCCATCTCCGTAAATGCGTTCAACAGTTCCTTTAGTAGTAACCCATAATTATCAATGCATTACATAAATTTCCACTGGTGCAGTATGTAAAATGAATCATATTACTGATAAGATAGTCCATTTTATTGCCTCTCCGAATGCTTTTACGGTAAGTTTCAACTGAAACACAAGTCTTCTTATAAAACAGCTGCCAACAAGTTTTGAAATCCAGTATATCTGTGGCACCAGTTCCTGTCAAATGTCACAATGAATGTATGGCCTTTACTACAATTTATTATGCCATTTGTTAGTTCGTGTATCGTACAGAACATTCCATGCTTTCGAAGTGTTCTTTTGATTATGCTGAAATAGTGTCGAATTATCTCAGACTGGCTACAGTCAGTCAATGATAACAACATTTTGTTCTGTTTTGCACAGATCCCGGGCAACGGCCATGCCGCAGTGGATACACTGGTTCCCTTGAGATCACCGGAGTTAAGCGCTGTCGGGCGTGGTCGGCACTTGAATGGGTGACCATCCGGGTCGTCATGCACTGTTGTCATTTTTCGGGAAGCACTCAGACTCGTGATGCCAATTGAGGAGCTACTCGACCGAATAGTAGTGGCTTCGGTCAAGAATATCATCATAACGACGGGGAGAGCGGAGTGATGACCCCACGCCCCTCCTATCCGCATCCTCCGCTTAGGATGACACGGCGGTCGGATGGCCCCGGCAAGCCATTGTGGCGTGAAGACCGAGTGTATTTTTTGTGCAGTTGCCAGAACGTAAATATAATTTAGTGACTGATGAAATAACTCTCTGCAAATAACTTATAGAACAAAGTGCATGCTTTTTTGCGTATTTGTTTTCCATTGTATTCATACATATACACACCAAAAAAAGTTTTGCATCACCCCAGTTCCCAGAACTCCTGAAGATAGACGTTGACTGTTCAGAGATGTCACTAAACCACTCAAAGATGTAAACAACCATGCATGAGCAGCGCTAATTAAACAGAGGGCGTCCGACAGCTGATTAGTCCCTGTCTTTCCACCAGGAAGGAGGTACACGGCTAGTGTTGGCTGCAGTTCAACCATGTCTAGACAGTTAGTACCGCTGTTCATTCGCGTCCGCCTTGTTACTCAACAAGAGAAGTGTCCAGCCACCTCGGAGTGAACCAAAGCGATGTTGTTCGGACGTGGAACAGATACAAAGACACAGGAACTGTCGATGACATGCCTCGCTCAGGCCCCCCAAGGGCTACTGCTGCAGTGGATGACGCCTGCCTACAGATTATGGTTCGGAGAAACCCTGACAGCAACGTCACCATGTTGAATAATGTTTATCGTGCAGCCAGAGGACGTCGTGTTACTGTTCGCAATAAGCTGCATGATGCGCAGCATCATTCCCGACGTCCATGGCGATGTCCATGTTTGCAACCACGAAACCATGCAACGCGGAACAGATGGGCGCAACAACATGATGAATTCACCACTCAGGATTGCCATTACGTTCTCTTCACCGATGAGTGTTATATATGCCTTCAACCAGACAATCGTCGGAGAAGTGTTTGGAGGCGACCCGGTCAGACTGAGCGCCTTAGACAGAGTGTCCAGCGAGTGTAGCAAGGTGGAGGTTCCCTGCTGGTTTGGGGTGACATTATGTAGGGCCGATGCATGCGCCTGGTGATCATGGAAGACGCCGTAACGATAAGCGAATGCCATCCTCCGACCGAGAGTGCAACCATATCGGCAGCATAATGGCGAGGCATTCGTGTCGATGGACGACAATTCGCACCCACATCGTGCACATCTTGTGAATGACTTCCTTCAAGATAACGATATTACTCGACTAGAGTGGCCAGCATGTTGTCCAGACATGAACCCTATCGAATATGCCTGGGCCAGACTGACCCACCACCCATTATTAGGGATCTAAGCCGAATCGCCGTTGACGAATGGGACAATCTAGACCAACAGTGCTTTGATGAACTTGTGATTAGTATGCCACGACGAATACAGGCATGCATCAATGGGAAGGACGTGCTACTGTGTATTACAGGTACCACTGTTTACAGCAATCTGGACCACTACCTCTGAAGATCTCTGGTTGGATCAACATGCAACGTGTGGTTTTCATGAGCAATAGAAAGGGCGGAGATGATTTTTATATTTACCTCTATTCCAATTTTCTGTACTGGTCCCAGAACTCTCGGAATCGAAGTGATGCAAAACGATTTTTTGATGTATGTGTTTTTAAAGATATGGATTACCTCTTTAATGTCATGAATACGAAATACATGAGCCTTCCACTGTCGCAGCATAAATGTATCATGGACAGGAATATTTGGAATTTGGACATCTTGAATTCACTCAAAATTAATATCACGTGTTTGGGGCTCTTCTATTCTTTTAATGTCTCCCATAAGTCCAGTACAAACTTTTTGGGTCCCTCTCTTGTTAACCATTAGCTCTCCAGTGGGACATCGCTTTTCAGCGTCAATAAGGTGAGAGCTTCTCAATTTCACCTCCACCTCATCACTTGTGAAGAAGCACTCTATCTGATGACGTACAAAATGCAAACTGAAATTTTCCTTGAAATACGTTGCATAAAGTGACCGTTATCTGGGGATGTTTCTCCTTAAACAACTTATACATCACCAGAATGCTAAATCTGGCATCGACACATTTTAATCCTTGTCAACGTGATGACTCCCTTTTAATGTCAGAAACTTCAAACTTGCCTCACGATTGAGAATGTTGACGTCATACAGTTCTTCTAATGAAGAACTTTCTATGACTGACATATCACTGCCTTTGAAAACGACATGAAGTTGAAACGCCTAAGCTGTTCTTGGACATAATATAAGTGTGGTCAAAACATAAGGAAAGTTATTAAAGTACATTTGAATGACCGCTTCGTCTTATAGGGTTTCTTGTGAATTCCAACCTAAGTTCTTTTTGAGTGGCACCAGAAACATTAATTTTCTTCTCCCTGGATTTCAATCTTTTATGCGTCTTTCTTTATATTCTTTCACTTATTTCTCGTTGTAGTAAATGATACTAAAGGTATGCTGTCACACGCTCTTCTCGTTGCCATTAGACTCTTATAACTGAAGCCTGGTTTCTGTACGTGTTTATAAAGTCATTGTCAGTTTTCTAAAGAGTATAGGAAGAAATCTGTACGACTCATATTTTCGTTTATCTGTATTACCTATTACTGAATTTCAATAGTAGTGTGAATATGTAACATAAATATGTCTAATTTTGTTATCATTCTATTCGGTAAACATTTATCATGGAAAAAAATATTGACGGTTTGAGCTTTCAGTTCTGTGAATATGCCTTTATGTATTTCATCTGCACAATTATGTACTATATGCAAACATGTGTTCTCGATGGCTAAAGAGAGTACAAACTCTGGAGGCCATGTAAAACAAAGAAACAATCAAGCAATCTGAACAAGTTACAGGCTAAATAACCTTTCGCTCCCTGCAGTTTATTCCCGATACCTTAAAATTCAGTGTGTATTTAGTATAAAGGAACCCCTCCACACGGCGATAATTTTACAGCAGCACTTGATGCAGTTTCTATTATATTACACGACATCTCATTTCCACTAGCGTCATTTATCGCCACTTTTCATACCTAACGTTCTCGCTTCATTTAGGTTTAGGTCGGCAGCTGACCACCTGTGATTATATCATCTTATATCAGACCTGAATAGCAACTCGTATGACTATCTGAGGCGCCGTTGAGTATAACAAGCAACCACGTGCGTTTGGGAAATTTCGAAGAAGATGACTGTGTCACGTAAGTTTGGAAAGCAGCAATGGTATCCTTCCATAATCGGTTTCCAGGATCTTCGCTCTAATAGGTTAAAATTGATCCCCACAGTGCAATAAATGTCCAGTTCTACTTCTTTGTATACCAGCTGAACGGTGCACTAACTTGACGTAGTACCTATTGGAACACCAGTGACTCGTAATGTTCGTTCAGTAGTCACATTCTAACAAAAGATAAACTGAATTCATTCTTCAGGGCATAATGATATTCTGTTTGGTTCTATGATAAGACGTGTGCAGTGCCCCAGCGGGAGGTGTTTATACAGATTGTGGGCATACCGAAATGTTGTTTCTATCTGTATTAGGCTCTTTTGACTATTCAGCTTCCATTAATTTTCGTTCTGAAGAGATGATTTATCTTGGAAACGGACCCAGTGCTCTAGTGACGAACACAATCAAAATGAGTCAAAAGCTGTTCACCATATCTTCCCTTTCTACAACAGATCAAGAGCAGCAGATTGAATGATGGTCTACTTTCCTCAAGCAAATAATAGGGCGATGATCTAAGAATTTGCCTTTTCCTTAAGAGTCGAATCAACAATCCTGGGGATTTCGCAATGACAAGCTGGAAGTGTGGGAAGAGAGAGACGATGACAATATATGTAGTGTGAATGAGAAATACTCACAGTTGCTTTATGGGAAATCGTTAAAATCTCGTTCACTATGTAACAAGCTGTGAGCTAGAGGATGCAACTAGGTGTTTAGCGTTGGGAAAATCTGGTCTGTATGCCCTGACCTCCAGAGAATCATACACAAAAACGCAGCACGAGTAGCCCAGAATCAGGGCTGACATCCGGAACTCCAGAGTCGTCATAATGACCTGTACTCGTCTCACTAACAAGGGGATCGCAACTGAATTCTTGGAATTTTTTATGCTAATGGTACATGAAGTTCAGAACAGAAATATACCTCTCCCACCGCAGTTCACTGCAACTCTCAAAGATCGAGGAAATCGACTTTGAAGTTTTTAGACTTTCTAATACGCCAAACTAAGGAATTGTGTCTTTGACAAGCAGTATGGCTATATGATGCAATGATCGCCAGAAGTCAGGATTGGTCTGGATTCGAATCCTGGAGCAATAAAATTTCTAAACAAATGTCCACGTTCCATGAGCATTTGAGGGAAGTGTAAAATCCAAAGGATAGGAAACAATAATTTGTTATGTTCTTAGCTACACAACCTTCGTTGGTAATTACGAATTTCTGTTGTAGTGAAAACTGAATTTTTTCTTTGGGCAATATGTAATAAAAATGAGAAAACGCGTATTTTTCATAAAAATGTCAATTAGATGTGTTATTTAGCCTATATTTGTTGAATTTTTTACTTAAATCAAGTGGGTATTTCAAATTAAAAAAAAAAACGGACAAATAATGAGCGATACAAGACTCAATCTAGGGGTTACCTTGCTCGTGCGCTTTATGTCTCGTACATTCAAGGAAATGCTTGTGGAGCGTGCACCCTTGCTCAAAAATTTTATATCGTTGGAATCGAAATCAGGCCGCCCACAGGGTTGGCAGCATTCTACCGTAGAGGCACACATGGTTGGAAAGCTTCAAAGTCGATTTTCTCGACAATTTTTTAGAGTTTCATCGAAGTGGTTTGGGAGATATATATTTGAGTTCTCAACTTCTTGTACTATAAGTATAAAAAATTACAAAAATCCGATTGTCACGTTGCCCTTGTAAGCTGATAAGCACACAAGCTCCCAGTTACATAGTGAGTCAGTAATTTAATTGATTTAATTACCAAATAAAACAATGATTTTATTGTTTGCTAGTTTCTCACTACGTCACACTTCATTGAGCTTTTGTTGCATCTCAGATATGCTGTAGCATGTATATGTAAGGGCTGAAGAGAGGGGGGGGGGGGGGGGGGAGGACGGTGCAGTATTGCTTCTGAAACCATAGCCATTCACTCGCTTCGTCTGCTGGTAGGACGATAATGTCAATCGACGCGCCATTCTGAGGATCGTCCCTGCACAACATCCAAGACTCAAACTAACGGAAAATCTACAGAGTTCAGGATGCATTCGCAAACATTAGTCAGGAGTGGCATGTATATAGAAATATACGTTATTAATAAATGTTTATGGTATTTTATGTATTAGTGTGGGAAGGGAAGACAGTACACGGCAGCTATGAAACTTGCTAAAAACTGGAAGACGGAGAATCTGCGTGGCTCATATTGTAAGAAAAAGCCGAGAAAAAGACTAGCAGTGATCTAAGTCATAAAGAAGACAAAAATACAAACTGGGATATCTGTAGCTTTCTGCTCACAGCAGTATTAAAAATATGTAGTATAGCACAGAAGTATTAGATATAGTATAAGAAATACCACCCACAAGACAAAGGAATTATATAACGGTATGTGTCGTTTCGTTATTAAAGAATATTTTGCCTCTAACTAGTTCGCTTTCTCTGAATGCCATCAGTTTTGATTTGACGTGGAGGTACGTAATTTTTTTTTACCCGCTACAATCACAGGCAAGGACAGCCCATGTTATAGATCATTATTTGTTCCAGTTAATATTAATTGGTCGCCGTCAAAGGATATTTTGTCCAGCGTGGCGTTATTTCTTCTTAGGTGTTTTGCTATTCCGATAAAAAATTTTACCACTTGGTTTTGTGTCATCTTCAACATATAAATTAATAAGAATAGGTGAAATGAGGGAACCCTGACGAAGTCCTTGGGTTAAAACAGCTTACGCCTTCTATTTACAGCTTTTAATGTAGGTTCTGATTACATAGGTTGTATTTTTCTTGCTACATGCTGCGGAAAATCATTATCTACGTAGACCTGAAATGATTTGGTTCTGTTTAGTGTGCCTAATCCGTTTCTATAGTCAATAAAAGCTTTGTAAGGAAAAGTATTGAATTCCCTTTTTTTCCTGTTAACTGTGTTGCTTGCGATGAATCGTTAATTTGTTTATTAGCTTTACGAAAATAGTTTTGTGCATTAGTTACTGTACCATTTACTTTTGTGTAATTTGTGTCTATTTTTTAATGCTGTGCACAGCAATCTGGTGTACCTATAAACTGTGGCTATGTTTTGTCTCCCTTCTTAGATATATTATGCGTTAGAGTAATTTCCTATTCTTTGACATGTCTCCATATTGGCATCCACAGTTTAACAGGTTTAAAACACCACATTTCCATTATTTACGCACACCTGGAGAGTTTAGAATCTATATCGTTACATCCTGACGGCTTTTTATTTCTTAGCTAATTCGTATACACTCCTGGAAATTGAAATAAGAACACCGTTAATTCATTGTCCCATGAAGGGGAAACTTTATTGACACATTCCTGGGGTCAGATACATCACACGATCACACTGACAGAACCACAGGCACATAGACACAGGCAACAGAGCATGCACAATGTCGGCACTAGTACAGTGTATTTCCACCTTTCGCAGCAATGCAGGCTGCTATTCTCCCATGGAGACGATCGTAGAGATGCTGGATGTAGTCCTGTGGAACGGCTTGCCATGCCATTTCCACCTGGCGCCTCAGTTGGACCAGCGTCGTGCTGGACGTGCAGACCGCGTGAGACGACGCTTCATCCAGTCCCAAACATGCTCAATGGGGGACAGATCCGGAGATCTTGCTGGCCAGGGTAGTTGACGTACACCTTCTAGAGCACGTTGGGTGGCACGGGATACATGCGGACGTGCATTGTCCTGTTGGAACAGCAAGTTCCCTTGCCGGTCTAGGAATGGTAGAACGATGGGTTCGATGACGGTTTGGATGTACCGTGCACTATTCAGTGTCCCCTCGACGATCACTAGAGGTGTACGGACAGTGTAGGAGATCGCTCCCCACACCATGACGCCGGGTGTTGGCCCTGTGTGCCTCGGTCGTATGCAGTCCTGATTGTGGCGCTCACCTGCACGGCGCCAAACACGCATATGACCATCATTGGCACCAAGGCAGAAGCGACTCTCATCGCTGAAGACGACACGTCTCCATTCGTCCCTCCATTCACGCCTGTCGCGACACCACTGGAGGCGGGCTGCACGATGTTGGGGCGTGAGCGGAAGACGGCCTAACGGTGTGCGGGACCGTAGCCCAGCTTCATGGAGACGGTTGCGAATGGTCCTCGCTGATACCCCAGGAGCAACAGTGTCCCTAATTTGCTGGGAAGTGGCGGTGCGGTTCCCTACGGCACTGCGTAGGATCCTACGGTCTTGGCGTGCATCAGTGCGTCACTGCGGTCCGGTCCCAGGTCGACGGGCACGTGCACCTTCCGCCGACCACTGGCGACAACATCGATGTACTGTGGAGACCTCACGCCCCACGTGTTGAGCAATTCGGCGGTAAGTTCACCCGGCCTCCCGCATGTCCACTATACGCCCTCGCTCAAAGTCCGTCAACTGCACATACGGTTCACGTCCACGCTGTCGCGGCATGCTACCAGTGTTAAAGACTGCGATGGAGCTCCGTATGCCACGGCAAACTGGCTGACACTGACGGCGGCGGTGCAGAAATGCTGCGCAGCTAGCGCCATTCGACGGCCAACACCGCGGTTCCTGGTGTGTCCGCTGTGCCGTGCGTGTGATCATTGCTTGTACAGCCCTCTTGCAGTGTGCGGAGCATGTATGGTGGGTCTGACACACCGGTGTCAATGTGTTCTTTTTTCCATTTCCAGGAGTGTATTTTGGATTCATTTTCTTTATCGGATCTACATAAACGTTTACATCAGATGTTTCTCGCAACCCTACTGAACTTCCGTTCTTGTTAGTCTAGAGATCAATGAGGTACGATATCTATTCTTTCTCAGGTGTGAGATCTAAGCTGAAATTATTCTTTTCCTCCCTGTGCAGTTCTTTCGCCACGCAGTACACTCTCACCTGTGTTCCACGAAGATAATCAATTGCGTGTTCATGCCATTCTGTCTTTTAATATTTCGTAACTACTCTGCTACATATGGCTGTTTTCATGTTAGAGGCAATTATTTTTTTATCTGTTGGATATTGCAACTGTAGAAGATAAACTTGTTTTCTTATGGTTTTTCCTAGACCATTAACCTATATTTTTGCTACCTTATTTTTAATTATTTTCTTATATTTTATTGGAGCTTCGATCGGTGTCCCTGTAGAGTTACTCTCTGTATTGTCGGATTCCTAATTTGTATTGTTGTATGTATGTAAGTTTTCCATTATAATGAATGATTGCTCTTATAAAATATCTTTCGGTTGATTGTGTTCTGCAACTTTTATAAACTGCGGGAAAGACTTTCCAACAAGTTCGTTTAGGTTTATTCAATGTTTTTTTTATGGTGTGAATGGTTTCAGTCAGCAACCATTTTCCAGCACCTGATGTGGACACAGTAAAATTTTGGGTTATAATGAAGTCTGAAATTTGCAGTTTATATAAACCGAGTGCCTCCTAACAGTTATATATTCCTGACATTGTGAGTCTTGGATGAGTATGCTATGTATGGTAACTGAGGAAAACTTCAGAAGCTAAGATCCATATTAAGCATTTTGCTGGATGACATTTTTCGACAGAGATACGCTGTCATCAGCGAATCTTATGATTTACAACAGTATATGTTGTAAAACATTTAATGGATTAGATACTATGACAGCAGTATTACTCTGTCGAAACCGATCATCCCATAAAACCTCTTTTTAGCGCCCTTGGCTTGTGAAGTTTCCTTCAGCTACCATATCTTAAATAGTCGTCTGTGCATTTTCTCTAGCGCTTCGGCAGATTCTTTTTCAGTTTCCTTTTCAGAAAGCAAAGCTGGAGTCAGCCGAAACATATACTCCCCGTCACACCCATTGTTGAAGGAAAGCGTCGGTTTGTTACATTTTACAAAGAAAACGGTTTTAAAGCGGAATTTAATGAGCACATTTGATAGGGCGGCTCCAGATTGGTCTAGTGCGATATTTATTTCATCGATATGTTTTAACAGGGACAGTAAACTCCGAAGAACAACCATTGCTCAAGCAACAACTAACATGAAGCCACGTGACACCAGACTCTACGCTGCCTGTTAGCGCCATGCAGCGGCGCTGCTCAGTCGCTGCTGCAGTACTTGTTGCTCTAACTGTTCACCTGCCCCCGTCGATTCTCATCGATAAAACGAATATTGCAGTAGATCAATTTCCGATCGCTCTACCGAATTAGTATGTAAAATTGCGTTTCAAAAATCAGCGAGAAACAAACCATTGCTTACCCTTGAGACTGGGCGTCGTGTGCAACATGGGATTAGCAGTATTTGAGCCGACTCTATACATACACTGCAAGGACATTGCAAATACTTGCCGAAAAGCCACAGAAAATGAGCCAGACGACTCTTAGGGTACACACACACACACACACACACACACACACACACACACCCTTGCGCCTAAATATCCCATTTAGACTAAACTACATGGCCGATACCTTTTGCTGCCTTCCTTGCTGCCCAAACGTGCCTCATGTGCTCCCTGTGTTCCTATTTCCGGTCCTCTGTCCATGTTTCTTGTCGGCTTCGAGTCTTCAGCTTCACCTTGGTTACCTTTTTATTTGCCCATATTTCTTTCATCTTGAGGCTTTGATCTTGTTTGCGTTCTTCTGTCCATTTTAGGCCTGTTCGTTTGTCATAGTGTATCTCATGTAGTTTATTCTGTCGTTTATTGTGTCTGGTGTGATGTTGAGATGGTTCAGGTCTTTTTTTTTTACCTGTGCCACCCATTTGTTGTTTCTAGTGCTTACCCAGTAAAAGGTCTGTTTGGTCATTCCGTGTGATGGCATTCTGTGTAGGTGTCCATAGGACTGCAGTCTGCGTTTTTTAATCTTTTCTGTGATTGTCTCCATATGTTTGTTTCATTCCTCTGTAGGTTTCTTGATCTATATTCCATTGTGGTCAGTTGCGCCAAATACTTTCCTAAGAATTTTACGTTCTACTTTTTCTAGTTGTCTGACACGTGTATGCCCTAGGATTAGTGTGGTCTCTGCTGCATACAGTGCTTCGGCCAGCACCACCGCGTCGTGATGGCGTAATTTGGCTTTTTGTGAGATAGACGTCTTATTGTAATGTTTCCACACTACTTTGTATGCCTTGTCCAGCTTAGATTTTCTTTCTTCGTTTGAGTCTCTGTTATGTCCACGAATTTGTAGTGTTTCACCGATGTATTTGAAGTCTGCCGTTTTCTAGAACGTGCCGTACTTTGTGTTCAGAGATGAGAATTTCTTTGTGGTCATAAACTGTGTCTTTTCGTAAGAGATCTGTAGTCCAGTTTTGGAAGCAATTTTGTGTAGTTTTTCAATATCTTCTTTTGTTTCGTTTATACCTTTCGTGAAAATCGCCAAATCGTCTGCAAAAGCCAGGCATTTAATCTGTAGATTCCCTAAGGTTATCCCCTGTTGTGATATTTCCCATTCTTTTATTACCTTATCTAACACTAAATTGAAAAAGAGAGGTGAAAGGACATTGCCTTGTCGGACTCTTATGCCAACTTCAAAGGGGTCTAATTGTTCACCACAGAACTTCACTTTGGAGGTCGTGTTGGTCAAGGATTTGTCTGTGATAGTCCGTGTTTTGTTGTCTACTTTAGCTAGAATTTTGAAGATAGTTTTCCGGTCTATAGAGTCGTACGCCTTTTTGAAATCGACAAAGGTAATGATCAGGTTCTGTTTGTAAAGTCACTTTCAGGTTCCAAATTTGTTCCGCACAAGACCGCCCTTTACAGAAGCCTGCTTGGTATTCCCCAATCAAGTGATCGATCTGGCATTGTAGTCTGTTTAGTAAAGCTTTAGAGAGGATCTTGTATGTGGTAGTAGGGATATTCCTCTGTAGTTGCTCGGGTCATTCTTGTCACCTTTTTTGTGTAGTGGGTGTATCAGGGCAGTTTTCCAGTCGTCAGGAATTTTCATGGTCCCCCAAATATATTCCAAGATCCTGTGGATGTCTTTGGCGAGTTCTGGGTCTTGTGACTTCCAGATTTCCGTGATGATTCCGTCTTCTCCTGGTGCTCCACGATGCTTGAGTAACTTAATTATTTCTTTAACTTCTTCTAGCGTTGGAGATTCGCTATCTGGGTTGTACGTTCTCGTTTCTGATATCATTTCTTCCAGAGGTGGATCCGTGTTGAGGAGTTTTCCAAAGTACTTTGCCAGAATGTCACAATTGTTTCTGGTATTAGTTCCTAGGGTTCCATCCAGTCTTCTGAAGCACAGGTTGGGTGGTCGATATCCAGTCGTGTTTTCCCTGAAGTTTCTTGTATTGTTCTTCATGAAGTACGATTTGAACTCGGTCAGTCACCGTTTATCATACTGTCGTTTTTCACTGCTAATGATTTTGCTTGATTGTTTCTGTGTTTTCAGGAAGTCCATCAAATTCTCTGGGGATTTATGGCTACCAAATTTTTTCTGTGAACTGATTCGATGGTCAATAGCTTGGTCACATGTGTGGTTCCACCAACGGTGTTTCGGTGACTGATAGACTGAAGGCAGACAAACGAAAAGTTACAGATTTTATTATGTAAAGGAAAGTCGATAATATTTCTTAGAGCACTGTTAGGGAAAGCTGTCAATATCTTCAGTCTGTCATCTGAGATAGGATCAGAATTGCCTAGCGTGTTAAAAGATTTCTCTGAAACTGAAATTAATGTACCAGTAAGTTGGCT
Source organism: Schistocerca gregaria (assembly GCF_023897955.1). NCBI lineage: Eukaryota > Metazoa > Arthropoda > Insecta > Orthoptera > Acrididae > Schistocerca > Schistocerca gregaria. Next base: position 746,723,254 of record NC_064923.1, read on the forward strand.
TCTTCCAGTCGTTGCATTCAACAAACGAAAATGACCTGTGTTTTGATGCTGGCTTCCCTGGTGCTCCTCAAATTATCGCCGACATTAAGCGCGTGACGCAGAGAAGTCTAGCCCGGTGCCCCTGAACCTCACCTCCCGGAGCCGCGAGCGCCGGCGGCCGGCGCTATCTGCTGGGGGCGGCGGGGGCGGCGTGGGGGCGGCGACGTGGTCAGCCCGGCAGCTAGTGGCCCAGCCGTGCGGTATCTCGGCCAGTAACGGCCGCAGATAGGGGGCGGCAGCCGCTGGACCCCGCGCCAGATAACTCGCGTCGCGCCCTATCTGTCGCAGCTGCCGGCCATAACCCGCGGAATTAAATCGCGCAGAAAAACCAAAAAGAGTAATAAAATAGCGGGCGCTACAAGAGGCAGCATAGGAGGCGGGCAGCAACATCGGCGGCGCGGCTGGAGCTACTATAAGGCCAAGGCTCAATCATGTTCGGTACTGGTCATGCGCACAGGGACACTCAGTCTTTTGTTATGCCATGCCTGATTTGAAACAAATTTGTGTGATTGTTAAATTAATGCCAAAGTATTTCACCTAAAAGTAAGCAAAGGCTCTCTACTGCCTGACAAAAATGGGAACAGTGTCAGATGTCACTGTAATTTCCTGTATGTACAATCCGTTCTCGGACACGTAAATCATTAGAGCTGCGGTAACAGAACGGATACGAGAGTGCGTAAGTGTTGCTCGTGTGTAGTGCCGTTACAAGGCTTGATTGTCTATACCAAAGTGGGAAACGCCAGAAGATAGTAATAATTTTCAGAACGACATGCAGAGAACTCATGAATAGTGCAGACTCTGGCAGCTGACCCTGAACGTAAATAAAAGTAACATATTGTGTATACATAGTAAACGAAATCCACTACTGTACGGCTACACTATTGATGGCAAACAGCTTGAGACAGAGTCTGCAGTAAAATGTGTAGACGTAACTATCCAGAGCGATCTTAAGTGGAATACCCACATAAAGCAGAGAGCGGGAAAATCAGATACCAGACTCAGATTACTCGGTAGAATCTTAAGGAAATGAAACTCATCCACGAGATAAATGGCTTATAAGACAGATTCTTGAGTATTGTTCATCTATCGCGGATCCCTGTCACCTAGGACTGGTAGAGGGCATAGAGAAGATCCAACGAAGAGCGGCGCGTTTCGTTACGGGATCGTTTAGCCGGCGAGGTGGCGTTACGGAGACGCTAAACACACCAGCAGTCGTTACAAGGGAGGCGTTGTGCATCATGGAGTGATTTACTATTGAAATTTCGGGACAGCACTTTTCAGGATGAGTTGTACAACAGGTTACATCCCCCTACTTACATCTCGCACATAGAGAAATTGGTCACATAGAGAAATTGGAGAAATTAGAGCCAATGCAGAAGCTTACCGAAAATCATTCTTCCCACGCACTATTCGGGAGTGGAACAGGGTTGGAGGGTTCCAGTACAGCACTCGTGGCTGCCGCTTCGCGGTCGCGAAGTGGGGCTGGGGTAGTTTCAAATATGTTTTTACAGTCTGATGATAATTCATGGATTTGTAGTTTTAGCTTGACGATGTCCACTATGGACAAACGGTAGTTACTTTTATTTTGAAGAAGGTTGGGTTATTCCTGTAACAACAACCACCCTGTACTATTGTAGATATAAGTAGTTCTTTTCATCTGATTTTACGATAAACTTGTGTAATTAATGTTCTGATTTCATTTCTTTTTGTTTCATGCCATTATGTTAAGACAACTGAAAATAAGTTTCAATGTGAATATTAATGTTTATGTCAAATGTCAAGGAATATTGTAATAAAATTGAAATGTAACAAATGCTGAAACTGTCGTAAGATGTTTAAAATTGTAACTGTGTGTCTGGTGCATACGTAGGGAGCGGTAAAAGGTGGATGGCAGGCGAGCGCGGGAAAATGCGTGCGGGCACTGCACTGCACAACGGGCTCAGCAGCAGTAGTTGGAGTTTGGCACTGGTTCGAGCAACACGTTCTGGAGCGAGGAGGCTCTCCTGGAAGACACAGCTTCACTTAGCCTCGGGTATGGCGTTCCAAAGCCCACAAAACATGGCAAAATTCCATAGGCACTAAATGGAAACGTATTGCGACGCTGAGAAGAATTAAAGTGCCGATACGTCAAGAGCCGTAGCTGTGGTTGTGTGTGGGTTCTGTGCTTCGCCATCTTGCCTCCCGCCAACCGCCGCATCGATACTAGCAGGTTGAAACTTTTAGTACAGTATTCTTATGGATCAGAGAGTGAACTGCGTTTGTTTGGTGCAATAATAACATAAATTTTACCAGAACTTTTCCATCACTTAATTATCCTCACAACTAACCGGGACAGGGTCCTTTCCAAACGTTGTGCAATCCGAGTGTCCCGAAATGAAAATAAAAAATTGTGTTAGTAATAATTATTTGCAGAACTAGCTATGTCAGAATAGTGTTTAAAGAAATGTTTTGTTAATGAACCAGTAAATGAATAGCGAAGGTCTAACGAAGTCTAAAGATAACTTTAGTATTGATACAGTAATGAAGTTTATTATTTCGAGACAGATTTAAAGGCATTTAAATCAGCAGTAAACAAGATGAAAAGAGTAGTAACTTATATACTGGAAATCTTGAATGAATAATGAACTCAGTAATCATTTTTTTTATACAGCGATCATAACAGCTTTGGGTCCCCCCTTCATTCATTTGAATTCTGAAGTGTTCTAAATTGGTTTGACCAGTAACAGTTAAAGTGAATATAAAAGTCAAAATTTATCAGTCAATATAAAAGTCAAAATTTATCAGTCAATATTAAAGTCAAAATTTATGAGTCAATATAAAAGTCAAAATTTATCGCTGTTTTATCTTTATCAAAATTGACATTTTGTGTGTGTCATGAAAGTATAATTTCTAGGGTAACCTAGATTAATAAACAGTATAAAGTTTTATAGTAAACATTATAGTGTAGTGTTATGTATTCACGATTTTCCATATCAGTACAGAACGTGAAACTATCAGTTCAATAGATTTTCTGCTTCTAAAATTCTACTATAGTACGTAGTGTTACAACTTGTTGTTTTGCATGAATATATACCAACTTGTACAGGGAAGAAACTCAGTTAATGCCTAATTAGGCTGGCGACCGTCTTATTGTCACATTAGTAGCATCTACTGGTTTGATTTTGATCCATCCTGACGAGTAACTGCATTTAGAACTTACTTGAGGGATCATTGTTATTACGGAGTGGATGTAAGTCTGATTTGCCACCATTCAGGTACACGCTGTCGATATCTATGCGAAAATCCTTTCTCATATGGTGAATCCCGCTCGCTTACCATAGCACAGGCTTTAACGAGTACTGTGTCAGGGATTACATCCCGACTGAAACCTTGGTAAGTCTAGGTAAACATTGTAACTGAGGCTGTTGATTATTACAATTAAAATTAACAAGTACTGGACTCCAACTGCAAGATTCTGTGTCATTCTGCATCTTGGTCGGAGACAAGCCGCAGACAGCCTTCTGAATTACCGTCCCATTTCTTGACTGCCGTTAACACCACAACACTAACGTCAGTGTCGGGAGTTGTGTCGTGACCACGAATTATGGAGAGATACCGAATCGTGTAACATTGTTTTCAGCAATTGACCGCTGTTTCCAACTATGCCAGATGATGATTATGGGGATAATATGGGGAGACGACCCATTGTTCCAAGGATTTGGAGTGACACAGAGTCCTGAGACTGTAGTATCTTTAGCCACTGGATAAGGTTTTAAGTCATGGCTGGTAGTGATTGCGGCATCTATGACAAAAGAGTGGTTTGTCACGGGCATCTTGCTTCCTCATATGTAACTTCTCTCACGGCCAGAGTAGAGGTGGCATTTTTCAACAGGACAATACTACTCCACACACGGCACATGTCGCTATGAACAGCTATCGTGATGCTGAGGTACTCTTGTGGACAGGAAGACCAAGAAATCTGTGCCCCACGGAGTGCATCTGGGACCATCTCAGACGTTAATTCCATTCCAGAGCCACTATCCAGGAAATCAAGGATCATTTAGAACAGTTGTTAACCAGATTGCCTTAGGAGAGGATCCAATGGTTTCAGTGCTTCCTTCTCAAGTGAATAAGTGTGTGCATCCAGTGCACAGCGGCAGCAACGTCAAACTCGTTGTAAGGTGTCCGGCAAATCCATGAAAACCCTGACATGATAAGCAAAACCAGCAGTATGTCACATAGCTCCGAATAAAAAGTGACACTAAATTAACCAAAGTAATAAGAGTAACGAGTGAGAAAATGCAATACCATAAACTAACACAACAATGCCTAAATGCATGTCATACCATCCCACTGTGAGACAGACGCAGTTCGGAGGGGAGAAACGGGAAGAAAAGCCGAGAGCAGAACCGTGTTAAGCTGTAGGCCCTACGATAAGGGACGGACACCCACGCGCCAACTAACCGCTAGGACCACCCCCCAGTCCATGTTAAAAGCTAGAGCCCTCCAGAAGAACAGTATAGATCTTACGATAACACTAAAAGGACCACATTAGCTGCAAGTTTTAGCGTGAGACTTTTTCGCGTCTCTGTTACGTTGCAAACTTTAAAAACATTGCCCCACCACGAAAAGTATAACGTTTCTCATTGGATGGACAGAATTTTGTAAGTGGAGCTTAAGGTTAACATTGAGACCCTGACTGGTCAGATAAAAACACAGCCAGATAGTTTTTTTAAACCAACTTCGGTAAATCGTAGGAAGGAGAAGTTAGGAGAGAGTTGCTTCCGAGACGGAGACGGCGAGGTGAGCGGAGCTGTGCTGCCCGCCGCCCCCTGACGAACACCAACAAGGTAATGAACTTACGTGATGCCGTATAACAGGGCATAAAGCTTCACTCAGAACTGCAGAAGTCTCATCTGTTACACCCCCTTTGCGTAATACTAATGTCGATCGTCAATTAAAGCTCATGGTGTTCACATTTTCCACTTGAAGTAAAAATCTGAAACGCGATGATTTTTCTGTTACATAGTTATTGAGAAGCCACATCAGCCACTGTAATTTACGGCAAGTTAGATAAGTAATTAAAGATAATTGAGGGTCAATGTAGACCATTTTGATAGTTCTCTCTTTTGTGAAACTTAATTTAAACCTAGATTATAGATGTGATATGGCATTGGTCATCCTTCGATCCATTGTAGAACTTGGAAATCCATTCAGGGAATATTCGCCCACATTTTTGTTGAACGCAGTTGGTTTTTACCATCCTGTATTAAAACATTTCCTTTTATCAATACTGCAATTTATAAACAATGTTTTGTGAGTAGAATAAAATTTCCAATGCTAAACTTAAATGCTTATTTTACCAGCTAACTGAAAATAGGAATGCCTTGAACCCCTTCCACTAAATTTAGTTAGTATTAAGATTCTTTTACAGGGAGAGCAGTGGAGCTGACGCTGAAATCATTAAGTATTTGGTTATATCATCGCTAGTCTCACTGAACTCTTCAGAATTCTACATGTCATGTGTGGTCTGGCGTCTCATTACCAGCAACAGGTCCCAGGTTCAAACTAGTCAATTCCCTAAAAAACACGCTCAGAGCGTCGTTGCGCGAAAGTGGTGGGGAGACACGATATAGAACAAACAGACACCACGCAGAATGTTAGATGGTAAGTGGGCTGACCATGCCAAGTTCTTTGTAAACGCTGAAGTAGCTACACGTACACTCTAAATATATAAAGTTTCATCTCGTTTCCTCTTCCGCCTCTGGCTGTTTCAATTTCTTTGTCAGGCTGTGTCTATAAAGCACTTCTGCAAAACTTGTCTCTGTGGTGCAATGTTACAAAGCTCTCTATTAAAACAGTAACAACTGGAAGCATAAAACATTGTGAAATTTTACTCATTACGCGTATGTAGTAGACCAGGAAGAACACGACTAAATTTTTAGGTGTACAGTGTGTGAAATTTAGTTCACAGTGCGACCACGTCTCACAGCTCAAATCCAGTAAGACAATCAGTCGAAACGAGCATAGATGGCAAATTAGGGTACGTCACTCCATGTTGCTTCAACTCTATACCAGAGATCATCCATGGCAGCGCCTGATGAGAGGTGATGTGACAAATTTATTACCCCATGACCAGATATTATGCAGTAGAACAATATGGAAAATCATTTACTGTTGCTACCTTAGGAATAATTTTACGCGTATCCCGAATCAGAAGCAACTGTTAATAATACTTCAAAGTACGTATTGAATAACTAACAAGTCTGCTCCATGGCGTGCTGCAACTGATTAGGTTCGTGTTGAGACATTTGTTAATACTTTGAGGTATATTTGAAATACTAATATGTCTATTTGATAATATTACAACTGATAAAGCTAGATTATTACGCACATGTGACTAACGAATGATTATAGAAGTTCATACGACCGACAATGACTACAAAATCACGTCCGACTAAGTTTGATTACTGAAGCACTTGTGGTTAGTGTTGAACATAGAACGCCACAGAATGATAATGAATAAACATCTGACCATAATGAAACATTAAATGAAAATGTATTACTTTACTGGTATTTGAAGGAAAATACACACAATGATAACATTCCTGCATAAGATCAAGATTCTATCTGCTCCATTGTCGTATCCAAGTAGGCTTTGTACCTTCTAGGAACCTTGTGAACTTAGTGGACAATCGACACGTGCTTACCAAAATTACCCCATCTTCTACTGAAAATCATATTTTACTAATTCTCTGGACATAATAGCTTAATATTGAGACACAAGGTCTGTGTCAATGTAAAAGGAATGTAACCTGCGGACAAAGGCATGAACAACTCCAAAACCAATTTAGAGTATAGGTTAATCAAAATGAAGAGAAAACTACGAATCCATACTTCGCACACAGCAAAATTTATGCTCGAAATCCTTTATACTAAAAGCACACGTTTTAGTAAAGGATGACACATTATTCGCCACAGGGCAAATCTTTCAGAAATGTGGTAAATCTCTTACCTAAGCGCATGGAGTCCACTTTCACCTAGACTGCGTATTCAAAAAATCTAATTAAGACAAATTACACGCTACATAGAGCGAAAATAAGTCTATCACACTCAAGACATACTGTCCATTGAGGCATCTGTTTCTCACAATTAACAAAATGAAAACACCCATGCTGACTCAAAAAGCAATAACTTCCGATACCAGTTGAGAGAGCACTCTTATCTCGTAAATGTAACAAGGGTTCTGAGCTCATTAACGACTACCTGAGTTGACAAAGGAGTTAGGGCTATCTAACCACCATGTGGTACATAAAATCTCAAATTTACCAAATATTCGTGCTGTAAGATACTAGGACATCACATATTGCAACATAGAGGATTCATAATTATTTACGAAATGGGAGGCCAAACAATAGCATGTAAATTCCACAAAGGAATGTGGCAAGAAACTCAAACCAACATCTTGACACTCTACTTCACGGATGGTTGCATGTGCGAAACGCATAAAACAGTGCAAGGAAAAGCAGCTACACTATGTGATTAAAAGTATCCGGAAACTTGGCTGAAAATGACTTACAAGTTCGTGGCGCCCTCCGTCGGTAATGCTGGAATTCAGTATCGTGTTGGCCCACCCTTAACGTTGATGACAGCTCCCACTCTCGCAGGCATAAGTTCAATCACGTGCGGGAAGTTTTCTTGGGGAATGTCAGCCAATTATTTACGGAGTGCTGCACTGAGGAGAGGTATTGATGTCGGTCGATAAGGCTTGACACGACGTCAGCGTTCTAAAACATCCCAAAGGTGTTCTATAGTATTCAGGTCAGGACTGACATTATTGTCTTGTAACCACTCCGCCACAGGCGATACATTATGAACAGGTGCCCGATCGTGTTGAAGGATGCGCTCGCCATCCCCCAATTGCTTTTCAACATCAGGAAGCAAGGAGGTGCTTAATAAATGAACGTATGCTTGCGCAGTGATAATGCCATGCAAAACAACAAGGGGTGCAAGCCTTCTCCAAGAGTAACACAACCACACCTTAACACCACCGCCTCCGAATTTTACTGTTGGCACTACACACGCTGGCAAATGACGTTCACTGGGCATTCGCCATACCCACAGCCTTCCCTCAGATGGTCATATTGTGTGCCGTGATTCGTCACTACACGCAATGTTTTTTCATTGTTCAATCGTCCAATGTTCATTCTCCTTACACCAAACGAGGCGTCGTTTGGAATTTACCTGCGTTATGTGTGGCTTATGAGCAGCCGCTCGACCATTAAATTCAAGTTTTCTCACCTCCCGACTAACTGTCATAGTACTCACAGTGGATCCTGGCGCAGTTTGGAATTCCTCTTTGATGGTCTGGATAGATGTCTGCCTATTACACATTACGACCCTCTTCAACTGTTGGCGATCTCCGTCAGTCAGCAGACGAGCTCAGCCGGTACGCTTTTGTGCTGTACCTGTCCCTTTACGTTTCCACTTTACTATCACATTTGAAATAGTTGATCTAGGAATGTTTAGGCGCACAGACGTAAGACACAGGTGACACGCAATCACGTGACCACATTCGAAGTCGAGTTCCACAGAGCACCTCATCCTGCTCTCTCACGATGAAGATAGACTGAGGTATGGGGTACATGGCAGTGGCAACGCAATGTAACTAATATGAGAAACGTATGTTTTTGGGAGGTGTCCGAATACTTATGATCGTATAGTGTATGAAATAAACAAGGTGTTACTAAATCTGACTAGTGGCTGAGGGCCAAGAAGAGTGGGAAGAAGCCACACTGAAGAGATCGTAACTAAATACTTCATGAATTTAAATTATGGAACAGAATCGAGGAATTATATTGAGAAGAGATACACTATGTCAAAAGTGAAAACAAACTAAAAAATCACTTTATCGCGCAAACATCGTATGACCTAATTACTCCGACCATGGTGGCGGCAGTGAGATGTATCACAGGCAGCGTTCACGACCAATGTGTTCACATGAACATCACCGCGACAGAAAGCCTTTGATAAAACTGATAAAATACAACGATCAAAGGTTATTTACAATCTGTACAGAAACCAGGCCACAGTTACAAAAAGTGCCGAAGGACATGAAGGGGAAGTAGTGGTTGAGAGAGAATTGAGACAGGCGCTGTAGTCTATACAGATTTTATTGAACCTGTACAATGTGCAAGCGATAAGGGAAACCAAAGAAAAATTTGGAGCAGGTGTTAAAGACGAGGAAGAAGAAAAAAAAAGTTTGAGGTCTGACTATGGAAACAAAGCAAGGGTCGAATGAAATCAGGTGATTTTGAAGGAGTTAAGTTACGAAACGACACACTAAAAGTAGTAGATGAGTTTTGTTATTTGGGCACTAAAATAAATGGTGATGGCCAAAGAACAGATGATATAAAATGTGGACCGGAAATTCCAAGAAACTTGTGTGAAGATGAGAAATTTGTTAACATCATATAAGTAATGAGATATCGAAATATTCTCAATTGAAGGTGTTGCTGCAGCATATATGCAATCTAGCGCAACTCCGACGCGGGTTTACAGAGTGGTCTGAGACTGTATGGAGCTAATGCACCAGCATTCTGCGAAAGGAACCTAATTGGCATACAGTCTGGACCAGAAGTCTTGCTTTTATTAAGTGATTTAAGTTGCCACACTACTCCGAAGATGTTTACTTCTACATTAATCATGTTGGCAGCTATTATTGATTCGAATTCTGGAATATTTACATAGTCTTCCTTTGTGAAGGCATTTCGGAAGGCTGTGTTGAGTACCTCTACTTTGGCAGTATTGTCTTCGATAGTATCTCCATTGCTATCTCGCAGAGAAGGCATTGATTGTTTCTTGCCGCTAACGTACTTCACATACGACCAGAATATCGTCGTGGGAACAGTTATAAGCATCTCGCATTGAAATCCGCGCTAAATTTCGAGCTTCTTTAAAGGATCGCCAATCTTGGGGATTATGCGTCTGTTTAAATGTAGCATGTTTGTATCGTTGTTTCTCCAACAGTGTTATAACCCATTTTGTGTACTAAGGAGGATCAGCTGCGTCGTTTGTTAATTTATTTGGTATAAATCTCTCAATTACTGCCGATACTATTTCTTTGAATTCAAGCCACACCTGTCTACACTTATATTACTAATTTGTAATCAATGGAGATTGTGTCTCAGGAAGGCGTCATGCGAATTTTTATCTGCTTTTTTGAATAGGTATATTTTTCGCTTATTTTTCGAGGATTTTGGGATTACAATATTCAATCTCGCTACGACAACCGTGTGTTCACTTATCCCTGAATAGATTTTGATGCTCGTTATTAACTCGGGATTATTTGTTGCTAAGAGGTCAAGCGTGCTTTCACTTCCATTTACTATCCACGTGGGTTCATGAACTAACTCCTGGAAATAATGTTAAGAGAATGCGTTTAGCACAATTTCGGATGATATTTTATGCGTACCTCCGGAATTGAATATGTATTTTTGCCAACACATCGAGGGTAAATTAAAGTCACCACCAACTATTATCGTACGAGTCGGGTACATATTTGAAATCAATGTCAAGCTTTCTTTGAACGTTTCAGCAACTGTATAATCCGAATAGGGATGACGGTAAAAGGATCCGTTTATTATTTTATTCCGGTTGCCAACAATGACCTCTGCCCATACTAACTCACAGGAAGTATGTACTTCAATTTCGCGACAAGTTAAACTACTTCTGACAGCAACAAACACGTCACCGCCAGCCGTGTTTAGCCTATCCTTTCGGAACACCGTTAGGTTCTTCGCAAAGATTTCAGCTGAGCTTATATCCGGCTTTAGCCAGCTTTCAGTGCCTATAACGACTTTAGCGTCAGTGCTTTCTATTAGCGCTTGGAGCTCTGGTACTTTCCGAACACAGCTACGACAATTTAAAACTGTTATACCAATGATCCTGTATCTACGTTCTTCCTGTGTTCAGCCTGCACCCTTTGTGACTGAAGCCCTTCTTATGTTTTCCCGAGGGTTGTAGGGTAGGTTGTGATGAGAAATAATTGTTAAGAGAAAAATTGAGTACTTTACGCCGTTTACGATCTAATTAGCATTGAAGTTAGCCAGTTTGGTCGTATCGCGCATGAGTTCAAGAGGCCCGCCAAATACAATGAGTGTCAAAAAAATGTTTCAAATGGCTCTGAGCAGTATGGGACTTAACATCTGAGGTCATCAGTCCCCTAGAACTTAGAACGACTTAAACCTAACCAACGTAAGGGCATCACACACATCCATGCCCAAGGCAGAATTCGAACCTGCGACCGTAACGGTCGTGTGGTTCTAGACTGTAGCGCCTAGAACCGCTCGGCCACACCGGTCGGCCAGGAATAATAACAATCTGCGATTTATCCAGCCTGTAGATCCTAATGCAATACAGGCAAGACTACCAGGCTATTCACTGAATGTGGCAAAGCTGCTGCTTGGTCGCTTTTGTCGTTACTACTTTCATATCGAACCGGAATAACGTGCACGTTTCCAAGTTCCTGTTACTATAACGCGACAAGAAAGCAAAATTCACATGTGGATACGCTTTCGCCTAGTCCTCTACAGTTGCTTATTCAAAGCAAATTTGCATCAGTTTTCTACAAAACAGTGTTGCTATTTCCAAACATTATTAACGATTAATTATTTTCCAAATCAGCAGTTGCATTTAATTCGGATTGCAGTGATAGGGAAGTTGGTGTAGAAAACAGAACCACGTCGTACACAAACTTTGAATTATCAAGCAGTTTATAATACACGCGCCTTTCTGTTCCTCTTCCTTGCATAACTTAACAACTATACATAAGCGGTATCTTTTACCCGATCGTGTCACGGCGGTTTCTTCACTGGTGTCTCCAATCTACCTATTTATTACGTTATTACTCTGCAAGTGACCTGACATTGTGTAGCGGACGGTTCTTCTGGCGCCAATAATTGATACAATCTTTCCCCTTCCATTCGAGAATCGTACTTGCGAGCAATCATTGCCGTTATGCCCTTGTATTTGTATACGTATGCATCTACTCTCTGTGAACGACTACGAAGTGCAAGGCAGAGGGTACATCTGCATTGCACGCTAACGACAGTTGCAGTGAATCTTCCTGGTGGATTGAAACTTTGTGCAGGAGCGGTAGTTGTACCCAGTACTTTACCTTTCACGGGCAGTGCCCATACCAACAAAACTTCTGTTTTTGAAATAATTGCACTTATTAGGTTAGCGTCCACTGGAATGTACGTAATTATTTAAGTGTTCCACATTTATTTATCTTTATTGCTGTTCCATCACCTAGTTACATCAGCTATATCCGGATATAACGTGTGTCAAATTCGACGTGCTTTCAGGCAGAATGCACAAGCCCAGCAGAGAGAGAACGAAGAGGACGAGAAGACAATGGCGTATCTGCCTTACGCCGGCAAAGTATCCAACAAAATCGTCAGAATTATGGCTCGGCGTAACATCAAATGTGTCTTCCGCCCACCTCCAAAAACGCGTGTCCTGCTAGGTACAGTGAAAGATGACCTGGGCCCCCGCAAACCTGGTGTTTACCGTATTCCGTGTAAATGCGGTAAGGCATACATCGGGCAAACTGTACGGAAATGCCCAAGAAAGATGCCAGGAACACAGAAGGCACACTGAACTGAAGCAGCCTACAAAACCTGTGAATCTACAGTGAAACTTCTATAAAGGGGAGGAGGTTCAGCTGAGACGCTCAGTCTGCAGGTATCAACTGAAGATGACGGCAAGGAATGCTGTCGAAATATCGTGGTTTGACAACGACTGCACCCGGCTGCTGACCCGAGAACAATACAAACAGTTAATTCGCCGGGAAACCCTAAGCTCACAAAACCTGTTACTAATTTATCCATTTACAACTATTCATTAAAACTATCTTACACCTAAGTTAACAGAAAAGACAATAACAATAAGAACTAATAACAATAAAAGAAGTGGAAGATGGGGAGCTGATAGAAGTCTAACCAGGACGAAAAAATTATTGTTAAAACGTTTGCCTTTTTCCACTAAATATATTTGTCGTTAAATGAGAAGGTGGCGCCAAACGCTAGGGTTCTTGTCATTTCTATGGTAATCTTAAATAATTTAAATGACTAGGGCACTCTACATCCAATATCCTACGCACTAGATTTTGAAGCCTCGTGGATACGAAAGTAAGTCGACGATGAATTGGTGTATTTCCCGCTTTCAGCACCTGTATACTAGGTGACGGTTTGAAGAATTGACTTCAGATCCGAAGATAAGTCGTATTCTGAAAGGGAGCCAATCTGAGCGTCTACTAAACCTATTTACCACCATTCCTATCCTGGTACCTAGCCATTTGCTTCCTTTACGACACATCTCAAACTTCTGCACTGGGAACACTCAGTTTTGGCTGTCTGTGACAAGACTGAAGCCATTTAATTCAAGATGTCAAGCTTGTGCTCATTACACCGTGGATCGTACATGGGACGTATCTGAAGTTGTAGTCTTCTATTATTTATACAGACTGTAACTAGTGACGGTTAATTTGGAGGAGCTTTAATCCGAAGATATAGGTAAGCTCCGTAGCTGCCATTCTTTGGTTGAAGGGATGTGGAAAACCTACTACCTTGGCAGCAAGACGAAAACCTCCCGCAATAACAGTCTCCGGTGAAAGAGTGCGAACGTTGCACGTTGTCCAATCGTAAGGCGTCTCTTGGGCGTCGGAAGGCAGGTTTACGTAGTTGCTCAGGTACAACAGGCCAGGGAATGCCGGAAACAGAAAAGTTAGCCGGTTCGCGGCAGTGTTTGCTACAAAGCCTACACTACATCTGGAGTTGTTAAGAAATAATAAAGTCTCTGGGAACTCTCAGGTTGTTTGCGAAGGCAATAAACTGTGCAACACTATTAAATGATCACTTTCCATTAAGCCCCGTACTTGTCTCCCATGAAGAAGTGTGAAATTTGACCCTTAGGTACCTACAACTTTTCTGCGTAAAAGTGGAAAAGCGTGGCGCCCTGAGACTCCATGGTGGGCCTAGGGGAGGTATTGGCACAAGCGGAAAAAGGGTCAGAGCCCAGAAGTTCATGTGTGGTTGGTTGGTGTAACATTGCAACCAACGTTCACCACAGTTATGGCCAACAGCTCAGTGGACGTGTCACATGAAGAGAACGTCGTTGCATCCCCTCTTACCCGTATTTCACTCCCTTTTTTGAACCAATGAGTCCTAGACGCCACTGGGACAGGCAGTCATTTGGACATCCCTGAGCTGAATAGTGCTACGTCGCTGAACTGGCGTTCTGCTGGCCACCCACATCCCGAATCTAAGGGGGGGGGGGGGGGGAAAGTGGCTGGGGGAGGGAGGGATGTCTGTCATCCCAGAGGCTAGTAATCACTGACCCCGACTGTCTCTGTACAGGAACACTTTAAAGGTTCCCAACAAACAAACATGGCTGGTGGAATCGAGGGTGCTGTCTAACTGTGGGTCTTACAGGCACCCTTTGACGTTTCGTTCATGTGTGTACCGATGTCGTACCTTCCCATGATCACGACACACGAAGGCTGAGAAACAGGGGGGCAGGAAAATCATAAACATGTTTTGCAGTTTTGGATTACTGCAAAATTTCCTGTGTAATGGAAAGCAGTGTTATTGCTTTTGAACGGTCGTTACCTCCATTTCAGATGCGTGAGAAGAAGTGGTGAAATGTGGGAAAGATGGGCTGTGACGGCCTCCGCATTAAAAGACACATCCAGTGCGGTTTTGAATAAAATTGTGATGAAGTTTGGTGCCTCTGCAACATCATTAACCATCTTCGCACATCAAGTGAAGTTCTGAGATTTGGCCAATTTTCTGTATGTATCGTTACCTTGCATTCTGAAGCAAGGCAGGGTCCTACGGTTTTGCAACCTTATGGAGAAAGACAGTACTCACCTTTGAGCTGGGTTTTAGAGTATGGGTTTTAGAAAAAGTGACCCTGTGACTGCGTTGCTCAATTTGCAGACGACGGCTATAACGAAAAATTCGGCTGGGAAGAGCAGACATCGCAATGGCGTCGAAAGTAGCAGAGCGACCAATGTGAGCACCTGACTGAGAATGATTACGGGACAACTGATGAAGAGTATGGAGAGGTCAAGGACGTATGTCGGGATGTGGACGCTGAAAGAGAGCTGACTCAGTGGGCGTTAGGCTCATGTTGGCTGCCGAAGGGTGGGTTGGCAAGTGTGGTGTGCGAGAAGAAGTACGAAGGTGGCAGCGTGTACGCTGCACCGAGAAAGAGCTTGGGCGTTTCACGTGCAGTGGCGGAAAGCGGAGAGACGCCATCTGCGAAGCTCATGAGATAGTGCTGAGCAGAAGTCGTTGTAGTTAGTTGACGTGTGGACGAAGTGGCTCTTCGGTAATGGACTGCGGAATCAGTGTTTTTCTTTCATTGTGGTTACTTTCCAGAAACACTCCGTGTGCATACGGGCGGGAGTCATCGAAGATGTCGAAAGGCACCCTCGGTTCCACCAGCACATCTATGTTGGGAACCTTTAAAGTGTTCCTGTACAGAGACAGTCGGGATCAGTGATTACTAGCCTCTGGGATGACAGACATCCCTCCCTCCCCCTCCCCCAGCCACCTTCCCCCCCCCCCCCACGCACCCTTAGATTTGGGATGTGGGTGGCCAGCAGAACGCCAGTTCAGCGACGTAGCACTGTTCAGCTCAGGGATGTCCAAATGACTGCCTGTCCCAGTGGCGTCTAGGACTCATTGATTCAAAAAAGGGAGTGAAATATGGGTAAGAGGGGATGCGTCGACGTTCTCTTCATGTGACACGTCCACTGAGCTGTTGGCCATAACTGTGGCGCGCGTTGGTTGCAATGTGACACGAACCCACCACACATGAACTTCTGAGCTCTGACCCTATATCCGCTTGTGTCAATACCTCCGTTAGACCCACGATGATGTCGCAGGGCGCCGGATACCATGAGGGTGCACGGTGCAGGGTGCATCCAACTGCTGGTGGTGGGCCGGCCGCGGTGGTCTAGCGGTTCTAGGCGCTCAGTCCGGAGCCGCGCGAATGCTACGGTCGCAGGTTCGAATCCTGCCTCGGGCGTTGATGTGTATGATTTCCTTAGGTTAGTTAGATTTTAAGTAGTTCTAAGTTCTAGGGGACTGATGACCACAGATGTTAAGTCCCATAGTGCTCGCTATGGGTCGGAAGAGATGCTCTCTGGATTCCGCTGGCTGCCTGAGTTGGTGAAGACTGCCAGTGTTGCTAGCGAGATGAAGGCAGAGGTCACCATCTACAGTATCGTCGACAGGACCGATTGCGGACGTTTGGTACTGAGCCGAGTGGAGTGTCTGATTTAGAGGCTGAGACGGTTCTGTGACCGTGTAGTCTGCAGATTTCTCGACTTGCGCCATAGTGTGGTGTGGTTTCGGGTTCCACTAAATAGGTCAGGTGTCCACTGCACACAGGAGGCGGCTACACGGGTAGCAGGGGCTGTATGGTTTCGACTGGGCGGTTTATTTTGGTTAGACAGTCTCGGGAAAGATCAAAAAGGGTTCCAGTCTCAAAGGGTACAGGCAAAAAAAGGACGAGAATCGGCCATCAACAGTCGGCATTGTAGTTGTAAATTGTCGCAGCTGTGTTGGAAAAGTGCCAGAGCTTTAAGTGCTGATAGAAAGCACTGAAGCTGAAATCGTTATAGGAACAGAAAGCTGGCTAAAGCCGGAGATAAATTCTGCCGAAATTTTTACTGAGGTGCAAATCGTGTTCAGAAAGGATAGATTAAATCAAGTAGGTGGTTGTGTGTTTGTGTCTGTTGGTAGTAGTTTATCTTGTAGTGAAGTTGAAACAAATAGTTCCTGCGAATTAGTATGAGTAGAGGTTATACTCAGCAGGAGCATCAAAATAATAATGCGCTCCTTCTACCGCCCCCGACTCAGATGATATAATAGCTGAACGGTTCAAAGAAAACATGAATCTCATTGCAGATAAGTACCCCACTCATAGAGTTATAATTCGAACAGACTTGAATCTACCCTGGATTTGATGGCTAGAAGCATGTTCAAAGCCGGTGGAAGACAGAAAATATCATCCGAAATTGTACTAAATGCTTTCTCTGAGAAGTACTTTCAACAATTAGTTCATGAGCCCACATGAATTGTAAATGGTTGCGAAAAAACACTTGACCTCTTAGCCACAAATAATCCTGATATAATAGAGAGCGTCATGACGAATACAGGGATTAGTGGATAAGAGGTCATTGTAGAGAGGCTTAAAACAATATCAACCAAAACCACTAGAATAAACTCAAAAGATATCTATTTAAAACGGCAGATAGAAATTCTCTTGATGCTTTCCTACTTTGGAACTATCCAGGTTCAATGGCACAAACAAGTGTCGGTGTTAAACGTTTCAAAATAACATGTCTCGTAAACGACTCGCACTACAGTCCTGCAACCATCACCACTAACATTCTAATTTGCCCCACTTTTCACTCTTTAATATCAATGGGCATTATGACATTTTAAATTATATGTTTGCACAAAAATCTCACATTATACGCATTATTGACTAACAGTACGAGCTTCTTACTTCAGTCTATAGTGTGAATAGCGCATATCAATAGCACTAAACATTTCGCAATATTTGAAGTGTAAGTTTTTGGTGATTCATCCTATTGGCAGTTCTTCAACATACATGAATGCATTACTGTTGGACTAAGTAGATTTCTTCATACGAGTACGTGCTATTAATGTTAACAGATATTGTGATAATCACGCTACTGATGTTCAGGTACAAAATTACGGTGTAACGCTGGTTGAAAGTGCTACCATAGATGCTACAAATAAATGCTATTGACGCCAGCAAGTATTGTGACAATTACGCTACTGACGTGCAGAAATTAATGATGCTGGTACGATAGTTGCACGTGCTGCCAGACGGGCGAGAGTCACGCCCCCCCCCCCCCCCTCTTCTTCCCGGCAGGCGTCAGCTCGCGTCACTTCTTGCACTCGGGCCGCCTGCAGCGCGCTTGTGATAGCAACAACTTCTGCCAGAGGCAAGGAAACCGAGTTAGAGGCCGCCGTAACAGAATTAGGCTCCCGCCGGCCCGGCTGCCGATACAAAGTAGAGCTCTGATTGGCCGCGCCACAAGCGCTATTCAATCAGGAGAAGACGCCCCTGCCGATCGCCCCTCCTTTTCCCCTCTCCACCCCCTCCGCTCCCCTCTTCCCAGCCAGCCCTGCTGATAGCTAGGGACGCCGTCGCTTGCACCCCGCCGGCTTTCGCCGCAGGACGCCGAGACTCGTCTGCGTCGTGGAGTGAAGCTGCCTGGAATGGCAAGAAATCCCGCCTCCGCTCAACGACGTGAATTTATATTCATTTCCATGTAAAATGGAGAGGATTGAATAAATCAGTCTCGAAGCTCTGGATTTCCTTCCTGAAGACAATAATCTGCACGAAAAGGGCATGTAAATTTTTCAGCAGCCGAATTTCAGACGAGTGCGAAATGCGCTGAACATCTCGCGTACCTGATTGCTCACATTCTCTGAGCTCCAACTCTCTATGGCCAGTGCTGCTGTAGCGCTCTGTTTATCGTGGATTAACAAAAGATTTCCTGCCGTGCACTGATAGCTTGAAGTTGCTAAATGCTACACTGGCGGTGTAATGGCATTCAGACGTGTTTAGTGCATTGGGGAGTGCATATAGGAAGTGTTGCTAAGCGTCAGGAAGAGTAAAATACATTAATACATCTAAAAATTGAAGAACTAAGGCAATACTGCGTGTCGAACCTGATACTGAATTTGGATTCGTATCGTTTGCGGGTAGTGCCTTCCTTAAGACTAGCTGCACGCCAGTGGAAGTGATGCGAGGTTATGTCTCAATTCAGTATTCAGGTCTAGGTTATCAAACATGTTTATCGGAGCTCAAAGAGGTGAAGATAGAATATAAGTATATCGCAGTGAAATACTTGAGCTCTGTATTGATCGAATATCAACGTCATCCATCCAGCAAGGCTGTAGACCCTAACGATCACCGGAGAGTTCCTTTGGATGATATGGAGACGAGTTTCGAGTCGTGTCTGTGAAGCATGTTAGGTTAGCGCAATAGCGCAACTGTTAACACACTGCCCAAGAAACACTGTGTCCTTATGAGGCACGAAGTTGTGTTAAAAATGAATATTACAGCATTTGTAGCATAAATATATGTCATCTTAGAAGTTAGTTAGCCAGTTAGTTATTTAGCTACGTGTTCCATTGAGTGCACACATGAACTTTTTTTTAAGCTTAAAATATTTATTACCTACCCCATTCCCTTAAATGGCACAAAATGCATATTTGTACCCATAGACTTATTTATTCCTTTTCAAAAAATCATCTATGGTATAGAAGGAGTTGTCAAGGAAATATGATTTCAATTTATTTGTAAAACTGTTACACCTGTCTGACAGACATTTCATTTCATCTGGTAATTTATCGGAAAGACAAATGTTGATGGTGTTAGGACAGCAACCAGCCACAAATTTAATTTCAGTTCCTTTATTCAAAGGGTACCGTTACCGGTTTTGAATCTTTGTGATTCATCCTCAGACGATTTACACGTTTCTTAATGAGATGTGGTGTGTTTTTTACAGATTAATTGTCGTGCAACGTCGGTTTGGAATGTTTGTTTTCAAAACATTCATCCAACAGATGTGCATATATTCCCACTGCATTCTTATTGTTGCAAACGTAAATTGTTCTCACTGGACACCTTAGATTTGTCACTGAGAAGATTTCTACCACGCACCACATGTTTTGATACATATGTGTATCAAAACATGTGGTGCGTGGTAGAAATCGCCAAAAATGTAAAATTTATGAAATACTTCCACTTAACGTTCAACAAGCAGAATTGGTGCTTTTTTCAGCCTATACTAGCGCTATAATAAATTCCATTAGAAAGACAACAACAGAAGAGTTAGTAAACAATATTTTCGAAAGAATTAGTAAGGGGTGCTCTGAATAAGAATTCTCTAAATTTTGAAAAAAGAAAAATCGCTACATTCAGTTCTGTATAACAGACAGGGTCACTCTACTAATCGATGTGGCACATGAGCAGGAGTCAATAACTACGCTGGAATGTTCGATATTTTCAGGTGTACATATTGATGAAAACTTGAACTTGAAGACATATTACGGTGCTTCTCAATCAATTAAGTTCATCACTTTTTCTTTTCGTACAGTTGCTAACCTCTGGAACAAACGCATTAACCGTTTGACAAATTTAGCATATTTCCATTCAGTAATGTCCTACGGCATAATTTTCTCGGTACTCATCACTTAGGAAGAAAGTATAGATTGCAGAAAAGCGACTACAAAGAATAATATGTGGTGATCCACGGGCGTCATGTAGGTACCTCTTCAAAGAGCTAGAAGTTTTAACTGCGCAGGCACAATACGTAACTTCGCTAGTGAAATTCGTGATTAGTAATCCATTACAGTTCGAGAACAAGAGTGATGCCTGTACCTACAACACTAAAGGGGAAAAAGACCTTTATAACCATTTTTTAAAACTGTCACTGGCACAGAGTGGAGTTGAATATGCAACATTAAAAGTAGTTGGTCATTTCTCCAATAACATAAAATGTCTGACAGACTTAAAAACTGGTAGCCAGTACAAAAATCGAGTTATTAATTGTAGTTGACTGAGTAGGAATAAAATAATGTTGTGTTCTACATCTACATCTACATCCATACTCCGCAGGCCACCTGACGGTGTGTGGCGGAGGGTACCCTGAGTACCTCTATCGCTTCTCCCTTCTATTCCAGTCTCGTATTGTACGTGGAAAGAAGGATTGTCGGTATGCTTCTGTGTGGGCTCTAATCTCTCTGATTTTATCCTCATGGTCTCTTCGCGAGATATACGTAGGAGGGAGCAATATACTGCTTGACTCTTCGGTGAAGGTATGTTCTCGAAACTTTAACAAAAGCCCGTACCGAGCTACTGAGCGTCTCTCCTGCAGAGTCTTCCACTGGAGTTTATCTATCATCTCCGTAACGCTTTCGCGATTACTAAATGATCCTGTAACGAAGCGCGCTGCTCTCCGTTGGATCTTCTCTATCTCTTCTATCAACCCTATCTGGTGCGGATCCCACACTGCTGAGCAGTATTCAAACAGTGGGCGAACAAGCGTACTGTAACCTACTTCCTTTGTTGTCGGATTGCATTTCCTTAGGATTCTTCCAATGAATCTCAGTCTGGCATCTGCTTTCCCGACGATCAACTTTATATGATCATTCCATTTTAATGTTAGTACTCATCATGCCTACGTATTCTGTCAATTGACTCGTTCGACATCATTTTGATAGAAGAATCGTTAAATGATCCATGGAACACGTAACAAAGTTGCTAACTTACACACAGAAGTAGAGGAGGTGGTGTAAACGTATTTTTTTGTGTTAAACACAAGAAGTGATTTTAGGTATTTTGTTTAATGTTCAATGTTCATAGAGTGAGACTGCAGTCGAGAGACGTCGATCCAAAGCCATCTGCCGCGAAAATGCAGAACTGAACATTACACGACTGCGACTGTCATTGCAGGACGAAGGCCCTAGTACGACTGCTTCAGCATCGGAAATTGTTACAAGAATAAGAAGTAAGATCACGGAAATTGAAAAAAAAAATTAGTCAGTCGCACCTGAATTGCCCCTGAGTCTAAGTAATATTTTTACGGTATATCTGTGTACAAGCGTGTTTTATGAGAACGCAGTTATTGCGCAAATGCTGCAGTACTTTTTCAGGGTAACTTTCATTATTTTTACTGAAGTAAGTGAGTGTTACAAAAAGGATTTCCTGGAATTAGATTAACAGGTCATCTGTCGACGAAACTGAAGTGATCAGGAGTTCATTTTGTCACGTTTCAAAAATATTTTTAAGTAAAAACATTTACAGCAGAGATATTGACAAAAATCATTTAATTTTTCTACTCCAAATATGTTTAAGACTTTGGAAGTAACAATATGCAGGAAATTCGACATTTACTCAGATTTAATGCTATAAGAATCTGGAGAGAACAGTTAATAATTTATTTCTCAAACGTTTGAGTGAAATGGCAGTAAGCCTCACTCAGTTGCAAATCAGTAATGAAGTACTGACCGTGATCTTAGATTCACATTTTCCAGAAAAACTGCAGACCAAATTTCTTGAACTGGTGGGCTCCTCCTATCAACAATCAAATGCAATCTTGAGTCAGAACTGTAAATATTATTGGGACACTACACCGAATAGCCAAAACATTATGACCACTGCTCACCACGACGTTGGATGCCACGTAGTGGCTTTACGGGCAGGTGACGCAGTAACAGAAGTACGTAAGCGGAGCAGACACGGACGGTGCATCATCCTAACAAAGATCTACATCTACATCCATACTCCGTAAGCCACCTGACGGTGTGTGGCGGAGGGTACCTTGAGTACCTCTATCGGTTCTCCCTTCTATTCCAGTCTCGTATTGTTCGTGGAAAGAAGGATTGTCGGTATGCTTCTGTGTCGGCTCTAATCTCTGTGATTTTATCCTCATGGTCCCTTCGCGAGATATACGTAGGAGAGAGCAATATACTGCTTGACTCCTCGGTGAAGGTATGTTCTCAAAACTTCAACAAAAGCCTGTATCGAGCTACTGAGCGTCTCTCCTGCAGAGTCTTCCACTGGAGTTTATCTATCATCTCCGTAACGCTTTCGCGATTACTAAATGATCCTGTAACGAAGCGCGTTGCACTCCGTTGGATCTTCTCTATCTCTTCTATCAACCCTATCTGGTACGGATCCGACACTGCTGAGCAGTATTCAAGCACTGGGCGAACAATCGTACTGTAACCTACTTCCTTTGTTTTCGGATTGCATTTCCTTAGGATTCTTCCAATGAACTCAGACTGGCGCCTGCTTTACCGACGATCAACTTTATATGATCATTCCATTTTAAATCACTCCTAATGCGTACTCCCAGATAATTTATGGAATTAAATGCTTCCACTTGCTGAGATGCTATTTTGTAGCTAAATGGTAAGGGATCTATCTTTCTATGTATTCGCAGAACATTACACTTGTCTACATTCAGATTCAATTGGCATTCTCTGCACCGTTGCACCATGCGTCAATTCGCTGCAGATCCTCCTGCATTTCAGTACAATTTTCCATTCTTACAACCTCTCGATATACCACAGCATCATCCGCAAAAAGCCTCAGTGAACTTTCGATGTCATCCACAAGGTCATTTATGTATATTGTAAATAGCAACGGTCCTACGACACTCCCCTGCGGCACACCTGAAATCACTCTTACTTCGGAAGACTTCTCTCCATTGAGAATGACATGCTGCGTTCTGTTATCTAGGAACTCTTCAATCCAATCATACAATTTGTCTGATAGTCCATATGCTCTTACTTTGTTCATTAAACGACTGTGGGGAACTGTATCAAACGCCTTGCGGAAATCAAGAAACACGGCATCTACCTGTGAACCCGTGTCTATGGCCCTTTGTGTCTCGTGGACGAATAGCGAAAGCTGGGTTTCACACAACCGTCTTTTTCGAAACCCATGCTGATTCCTACAGAGTAGATTTCTAGTCCCCAGAAAAGTCATTATACTCGAAAGTAATACGTGTTCCAAAATTCTACAACTGATCGACTTTAAAGATATAGGTCTATAGTTCTGCACATCTGTTTGACGTCCCTTCTTGAAAACTGGGATGACCTGTGCCCTTTTCCAATCCTCTGGAACGCTACGCGAGACCTACGGTACACCGCTGCAAGAAGGGGGACAAGCTCCTTCGCGTACTCTGTGTAAAATCGAACTGGTATCCCATTAGGTCCAGCGGCCTTGCCTCTTTTGAGCAATTTTAATTGTTTATCTGTCCCTCTGTAGTCTATTTCGATATCTACCATTTTGTCATCTGTGCTTGTTTCTCTATCCCTCTGTCGTCTATTTCGATATCTACCATTTTGTCATCTGTGCGACAATCTAGAGAAGGAAGTACAGTGCAATATTCCTCTGTGAAACAGCTTTGGAAAAAGACATTTAGTATTTCGGCCTTTATCTGTCATCCTCTTTTTCAGTTCCAGTTTGGTCACAGAGTGTCTGGACATTTTGTTTTGATCCACCTACCGCTGTGACATAAGACCATAATTTCTTAGGATATTCTGCCAAGTCAGTATATAGAACTTTACTTTCGAATTCATTGAACGCTTGTCGCATAACCCTCCTCACACTACATTTCGCTTCGCGTAATTTTTGTTTGTCTGCAAGGCTTTGGCTATGTTTATGTTTGCTGTGAAGTTCCCTTTGCTTCCGCAGCAGTTTTCTAACTAGGTTGTTGTACCACAGTGGCTCTTTTCCATGTCTTACGATCTTGCTTGGCACATACTCATCTAACGCATATTGTACAATGGTTTTTAACTTTGTCCACTGATCGTAAACACTATCTGCACTTGAGACAAAACTTTTGTGTTGAGCCGTCAGGTACTCTCTAATCTGCTTTTTGTCACTTTTGGTAAACAGAAAAAACTTCCTACCTTTTTTAATATTTCTATTTACGGCTGAAATCGTCCATGCAGTAACTGCTTTATGATCGCTGATTCCCTGTTCTGTGTTAACTGTTTCAAATAATTCGGGTCTGTCTGTCACCAGAAGGTCTAATATGTTATCGCCACGAGTCGGTTCTCTGTTGAACTGCTCAATGTAGTTTTCAGTTAAAGCACTTAAACAAAATTCACTGTATTCTTTGTCCCTGCCAACCGTTATGAACGTTTGAGCCTCCCAGTCTATATCCGGCATATTAAAATCTCCACCGAGAATTATAACATGGTGGGGAAATATACCCGAAATATTTTCCAAATTATCCTTCAGGTGCTCAGTCACAACAGCTGCTTAGCCAGGGGCCCTATAGAGATATCCAGTTACCATGTCTGAGTCTACTTGAACCGTGATCTTCACCCAAATTATTTCACATGCAAAAGAGGAAATCCATTGAGATGTGCGACTTTGACAAAGGGCAGATTATTATTACGCAGAGCCTTTAGATGAGTATCTCGAAAATGGCGAAGTTGGTCTGATTCTCATGCACTACTGTCTTGAGCTTTTACGAAAGGAGGCAGGAAAGTGAAACTGCCACTGGGTGCTAAATGGTTGTACGTCCACCAATCTTCACAGAACGTCGGGGTTCCTAGCATTTTCTGCTCTCTGAAGTAGGACAGATGGTGATATGTGGCATCCCTGCTGAAAGAGCTCATTTCTGGTCCATGCACAAATGATTTGGAGGACGCTGTTCAGCGTCCGTTGTTGAAAATGGAGCTCCGCAGCAGACCACAAATACCTGTTCGTCTGTTGACCCGACATCGTCAGTTACGATTGCAGTGGGCACGGGATCATTTGGACTCGACCCTCGATTAATGGAAACGTGTCAGCTCTTCGGCTGAATCACGTTTTTGCTGCACTAGGTCGATGGTCTTCTCCACAAACGCTGTCATGGAGGTGAACGGCTACTCGAAACGTGCATGACGCCACCGACGCAGTCTCGTGGAAGCGGTATTATGCTATGAGAGACATTGGTTCAAATGGCTCTGAGCACTATGGGACTCAACTGCTGTGGTCATTAGTCCCCTATAACTTAGAACTACTTAAACCTAACTAACCTAACGACATCACACACATCCATGCCCGAGGCAGGGTTCGAACCTGCGACCGTAGCAGTCCCACGGTTCCGGACTGCGTGCCTAGAACCGCGAGACCACCACTGCCGGCCTATGAGAGACATTCTTCCGCGCTTGCATGGGACCTGTAGTAGTAATCGAAGACACGCTGACAGCTACGAAGCACCTGCATCCCCCCATGCTTGATGTCTTCTCCGACGGCGATGCCGTCGTTCAGCAGTATCATTGTGCGTGTCTCGGAGCCAGGACCGCGCTACAGTGGTTTGACAGGTACTGTAGTGAACTCACCCTGATTTCTAGGCTACCAAACTGACCTGACTCAAATCCTATGGAACCTATCTGGCTCGCTATCTGGTGCCATCAGCACGCACACAAGTCTGGAGCACATTATTTACGTCGATTACATGACTTAAGCATAGACGTCTAATGCCACATACCTCCACAAACCCACCAACAAACGTTCGGATTCTTGGTTTGCAGAGCCAGTGACGTATTTCGTTCCAAAGACCTACAAACAAGCTACTAAGCATGTGGTCATAATGTTTTGGCTCATTAGCGTACGTCGTTTGTGTCTGCGTGTCTTTTTGTGTATGGGGTGGCGAAGGGAAGAAAAGGCAGCATAGAATATAATAAAAACATGTATAGAGCATCTATACGAATCAAAATGTGCTATAGCTATTACATAAATACAATGTAATGAACCAAGTTGGATAAATTGCAGTATGGATACATCTGGGAGCAATGGCGTCAACTCCAACGATTCCCTCTTAGTAGAAGAATACGAAATACCACTTTATCGGCGAAGACTTCTACTGGCAGATAAATATTATTTAAACAGCTTGTGATGAACATCGAGAAATCACAAGCCTAGACTAATTATTTATGGTGGCCGAAAATAACTGTAGAATGAAAATCACCCCAGGATTATACCCAAGTCACAATTAATGGAATTAATTAAAAATGAAAATTATTGTCACTAAGATGCCATCAGTCTATAAATTTCATTATTGCACTATAATACACCACATACCTAGAAGTCTAATTCTTAGTTCAGAGGAGAAGCCTCTCAATATTTGTTCGAAAATGCATGCTCATTAAATGGAAAGATTAATCTTCATCTATGCTGATGGATCCAAGCGAACGTAAAACGACTGTATAGGCTGCGCCTTTTACTGCTCATGGCCAGGAGACTATATGAAACACGTTTCCATTGAACACCGCCGGCCGGAGTGGCCGACGGTTCTAGGCGCTACAGCCTGGAACCGCGTGTCCGCTACGGTCGCAGGTTCGCATCCTGCCTCGGGCATGGATGTGATGTCCTTAGGTTAGTTAGGTTTAAGTAGTTCAAAGCTCTAGGGGACTGATGACCGCAGCAGTTAAGTCCCATAGTGCTCAGAGACATTTGAACCATTGCACACCTCAATTTTTGTTGCGGTATCAGTCGCTCTCCTTCAAGTACTAAAGCAGGTTTCGCACCTACTTCCAAAGAACACTTTGCCAGTAAGTTATTCCAGGCTGTGTTGGCTGCCGTCACGCAGTTTCAGGCTGCTGCCAGCGGGCATGACTGTGGGGATGCGAGAGACGGCGAGCACGTCCCACGTGTCGCCCGATCGGTCCACTGCTGTGACCGACCCGGGTACTGCCGGCACTGAGGTTGACCCCTCACCCGTGGTCGAGTGGGAGATCATTCCAAAGTCTGGCAGGCAGCGAAGAACTTTCCGTGGGGCCGATCGTAACGCCTCCCCGCTTCGTTTGACGAACAGGTTTCGGGCGTTCTCTCTGGCTGACAATGTCTCTGAGCTGGATGCAGTCGTCTACCCCGTTCCAGACAAAGCTTTCCGGCCTGCAAGATGTGGGCATTCACAGAGGGTGGGTTTGCTGGTAGTTGGGAGCTCTAATGTTAGGGGCGTAATGGGGCCACTTAACAACATGGCTGCCAAGGATGGGAAGGAAGCCAGTGTGCACTCTGCGTGCATTCCCGGGGGGAGACCTTCCGGATGTGGAAAGGGTGCTTCCGAATGCCATGAAGAGTACAGGGTGCAGCCAACTGAAGGTGGTGACTCATGTCGGTAGCAATAACGTGTGTCGCTTTGAATCGGAGCAGATTCTGTCTGGTTTCGGGCGGCTGGCAGAAATGGTGAAGACTGCCCGTCTTGCTTCCGAGATTAAGGCGGAGCTCACCATCTCCAGCATCGTCGATAGAACCTACTGCGGTCCTTTGGTGCAGATCCAAGTGGAGGATCTTAATCATAGGCTCAGGCGGTTGTGTGACCGTATAGGCTGCAGATTCCTTGACTTGCGCCATCTGGTGGTGAGTTTCCGAGTTCCGCTTAATAGGTCAGGACTCCACTACACACAGGGAGCGGATACTCGGGTAGCGGGGGCTCTGTGGAAGGAACTGGGCGGTTTTTCACGTCACGGTCTCAGAGAACTACAGAAAGGGCGTCCGTCTGAAAGGAGACAGGTAAAACACAGTAAGTTAGTTGTAGAAACGATCGGTATTGTAGTTGTAAATTGTCGTAGCTGTGTTGGGAAAGAACCGGAGCTCCAAGCTCTTGAAGAAAGTACTGAACCTCAAATAGTTACAGGTACAGAAAGCTGGCTAGAGCCGATATTTTTTCAAACGATCGAACAGTGTTCAGAAAGGATAGATAAATACAGTAGGTGGTGGAGTATTTATTGCTGTTAGAAGGGGTTTGCCTTGTAGTGAAACTGAAGTAAATATCTCCTGCGAAGTACTATGGGTAGAGGTTATATTTGAAAGATGGAATGATTAATGTGATCGTTTTACCGACCCCCCCCCCCCCCCCCGACTAAGAAGACATAGTTGCTGAAACGTTCAAAGACAACTTGAGTCTCATTTCAAGTAGGTATCCCACTCATATAGTTACAGTCGGTGCTGACTCCAATCTACCCTCGATGTGTTCGAACAATCATACGTTTAAAGCCGGCGGCAGGCATAAAACGTCATCCGAAATTGTACTGAATGCTTTCTCAGAAATTATTTTGAACAGTTAGTTCATGAGCCCACTCGAGAGGTAAATGGTTGGCGAAAGCATACTTGACCTCTTAGCAGCAAATAATCATAGACAAATAGTGAGTATCGTGACGAATACAGGGATTAGCGACCACAACGCAGTTGCTTCTAGGCTGAATGCCGCAACACCTACAACCGTAAAAAAGAAACGCAAAGTATATCTATTTAAAAAAGCTGATAAAAATGCTCTTAACGCCGTTTTGAGAGACAGTCTTCACTTCTTCCGATCTAATCATGTAAGCGTAGAAAAATTGTGGAATGGTTTCTAAGAGATATTATTGACAGTTATTGAGAGATATATACCACATAAATTAATAAGTGATGATAATGATCGCACATGGTACGAAAAACATGACAGATAGCTATTGCAGAATCAGCGAAAAAAGCATGCCAAATTTAATAGAACCCAAAATGACCAAGACTGACAATGTTTTAGAGAAGTTAGAAATAGAGCACGTACTTCAATGCGTGATGCTTTTAATAATTTCCTCAACGAAACTCTGTCTCGAAATCTGGCAGAAAACCCAGATAACCTGGGCATACACAAAGCACACCAGTGGCAAGACGCAATCAATACCTTCACTGCGCGATAACAACGATGAAATCACTGATGGCAGTCCTACCAAAGCAAAATTGTTGAACACAGTTTTCCGAAACTCCTTCACCAAAGAAGACGAAGTAAATATTCCTGAATTCTAATCAAGAACAACTGACAAGATGAGAAATATAGAAGCGGATATCCTCGGGGTCGCAAAGCAGCTTAAATCACTTAATAAAGGCCAGACCTCCGGTCCAGATTGTGTACCAGTCACGTTCCTCTCAGTGTATGCTGATAAAATAGCTCCATATTTAGCAGTTATATACAACCGCTCACTCACAGAAAGATCCGTATTTAAAGACTTGAAAATTGCTCAAGTCACATCGATACCGAAAAAGGGAAGTAGGAGTAATCCGTTGAATTACAGGCCCGTATCACTAACGTCGATTTGCAGTAGGCTTTTGGAACATGTACTGTATTCGAACATTATGAAGTGCCTATAATAAAACGATTTATAGACTCATAGCACAGATTCAGAAAACACAACTAGCTCTTTATACACGTGAAGTAATGAGTGCTATCAACAGGGGATGTCAAACTAATTCCATATTTTTAGATTTCCAGAAAGCTTTCGACACTACTCCTTCTAACCAAACTGCGTGCCTACGGAATATCGCCTCAGTTATGCGACTGGATTCATGATTTCCTGTCAGAAAGGTCGCAGTTTGTAGTAATAGACGGAAAGTCATCGAATAAAATAGAAGCAATATCCGGCATTCTGCAAGAAAGTGTTATAGGCCCTCTATTGCTCCTGATCTATATTAACGTCATAGAAGACAATATGGGTAGCCGCCTCAGATTGTTTGCAGATGATGCTGTCATTTATCGTCATGTAAAGTCATCAGATGACCAAAACATATTGCAAAATGAATTAGATAATATTTCTGTATGCGACGAAAGTGGTAATTGACCCTGAATAAAGAAAAGTGTTCAGTTAATCACATGAGTACTAAAAGAAATCCACTAAATTTCGATTACGCGATAAGTCACACAAACCTGAATGCTGTAAATTCAACTAAATACTTAGGGATTACAATTACAAACAACTTAAAGTGAAACGATCACATAGACAATATTGTGGGTAGAGCAATCCAAAGACTGCGATTTATCGGCAGAACACCAAGCTTATCCCTAGTTGGATCTTCATCAAATGGGACTGACGGATGACATCGAAAAAGTACAAATAAGGGCGGCTCGTATTATCGCGAAATAGGGGAAATAGTGCCACATTCATGATACGTGAATTGGAGTGGCAGTCATTAAAAAAAGGCGTTTTTCATTTTGACAGGATCTTCTCATGAAATCTAAATCATCTGTTTTCTTCTTCGATTTCGAAAACATTCTGTTGGCACCCACCTACATAGTGGGAAATAATCAGCACTATAGAATAAGAGAAATCAGGGCTCTCACAAGAACATTTAAGGCCTCGTTTTCCCCGCGCGCCGTTCGAGAGTGGAATGGTAGAGAGACAGCTTGAAGGTGGTTCATTGAACCCTCTGCCATGAATAGCAGAGTAATCATGTAGACGTAGATGTATTTCTGTATGGCTGTTTTACACTCAGTGACAACAAAAAACTGAAGATCATCTTTGAAGAATTATATCCAATATAATAGAACTTAGACGTATCAGAAAATGTTCAAAAATGGTTCAAATGGCTCTGAGCACTATGGGACTTAACATCAGAGGTCATCAGCCCCCTAGAACATAAGACTACTTAAACCTAACTAACCTAAGGATATCACACATATCCATGCCCCAGGCAGGATTCGAAACCGGGACCGTAGCGGTCGCACGATTCCAGACTGAAGCGTCTAGAATACATACAGATTTTTATAATATTGTCAAATCTAATATCTTCTTTCGCAAGAAGACTGGACCTCATGAAGACAATTTAAGGACCGTAACTACGTAACAGTTTAAGACAAGATCCTATTGGATCCTTGGTTCCACAAAACCAATTACAGCGGATGAAGTCTCACCAGTCTAATAAGAATGCGTCTAAACCACTGGAATTTCCCAAGTCATTTGTACCGCCTCGGTTTTCTTGAGATACCATATCGTGAGCGTGGAAATTGAGCAGCTGATGACGCGAATCACCTCTCACATTAAGAATGCCGCAAAAAGAATTAATGAAGAATCTGTTACGGAAAAACATACTTTTTCCTGTGTCAGTTGTCAAATAACACTCTCTTGATATTGGGAGCAGTTGTCATCTACGTCCTGGTGATAAAAGATCCAAACAAAAGTTAACTGTTTATATAGTGAATTTTCAGAGTAAATAAAAAGACCTACATACTTCCATTGAAAAAAAGAAATGTAAAATCAGTAAATAAAAATCTATGATTGGACACATTAGCATAATTATTCTACATCTACATCTGCGTATATATTGCGCTAGCCACCAAGCGGCGTGTTGTGGAGGGCACTATTCGTGCCGAAGGCATATTGTCATTATGTCTGAACACAAAATACGTCCCATGATTCTATAAAAAATCGATGTCAGTGAAATTGGCCGGTAATTATGTGCATCCGATTTTCTACCCTATTTATAGATTGCTGTGACCTGGGCCTTCTTCCAGTCCCGTGGAACTTTCCGCTGTTCCAGTGATATCTGATAGATGATGGATAAGAATGGTGCTATATTTGTAGCATAGTCAACATAAAATCTTATGGGGATACCGTCTGGGACAGATGCCTTCCTGGCGCCTAAGGATCTTAACTGCTTTACAATCCCATATACACTAAACACTATGTCAGCCATCCCTGCGTTTCTTCGATAACTGAAATGGGGAATGGTGCTTCAAACCTCTACCGCAAACGAGTTTTTGAAAGCTACGTTTAGAATTCCGGTCTTCTGTTTATTACTCTCCGTTACATTACTCGTACTGTCAGCGAGAGAAGATATTGAATTATTTGTAGCGTTCATAGATTCTACATACGACCAAACTTTTTTGGGGTTATTTATAGAATATGCAGATAAAATATTGCTTTTAAATTCGTTAGAAGAATCTCTCATTGATCTTTTGACAGCTGCATTCATTTCGCATAATTTATGTTTGTCAGCGGGGCAGTGACTACGTTTGAAACATACTGACTGTTATTACGTGACCTGCTCACCATATTAATCAATCTTGATATCACCTCATTGGTTCACGGGTGTCGCGTCGGATAATGTTATGGAAGATGAAGATGACGACCAGCTGTCTCGTTGAAATATTGTGGTGCTTGCTCAACATTATCCGACGGACGCCCGTAAACCAATGAAGCAGTTACTACGTCGGGAAAGTATTAAACAGCTCAATATTGATATCATCTGTATGTACGTTATGAAAAGACGAACACGGGAGATCTCTCTATGACGAAAAGGCCGAAAACCAATAAAGAATTTAGTGATAATAATAATATTAATAATAATAATAATATGAATAGTAATAAAACGTTCAAAGTGTTCTGTGTAAGCAATAAGCAATATAATAACTGAGTACTACATCAAGAGGAGGCTGGTTTTTCGGTGAACTGTCGGAATCAAAATCCTACCATACACCATAGCCAGGTGAGTCGAATCGATGGCTGCATATCTTGCGCGATGGACTTCTCCCCAATACACAGGGCAGGCTCACTAAGCGCACCCGATGAATCACTCGGAGGAAAGTACAAGGTCTGTACCGAATATGGAAACACCGCGAAAAATGGAAACTTGAATATAAATGCAGGTTGCGCTGCCGTATTTCACCACGTACGGACCGAGATAGGTGGGGCTGTGGTTAGCGCCGGACTCACATTCGGGAGGACACGGTTCAAACCCGAGTCCGACCATCAATATTTAGGTTTTTCGATGATTCCTCTAAATCGTTCCAGGCAAATGCTGCTATGGTTCTTTTGAAATGGCACGGCCAACTTCCTTCCCCGTCCTTCCCTAACCCGATGAGACCGATGACCTCGCTGTCTGATCTCCTCCCCCAAAACAACCCAACAAGTCTTATCGCCTCATTTATATCGTCTTCTGTTTACTTCCCGCTCCTAGTATCTTACGGTATGAGTTCATTCCTCGAGGAATTCTTTTCTCCTGTAGTCTACCGCATAGCAGCTTCTCCAGAACCCTCCCTAAGGTAACTAGAAGAGAAATCGCTCTGTGGAACTTTCGAGCTAGGGAATCCTGTCTCAAGACAATCACATTTGCTTTCTATTCTAAATCTGGTATTCGGCTCTGCAATAAACGCACGCTGTAGATTTGGCATACGCATAGATTCATGTGCATATGAAGGGATTATAGAACTCAGCAGAGATGCCGCTAGGGCCAGGCGATTTATTCCGTCTGCGCGTTTTAGAACTGATAACATACACACATAAAAAAAAAAGTTTTGCATCAGCCCGTTTCTCAGAACTCCTGAAGACAGACGTTGACTGTGGATATCGTATCACAGACACAGTCCCTCTGACTGTTCAGAGATGTCACTAAACCCGCTCAAAGGTGTAAACAACCATGGTTGGGCAGCGACTATTAGACGGAGGGGGTGCGACAGCCGATCAGTTCCAGTCATTCGACCAACAAGGAGGTACACGGCTCGTGTTGTCTGTAGTTCAACCATGTCTATACAGTCAATACCGCGGTTCCATCGCGTCCGCATTGTAACTGTGTGCCAGGAAGGGCTCTCAACAAGGGAAGTGTCCAGGCGTCTGGTAGTGAACCAAAGCGATGTTCGGATATGGAAGAGATACATAGACACAGGAACTGTCGATGACATGCCTCACTCAGACCGCCCAAGGGCTACTACTGCAGTGGATGACATCTACCTTCGGATTATGGCTCGGAGGAACGTCCCCATATTGAATAATGCATTTTGTGCAGCCACAGGACGACGTGCTACGACTCAAATTGTGCCCCATAGGATGCACGATGCGCAACTTCACTCCCGACGTCCTTGCAGATGTCCATGTTTGCAACAACGACACCATGCAGCGCGGTATGTATGAGCCCAATAGAATGCCGACAGGACCTCTCGGGATTGGCATAGGTCTTCAACCAGAGAATCGTCGGAGACGTGTTTGGAAGCAACGGGGTCAGGCTGATCGCCTTAGACACACTGTCCAGTGAGTGCAACAAGGTGGAGGTTAAGAAACTTCCTGGCAGATTAACTGTGTGCCGGACCGAGGCCCGAACTCGGGACCTTTGCCTTTCGCGGGCAAGTGACCTACCAGCTGAGCTACCCAAGCACGACTCACACCCCGTCCTCACAGCTTTACTTCTGTCAATACCTCCTCTCCTACCGTCCAAACTTAACAGAAGCTTCTGCAAAGTTTGGAAGGTAGGAGACAAGGTATTGGCAGAAGTAAAACTGTGAGGAAGGGGCGTGAGTCGTACTTGGTCAGCTCACTTGGTAGAGCACTTGACCGTGAAAGGCAAAGGGACCGAATTCGAGTCTCACAGTTCGAGTCACACAGTTTTAATCTGCCAGGAAGTTTCATATCGGCGCACACTCCGCTGCTAAGTGAAAATCTCATTCAAAGTGGAGGTTCTTTGCTGTTTTGGGGTGGCGTTGTGTGAGGATGACATACGCCGCTGGTGGGCATGAAAGGAGCGTAACGGTTGTACGATACGTTAATGCTATACTACGACCGATAGTGCAACCATATCGGCAGCATATTGGCGAGGCATTCGTCTTCATGAATGAAAATTTGAGCACCCATCGTGCACATCTTGTGAATGACTTCCTTCCGTATAACGACATCGCTCGACAAAAGTGGCCAGCATGTTCTCCAGACATGAACCCTATCGCACATGCCTGGGATAGATTGAAAGTGGATGTTTATGGACGAGACGACGTGACCCACCAACCACTCTGAGGAATCTACGCCGAATTGCCGTTGAGGAATGGGACAAGCTGGACCACCAGTGCCTTGATGGACTTGTGGATAGTATGCCACGACGAATAGAGGCATGCATGAATGCAAGAGGACGTGCTACTGGGTATTAGAGGTACCGGTGTGTACAGCAATCTGGACCACCACCTTTGAAGTTCTCGCTGTATGGTGGTATAACGTGCAATGTATGGTAAAGAATTCTGATTGTGGGAGGTGGGGACGGTTCCTGTACATCTGATAGGATGGGCGTATAACAGGACGGATTTCATGGTCGGTGGTCAGATAAGGGAATGTGATTGAAGCTTCGTTGGAAGATATGGAGAGCGTGTAGCTTTGAGAGAATATGGTGCAGCGCGCAGAGCACCAGAAACAGTGAGCAGGGGGGAAATTAGAGAGTGGGTAGCGTCGAATGTATAAGTAACATAGGGTATTGGCAGGTGTTCAAGATGGAAGGGAAGGAAGGGGAATTTTGTAAGTTTGTAGAGGATGTGGGTGGAACAGGGTAAGCGGATTCTAAATACTAGGTAGCGTGCATGATGTTCGACGATCTGCACTGCATGATATAAGGAGGGAGGGACGGAAGCCCATACGACTTTAGCATAACAGAGGAGGGGGCGGATCAGTGATTTGTAAGTGTAGAGGAGTTTGAAAGTGTGCAATTCACATGTTCGGCCAATTAGTAGTTTTAGCAATTTTAGTCCGTTGTGTTTCTTTTGTTGAATCGTTAGAGGATGGGATTTCCACATTAGTCGGCGATCAAATTTTAGTCCGGAGTGTTCTAGTGCGATAGTTAACTGGATATGACGGTAGTAAATAGTAAGGTAGATGTCGTGGCGACGGAACCGGTAGGTGGCTCGGTCAGTAATTATTGCCTGGGTTTTAGTGAGATAGGCTCTAAGGAGCTACTGGTTTCACCAGGAGGTGAACTGTTTGGGATGGAGCTGGAGAGATCGTTGGGATTTCTGGAAGGTAGGGTCGAGGATGGGAAAAGTGGCGTCATCGGGATACTGGAGGAGATGTATATGGTAAGGGGGCTTTGGCACATTGGCGGTGTGGATGACGTACAAGAGGGGAGAGACAGAACGAAACCTTGGCCTACTGGACTTTGAGCAACCACTTAAACACATAGCACTAGGAGGAATATCTAAAAGTGCATGATCGATGTGGGCTAGTTCCCTCGATTGCAGCACCACCATTGTTGCTGAACGTGCTGTCTATGAGTGCCGATGGTGACCCTGATGGTGACTGCCAGCATTTAGCCTGTTACCAGATTCTGTCTGTTCAGCTCATTGTCCATGACATACAATGTACTAGCGAGGACTGTAAACAGGGTAGGAGTTCCTGCTGCCTTGGATCAGACTGTCGGTTGGCTGCGGGCGTTGCACTCTGAACATGAGAGACTGACAAACGGCCAGATCCTAGATCGAAGTTCATAGATCAGTGGGGTGACCAGTACTATGACCTGTACTCGACCACTTCTGGCCACCAC
Source organism: Schistocerca gregaria (assembly GCF_023897955.1). Lineage (NCBI taxonomy): Eukaryota > Metazoa > Arthropoda > Insecta > Orthoptera > Acrididae > Schistocerca > Schistocerca gregaria. The sequence continues at coordinate 746,759,941 of NC_064923.1, forward strand.
ATCTGCTGCCGCTGCCTCAGGGAGACATGCAAACTGCGAGCAAGATGTGGTATTTATGAAACTCAGATCCTTCACCTTTAAGCAAATCCCTCACAATGCCTCTGGCAGCGATGCCTTTTCCGGCATCATTTTCAACGCCGTGAGACCTCATTGGCATTGACAGGCACCTCTAAAACCCCTATCTTGTTGGAGGTTCTGACAGCGAATATGACAGTCCTGTCACAGTCGCCAACTGGCCACGTTTACTTCTACGCGCTATCATCAATATCAGGCCTCTTAATTACTCATAAGGTGCATAATGTATTGCTGGTTATTGGCATTTTCTAAAAGCGTTGGAAGTTCAGAATAATTTCCTTTCACTAGTGTATGACCGAGACAGCAACAATCTTAAAGGTTAAGGCCGTTTGTGGTCAAGTGTAGAAGCTCGTCACAGCTCACCATCAAATCGCATTGACAGATTTGTGTTGCTCTCAACAAAAAAAGGAAGCTCCCAAATGAAAATAATATCTGCAATCGTTTCATATTAGCTATAGTAATAAAATAGGTAAATGGTAAAAAGAGATATTGGGTATTACTGCATTTAGCCCTCTGTTAGATCACTACCGGTTTCATGACACTAGAAGCCACATCTTTAGGTGTATATCTGTTTAACAATAAATCCAGATTTTGCAGAGCAGGTTCTCATTTTTAATCTTATTAGTCCACAAAATTTTCAGGTTCCATCTGTTATACTACGTCTCAAATGTTTCACTTCATTTTTTTGCTTTTCCCGCAAATTACAATTCACTTCTGCACATTTCTCCGTGCCATACACACATTTTCATAAATTCTATTTCTACATTGAGGCCTACGTTCTCCCAGTTTCGTCAATGGGGGGATATTTTGCTTCCAAGATAGCAGATTTCCTTCAACTTCTCTACCACCTGATGCGCAGTTTTGGTGCTAAGTTTATCGTTAATCCCTCTTCTGCTGCTGTTAGTATATTTGTCTTTCTTTGTTTCTAGATCAAATTCTGTGCTCAATAGAATCTTTATGCTATTCAACAGTTATTACAACTCTTCTTACTTTCATAGTGGACAGCAAAGTTTTCCTTTAATCATTAGTAGCCATTCTTTCTGAATTTTAATCCCACTCCTAAGTTATTTATTTCTTTCATTTCTTCCTCGGTCTACAGGATGAAAAGTGGAGGAGAAACACTGCTTCCCCCCACTATGCTATTTTTTAACCAACCAACTTCTCTTTCTTCTTACATTTTTGTTCTTCCCCCTTGTTTCTGGTAGATGTAGCACCTTACTCATCTTTCCACACAGCATAAACCTACTTTTGTGCAATTTTCAAACATCTACACTACTTTACGTTATCTAGATCACTAAAACCTATGAATATTTCTGATTTCTATGTATTTTTATTGATATTTGCTCCCATTATAAAGCATAAAGTAAGGAATGTCTTTACCTTTAATAAAGCTAAACCTATCATAATCCACTATAAACCTGTTTTCCATCCTTCTGTATATTATTTTTGGCAGTGATCTTTTTGTAGATAGTATTTTATATGATACCGCAGGACTCAAGGAGGAAAATTATATACACAACTATGCAACTTAATGTTGCTTTGTTAAAAGAAAGACCCAGTGAGAAACATGTTATACATAGTTAATATATTCTGCAAAATTCATGATAAGTCAATACAGAAACCTTGTATCAAAAGTTTCATTTATACTACGTAAGCAATTCCAAATATATATATATAAAAATTAACACAGAAAATTGTTTCAAAGTATTTTTGCCTTTCTTGATATCATCAAATTTATGAGAATTATATTGAAATTACTTATCTTAATTTAATTTCATCTCATGTAGAATCAATAGCAAATCGAAGGATCACTTTGCACTGCTCACACTGTGTAAAAGTGAGGCCTCTGTAGCTTTCCAACTTGCATTTTGTCCTGTTCTTCTGAACATGGTTCATCGTTTCAGGGAAATGAAGCATCCTTGCTTGCTTCATCTACATTGGTCCTAGCGGAACGGGATGTTTTGATTTTTTTGTATCTTATGAACAATCTTCACCTCGAGTCCAGTTCTTGCTCCTCAGGTTCCATCAGTGAACTTGAGGTTTGGTGCAAACATATTAAATTTCTTACAATAGAAACGTTGAATTGATAGTATGACATTATATGTTAAATTATGCAATATTGTTGTGAAAATTCCTGGCAGATTAAACTGTGTGACGGACTGAGACTGTAACTCAGGAACTTTGCCTTTCACGGGCAAGTGTGTAAGTAGGCTGTTTAGATTTTATATTGGTAACTCCACGTACCGCACTGTATGAAAATCACTGTCTGTGCTGTGTGCAGTCTGTGGCTGGTTCGCATTGTTGTTTGCTATTGTAGTGTTGAGCAGCTGGATGTTAACAGCGCGTAGCATTGCGCAGTTGGAGGTGAGCCGCCAGCAGTGGTGGATGTGGGGAGAGAGATGGCGGAATTTTGAGAGCGGATGATCTGGACGTGTGTCCATCAGAGACAGTAAATTTGTAAGACTGGATGTCATGAATTGATATATATATATATATATATATATATATATATATATATATATATATATATATATATAATGACTTTTGAACACTATTAAGGTAAATACATTGTTTGTTCTCTATCAAAATCTTTCGTTTACTAACTATGCCTATCAGTAGTTAGTGACTTCAGTAGTTAGAGCCTTTTATTTATCTGGCAGTAAGGGCGCTTGCTGTATTGCAGTACGAGTAACGAAGATTTTTGTGAGGTAAGTGATTTGTGAAACGTATACGTTAATGTTAGTCAGGGCCATTCTTTTGTAGGGATTATTGAAAGTCAGATTCCGTTGCGCTAAAAATATTGTGTATCTGTTTAGTGTTGATAAGAGTACGTAAAGAACGAAATGTCTGAGTACGTTCAGTTCTGCTCAGCTGTTTGAAAATCAAATAATGTAAGACGTTTATTAGCACAGTAATTGATTAATTTTTCTAAGGGGACGTTTCATACCTATTCTGATCAACACTAAACTGACACACAATGTTTTTAGCGCAACGCAGCCTGAAGCCCTACAAAAGAATGGCCCTGACTAACATTAACCTATACCTTTCACAAATCACTTACCTCATAAAAATCTTAGTAACTCGAACTACACTCCTGGAAATGGAAAAAAGAACACATTGACACCGATGTGTCAGACCCACCATACTTGCTCCGGACACTGCCAGAGGGCTGTACAAGCAATGATCACACGCACGGCACAGCGGACACACCAGGAACCGCAGTGTTGGCCGTCGAATGGCGCTAGCTGCGCAGCATTTGTGCACCGCCGCCGTCAGTGTCAGCCAGTTTGCCGTGGCATACGGAGCTCCATCGCAGTCTTTAACACTGCTAGCATGCCGCGACAGCATGGACGTGAACCGTATGTGCAGTTGACGGACATTGAGCGAGGGCGTATAGTGGGCATGTGGGAGGCCGGGTGAACGTACCGCCGAATTGCTCAACCCGTGAGGCGTGAGGTCTCCACAGTACATCGATGTTGACGCCAGTAGTCGGCGGGAGGTGCACTTGCCCGTCGACCTGGAACCGGACCGCAGCGACGCACGGATGCACGCCAAGACCGTAGGATCCTACGCAGTGCCGTAGGGGACCGCACCGCCACTTCCCAGCAAATTAGGGACACTGTTGCTCCTGGGGTATCGGCGAGGACCATTCGCAACCGTCTCGATGAAGCTGGGCTACGGTCCCGCACACCGTTAGGCCGTCTTCCGCTCACGCCCCAACATCGTGCAGCCCGCCTCCAGTGGTGTCGCCATAGACGTGAATGGAGGGACGAATGGAGACGTGTCGTCTTCAGCGATGAGAGTCGCTTCTGCCTTGGTGCCAATGATGGTCGTATGCGTCTTTGGCGCCGTGCAGGTGAGCGCCACAATCAGGACTGCATACGACCGAGGCACACAGGGCCAACACCCGGCATCATGGTGTGGGGAGCGATCTCCTACACTGGCCGTACACCTCTGGTGATCGGCGAGGGGACACTGAATAGAGCACGGTACATCCAAACCGTCATCGAACCCATCGTTCTACCATTCCTAGATCGGCAAGGGAACTTGCTGTTCCAACAGGACAATGCACGTCCGCATGTATCCCGTGCCACCGAACGTGCTCTAGAAGGTGTAAGTCAACTACCCTGGCCAGCAAGATCTCCGGATCTGTCCCCCATTGAGCATGTTTGGGACTGGATGAAGCGTCGTCTCACGCGGTCTGCACGTCCAGCACGAACGCTGGTCCAACTGAGGCGCCAGGTGGAAATGGCATGGCAAGCCGTTCCACAGGACTACATCCAGCATCTCTACGATCGTCTCCATGGGAGAATAGCAGCCTGCATTGCTGCGAAAGGTGGATATACACTGTACTAGTGCCGACATTGTGCATGCTCTGTTGCCTGTGTCTATGTGCCTGTGGTTCTGTCAGTGTGATCATGTGATGTATCTGACCCCAGGAATGTGTCAATAAAGTTTCCCCTTCCTCGGACAATGAATTCACGGTGTTCTTATTTCAATTTCCAGGAGTGTACTTCAATACAGCGAGCGCCACTTCTGCCATCTAAATAAAAGACTCTAACCACTGAAGTCACTAACTACTGATAGGCATAGTTAGCAAATGAAATTTCATGACATCCAGTCTTACAAATTTACTGTCTCTGATGGACACACGTCCAGATCATCCGCTCTCAAAATTCCGCCATCTCTCTCCCCACATCCACCACTGCTGGCGGCTCACCTCCAACTGCGCAATGCTACGCGCTGTTAACATCCAGCTGCCCAACACTACAATAGCAAACAACAATGCGAACCAGTCAGAGACTGCACCAGCACAGCCAGTGATTTTCATAGCGAGCGCTACGTGGTGTTACCAATATAAAACCTAGACAGCCTATTTACAAGTGCTCTACAAACTTTTTTTAAAAATAGAAACAGTTCCAGCAGTTCAGCTTAGATCTGCCTTCAGCAGTTTGGTAACCAGGGCATGAAATTGGCAAGAGATGAATGGTGGTCACTTTCAAAATCTGTTATGGTTAGGTTACTACTGTATTTCCTTTCCTCTGTTGTGTTTCATTGGACCACTTTTATTTGCCCCACTTTGAATATGTGTATATTGGGTAAGACTCATTTCAGAAGACAATGGGAAATGGAAACGAGCGTTTGGCGTCATTGGCCGGGAGTTCCCTACGGGGCAGGTCCGGCCGCCTCGGTGCAGCTCTTATTACATTCGACGGCACATTGGGCGACCTGCATGCCGGGTGTGGATGAAATGATGATGAAGACAACACAACAGCCAGTCCCTGAGCGGAGAAAATCCCCGACCCAGCCGGGAATCGAACACGGGCCCCTTAGGACGGCAGTCCGTCATGCTGACAATTCAGCTATCTTTTTTTTTAAAATTAAACAATCATATAAATAACATAAGCACAAAAATAAAATAATGAAGTTCTGGAATGGTTTCAACGCAAATTATGTCCCACAACAGACTGAAGAACACATGTCGATATACTTAGTGCCGTATTTAAGCTTATATAACATAACAAAAATTTTAAATTGACAGGAGCATCTTCAGTCCAGACAGAGACATAAAACTAAAACGCAAACACATTAAAGAGAATTACAAAAAAAATATAATTGACTGTATTAACTAGAATTGCAGTTCTATCAATTTATTCACAACCGTCCAAATTCATCACATAAAGACATTTGGAGCATACAAATTAATAACAAAGACGTGCACAGGCAACATAAATTAAGGTAAACGTCATAATGAAGGTAACAAACACCGTTGAGAAGTTGGGAGTAGTTCTAGGAACAGGTGTAACCCCTATTATTCGTTGTGAATTTTGTCCGCTACATCGTCGTGCATGTGATTTGTGTCCTTAGCGGCGTCGATAATTACACTTCGCCTTGTGTTTCAAACATTATGTCGAACATATTACCAAATATCGTCCTGACATTTGGGTAACGTTTCATCTTCCAACGTGCTGTTCTCATATAAGCCTTGAAACTAACGAGATTATCTTCACTATTGTGGATGATGATATATGTCACGAACTGTCCTAACAGCCAGATCGCTGTGTTGTTCTTGGTAGCGGGAAAATGTTTCGTGTCCGGCCAGAGCAGGACGTCGGTGCAGTGGCTGGCTTGGGTGCTGCGGGTAATCACTCCCAGCCTCTGCTGCACCCATTTCCAGCTAATGAGATGACCGCCACAAGTGAAGCGATGGCGTAAGGTGTCGACCAGGCCACAGCGGACGCATTTATCACTGTCCCTTAAACCGATTCCATGCAACCTTTCATTAGTGGGAATAACATGGTTTACTACTTTATACCATGTGGATGCCACCTCAGCAGTGTGGACGGTTAAACTTATGTTGTCCCAAACTGATTTCCAATGATCAGTCCCATAGAACATAGAACTTCATAAACCAAACTAACCTAAGGACATCACACACACCTATGCCCGAAGGAGGATTCGAGCCTGCGACCGTAGCAGTCGCGCGGTTCCAGACTGTAGCACCTAGAACCACTCGGCCACCCCGGCCGGCTAAATTCAATAGGATTCTGGATTATTGGAGATGTCCACCTTTTTAATAACAGCTGCGTCGTCGGTAAATCCTGCATGACACAGTTTCCATTTATAAAGCTTAATTCAAGAGAAAACTGCTTGGCACGTCGTAATTTGTAATGCATTTTACCTACATCAATGGGTGGGTGCATGTCAGTTGGTTGTAAGCTTCGGAAAAGCCAACTTGTTACGTTGAGAAGTTCCTTGTCCAACAAGTGGGTGATTCATTTAATATATAATGCCGTACACTTACGGTTAATGTCAGGCATGTTGAGTCCGCCGGCCTGTGTGGAAGACGTCAGTGTGGTGCATTTCATTTTAAACAGATGCCCTTGCCAGATAAATATATTAGAGATTTTCATCACGTGTTTGGCCTGCATCTTGGGGACTGGAAATATTTGCGCCGTATAGTACGCTTTTCTGAATATATGACTGCTGAGGAGTCGTATGCGTTAGAGAATGTCAACGGACAGCCAACTATTTCCATAGATGGCAACTTGCATAATATTGGTGACCTGCTTCCAATCTTTTGCATTCATTTTTACCGGGCATTTGTCGATAATCATACCCAGAGTGGTGTCGGCTTCGACACGCTTTGCCCAAGGTATAATAACTGCGTCGAATCCTCGAATGTTGACAAAAGTGCGTTTATCGGCGTTTATTTTAGCACCGGAAGCACTCGTCTGCCTCTGTCTTGAGGGTTGATACGTCTCCGTCGTTGCGAAGTAACACTCGAACGTCGTCGGCGTAAGCACGAACCAAGAAGGACGTCCCGGCGATCGACAATTTTGCATGTTTGTCATGAATGGAGCGTAAGACTGGTTCGAGCGATAATACAAATAACATCATGGAGCCAGGCCTCTCCTGCGGCACTCCTCTTTGGACCTCGATGGGCTGAGTAAGCTGTCCATTTACGCTGACTTTGGTTGTAATGGCCGTGACGAAATGTTGTACGACATTAATAACCCGTTGATCAAAACCACGCCGCTGCAGTAGCTGTAGGAGGTACTCTTGGCGGAAGCGATCAAATGCCTTGCAAAAGTCGATAAACAGCAATACGAGATTCACGTTAGTGACTGACGCTATGGCTATTACATCTCTATATTCCGAAAGGGAAGCATTTTTGATGGTTGTGAATGACTTTCTTCATTAATGGAAACAATCTGCAGTGGAGCGCTGTGGAATATGTTTTGTAATCAAAAACTGAGTAAAGTAATCGGTCGTCAGTTATCTAAGGTTTTTCGGTGCATGATTTTTGGTATCAATACCATTCATCCTTCCTTCATTTCGGCCGGCACGTCACTCCCTTGCATCACTTCGTTGAGAACATCTGTAAATGCGTATCCGATTACGGGGCAGAAACGCACATAAAATTCCCGCAGCAATCTATCAGGGCCAAGGTATTTATTTGATGGTGAGCCAGAATTAAGTTCAAGGACTTCGTTGGGAGCAAAATCGTGTACGATCGCCGAGTTCTCCGCAGGCGTGACTTTGGGGGGCAGGGCACGCAAGATCTCGTCGCCGTCATCACAATGTGTATCACATTGCGAGTACAGCTCGGTGAAGTAATGGTAAACTGCAGTAAGAATATCACTATGTCGGATCAAACAGGGTCCATCACATGTGTGCAGCTCCCCGATAAAAGCTCGCTTGCGATGGGCACGATGTTTTATGAAGTGACGCAGTGATGCAAGTTCTTCCTCTTGAAGCGATTTTGCTTTAGATCTGATCTTCAGTCCTTCAATCTGCATTCGCTTTATGCGTATAAGTTTCGCCTTTATTTCTTTGATGGTCGCCAGCTGCGTGTTGTTGTTGGTTGGTAACGTAGTCGCATATAACTCTTGCAAATCTGTCTGGTAAAAATCAATCATGCATTTGACATCTTGCGCCCGTCGCCAACTTTAGTTTTTTAAGGATAACCGCCTCCCCCCATGAACCATGGACCTTGCCGTTGGTGGGGAGGCTTGCGTGCCTCAGCGATACAGATGGCCGTACCGTAGGTGCAACCACAACGGAGGGGTATCTGTTGAGAGGCCAGACAAACGTGTGGTTCCTGAAGAGGGGCAGCAGCCTTTTCAGTAGTTGCAGGGGCAACAGTCTGGATGATTGACTGATCTGGCCTTGCAACATTAACCAAAACGGCCTTGCTGTGCTGGTACTGCGAACGGCTGAATGCAAGGGGAAACTACAGCCGTAATTTTTCCCGAGGACATGCAGCTTTACTGTATGATTAAATGATGATGGCATCCTCTTGGGTAAAATATTCCGGAGGTAAAATAGTCCCCCATTCGGATCTCCGGGCGGGGACTACTCAGGAGGATGTCGTTATCAGGAGAAAGAAAACTGGCGTTCTACGGATCGGAGCGTGGAATGTCAGATCCCTTAATCGGGCAGGTAGGTTAGAAAATTTAAAAAGGGAAATGGATAGGTTAAAGTTAGATATAGTGGGAATTAGTGAAGTTCGGTGGCAGGAGGAACAAGACTTCTGGTCAGGTGACTACAGGGTTATAAACACAAAATCAAATAGGGGTAATGCAGGAGTAGGTTTAATAATGAATAGGAAAATAGGAATGCGGGTAAGCTACTACAAACAGCATAGTGAACGCATTATTGTGGCCAAGATAGATACGAAGCCCACACCTACTACAGTAGTACAAGTTTATATGCCAACTAGCTCTGCAGATGATGAACAAATTGAAGAAATGTACGATGAAATAAAAGAAATTATTCAGATAGTGAAGGGAGACGAAAATTTAATAGTAATGGGTGACTGGAATTCGAGTGTAGGAAAAGGGAGAGAAGGAAACATAGTAGGTGAATATGGATTGGGGCTAAGAAATGAAAGAGGAAGCCGCCTAGTAGAATTTTGCACAGAGCACAACTTAATCATAGCTAACACTTGGTTTAAGAATCATGAAAGAAGGTTGTATACGTGGAAGAACCCTGGAGATACTAAAAGGTATCAGATAGATTATATAATGGTAAGACAGAGATTTAGGAACCAGGTTTTAAGTTGTAAGACATTTCCAGGGGCAGATGTGGACTCTGACCACAATCTATTGGTTATGACCTGTAGATTAAAACTGAAGAAACTGCAAAAATGTGGGAAATTAAGGAGATGGGACCTGGATAAACTGAAAGAACCAGAGGTTGTACAGAGTTTCAGGGAGAGGATAAGGGAACAATTGACAGGAATAGGGGAAAGAAATACAGTAGAAGAAGAATGGGTAGCTCTGAGGGATGAAGTAGTGAAGGGAGCAGAGGATAAAGTAGGTACAAAGACGAGGGCTGCTAGAAATCCTTGGGTAACAGAAGAAATATTGAATTTAATTGATGAAAGGAGAAAATATAAAAATGCAGTAAATGAAGCAGGCAAAAAGGAATACAAACGTCTCAAAAATGAGATCGACAGGAAGTGCAAAATGGCTAAACAGGGATGGCTAGAGGACAAATGTAAGGATGTAGAAGCTTATCTCACTAGGGGTAAGATAGATACTGCCTACAGGAAAATTAAAGAGACCTTTGGAGAGAAGAGAACCATGTGTATGAATATCAAGAGCTCAGATGGCAACCCAGTTCTAAGCAAAGAAGGGAAGGCAGAAAGGTGGAAGGAGTATATAGAAGGTTTATACAAGGGCGATGTACTTGAGGACAATATTATGGAAATGGAAGAGGATGTAGATGAAGACGAAATGGGAGATACGATACTGCGTGAAGAGTTTGACAGAGCACTGAAAGACCTGAGTCGAAACAAGGCCCCCGGAGTAGACAACATTCCATTAGAACTATTGACGGCCTTGGGAGAACCAGTCCTGACAAAACTCTACCAGCTGGTGAGCAAGATGTATGAGACAGGCGAAATACCCTCAGACTTCAAGAAGAATATAATAATTCCAATCCCAAAGAAAGCAGGTGCTGACAGATGTGAAAATTACCGAACTATCAGTTTAATAAGCCACGGCTGCAAAATACTAACGCGAATTCTTTACAGACGAATGGAAAAACTGGTAGATGCAGACCTCGGGGAGGATCAGTTTGGATTCCGTCGAAATGTTGGAACACGTGAGGCAATACTGACCTTACGACTTATCTTAGAAGAAAGATTAAGAAAAGGCAAACCTACGTTTCTAGCATTTGTAGACTTAGAGAAAGCTTTTGACAATGTTGACTGGAATACTTTTTTTCAAATTCTAAAGGTGGCAGGGGTAAAATACAGGGAGCGAAAGGCTATTTATAATTTGTACAGAAACCAGATGGCAGTAATAAGAGTCGAGGGGCATGAAAGGGAAGCAGTGGTTGGGAAAGGAGTGAGACAGGGTTGTAGCCTCTCCCCGATGTTATTCAATCTGTATATTGAGCAAGCAGTAAAGGAAACAAAAGAAAAATTTGGAGTAGGTATTAAAATTCATGGAGACGAAGTAAAAACTTTGAGGTTCGCCGATGACATTGTAATTCTGTCAGAGACGGCAAAGGACTCGGAAGAGCAGTTGAACGGAATGGACAGTGTCTTGAAAGGAGGATATAAGATGAACATTAACAAAAGCAAAACGAGGATAATGGAATGTAGTCAAATTAAATCGGGTGATGCTGAGGGAATTAGATTAGGGAATGAGACACTTAAAGTAGTAAAGGAGTTTTGCTATTTAGGAAGTAAAATAACTGATGATGGTCGAAGTAGAGAGGATATAAAATGTAGACTGGCAATGGCAAGGAAAGCGTTTCTGAAGAAGAGAAATTTGTTAACATCGAATATAGATTTATGTATCAGGAAGTCGTTTCTGAAAGTATTTGTTTGGAGTGTAGCCATGTATGGAAGTGAAACATGGACGATAACTAGTTTGGACAAGAAGAGAATAGAAGCTTTCGAAATGTGGTGTTACAGAAGAATACTGAAGATAAGGTGGATAGATCACGTAACTAATGAGGAGGTATTGAATAGGATTGGGGAGAAGAGAAGTTTGTGGCACAACTTGACTAGAAGAAGGGATCGGTTGGTAGGACATGTTTTGAGGCATCAAGGGATCACAAATTTAGCATTGGAGGGCAGCGTGGAGGGTAAAAATCGTAGAGGGAGACCGAGAGATCAGTACACTAAGCAGATTCAGAAGGATGTAGGTTGCAGTAGGTACTGGGAGATGAAGCAGCTTGCACAGGATAGAGTAGCATGGAGAGCTGCATCAAACCAGTCTCAGGACTGAAGACAACAACAACAACAACAAGGATAACCGCATTTTCCGTTTGACCACAACATTCCACCAGGCTATCTCGCTCGGATATCTGCTTCATTGCTTGAGACAAGCCGCCCATGTCGTGGGGATGACATCTAGTAGCGCGGAATCGGCGAGAATAGAAACATTTAGGCTCCACGGAATAATATGCCATTTAGTATGCTGTTTGGCCACATTTATCGTGACACAGAGGGCGCAGTTGTCGGAGAAACTAGCCGGAATGACATCGGCGCCCAGAACATGTTGGCAAATGTTCTCAGAGATGTACAAACGATCTAGACGGCTACATGCGGTGGAGGGCAGGTACGTCTACTTTACTAGGGTAGGAAAGTTTAGTTTTCACGCATCCTTCAGCTGCAGGTGACGCACTAGATCATGTACTTCCCTACAGTAATTACGAGGGGCATTCAAGTTCTAAGGCCTCCGATTTGTTCTAATTAACTACTCACCCGTAATCGATGAAACTGGCGTTACTTCTCGACATAATCGCCCTGCAGACGTACACATTTCTCATAACGCTGACGCCATGATTCCATGGCAGCGTCGAAGGCTTCTTTAGGAGTCTGTTTTGACCACTGGAAAATCGCTGAGGCAATAGCAGCACGGCTGGTGAATGTGCGGCCACGGAGAGTGTCTTTCATTGTTGGAAAAAGCCAAAAGTCACTAGGAGCCAGGTCAGGTGAGTAGGGAGCGTGAAGAATCACTTCAAAGTTGTTATCGCGAAGAAACTGTTGCGTAACGTTAGCTCGATGTGCGGGTGCGTTGTCTTGGTGAAACAGCACACGCGCAGCCCTTCCCGGATGTTTTTGTTGCAGTGCAGGAAGGAATTTTTTCTTCAAAACGTTTTCGTAGGATGCACCTGTTACCGTAGTGTCCTTTGGAACGCAGTGGGTAAGGATTACGCCCTCGCTGTTTCAGAACATGGACACCATCATTTTTTCAGCACTGGCGGTTACCCGAATTTTTTTTGGTGGCGGTGAATCTGAGTGCTTCCGTTGAGCTGACTGGCGCTTTGTTTCTGGAATGAAAAATGGCATCCACGGCTCATCCATTGTCACAACCGACGAAAAGAAAGTCCCATTCATGCTGTCACTGCGCGTCAACATTGCTTGGCAACATGCCACACGGGCAGCCGTGTGGTCGTCCGTCAGCATTCGTGGCACCCACCTGGATGACACTTTTCGCATTTTCAGGTCGTCATGCAGGATTGTGTGCACAGAACCCACAGAAATGCCAACTCTGGAGGCGATCTGTTCAACAGTCATTCGGCCATCCCCCAAAACAAATCTCTCCACTTTCTCGATCATGTCGTCAGACCGGCTTGTGCGAGCCCGAGGTTCTTTCGGTTTGTCGTCACACGATGTTCTGCCTTCATTAAACTGTTGCACCCACGAAAGCACTTTCGACACATCCATAACTCCATCACCACATGTCTCCTTCAACTGTCGATGAATTTCAATTGGTTTCACACCACGCAAATTCAGAAAACGAATGATTGCTCGCAGTTGAAGTAAGGAAAACGTCCCCATTTTAAGTATTTAAAACAGTTCTCATTCTCGCCACTGGCGGTAAAATTCCATCTGCCGTACGGTGCTGCCATCTCTGGGACGTATTGACAATGAACGCGGCCTCATTTTAAAACAATGCGCATGTTTCTATCTCTTTCCAGTGCGGAGAAAAAAAATCGGAGGCCTTAGAACTTGAATGCACCTCGTAAAGCTTGGCGATTGATCTCTCCTGGGAATGACACAGCTAAAATCACCACTAATTATCAATAGGGTTGGTTTGCGGCGTAACAAGTATATGTTGTCTTGTTTAAAGAAGTTAGCTCTTTCTGATTTTAGAGTCGTTCCAGATGGAGCATAGATATTGACGAGGGTGACGTCAAAAGTTTGCGAAGCTATGCCTCTAATGGAGTCCAATATTTCGATATTGCTCACTGGGATTCCGTCTCGTGATAGAATGGCCGTACCCATACCCTCGTCCGCCGCTGTGTTTACTATTGTTGCAAATCCTGATACATGAAAACTTAAAATAGACACTTCCTGTAACAGAGCTATATCAGCCTCGGAGTCATGGATAAACTGCCGTAGCAGTGCTGATTTTCAATCTGTCCTAAGTCTATTAATGTTCAAGGGCAGAAACGTATAAGATTGACTCGTGATCGTCAGAGACGAGTCGGTGTTGAGAAGTGGTGGATGCCCACTAGATCTCACCATCGGACTTCGAACCTACATCCGCAGGTTTTGTACCAGTTTTAGCGCTGACTTTACTTTTTGACTTACTTCCAGCTTCGGAGTCATTTGGTTGTTATTTTTCCGTCGTACAGTCGTCCGAAGTGCCCCAGAAAACAGCGGGGTTGGCGATTCATTGCTGTTAGTAGCATGTGAAAGTCCTTGCTTCTAAACTGGTGACGGCAAGTTAGAAGACGCGTCTTCATTATGCTCACTGTGTTTGTTTGGAGCCGCACTGGATGTTTGTGTACATCTTTCCGGCTCCTTGCGTTGGTTGGAAGCACTTCCGAGGTGGCGGCTGTTTATGTTATGCTCTAGAACGCGTGCATCATCCTCTGTGTTTACGATTAGCATGTAACTGACTGCCGCCTCTTGTGTGTTGACCACCTGTGGCGAGTCGACAAACGGCATCGGAACGGAATGCTGTAAACACTCGACTGCACTCGTGTTGACAGTTTCAGCGTCGGGAGTTTCACTGTGAATTTGGCGGTTCGTATCTGAGCCGTCCGCCACATGCGTGTCCTGTGTGGAGGCCCGTGGCTCCGCGTCATCGGTTTGATTTTTTACTACCTGGTCGCCGGAGGCACTACCGTCACTTATAGTACGTCGTCGTTTGTTATCCACAGATAATGCAACACCGGCAGCTAAGGGGTGGCTGGCCACGGTTTTCTGAGGTAATGGTGGGAAGGTGTCGTTACCGAGATCGTCCTTCTCTGGCACAGACGCACGTTGTTGTGAGTCAATCACAGAAAGCGTCTGATTTTGGGTTAGGACATCAGCCAATCTTGATCTCTGTCGTTGTTGCAGATTGTTTCGAAGTTCGAAAAGGCGCCGTGGGCAATCATCTCGTAAATGGCTACTCGTGTTACAGATAAAACGCGTGCCTACTTGTCCATCGTAAATGACATTAGCATTATAGCCACAAACCATTATATCTGTCGGACGTCACCGTATTTGGCAAGGACATCTCTAAGAAAACGATTCTCAATCTCAGGTGGCGAACTGAACACTCGCACTTGTTTATATTCGATGTCAGCGTTAGTTATTGAAACTGTACTCACCGACTGATCACGATGGTGAAACTCTACCTTCCCACCACTATTCATCAAAATTTTCTCCAGTTGTATCTGATCTAAGAATTTCACAAAGAAACAGTATTCCGAAATGTCATAATATGCTGTGTGGACCTGGTCGGACGTGATGCCAATAATATCTACTTTCGGGTCATGCGTTTCTAGAGAACTCGGTTGCACATCCCTGGAAGATTTCTCAAATGCAAAACACGGGGTATTTTTACGGGGTACACTGGGAGCCATAACTGCACTATATGAGCGGCCGAGACCGCTGTGAGTGAATTAAGAAGCTTGTGTACGACGGTAGTGAAGAAGCACTGAGAATATCACAGGTCACAATCCAAGAATTTCTATAAATACTCCTTGCGGCGCTACAACTACGAGGAAGTACCGACACGCCCGGTCGCTGTCGTGTCCCAAGCAAAACTGACCAGCTGAGCTACCAAAGCACGACTCACGCCCCGTCCTCACAGCTACAATCCTGCCAGTAGCTCGTCTCCTACTTTTCAAACTTCACAGAAGCTCTTCTGGCAGAACTGAAGCTGTGAGGACGGGGCGTGAGTCGTGCTTTGGTAGCTCAGTTGGTAGAACACTTTCCTGCGAAAGGTAAAGGTTCCGAGTTCAACTCTCGGTCCGGCACACAGTTTTAATGTGCCAGAAAGTTTCATATCAGCGCACACTCAGCTGCAGAGTGAAAATTTCACTCTGGAATATTAAGCAAAACATCTGTGAACATAAGTTAATAATTTCTCTGGGAATAAATCACAAAGTTACAACACTGACTCCCACATCTAAGTTCTCAGAAGGGGGCACTTTTTCAGAGTGAATTTCTTTCCGTTTTCCTTTATACACAAAGAACTCAAGAGATATGCCGTTGTGTTTGTCCATTAAAAAGTTCTTCAAATAGTCTGGGCTGTATTTTCCCTTTACATAAGGTGGCCGCTGTTGTCAAATGGTTCTAGGTGCCGTAGTCTGAAACAGCACGACTGCTACGGACGTTGGTTCGAATCCTGCCTCGGCATGGATGTATGCGATGTCTGTAGGTTAGTTAGGTTTAAGTAATTCTAAGTTCCAGGGGACTGATGACCTCAGATGTTAAGTCCCATTGTGCTCAGAGCCATTTGAACCATTGGAATCCTCTTCATGCTATTCCGTTTTGACTTGTCCATGAAATCTAATACGTTCCTGAGAGTCTTCAACATTTGTTTTGCTTTCCAAAAGTGGTATTGCTTTAGCTGTTCGTTAACAGCATTTTTGTCAACTAATTTTAGAGCCTTCTTCAGTTGATAAAACCAGTCTCCTGAAACACTGTCTGCAATCAGTAGGTACTTAGTTTTCCTCTACCAGCACCTAAAAGTGCTGCAACAATATTCCTCTGTCTTGAATTTTAGGAAAAAGCATACCTTCTTCTGCTGCTGCATTTTGTTCACTTTGCTTTCTGTGCATGGAAGCGTGATCCTCAATATCAGACTCATCAAACTCTACGTCAGCCTCATCTGGATTAAATCTGTAGACGAACTCGGTGACCGCTTCATCAGTCAAACCTGGGAATCAAATGGGAAACATATATAACCTCACTTCCACTGGCTTGGACACAATCAGTATTGAGTCCCTAAGTGTGGTATATGATATCGAAAAGTTTTATCTTATAAACACTGTATAGTTTTAGTTTATAGTTCGCTATTAACTGAAAAATGTCTGTGCAGCTTTAACAAATTTTTGAAGCATGTGAAAGCACATGTAATTAGAAAAAGATGCGTCTTTGCCTTGATTTCGTCGAGACATGCTGTACAGTTACAGAATCCTGATTTTCAAATCAGTGTTGCCACCTCGTGACGCTTGGCAGAACGACAAACAAGTGTGCTGCAGAAAGCATGATGCTTACTGTATATGGCACCACAGGCTGGAAAACATTCACCTGTGTACACGCCTAATTGATAAATAAAATTTTGAGGGATTGTATGATACCTGGCGTTGAAGAGTATAAAGTGTGCCTGTGTGGCTTCAATGTGCAACATTAAAAATGTAAATTCCACTAAAGTAGGAAATTATCACCATTTTCATTGTGACGATAATATAAAAAGATAAAGGAAAATTTAAACTTAGCCCTGCTTTTGTTTTGCAAAGGTTTTCATCCATAAAGGAAATTAGAAGAAATTTATTGTCAGCATATGTATGATTGTTGCATGTAATAGCAATGAAATTCTCTGGTCACATCAACTCAGTATCGTACTTCATTTAGTACTGTAGGTGGTAGTGGCTGGTACTTTAAACTGAGTAAAAATAACTCTGGAAAACTGTTTTAAGGAAAGTGAACCACTAATGCGAGACATGGAAACAAATAAAAGAATCAAAAGGCAAGAAGAGGATATCTAAATTGCTCTACAGATTCGAGAGCTTTCAGAGAGAGACAAGCAATTTGATGAAATGTTACGTGGTGATGAGAAAAGTTCCTGGCAAAAGTTTCAAAATGGTTTGTTTCAATTTCTTACTCAATAAAACAGCATAAAAGTACATGGAACATGTGAGTGAACTATTATCATCTTATGACTTGACGTTAACATTGTCTGTAATACAGCTCCCTCATATCTACCTCTACTTCTTGCTTTAAAATTGTGGAGCAATTCGTGGTGAATATGCCGAGCAATTTCATTAGACTGCTGCAGTCACAGCAGAGGAAAGGTACACACTGAAGTTTCTTCCTGCTGTCCTGGTAATTTACTACTGAACTGTTGCTAGGGACGCTCCAGACGTAATTTAAAAGCGATGAACTAAGCACGTTTATAGTTTGATCAAAAATTCTCCGAAATATCAGGTCAGAATATTAAAGATAGAAAATCGTTGACAGTACTGTATATTATGTACCATGTCATTAGTTACTGTTATTTACTTTATTCAGTGTAATAAAATGAAATTTTTATGAATTTGCGACAATTTCTGTAAGGAAATATATAACAAACGCAGAAAATTCTTCTTTATCTTGTAGTTTAATTTACAAATTTTACCACTGCTGATGTTTCATATTACTGGAGTGATTTTTGACCTCATAGATTCACAATTATTGACAATATTTCCATGTATTAAACATGTATAGGGTATGCTGCTAGTTAAATAAATATGTGTATTGATATAAAACAGAGCATCCATTTCTGAAGCTGGAGCTATGTAATTCTTTTATTGCTCGTTTTTCATCAAATTGCGTCTAGATACATGTACAAGTCCCCAGTGTCAGTAATTTATAAATTTTCAATTAACATTTGTTACATAGTGTTACTGCTGGAAGTCATCCCCAAATAGTGCGCCTAAATGTTTGAATTCACGTTCTCTGAGAATGTCCATTATTATGAGTAAATACAAGCTGGTGTTTTTCCTAATTCATTCATCATTTTTATTTACCAGGCACTATCACCCCATAATACATGTACAATTTGGATTACTACGGTCTCATTTATTTATCTTTTACTACTCATTATGTCTCATATTAAGATAATAGTTGTGACAAACTGAATATATTCCACTTACCTGCTACATGTAGATGGTGCATGTGAACATGGCCGTTTGGTTAGAGAGCAATCATATCATTGTATCTAAACTTGGAGTGTTACCGACCCTGACGTTGTAGTTCCCATTACTGTTGATCTCTCGAAGTGCATCAAAGTGCATCAGTCGAAAGGCTGCAAGTTTGCTAATACAGTACATTGGAAATGTATTCGACGAAAATGAAGTCTGAGGTTCAAACATCTAAGTAAATAACCTGTCGAGAGAACGTACACTGGTGTGCAAAACTTGAGGGCGAAAGTAAGTTTCACAGGTAGGAGTCTTCATTTCTCCACCAGCGCGATTGACAGTTGCTGGGTGTGCAA
Organism: Schistocerca gregaria; assembly: GCF_023897955.1. Lineage (NCBI taxonomy): Eukaryota > Metazoa > Arthropoda > Insecta > Orthoptera > Acrididae > Schistocerca > Schistocerca gregaria. The sequence goes on from NC_064923.1 coordinate 746,778,966, forward strand.
TACGTCTCACACCGCACCGCACTCGTGCTCCATGGGATGTAAGTCAGGGATATGGGCAGCCCCGTTCATTAACTGAATATCCTCTCGTTCCAAGAGCTCTCCATCTGAGCAGTCCGTTGCGGTAGCGCATTGTCACCCATAACAATCATCACATTATAGGTATTCGTAATTGCTAATATGGACAACTATCAGTTGAAAAATGGAATGAAGATAATAAAAATGTTTGTTCAACCATGACTCGAACCCGAATTTTCTGTTTATAGCGAGCGTTCGTCTCACAATTTGACTACACGAGTACAGCTCACGGCCTGACCCAAAGTTCCACATGTCGTCCACATAGCATGCATGTGAAAAGTTTTATTGCATCTTAATTCGGAATAACAAAGGCACTGCGATATCGCATAAAAGTCAACTCGGGACCGAATCCAATCCTGAAAAGACACACATATGGAAGGAGTAAAGTATCACAATAACGTTGACCGTTCATTGCTCCGTGTTTAAAGGTCTGGAGATCAGTACGTCCGTGCAATATTATACCTCCCCACACAATAACACCTGGACCACCAAAACGATAGTGTTCGACATTTCTGAACGTACCCTCATTAGACGAAAGATGGGAACACGAAATGTGGCCAGGAATATTGTCGAACATGATCGTTTTTACCCATCAGGTGTTATGATGTAGCCGGCTGATGTGGCCGAATGGTTCTAGGCGCTTCAGTCTGGAATCGCGCGACCGCTATGGCCGCAGATTCGAATCCTGCCTCGGTCATAGATGTGTGTTATGTTCTTAGGTTAGTTAGGTTTAAGCAGCTGTAAGTTCTAGGGGACTGATGGCCTCAAGTGCAGATAGTGTTGAGGATCAGTGGACAAAGTTCAAAACCATGGTACAATATGCGTTAGAGGAGTATGTGCCAAGCAAGATCGTAAGAGATGGGAAAGAGCCACCGTGGTACAACAACCGAGTTAGAAAACTGCTGCGGAAGCAAAGGGAACTTCACAGCAAACATAAACATAGCCAAAGCCTTGCAGACAAACAAAAATTACGCGAAGCGAAATGTAGTGTGAGGATGGCTATGCGAGAGGTTTTCAATGAATTCGAAAGTAAAGTTCTATGTACTGACTTGGCAGAAAATCGTAAGAAATTTTGGTCCTATGTCAAAGCGGTAGGTGGATCAAAACAAGATGTCCAGACACTCTGTAACCAAAATGGTACTGAAACAGAGGATGACAGACTAAAGGCCGAAATACTAAATGTCTTCTTCCAAAGCTATTTCACAGAGGAAGACTGCACTGTGCTTCCTTCTCTAGACTGTCGCACAGTTGACAAAATGGTAGATATCGAAGTAGACGACAGAGGGATAGAGAAACAATTAAAATCGCTCAAAAGAGGAAAGGCCGCTGGTCCTGATGGGATACCAGTTCGATTTTACACAGAGTACGCGAAGGAACTTGCCCCCCTTCTTGCAGCGGTGTACCGTAGGTCTCTAGAAGAGCCAAGCGTTCCAAAGGATTGGAAAAGGGCACAGGTCATTCCCGTTTTCAAGAAGGGACGTCGAACAGATGTGCAGAACTATAGACCTATATCTCTTACGTCGATCAGTTGTAGAATTTTGGAACACGTATTATGTTCGAGTATAATGTCTTTTCTGGAGACTAGAAATCTACTCTGTAGGAATCAGCACGGGTTTCGAAAAAGACGGTCGTGTGAAACCCAGCTCGCGCTATTCATCCACGAGACTCAGAGGGCCTTAGACACGGGTTCACAGGTAGATGCCGTGTTTCTTGACTTCCGCAAGGTGTTTGACACAGTTCCCCACAGTCGTTTAATGAACAAAGTAAGAGCATACGGACTATCAGATAAATTGTGTGATTGGATTGAGGAGTTCCTAGATAACAGAACGCAGAATGTCATTCTCAATGGAGAGAAGTCTTCCGAAGTAAGAGTGAATTCAGGTGTGCCGCAGGGGAGTGTCATAGGACCGTTGCTATTCACAATATACATGAATGACCTGGTGGATGACATCCGAAGTTCACTGAGGCTTTTTGCAGATGATGCTGTAGTGTATCGAGAGGTTGCAACAATGGAAAATTGTACTGAAATGCCGGATGATCTGCAGCGAATTGACGGATGGTGCACGGAATTTCAATTGAATCTCAATTAGACAAGTGTAATGTGATGCGAATACATAGAAAGATAGGTCCCTTATCATTTAGCTATAAAATAGCAGGTCATCAACTGGAAGCAGTTAATTCCATAAATTATCTGGGAGTACGCATTAGGAGTGATTTAAAATGGAATGATCATATAAAGTTGATCGTCGGTAAAGCAGATGCCAGACTGAGATTCATTGGAAGAATCCTAAGGAAATGCAATCCGATAACAAAGGAAGTAGGTTACAGTACCCTTGTTCGCCCAATGGTTGAATACTGCTCAGCAGTGTGGGATCCGCACCAGGTGGGGTTGATAGAAGAGATAGAGAAGATCCAATGTAGAGCAGCGCGCTTCGTTACAGGATCATTTAGTAATTGCGAAAGCGTTACGGAGATGATAGATAAACTCCAGTGGAAGACTCTGCAGGAGAGACGCTCAGTAGCTCGGTACGGGCTTTTGTTAAAGTTTCGAGAACATACCTTCACCGAAGAGTCAAGCAGTATATTGCTCCCTCCTACGTATATCTCGCGAAGAGACTATGAGGATAAAATCAGAGAGATTAGAGCCCACACAGAAGCATACCGATAATATATCTTTCCACGAACAATACGAGACTGGAATAGAAGGGAGAACCGATAGAGGTACTCAGGGTACACTCCGCCACACACCGTCAGGTGGCTTGCGGAGTATTGATATAGATGTAGATGTAGATGTTAAGTCCCATAGTGTTAAGAGCCACTTTTTTTTGTTACGGTGAGGAGGGGCGTTGTGTTGCATGTGTACTGACCACCAAACCTTTCAACACGGTTCCTTCGTCGGTCAACGTGTCATCCTGTCGCTGTCAAATAACATAGCTTGACCAAACTCAGACCATCCCGAAAAATAACTGTTACAGTACGGTACAGAAGGTAACTGAAAGAAATACGAGATGAGACGAACTGAAATGGCATTTTTATTCGAAGACAAAAACTGCTCTGAAGACAGCGATTGTGCGTCTTTTCAGTGGTGCATTCGACCCTGGTTTCCTTTTTATGGATAACAATGTGCATGTGAAGTAGCTGTTGGAATGAGATTATATTCGGGGAATGGACTAGCGTGCCCATTCCACCGATTTAAAGCCACGTATGGGGCAGGTTGGGGGGTTGGGGAGACGTATTGCAAAAAATGGTTCAAATGGCTTTGAACACTATGGGACTTAACTGCTGAGGTCATCAGTCCCCTAGAACTTAGAGAACTACTTAAACCTAACTAACCTAAGGGCATCAAACACATCCATGCCCGAGGCAGGATTCAAAACCTGCGACCGTATCGGTCGCGCGGCTCCAGACTGTAGCGCGTACAACCGCTCGGCCACTCCGGCCGGCGACGTATTACAGCAAGTCTACATGGACCGATGACCATCCAGCAGCTATCAGCCGTGATGGTGGAGGAACTGAATGTCATACCAGAAGGACTCCTTAACAACCTTGTGGTCAGAATGGGAGGACGTTGGAAAGCATGCTTTGCAGTCCCTGATGAATACTAACCATATAAAGTGCCACGTCCCGCCCTTTTAATGTCCAGATCACCATCGTAAATTGCTGTAACTTCAGTGTAATTACTCTCCTTGCATAAAAATGTCATTTCTCTTCGCCTCGTTGAATGTTTCTTTCAATTACCTCCTGTGCTACGCTGTAGCAGTTCCTTCTATGTCTGATCAAAACTTCATCAAAAAACTTTACTTGGAAGTGACACACCATGCGAAAGTTACTTTTGGTCTTAAGTTTTGCACACTAGTCTGTTATTATTTCCGAAGTCAGTATGCTGGAAGACGACACTGGCGTTTGGGCTGTTCCAGGTTCTTAGCGTGTGTTTATTTGTATTCTCTTTCTGGTTGGTGAAATTGTGTTTTTATGTAATTTTTCATAATACTGTAGCACCAGTATTTATGTTGTTTCACAATAAAAGAACACTGTCCGAACAGACATTGAAGTCCAACGGTAAAGACCGGCCGCTGATTGATCCTCAACCCTTAGTCGCCACCGGATGCGGATACGGAGGAGCACGTGGTCAGCACACCGCTCTCCTGCCCGTTGTCAGTTTCCGTTACCTGTGCCGCTACTTCTCCCCAATTGGCCACACAAGGGCTGAGTGCACCGCGCTTGTCAACAGCGCTCGCCAGACCCGACGGCCACCCATCCAAGTGCTATCCCAGCCCGACAGCGCTTAACTTCGGTTATCTGACGGCAATCTTTATCACTGCGGCAGGGCCATAGGCAGTGCTGTACCCTCTGGCAATTGAAAATTTTTTCTCAAGTCAAGTAAAGTCTCATATTTGTATTCTTTGAGTGTAACAAAATTAATATGAAATGTAAGAAGGTCAGTATGTCTTGTGTTATTTTGCTACTGAAATTTGTGTTAATAATCCTTAATTACTGTGTGATTCGGCATTTGAGAGGCACAACTCAGACAAATATATTTTTTGTGCAGTTTTTTTTTTTCTTTTTTAAACGCCTGGGTCAATATTTATGAAAATACACTACCCGGTTGACTACTGCAGATTCTTTTGCTTTTTAATGTATTTAGTATTCTACTGTTGTAACTCTGCAATAAGCGCTAGCTAGAACGATTGCAATTGTACGAGAACAGTTTTATTTAGTTGTTTGTGTGATCGTTCATTTAACAAGTTAGGGAGAAACTTATTTGGTATTTATGTAGTCGCTGACTTTATTTGAAATCCCAATTGCTAATTACTGTTTAAATTACAACCGCATTTGAAAGTCAATCAGTGCAAAATGATAATGTAATTTTCAGTGCTCTAGGCAGCTATTTCAACGTTTAAATGTCCAACTTGAGAGCTGGACAAATCCGGTAAAATGTTATTGTTGTTACAATTTAAGCTCACTAAGTCACATCCTGACCTTAATCAAAAACGTATCGTTCCCTAAAAGAAAGTCGGTTTTCAACGAGATTACTTAAGATTGATGGTTTTGAACAGAAATTATTTGTTGCTCCTTGTTAAAATACATCACGACAACACCAGTATACTGAGATAAATGAGCCTTGCTTTCTCAAGCAGTACCTGTGTTTATCATATTTTTAATATGTGCGAGCCTACCGTGAACTAGAACGGTATTTTTTTTTACGAGACACCAATACTTTGCAGGCTATCGTTTGTTATACATGTTAACAGCCTATCACGCGATACATCGTAATTTTAGTGCATTCTCTTCATGTAAATTAATATTAATTGCGTATTACTATCTTCTACAGTGCTTTGTCATATCATTGTAATTAAATCTTTCTTAAGTGCTTGATTTTGTTGCGTTTAAGTCGGCGCTGCTACACTGTTTGAAATCAATAGTCATTGTCAGGCGTTTATATGATCCGATTTCATTCGCACGCTCTATTATGAGTCCTATTCCAACTAACTGACGCCTGCTGGTGTGGCCGTGCGGTTCTAGGCACTTCAGTCTGGAAGCGCGTGACTGCTACGGTCGCAGGTTCGAATCCTGCCTCGGGCATGGATGTGTGTGATGTCCTTAGGTTAGTTAGGTTTAAGTAGTTCTAAGTTCTGGGGGACTGATGACCACAGATGTTAAGTCCCATAGTGCTCAGAGCCCTGATTCAAAAAGTGGTATAATCGTGATGTTATTCGATTCACTAATATTCTTACGGACTAACATACCTGTAGTAATTCAACTTCAACAGACTATTGGTCAGTGTTACATATCCGAAGTGTTAGAACATGGACTGACGCCTTCTCCGTGGTTAGGTCCCTCCACTTTAAGTGTTTGGATTTTGATCAGTATTCTTTTCCGACGAAGACATCTGTCGGAGGAGATGGTTAGGACAGTAGTCTAATATTAGGGTGGGCACCAGTTCAGATCCACTTCTGGCCTCCCATACTCATGTTTTCCATGGTTTCCCTCAGTTGCTTAATGCAAATGCTGATATGGTTCCTTTTAACGGACACAGTCGATTTCCTTCTCTCCTCAGGCTGACCATATGTGCCATCCCTAATGAAATCAACTGCGACGATGAGATTCAGTGTACGACACAACTAAGTTCGGTAATTCTGTAAATGGTGTCTTGTTGATGTGTGTCAGCTTTTCGTGTGGTTCTGATTTGAGTAGTAAACTGTAATTTCATTATGGTGAAATAGCTCCAAGTGTGGATCCGCTTATAGATATCTTTGCAGTAACCTGAGGCCCTCATAAGTGTAAAGAGACCTTCCACCTTAGCTAGAGCTACTTTTATTGGCTCATCACATGTCAGAGTACTGGTCAAAGTAACAGACTTTTTCTAGTATTCTTGGTAGATACATTTTGACGCTTTGGTCCTAAATATAAGTTTTGTATTGTGTAAGTTCTTAAGGTGAAATGTTATTAGGTAAGTTGGTTGGATGGTTGATTTGGTTCAGGGGACCAAACAGCGAGGTCATCGGTCCCATCGGATTAGGGAGGAATAGGGAAGGAAGTCGGCCGTACCCATTTAAAGCGACCATCCCAGCATTTGCTCGAGGCGATATAGGGAAATCACGGAAAACCTAAATCAGGATGCCCCGACGCTGGTTTGAACCAATGAGATCAGCATCGAAAGCATTCTAAAGTGGCCCAACAATCGTTTCTCAAAATTTATGTCTGGTTTTAGAGAACAGGACACTATGTTGTTCTCAGAAAAAGTTCTTTTGCTACGAAATGGGACAAAATGAATTTGGTACTCCGAAAGTCACCCTACGGTGCATAGCGGAGGTACCCTGACCCTACTCGTTATCTCCTTTCCTGCTCCACTCGCAAACAGAGCGAGGCGAAAACGACCCTCTGCGTGCCTCCCTAGGCCCTAATATCTCCTATCTTATCTTATCCTTATGCGAAATATACGTTAGCAGGGATAGAATCGTTCTTCAGTCAGCTTAAAATGGCTGTTCTCCAAACTTTCTCAGTAGTGTTCCGCGAAAAGAGTGTTGCCTTCCGTCCAGGGATTCGAATTTGAGTTCCCTAAGCATCTCCGTAATACTTGCGTGTGGTTCGAACGTACTGGTAACAAATGTAGCAGCCCGCCTCTGGATTGCTTCGATGTCTTTCTTTAACTCGATCTGGCGCGGATCCCAAACACTCGAGCAGTACTCGAGAATAGGTCGCGCTAGTGTTATATACGCAGTACACAGATGAAGCACACTGGCCTTCCCTAGCACAATCCTTACATGCTCATTTTCCAGCATTACCCCAAGATACTTAACCGACGTGACTGTGTGAAACAGCACAGTACTAAAGCCATATTCGAACAATAAGTGTTTCCAATGATGGAATTGTGAGAATGACACGAAAAATATGGAGCAAGTCTTTCACTCTACTCTGGATTCCAATCGAAACGTTTGAGATTAGTTGAACAAGACTTGTTCGGGACCTTCCTTCGGGTAGCTTAGAATACAAGCCAGCGTGATACGTGACTCAATATCCGTGGGGGTTTGGCACCTTGTTAACGTCAATACAAATAATGAGTAAAGACGCGTGTTCATAGGAAGTACTTTGCAACAAGTCTGAGCAACTGCTATTTATGCCGTTGCTTCAGCCAGAATTTCGTATTCTGGTAGATAGGATTTACTCACTGCACATTTGTGTAAAATATAACCGGTTTCTCAGACGATAAAGTGTTTTTTCTGTTTGTGGACTTTCAATTCAGGTCGTAATAAACAATACTGTGTGGAGAAGGCCTCCTATGCACATGGAACTCAGTGCTCATGGACAGAATACCTCCGTGACGAGCATTTTGGGGCCGTTCCACGTCAATGGCAAACAAACAGCAGTTCACCATAAAATATACATTGCCTGACAAAAAAGAAAGAAACACCCATAAGGAGAGGGGGAACCGAAATGAAATTTCACAGATTGAGAGGATATTTCATATTATTTCAGTGATTACATATTCAAGTAAAATTTACAAAGGTCTTGGCAGTATGAGCCCATTTATCAGTATGGCTTTGCACACCCTCTGGTCTTGATACATACACTGATTCGGTTGGGAAGAATATCCATCCTAACACAAGCTGGGTTGGTTGGTGATTGGGGTTGAAGGGACCAAATAGCAAGGTCATCAGTCCCTTATTTCAAATGTGGTCCATTCAGACGGATTGGCATCTCAGAAAAGTGAAAATGATAAAAGGTAAAAGGCTAAAAAATGTAAAAGTGCAGTCGTGTTGTCAATGGTGAAAACAAAATGAGGGTGTCAGCAAGTGGGCAACCCCAAGGTTATGCTAGAGGCAGGAAAGATCTCACCTCTGATGCTATACATGCAAGACCAACTGCTATTCAAAAGCGTTCAACCGCGAGAATATAGAAGTGCTTATTATAAAAGGTGACTAATTATAAAAAGTGATAAAAACATAGTAAAAGGGAAAGAAAAGAGGATCTTGGGCAGGGAAGGGAGTCAGGAATCTCCAAACACAGCTTACAGTGGGAGACACGCCAACCCTCACCTTGCCCACAAGCTGGGGTGCAACTGTTGTAGGTGATCCTCGATTTCCTATATACTAGCACTGTGGCAGAGCTACGTCCGAGCTGACCCAGAACTGTTTTACTGTAAACGCATATGTAGGTCTTGATGGCCATGGGAGTGCCTGAACATAACGATACAGGTCATAGAAGTTGGGGATTTGATTTGGGGGAGGAGATCAAACTACGAGGTCATCGGTCTCATCGGATTAGGGAAGGACGTCGGCCGTGCCCTTTCAAAGGAAACATACCTACATTTGTCTGAAGCGATTCAGGGAAAATCACGGAAAAACTAAATCAGGATGGCCGGACGCGGGATTGAACCGTCGTCCTCCCGAATGCGAGTCCAGTGTGCTAACCACTGCGCCACCTCACTCGGAAGTCTTAGAGGCATGGGCTATGTGTAGACGAGGACTGTCTTGTTGAAAAATGGCGCTACCACACTGTCAAATGGGAGTTAACAAATGTGGACGCAGGATGTCCGCGGCGTACTGTTGCGCCGTCAGCGTTTCCTCAGACACTACCAGCTGTGACCTGAAGTCTCACTCTGTGGCTCCCATTTCGTGACACCAGGAGTAACAACACCGTTCCTCTCCAAAACATCAGAAGAAGGCGACCACATTCCAGGTCTCCGACATACTTGCCGGCGATAGTCATTGAAGGTAGACCGGAGACGCGATGCATCGCAGAACACAATGTGATGTCTACTATCAGCAGTCCATAAATCCCAGATGCGGCGTTACTCCAAAAACAGCCGTTCGTGTTGTGGTGTTAGCGGCTAATGGAAGGGAAATTTCCTAGTCCTGCTACTGCTAACGTCACACCAATGGTGCGGAATGGCCGACCGTTGTGACCGAGCGGTTCTAGGCGCTTCAGTCCGGAACCCTACGACTGCTACGGTTCGAATCCTGCCTCGGGCATGGATGTGTGTGATGTCCTTAGGTGAACTAGGTTTAAGTAGTTCTAAGTTATAGGGGACTGGTGACCTCAGATGCTAAGTCCCATAGTGCTCAGAGACATTTGAACCATTTGGTGCGGAATGATACACAATGTTGCAGCGAGCGCACTACTTGTTCTCGGATGTGAGGCTCAGATGTGTAGGGCTTATGACGTGCTTTGTGCACGATACAACCACCCTTTTGTTTGTTGGTCAAATGTATTTGACCTGAATTTTAATGAAGAGAATGTCTGGTCTTTTATTACCACGGAGTCGAACATCTGACAATTGTCACACTCGAATGCCCCAGAAATGTGGATATTCCAAGATTAGACCAACCGTCCACATAAAGACCCACAATGACGCCACTTTGAAAATCTTTCAACTGCTCATAACGCTGTCTCACCCGAGTACGTGGAATCTCTTTCACAGAGATCACTCAATATCAGACACTGTTCACAACCCTTATAAATCCTACCAGGGGTGCTAACAGCACCAAGCGCGAGTACACTGATGCACCCTGCTGGCTGTTCTAACCGTTACAGATAACTGCAGCTCTAATTACTTACATAACTGCCGATGGTATTTACGGAAACGGAGTAACATTGACGTGTCAACATAACGTCCGGGTATTTCACTTTTTTCGCTTTACATACACTATGTGATCCAAAGTATCCGAACACCCCCAAAATCAAACGTTTTTCATATTAGGTCCATTGTGCTGACACCTACTGCCAGATACTCCATAACAGCGACCTCATTAGTCGTTAGACATCGTGAGAGAACAGAATGGGGCCCTCCGCGGAATTCACGGAATTGGAGCGTGGTCCGGTGATAGGGTGTCAGTTACGTCATACGTCTGTACCCGAGATTTCGACATTCCTACGCAGCCCTGGGTCCACTATTTCCGATACGATAGTGAAGTGGAAACATGAAGGGAGAACTGCAGCTCTAGTTACTAAAAAAGTTACGAAAGAGTATAGGCTGATTTCGTCTGTTCAATGACAGAGACCGCCGACAGTTGAAGAGCGTCGTAATGTGTAATAGGCAAACATCTATCTAGACCATCACACAGGAATTCCAAACTGCATCAGGATTCACTGCAAGCACTATGAGAGTTAGGCGGTTGGTGAGAAAACTTGGATTTCATGGTCGAGCGGCTGCTCGTAAGCCACACATCACGCCTTAAGTGCCAAATGACGCGTCTCTTGATGTAAGGAACGTAAACATTGGACTATTGAACAGTGGAAAAACCTTGTCTGGAGTGACAAACCACGGCACACAAAGTGTCGATCCGATGGCAGGTGTGGGTATGGCGAATGCCCGGTGAACGTTATCTGTCAGCGTGTGTAGTGTCAAAAGTAAAATTCGGAGGTGGTGTTGTTATGGTGTGGTCGTGTTTTTCATGAAGAGGGCATGTACCTATCACAGCACAGGCCTACATTGATGTTTTAAGCACCTTCTTCCTTCCCACATTTGAAGAACAATTAAAGGATGGCGAATTCATCTTTCAGCACCTGTTCATAATGCACGGCCTGTGGCGGAGTGGTTACACGACAATAACATCCCTGCAATGGACTGGCCTGCACAGAATCCTCACCTGAATGCTATAGAATATTTTTCTGATGTTTTGGAACGCAGACTTTGTGCCAGGCGTCACCGACCGACATCGATACTTCTCAGCGCATCGCTCCGTGAAGAATGGGCTGCCATTCCCCGAGAAATGTTCCAGCTCCTGATTGATAGTATGCCTGCGACAATGGAAGCTATCGTCAAGGCTAAGTGTGGGCGAACACCATACTCAATTCCACCAATGGTGGGCGCCACGTTTTCAGCCTGGCGTCCGAATAGTTTTGATCACATAGCGTAAGTCGATCGCTTTTTCGAACACTTAGTAATAACGACAATTAGTAGTAATTGACACTTACCATCGTCGGATTAAATATGCTAAACCTTTTTCTATTTCTATGTAGGGTGACATAATTAAGGTCCTGGAAATTCAACAAACTATGTGATTATCTAGTTAAGTCACAATTACGTAAATATCTTGCACACAGAGTCGCCTGAAACTGAAAGTTAGTGATCTGAAACGCGTCCCAATGGAACTAATTTATTTTCTTTTTTCCCCATCAGTCTTCAGAGTTATTTGATGCGGCCCGCGACTAATTCCTCTCCCGTACCAACCTCTTCATCAGAGTAGCACTTGCAACTCACGTCCTCAATCATTTGTTGGAGGTATTCAAATCTTTGTCTTTGCGGTCTGTTTTTTACCTTCTGCACGTTCCTCTAGCACAATGGAGGTTATTCCCTTATGCCTTTACGTATGTGCTGTCATTCTGTTCTGTCTTCTTCTCAGTGTTCTCCCAAGTTTCTTTCTTCGCCGAGTCTGCGGAGAACCTCGTCATTCCTTATCAGTGCACCTGGTTTAAAACATTCTCCTGTAGAATTGCATGTCAAACGCTTCGACTCTCTTCTTTTCTTGTTGTACCACAGTCCATGATTCACTGCCATTGAGTGCTGTGCTTCAAAGGTACATTCTCAGAAATTTTCTTTTCAAATTAAGGCCGACTTTTGATACTAATAGACTTTCCTTGTGTATACATAGGAATGCACTCTTTCCTGTGCTGATTTTCCAGTCTGGTTTTCTTATCCTCCTTGTTTACCCAATCTTGTGCTAGTCTGCTTCCGAAGTAAGAGAATTCCTTAACTTCATCTACTTGTCGGCACTCAATTTTGATGCTGCATTATAAGTTATCTCATTTCTGCTAGTGCCCATTACTTTCATCTGATGTTAATGTCAGTAAATTGCACAGAAATAGAGGTTGTTACACTCTCGATGCCAAACAAACTGAAGAGTGATAGACATGCAGAACTTTACAGCAAATCGCTGGTGGATAACAAAAGCACTGCTGACCAGCTACAACAACTGCAGCCGATATCTGGATACTTAATACCTGTACTGAAGTACCTGCTAGAGATCACCAGTAATCTAAATAGTGTGATGTCACGGGCCCAGTGCCGCATTCACGGCTCGATGCTCAACCAGCAGATGCAGCATTTTGCTGCACCAGCAGGTTCCGCATTAGTGCGCAATCTCTCCAGGTAATGAAAGGCCTTCAAGAAGCTCCAATGGCACTGAAGTGTGCGGAAGTACTTGACATCCGTATTAACAGGCCCCCTTGGCCAAGGGATGTCTGTATATACCACCCCCCCCCCCTCCCCCCTCACCCGTCCACACGTTTTGCCCACTGCTCCAAAATGATGCACAGATTTTCTATGGGATTCAAGTCAGGTGATTTTGAAGGTCAGTCGAGATGTAATAGGATGGAAGAGTGTTAAGAAAACCAGTCACATATTCTTCTAGCCCAATGAACTTTGCTGATTTTATCGTATTTGTGTGCTTGTGTGAGAAACGGCCTCTTCTGAGGCGACCGACACCAAATGTTCATAGCAGGTAGCTCCCGTCGCATTGATCTATCTTTAACAGTTCGGGATTGACCCTTATCCACCACCCGCAGCAATTCCTGTAGGGTCTGGAAGCGGTTTTGATCTACAACCCGTGTAATGTCTCTCTGGTCCCTCTCAGATCTTTTCCCGACCACAGTTATTCTAACTCGTGCTTCGTGGTCACGTCCCCAAGTTGAACAGTCCACCGCGTAACAGTAAGTTCAATAACTGCACGCTCCCTATGGCCATGGACATGGCCCCTTTTTACCATTCTGTCATGTCCTTACTTCAACCCATTTTTACGTACAGTGCCCAAATGAAGCATAAATGTATCACTGAGCGCTATTGTCTTATGCTCACGTAGGACATGTGAGCTCCTGGTTCAGCACGTGGTTCGATTGCTGCACCATCTGTAAAGGCTTCACGATTCATCTGCCCGTGCACATTGAAGTGACTAACTTATTGTCCGTGAGTTAACTTATTTATTAAAACCAGATATAAAAGCAAACATTGCTATAAAAACATATGTGAAATCTACTGTGCACATGTCCGAATCTCAGATACTAACCAGCAAAAGATGTTAGTCAGATGTGTGAAACTGACGTGTGGTTTTCACAAAATAAACAATGTATGATTTAGTATTGCTACAACCAGTCAACAGTATTTCTTTCAAATATTCATCAGTCAACCTTGTTTTATGTTCTGGCTTCACATGCTTTATTTTTGGAAATGTGCCTCAGAGACAAAAATTGTTCCAACACTGATGCCACACCAGTGGCATCAGTTTCGGAAAACTCAGCATCAGGTAAGGAGATGTAAAATTTAACAAGTTTTCTTTCTCTGCGCTTCTCTTTTGACAAGTAATTTGCTTGTAAATCAATGAGCTCCATCTGTAGTCCAACTGGCACATTATCAATGTCGTCAATGTGATAATCAAATGGCGTCTGGAACACAAGAGTGTCTCAATTCTTTGCGGTCTATCTGTGTTAATACGGGATAAGGGGTCATGTGCGGCGTTACAGATGTTGATTTGATTGCGTCTGTACGCAACATGATATGATAACACATCCGTAGATCGTTGTGTACGAAGATGTTTGGGTTTTTATGACGGGACGCCGGCGACGGGAGAAATTTAGGGACGAAGCTCTTGAGTTTTTGCAGCAGCGACGGAGGCTTCCGTGGCGGGTGGCTGCATTGTTGCTCGAAAAATTACGAAGGGAGTATGATTAGTTCACCATACTGAATTATCTTGACGAAACTCCTGTGTCAGATTTAGCATCTGTACGTGGTCCTAGTAACAGCAGCAGTAGGACAGACACGTTTCGTGTTTCATATATCAAACCAGGAAAAATATAGTACCATCGGCGAACCGGATGAAATGCCAAGGGGTTGACCCGATCTGCAGGCAGCAGTTTGTTGATCCTTGTTCTAAATCACGTTGTTGAGTTTTCTGTGGACAATACCGACTTAAGGCCGTATTCACAGCATTGACGTCAGATATTTCTCAACACTCAGGCACTTATCGCATGTCGAGTGGCCTACAAATTCACTAGATCATAATCTTATAGAACGTACCTGGGAATATTTCGAACTGCGGGTAAAACCTGGCACTCAATAACGCCGAAATATGGCAGAGATTTGCTATCCAAATATCGATGTGCTGCTTCGGCTAGATATGGCATAGTTGAAAAGATTTGTAGACTCTATTCCCCGCCAAATTGAACCATTATTAAGGCTGTCATGTAAAACAAAGCACGAAGTGCTGGTTGTAGAAAGCGTGCAAGACACGGATATAGCCTTACAGTCGTACTGTTCTCTATGTTCATGGAAGATCATGTGGTGAAAATGAAATAAAAGTTAAGGAGAAAGATGAAAAGTCAGGGTGCAATCACATCAGTGCTAATATTCGCTGTGAAAGCGAAACTGAGGATGATTTGCTAGAGCTTTTAAACTGAATAAGCACTTTACTGAGCACACGCTATGGAGTGAGAGTGAAACCGAAGCCAGGCGAAAGTAATGAGGGGTACGAGAAATGAGATTAGCGTTAAAAGTCAAACAGAGTTGGGCAGCACGGAGTAGACAGAGTTTAGGAATTCTGTTACCTGGGAAGCAAAATAATGAATATGAAAGAAATACTTTATTTGAGAATGTACGTTTGGAGAACACCATCGCACGCAAATGTTTCGTCACTTTGGGAAAACTACAAAAACAAGTTTCTGAGATGTGGTGGTAACTGAAGAGTTAAAGAATGATGTTCTCCGCAGAATCGGCAAAGAAAGGAACAAGTGAAAAATGGTAAAAAGAAGAAGGGACAGGATGATAGAACATGTATTGAAACACGAGTCAACTACTTCAATTGTAAAAGAAAGAGCTGTACAAACAAAAAACTGTAGCAGAGGGCAGAGACTGGAATATTTCCAATATTGGAATATATCCAGTTGGAACATGTCTAACATACATAGCCAGCAAAATTAAATACTTTGGGTACAAATGCTACTCTGCGATGAAAAAAACTGGTACAGCATCAAGTCAAAGAGAAGACTGACACACGCAAACACAGAGATAATTAAGAGTAGAGCTGCTGTAACAGAGTACTAGTGTTATATTTTTTGGGGTGTGGCAAATTTTTAGTTCGGTGTGTTTATGTAAGTTGAAGGGCCAATTGCAGATTGAAGTGAAACGAAACGTGTGTTTTGGGTTTGACACATTAGTACGATGAATGATAGTTTATTTCAAAAGTACTTGATTGATGCATAAATTCGTGGCGTTATTCATTAGGTCGGTACCACTGCACTCTGAAGCACAGTTTTTTTTCATTATTCAGTTGTTTCTGGAATTAGACTGTTTCGAACAGAATATCACATGTTGTTAAAAGCTGGTTTTGTTCATTGTCAAGGCCAATCAGTGGACTGAGTCAAGTACAGAGAAATGAACACTCCCTATACATGTTGCTCTGCGAATTTAATCGACGTTCTAGTGCTGCAGAAGACACGAGAAAAATTTGTATTGTGTACTGGAGGGAAACATCCGCGAGGACGACACGAAGATGGTTTCCTAGTAACCGAGAAGGAAACTTGGTCTAGTGATGGACCAGTTTCTGGAACCTACTTTTTTTGTGTAAAGCGCCTCTATAAGTTCCTTCGAGAATAATCCTCGTCAAACAACAAGAGGATTAACACAAATTATGAAATGAGGTCACACAAAAATTCTGTATCACCTGAATTCACTGAATAAGTAGCCAAAATTGGGTACACGGGTACAACATGTGTTAAACGTTACCAACATACAGGAGGTGGGCAAAAATATAGAAACACCGCGAGAAATGCATGCCTGAACATACGTGCAGAGGCTAGACAAGCTTATAGGTTGCCCTGTTGCATTTGAACACTACCGGCACCTGCGATATGTCCACAAAGTGTTGCTGGTAGGAGTCGTAGCCATTACAGTGATTGGTGTAGTTCTGAGTGCATTATGTTGGAGCTCAGAGGATTCGAACGTGAGCAAATTGTTAGTGCTTTTCTGGCGGTTGCTTCTGTAACCACGGTACCGAAGTCTTTCGTATTTCAAGAGGCGTAGTGTCGAAGATTTACAACGCATACAACAATAGCGGAGAAACGTTGTCCGCTAAGTCACAACGCGGACGAAAGCGTGTGTCCAGTGATTGTGAAGGACGCTCATTGAAGAGCATAATGACGAAACATAAAAAGACGGCAGCTGCAAAAGTCACATCGGAATTGAACTGACGAAACCTATCAGCATCAACACAACAGGAAGGGGGCTGAAGAATCAGGGAACTGCAGAGCGAGCTGGTATTCCGAAACCACTCGTAAGTGATAAAAAAGCCCGTCACAGGGAAACTTGGTATCAAATTCAAGGAATCTGGGCTCTGGAGAATTGGAAGAATGTCACTTGTCGGGTGGGTCTTGTTTTGAACTTGTGGACGAGTTTACGTCGCAAGAGTGGAACGTAGCGGGGGTCCATTTATGGTTGGGGAGCCACATTGTGGAACTGCATGGGTCCCACTCCTACTCTGGAAAGTTGAAAAAAATGGTTCAAATGGCTCTGAGCACTATGGGACTTCACTTCTGAAGTCATCAGTCCCCTAGAACTTAGAACTACTTAAACCTAACTAACCTAAGGACATCCCACACATCCATGTCCGAGGCAGAATTCGAACCTGCGACCGTAGCGGTCGAGCGGTTCCAGACTGAAGCGCCTAGAACCGCTCGGCCACTCCGGCCGGTGAAGGTTGCATTATAGCTAGCGATTATGTGACCCTTTTTGGCTGAAGAGAGCCGTCTCATGGTTCAATGTCTGTTCCCTAATGGGGATGTGTTCAAAGACGATAGAGCCCTTGTTCAGACAGATCGCATCGTTAACTACTGGTTTTGAGGGCACGAGGATGAACTGTCCATCTGCCCTGGCCACCACAGTCTCTAGATCTCAATAATATTGGCCCTTTGTGGTTTACTTTGAAGAGAAGGTTACGTGATAGTTATCCATTTCCTCCGTCTTTAGCGAGATTTCCAATGTTTTGCAGGAAAAAAATATATGACGCACTTGAAATCCATATAGGGCCTGTATTTGTCCATTCCGAGACTAGAAGTTCTTTTGAATGTAAACGGCCTTTATTCATCGTGGTTTTATGTTTTGGTGTTTGTTAACCTTCTTACATCACTGAACAACCAGATGGTCGCTACCATTGGGACTCTCTTGGGTACAGAACATTTCTCGAAACATTCCAGAATGAGATTTTCACTCTGCAGCGGAGTGTGCGCTGATATGAAACTTCCTGGCAGATTAAAACTGTGTGCCCGACCGAGACTCGAACTCGGGACCTTTGCCTTTCGCGGGAAAGTGCTCTGCTAGTTCTGCATGTCTCGCAGGAGAGCTTCTGTAAAGTTTGGAAGGTAGGAGACGAGGTACTGGCAGAAGTAAAGCTGTGAGTACCCGGCGTGAGTCGTGCTTCGGTAGCTCAGTTGGTAGAGCACTTGCCCGCGAAAGGCAAAGGTCCCGAGTTCGAGTCTCGGTCGGGCACACAGTTTTAATCTGCCAGGAAGTTTCTTTCTCGAAACATTGTTACAGGTAACAAACAATGGAGCCTTTATGCGAACTTACGGAAGAGGAAAGGAGCTGGTCACTAAACGGAAAAAAGCAACACCCCTATACGGCAGAATCGCCACAGTTGCAGCTGCTGATGTTTCTTGGGATCGACTTCGTCACCTTCCATATTCACCAGACTTGGTTCTTTCTGTAACAACACTCAGCGACAAGTGTTTCGTGACGAAGCTTCTCTTAACTGCCGGCTAACAGATTTCTTCATGTCGAAACTACATCAGTTCTACAGAGCGGCACAAACGGTCATTGATAAAAATATATATTACATTAGTGAGAGAAAGCGTAGTTTATCAATTACGTTATTGAATATTGTACTGCATGTAGTTTGCTTTATACCAATAAAATGAAATCACGGATTGTAAAAAGGGCACGAACTTACACACCCATCCAGTTCATAAAGCCTTCGGAAGTAGGCGCCTTTAGCGGACGAGTGAAGGTAGAGGGGGTGGGAGCGTGGCGTGTGGAGTGGCACGCTGCCCCGGGAGGCGGAGGCTGCGGAAGCAACAGGCCACGCGGGCCCTGCGCCTGCGCGCCGCCCTCCCGTTGGACGCCGCGGGTGGCTGCCGCCCCCTAGTCCGGCGCGCACGCCACGCGGGCTGCGGGTTGCCTGCCCGCCAGGCTGCATACATCCGGCCGGCGCCTGCCGCGGCCAGCTCAGACGCCTCCGCGACACACCTCGCCGCCGCTTGTCGCTGCCGCTTCTGCTGCTGCTGCACGTGAGTAGCGCTGCAGCTGCTGCTGGCGTGGTCTAGCCGCTAGCGCTTACACTCCTTTCCACAATTTGATAAGCATACCTGACACGTTGATGAAACCATCTCGGGTGATCCGCCGAATTGTGTCGCAAACTTTCGATGAGTTTCCTACCCATCATATTCAGGGGAACACATCGTCTTCGGCTGGAGATGATGGCTAAGAAACTCACGGAAATGCTGCGACGAGACGACGCCACCATTCGGCTGATCACCCGACAGGCTTTTATCGTTTGAATACCCTGAGAAAGCCTGCCATCACATAAACCGTAAACGTTCTCACTACGGCACCGTGGTATCCGTGATGCGAAGAAGTTTATAGAACCTGCATCGTTAGGCAACATACAGATACAGCGGTGGTCAGGAGAATATTTCGCCGTGCGAGTTCCGTCTTGTTACGGGAGAGAGTGTACTGCGCCAGAAATCAGTTGGATAGAAACAGCCGCGAATTTTTGGCTGTCCATCTGCGGCATACTGAGTGGCTGTTAGCTTTAGATTGGAGCTGGGTTGTCTCTAAGTCTGTACTGTTCCAATGTGCCGATGATTCGTGTGCTACTTTAGATCATTTTCCTTCAGCTCTGTTTGTGGAAGTGACAGGATATAGAGGAATGTTAAACCTCTTTTTTCTAGTATTTGACCAAATATTATTGTTATTTTAGTCTTAATTGCAGATTTGATCATGCAAGTACCTCAACGACATTATAAATAAAGACATATGTTAGTTTTTGAGTGGATGTATTAAGTGATATAGATGCCTTAGTTCAAGAAATGTCTACAATGATCGCAAACAGAATCAGGGAATTTGGTTCCACAGTAATAATCTCATGTTACCTGATCGTGCTTAACGCTATCAATATGTGTTTAATGTTATAAGGGATCGATGCATATTGGTCTTATCCTTACGTTCTTCCTGTCTTTGTAGGTCTTAGCCTCTACCGAGCAAATATACTATAATTTGGAAGAACAACGCACAGTGTGAACTTGAACCCATCGACAAAATTTCGAAGTATTTTGAGAGATATTTGTAGGGTATTTGGCCACACGGAACACACTGTATTCGCATGTTGGCTACAGAGTAGTTTCATTTCATTTGATTGCCCCTCTGTGTCTTTGAACCTCCCTTGCACTGGAAGCATCTACCCAAAACTGCCTACGTCGAAGGTATGGGCTGTAGTGACTTGTATGGAAGTTAACTTGTCCCATCTACTCGCGGTGCCTGCCGTTGCTAAAGTGTGTCCAACCTCCAGCTTGCTTTCAGTGCTGCTCGACTTTGTCTCGAGTGTCGTTTTTCCGCCATTTTTATTTCTAGGTTAATAGTGATAAACCGAAGTATGGATACGTTTACTAATAAAGAGTTGTTCGAAATCTACCTCGTGCATGGATTCACTTAACACAGTGGAAGAACACACAACGAATCTATGCTCAATTGAGCCCGCAGCGACTATAACCACACCTTAAGGCTGTTGCATTACTGTGCGCTTGTCTTGTACGCATTGCTGAATTGTTGTGGGGATATTTCCACAGAAACAAAAGATTGGGGTTACAAACGGAATAAATTATAATTTCGCTATTACTCTGTAATGAGTCAGCCGGAGACAACAGATCAATCAAATAAAAATACTCACAAAATATCCCTGATCAACCTTCAGAAATTTGACCTTGGATCTCGGGCTCACCATTTATTTTCCGTTGTCCTACGGAGCTGGCCCCACGGAGCTGGCCCGTTTCGGTTCAAGGTGTAGTCGTCCTCTACAGGGGCTGAGTGCGTTGGTTTTAGGTGTCCTCGTTGCCAGGGTGGCAGTGGTCCAGGCTACGAAAACACATCAGACCACTGCTAGCAGCACATGAAACATGTGGCTAGTGTAGTGACGAAATGTATGGCAGAAATGAAACCATCAACACACAGTAGCTTATTATCAAAAGTATACACTCTATTAGTGGCCGGCCGCGGTGGTCTCGCGGTTCTAGGCGCGCAGTCCGGAACCGTGCGATTGCTACGGTCGCAGGTTCGAATCCTGCCTCGGGCATGGATGTGTGTGATGTCCTTAGGTTAGTTACGTTTAAGTAGTTCTGAGTTCTAGGGGACTAATGACCACAGCAGTTGAGTCCCATAGTGCTCAGAGCCATTTGAACCAACTCTATTAGTCACTCTGTGAAAACGTATACTGTGTACGTGCATATTTCCTCAAACAAAATACATATTTTTCTGGGTTTCTAAGGCAAATAGTCAGTCTTGTCCGTAATTTCTTGCTTTAAAATTTTAACGCTACTTTCTTATCCACCTGTAGCGCTTCATGAAATACTGCCTGGAACGATTAAATGCTTATGAGAAGCTTAATACCCAAACGTATTCACAAGCTGCGACATGGTAGCCTATTAAAGAGTGACCCGAATATAGTATAAATTTACCTTGCTTCATGTATATGGTCACAATTTTTTTGTCTTCAGACAACCGGTTTCGGTCAATAATCAGTATCTTCAGATCTGTTTTATAAAAACATGTCCCAACAAAAATACAAACTTATAGCGACAAAGCATAGTATGGCACATCATAGTACATGCCGTAACATCGAACAGAAAATTATGCCGGCATCATGAATTTACCTCGAAATAAAACTTTTTGCCGTCATTTTTCATACACTGCTCAGCCAGAACATTATGGCCCCCTACCTAATATGCGGTATTTCCAACTTTGGCACGGATAGTGCAGCATAGCTCTGTGGTATGGAAACAATCAGGCCCTGGTTGGTAGGTGGAGGGAGCTGGCGCCACATCTGCACTCAACAAGTCACCTAATTCCCGTAAAGGGGGGCAAAGAGCTGTGACGCCACGTTCGGTCACATCACAAGTGTGTTCACTCGAGTTCAGATCTGGCGAGACGGGCAGCCAGCACATCAATTAGAACTCGCCACTTTGTTCCTCGAACCACTCCATCACGCTCCTGTCGTTGTGACGTAGGGCATTTTCTTGATGAAAAATACTACTGCCATCGGGTAACATGATCATCATGAAGTATACGATACTCAATGGCCGTCATGGTGTCTTGTACGCCGTCCACTGGACGCATGGATGCCCACATTAATGTACCACAGTGCATAATAGAGCCCCCGCCAGATTGTCTCCATCCTGCAGTACAATTATCAAGGAGCTGTTCCCCTGGAAGAAGAGGGATCCGTACCCTTCCCATGATGAATATGGAACTGCGATTCATCAGACCATGCAACGCTGTGCTACTGGGCCAACGTCCAGTGACGATGGTCATGTGCCCATTTCAGTCGCAATTGCCTTGTACTATGCCCAGCATTAAACTCAGTTCTGCCACAATTCGCCACCTGTCCTGTTTTACTAATCTGCCCAGTCTATGACGTTGGACATCTGTAAGGAGTGATGGCCGCCCAACTTCACGACGTCTGGACGTCGTTTCATCTTGTTTTCGCCACGTGTTGAAGACACCACAGCACTCCTTCAACACCCAACAAGTCGTCCAGGTTACGAAATGCTCGTGCCAAGACTCCGGGCCATCACAGTCTGCCCTCGGTCATACTCCGGTGGATCGCGCGCCTTTCCCATTCTACATCCGGACAGCACGCTCACTGACACTAAATCCACCGTGCATGTATCTGACTATCAGTCATTCCTTGCCAAGTTACGCTGCTGTCGCCTCGACGGGTTTATATCGAGAGTTGGTCGGTGGTCAAAATGTTCTGGCTGATCAGAGTATGTTTCTCGTTCTAACAGCAGGAAATTTTACTCGTCTCTCAGAATCTCAATTCTCATACAAACAGTACTGAATTTTCAGAATGAGATTTTCACTCTGCAGCGGAGTGTGCGCTGATATGAAACTTCCTGGCAGATTAAAACTGTGTGCCCGACCGAGACTCGAACTCGGGACCTTTGCCTTTCGCGGGAAAGTGCTCTGCTAGTTCTGCATGTCTCGCAGGAGAGCTTCTGTAAAGTTTGGAAGGTAGGAGACGAGGTACTGGCAGAAGTAAAGCTGTGAGTACCCGGCGTGAGTCGTGCTTCGGTAGCTCAGTTGGTAGAGCACTTGTCCCGAGTTCGAGTCTCGGTCGGGCACACAGTTTTAATCTGCCAGGAAGTTTCAGTACTGAATTTTATTTATTTACATTACGATTTAAAGCATGCAAGTCTGCAGCTCACTTTCAGTGCTAAAGTATGGAGGAAATATCGTATTGATTCGAGCCCCGCTGTTACTGGTGTATACCAATATACAGAATACGTCTATAGGTCTACTGTTTTTTGTTTTTTTTTTTCCTTTCTAGTCGGACGGTGGATTCAAGGTAAATGTCCGGTGGTGGAATTCCTGTTAGACCTTTTTGAGGGCACTTGATCTCGGGCAGCCTGTGATGATTCTATAAGTCTCGTTTAGGGCAAGGTCGATCTTTTTGGCATGATCGTAGCTGTGTCAGACAGGCCAAATTCCGCAGCAGAGTAACAGAGTGCTAAGGCTGATATTCTCAGGACACGAGACTGTGTCCAAGTTGTAACAGTTTGTTACCGTGGGATGTGTAGTGTAGACATACTGAAGATAATCAACAGAGTTAGGGGCGTAGTTATTTATACTCTGAGGAGCCAAGGTAACTGGTATACCTGCCTAATAACGTGTAGTGCACCCGTGAGCACGCAGAAGTGCCGCAACAAGACCTGGCATGGACTCGACTAATGTCTGATGTAGTGCTGGAGGGAACTGACACCATGAATCCTGCAGGGCTGTCCATAAATCCGTAAGAGTGGGAGGGGATGGAGATCTCTTCTGAACAGCAGGTTGCAAGGCATTGCAGATACGCTCAATAATGTTTGAGCCTAGGGAGTTTGGTGGCCAGTGGAAGTTTTTAAACTCAGAAAAGTGTTCCTGGAGCCACTCTGTAGCAGTTTTCAATTTTGGATGTGTGGAGTGTCACATAGTCCTGCTGGAATTGCCCAAGTCCATTGGAATGCACAATGGTCATGGATGGATACAGGTGATCAGACAGGATGCTTAGGTACATGTCACCTGTCAAAGTCATATCTAGACTTATCTGCGGTACCATATCATTACAACTACGCAAACTCCACACCATTACAGAGCCTCCACCAGGCTGAACCGCCACCCTGCTGACATGCAGGTCCATGGATTCATGAGGTTGTCTCCATACACGTACACGTCCTTCCTCTCGATACAATTTGAAACGAGACTCGTCCGACCAGGTAAATCTTTCCAGTCATCAACAATCCAGTGTCCGTGTTGATGGGCCCAGACGAGGCGTAAAGCTTTGCGTCGTGCAGTCACCAAGGATATGCGAGTGGTCCTTTGGCTCCGGAATTCCAAATCAACGATGTTTCGTTGAATGGTTCGCACTTTGATAGTTGCTGATGGCCCAGAACTGAAATCTGCAGCAATTTGCGAAAGGGCTGCACTTCTGTCACGTTGAACGATTCTCTTCAGTCGTCGGTGGTCCCTTTCTTGCAGGATCTTTTTTCAGCCGCAGCGATGTCGGAGATTTTATCTCTTACTGCACTCCTGATGTTTATGGTAACTCGTGAAATGGCCGTAAGGGAAAATACTCACTTCATCGCTACCTCGGAGATGCTGTGTCCCATCGCTCATGCGCCGACTATAACACCACGTTCAAACTCACTTAGATCTTGATAACCTGCCATTGTAGCAGCAGTAACTGATATAACAACCGCGCCAGACACTTGTAGTCTTATATAGGCGTTGCTTACCGCAGCATCGTATTCTGCTTATTTAAATATCTCTGTATTTGAGTACGCACGCCAAAACGTGCTTCTTTGCCGCTTCAGTGTGTTTGACAGAGAGAGTATGTGTTGTGTTGATAGTGCGTAAGTGTCGGGTCTCACTGAATCACAGATTGATGCTCTCCTGTTTCGCCGTTCATCTCCAGAAACACATGGATTACCTTGAAATTTAAAAGCTTATAGCTGATACCTCTTACATTGCCACCGCTTTCCACAGAAGTTCTCATATGTTAATATCACACATGATCAACACAGCATGTAGTCCTACAGGAGTAGGAGGTGTTCTTCCTGGTTTTCAACCGTGAGAACGAGATATATCACCTTCTTTTGTAAGTCACTTACATTATAAACTTTCAGGCGAGTGCATTTTATTAATTAAGTTTTCTGGCAGAGATGCAAACAATATTTTTGTTTGTGACTACTTTCGAACATTTTCATTCATTCTCAAAGCACTTACTATATAAGAAGGTACAATGTTATTAAGGAAACATGAAATACAACATTTTCAAATATTTTGTGTACACAGATCACAGCAGTGCAATAAATGTTTAATGGCAGACCTGCATTTGAATGAAGTGGAATGTGAACCACTCTATAAAAATGGCTTTCTACAATGACGCGGAATCAAGAAAATGTCTTGTTAAATTGTATTCTCCTGAATATAAAAAGTCGTATACAGGACTTTTCGTATTAGACCTGCGTGCAATGAAAATAGGTTCTTCCTAGACACCAGCAAATTATCTACAAATGTCACGTAGTCCGTGAAACAACTTTTTGTTATAAAGTGTACGGAATTGACCCTTCGGTGGTAAAAATATACTGCCATATTTGTAACTAAAGAGGGATGCTAGGGCGTAGAATTTTCTGCAAAAAATGTGCGCATTCGGTTACCGTGCGCATTTCCACAGTCTATGTAAACATGAAACCTACATTTAAAGTCTAGGAATGTATGCAAGAAAACTAGTGATAAGAGTACAGTTTAATCATATTATACTCAGCAACTGGTATTGTGGGACCAGTAGCGCGGCAGTGGTAGCACACTTCCTGCTCAGGGGGAGTGGCAAGGGCTCGAGACCCAGTCTGGATGTGATTACAACTTGTCGTAAATGTTAAAAATTGTGTTACCTCCTGAGAACTGTTATCATGTAAATACACTACTGACCATTAAAACTGCCAGACCCAGAAGAGATGCAGATGATGAACGGGTATTCATTGGACAAACATATTATACTAGAACTGACATGTGATGCATTTTCACGTAATTTGGGTGCATAGATCCTGAGAAATCAGTACCCAGAACAACCACCTCCGGCCGTAATAATGGCCTTGATACGCCTGGGCATTGAGTCAAACAGAGCTTGGATGGCGTGTACAGGTACAGCTGCCCATGCAGCTTCAGCACGATACCACAGTTCATCAAGAGTAGTGACTGGCGTGTTGTGACGAGCCAGTTGCTCGGCCACCATCGACCAGACGTTTTCAGTTGGTGAGAGATCTGGAGAATGTGCTGGCCAGGGCAGCAGTCGATCATTTTCTGTATCTAGAACGGCCCGTACAGGACCTGCAACATGCGGTCGTGCATTATCCTGCTGACATGTAGGGTTTCGCAGGGATCGAATGAAGGGTAGAGCCACGGGTCGTAACACATCTGAAATGTAACATCCACTGTTCAAAGTGCCGTCAATGCGAACAAGAGGTGACCGAGGCGTGTAACCAATGGCACCCCATACCATCACACCGGGTGTTACGCCAGTATTGCGATGACGAATACACGCTTCCAATGTGAGTACACCGCGATGTCACCAAACACGGATGCGACCGCCATGCAGCTGTAAACAGCACCTGTATTCATCCGAAAAAATGACGTTTTGTCATTCGTGCACCCAGGTTCGTCGTTAAGTAGGCGCTCCTGTCTGTGAAGGGTAACCGCAGCCATGGTCTCCGAGCTGATAGTCCATGATGCTGCAAACGTCGTCGAACTGTTCGTGCAAACGTCCCCATCTGTCCACTCAGGGATCGAGACGTGGCTGCACGACCCGTTACAGCCATGCGGATAAGATGCCTATCATCTCGACTGCCATTGATACGAGGCCGTTGGGATCAAGCACGGCGTTCCGTATTACCCTCCTGAACCCACTGATTCCTTATTCTGCTAACAGTCATTGTACCTCGACCAAAGCGAGCAGCAATGCCACGATACGATAAACCGCAATTGCGATAGGCTACAATCCGACCTTTATCAAAGTCGGAAACGTGATGGTACGCATTTCTCCTCCTGACACGAAGCATCACAACACAGTTTCAGCAGGCAACGCCGGTCAACTGCTGTTTGTGTATAAGAAATCGGTTGTTTACTTTCCTCATGTTCAGCACGTAGTAGGTGTCGCCACCGGCGCCAACCTTGTGCGAATGTTCTGAAAAGGTAATCCTTTGCATGTCACAGCATCTTCTTCCTGTCTGTTAAATTTCGCGTCTGTAGCACGTCATCTTTGTGGTGTAGCAGTTTTAATTGCCAGTAGTGTACTTTTAGTGTACTAAAGTTCATAAAACTCTCTACTAATTCTGTAAAGTGAACTTTAATCCACTCATGTTTCTGTGATTCGCCTCGGCAGTAAAATAAAATTAATGCAACTGTTTCATGCGTTCATATTCAGAAACAGTTCGTTTGTGCGTTAGACGTCAGAAGAATCCAAGAATTACCGCTGTGAAGTGCTGCAGTGTACGAGGGCGTGCTGAAAAGTAATGCCTAAAAATTTTCACTCGAAAACTATTAAGGCTTACAAAATAAAACAAACTTCATTAACATTCTGTATATTTATTGTTCACGTCTACCTATATACACTCCTGGAAATGGAAAAAAGAACACATTGACACCGGTGTGTCAGACCCACCATACTTGCTCCGGACACTGCGAGAGGGCTGTACAAGCAATGATCACACGCACGGCACAGCGGACACACCAGGAACCGCGGTGTTGGTCGTCGAATGGCGCTAGCTGCGCAGCATTTGTTCACCGCCGCCGTCCGTGTCAGCCAGTTTGCCGTGGCATACGGAGCTCCATCGCAGTCTTTGACACTGGTAGCATGCCACGACAGCGTGGACGTGAACCGTACGTGCAGTTGACGAACTTTGAGCGAGGGCGTATAGTGGGCATGCGGGAGGCCGGGTGGACGTACCGCCGAATTGCTCAACACGTGGGGCGTGATGTCTCCACAGTACATCGATGTTGTCGCCAGTGGTCGGCGGAAGGTGCACGTGCCCGTCGACCTGGGACCGGATCGCAGCGACGCACGGATGCACGCCAAGACCGTAGGATCCTACGCAGTGCCGTAGGGGACCGCACCGCCACTTCCCAGCAAATTAGGGACACTGTTGCTCCTGGAGTATCGGCGAGGACCATTCGCAACCGTCTCCATGAAGCTGGGCTACGGTCCCGCACACCGTTAGGCCGTCTTCCGCTCACGCCCCAACATCGTGCAGCCCGCCTCCAGTGGTGTCGCGACTGGCGTGAATGGAGGGACGAATGGAGACGTGTCGTCTTCAGCGATGAGAGTCGCTTCTGCCTTGGTGCCAATGATGGTCGTATGCGTGTTTGGCGCCGTGCAGGTGAGCGCCACAATCAGGACTGCATACGACCGAGGCACACAGGGCCAACACCCGGCATCATGGTGTGGGGAGCGATCTCCTACACTGGCCGTACACCTCTGGTGATCGTCGAGGGGACACTGAATAGTGCACGGTACATCCAAACCGTCATCGAACCCATCGTTCTACCATTCCTAGACCGGCAAGGGAACTTGCTGTTCCAACAGGACAATGCACGTCCGCATGTATCCCGTGCCACCCAACGTGCTCTAGAAGGTGTAAGTCAACTACCCTGGCCAGCAAGATCTCCGGATCTGTCCCCCATTGAGCATGTTTGGGACTGGATGAAACGTCGTCTCACGCGGTCTGCACGTCCAGCACGAACGCTGGTCCAACTGAGGCGCCAGGTGGAAATGGCATGGCAAGCCGTTCCACAGGACTACATCCAGCATCTCTACGATCGTCTCTATGTGAGAATAGCAGCCTGCATTGCTGCGAACCGTGGATATACACTGTACTAGTGCCGACATTGTGCATGCTCTGTTGCCTGTGTCTATGTGCCTATGGTTCTGTCAGTGTGATAATGTGATGTATCTGACCCCAGGAATGTGTCAATAAAGTTTCCCCTTCCTGGGACAATGAATTCACGGTGTTCTTATTTCAATTTCCAGGAGTGAATTTCTCAACGTAGTCACCATGATGATGCACACGTCTCCCAGCAAAAAAGCAGTTTGTTCATACCGTCACTGCAGAATGAGTGTGTGACTTTATTGACGGAGCTACTGCCTCACCTCTACCTGGACCGCTTCGCCCCTATCAAAGGGAAGGCCTCTAAGACCTTCTTTAACTTCTGGAAACATAAACTGGAGCAGGTCTAGTCGGGACTGTATGGAGGATGCTCGATGACAGAGAACGGAGGTGTCGGATTGCGGCTGATGTCGCAGCATTCGCTTGTGGCCTGGCGTTGTCCCAATGAAGGAGACGGAGGTCCGTGTATGGATGAACTGCTCGAACTCGAAACTCCGTTACAGCAAAATGTTTCACGCACACTGACATCCATATGTTACACCCCACCGTATGATATACATTGCAGTTCGGAGCCCTCTAACGGCAGTGTATTGCAGATATGTAGACGTGAAGAATTAAAATATAGAATGTTAGCAACGCTTGTTTTTACATTAAAAACTCGTAGGCATTACTTTCCAGCACGCACTCGTATGATTACCTTGATGCATTCGTATCAAGCTACCAGACAGAATGGTCCGTGCTGAATATATCTGGAATATAAATATTTCAGCAAAGGAAATCTTGGTGATAGTTGATCAGCCTTACAGGAAATCGGACACATGTAATTACATGTGAAGAAGTTCATGAAGGACGATGAAGAATGCTGTTGACTCCAGAATTCAGTGAAAAGGTAGAGTGTTTCAGAATAACCTCATCATTCACAACCACAACAACAGATCATGAACTCGACGTCACTAACCAGTTTCTTTGGATCAAATTTATATGACAAATAGAGATTCATATAGTAGTTTGTAACTTCCCTTCTTCAGTATTTTAGTTTGATTTTTCCTACGTTTTAGACGGGAGTATAGTATGGTTAACAGAGAGGAAACGCTTAGTTGCTAAAAGAATTTGACTGTGTAGCCCAAGACAGAAAAGTGTCTCGTAACTGTATGAATATTAAATTTTCTGAATTGCACCCGGAAAAACGTTAGTCTAAAGGACAACAGTAAAGATCATTTTACATTGTTTCTCGACTTTTAGCTAATAACACATGGTCCTATTAACAGTTGAATGTATTCCACTACCACTTTGAACTTCACCATTGCTATATTGCTTTTTCGAATTAATCTTTCAGCTTATATCTGTCTATGGCAGACTTCTTTTAACTGCTCAGAAAGTATTATGTTCCATCAACGGAAGCTGCCAACTATCTACAACACTGTTTCGTCCCCTCATTTAATACAGAGGGCGTAACAGATATAAATATTGATACTTCTACTGACGATTGAGAACAATGTATTTTGTGTTTACTTCATTTGCATACTAGTACCTACAGCTATTAGCAGTAGTATGTTTTCAGGTTGGTTAGTAGCTCCAAGTACATATGACAAGATCAAGCCATTAATGTTGATTTTCCCCAGGGGAGCAGGTCAGGCCTTGGAGAGCAGACACATGGATGCAGACCTGTTAGCCTATACTGACAGGCATAGTCTACTAAGTGGTGCAATCACAGACATACAGGAAACATCAGGTAGTAATTTATGTGACTTGTTTGTGGGAAGAGTGTTCGACACGATGAAAAACAGTAAACAGACTGATGTATGTACATATTAATACCACATATAAATACTACTGAACTTATATGCATTACATCCTGTATAATAACGGCACCATCTCTGATTAAACTGTACCATTGCTCATTACGTATTACTCTTACAATCGACATAATACTTCGAAACTCATAATTCATCTCTAGAACAACTATTCAAATAAATTTAGTGTGATGCATCTGCACACAACTATTTCACATGAATCTGAAATGAATGTCTACTTGCTTGCTGGCATATGACCAACAGGTCTTGAAAAGTGTTGAATGGAAAGGTATTACGACAATACCCCTAATAGATTAAAGTCGTAGTCAGCTCCAAAAGTTTCAGTGATGAGTTACTGGTTCGATTTACTATGTCATACTACCACTGGTAGAAGTACTGCTTACAGATTTGAACGTTGACGATTATACAAGGCGAGTAAATATTTGTTTACAGCTGTTGAGGTAGCGACAGTATCTCAGAAATATCAGTTTTCACTAATTTATGCTTCGTGCTGGTAACGCTATTTTCATGGAAGTCAGAGGTTAGTGTACGAAATTCACTCGTTTTCAAGAGCAGACGATCGCCTGTGAAGGTGCAAGCCACTACTCTTACTATGGCTGTGAAACAATGACGCATCAGCAGGATAGTGCATCCAACTTGATATTCGGTAGTGTTTTGTATCAAATGCAGCTAGCTTATGCAAGATGATCCCCGAAGGTGGTCTGTTGAGTTGTGCATAATCACACATAACATCAGTCAGATCACGTTGATACATGAACTCAACAATTTTGAAGCCACGTATATCAACATTATTGCAGACCGAAATCTAGAGCATTTTTTAGCAAAGAAACAAAAGGCTAATACAGTCTTCTCCTATTTCGTTAGCTAGGTCTCAGATATTTTTAGTCATATAGGATTTTTAGGAGATCTGCGAAGTCTTCTAAGTATGATATTGTTCTTACCACAAGGCAAGAGGCATGATGGAGGTCAGCGAGAAGATACTCCACTGGGATGATACTGATCATGTCTCAACGTCCATAACCATAACTTCTAGGATCAGATAAATCGTTCTGGAGTTCTTGTTCATAGTTTTCAACCGTTTTCAAGACTACTGCGAAACAGTTTTGCCCATAACAAATGGTTCAAATGGCTCTGAGCACTATGGGACTCAACTGCTGTGGTTATCGGTCCCCTAGAACTTAGAACTACTTAAACCTAACTAACCTAAGGACATCACACACTTCCATGCCCGAGGCAGGATTCGAACCTGCGACCGTAGCAGTATCACGGTTTTGCCCATAACAACTATATCATAATTGCTCAGATCCCCAAGTAATTAAGAGTGATAAAATAATTTGATTAGTAATGTCTTATGAATTTCGTTTAATACTTACAGACATAAGATGTAACACAGGAATGATTGCTATGAACTTCTAATACCTTTGTAATACAACCTAAGACAGTCACAGCACTGATTATCCATATAATATGTTAAAAATGGTCATTAATTTATCTTTCACTCCTGTAATGGATTTTTGCTCTGTCAGAAATGTCTCTATATTTTGAAGATTGAAAGAATATTTCTGTCCTTTAAACAATAGGAAGAATTTGCCGCTCCTATTAATTTTTGTAGTGTGGTGCAGCAGACGTTTCTGGCATATGTTTCGATTGAGAGCGCCGCTGGCTAATTCATATGGTGTATACGGTGTACATGATACGTTTTAACCAAAGCCACTATCAAGTGACGCAGTATTTTCACAATTGTACACCTGCATTGCTATTAAGCAAGCACAAAATTATTTGTTGGCTGAAGTGCATAGTGTGTCGCGATAGCAAACAATATTCAATAGTCGATGAGACAAAATATATTCCGCAAGCAAGATGATTCTTCAGTATTCCTTCAGTGACTCTCATTTCCTTCCAGTCAACTAAATTAATGTGTGCATCCCATCTTAATCTTCTCGAGGTCGAGATCCAAATTTGTTCTATGTCTGTGAGAGATTACAGCGGCTACCCGCTGTTAGTGCAGCTAAAGCATAACTGGTCTTTTTCATATTTACTTTATTAGCATTGTAGGCTTCACTGAAATTTTGTAAGGATGTAACGTCCTTCTATACAAAATCATCATCTACTGACCTATATGGGACCTAACAACATTATCAGTCTGTTTCCTTACAGTACACCTGACAATTGCATTGATTTTGTATGACCCTAAGAACCATTAACTGTAGTTGACAGTGAAATATTTGTATCTTCATCTTCCACTTCACACCTCTTGCTGTCAGCTCATGTTCCTGTGGGTCAGACTAGCGATGTACACAAAAGTCTCATTGTCATGCACAACCCACTATTTACTTCAAGGCTAGAATATATAGGGTGTAAGGGATATAAATGCAAATATCTCTGATGGTAACCTTGGACAGTGTACTGAACAACATCTCATTAGTATTTATGTCATTTGCAGGCTAATAATAGTAGCTATTACAGGTCACATATTTTTATGTAGGTTAGTGCCTCCAAGTGTATGTGGCAAGAGCGACTCATTAATATTTATTTTCCCCTGGTTGACAGGTCAGGTGTTGGTAAGCAGACACATGGACGCAAGATGGTTACGATGTACTGAGAGCTGTAGTTTGGTGATGCAGTAATGACCTTTCAGGAAACATCAGGACATTAAGTTTGTGATATGTTTATAGTAAGATAGTTCGTTGCAGAGAAAAATCGGTCAAGACACTAATGTATGTATGTAGGTAACACATATATAAATATCAGTACTTATACTCTTTACACCCTTTACTGACTACACAGAACATTCCTGCAACCTGCATCTTCTACATTTGTGTATCCCAACAGCCATGGATAGCTACAGTATCAAATCAGTTGTTTCTTATTATGTGGCAAGGGGTTCATACGCAAGATAGTGCAGAGCTTTTTAAGTAATACTTTTAGTAGGATAACATTTCTGGCCGAAATACATTAACTATAAAATGCTCTACTGGAGGCTAGTATTGTCATGAGATAACGCCTCTATTGAAGCCTGATACACAGAAGACTCGTATTGTGTACCTCATATCTCGAAACCCGTCATTTACATAAGCAAGATCAGATTTCAGCTTCCTGTAACATTATAATACTTTTGTTTCCTTTAAATACCAGCTGAATGATGAATCACCTGCGAAGTGGTTGATGGTGTTTTGGATTGATTAGCTCGTAGCAGTTCAGAATTTACGAGTACTGCGAATAACAACTCTGTGACATAAGTACGTGTAATGCACTCACTGTAACTGTTCGTAGAATAAATTTAGATCCTATTCCTTGGGGTCAGGGAGATCGACAGTCGTATCTCTCAAGACTGTACGAAGCAGGACAGTCCTTAACTGATGACTTCTTAATAATGTGTAATCTAACACATCTACAAGATTCATTAAACATGCATTTTGGATCTTAGCTTCAGAAGCAAGAAAGAAAGTAAAACTTCTACACTGAATAATCGGATGAAACGAACTTATTTTGAGAAAATAAAACCCCTACAGCCGTACTTATGATTTTATTTATTTTGTAGCAACCAGTTTGGCCGGTTCAATGCGCCACCTTCAGGCTGTAGTTGATAGGAAGGGGTTGATACGATCCCTAAATATATCGCAACAGTGGCCAGCACAACTGGATACGCATATAATCTGAAAACTTAAGTGTCGGATGCGATATATTTAGTGGTCGTATCAATTCCTTCAGCATCAACTACAGCCTAAAGCGCCGAAACTGGTTGGAACAAAATAAATAAAATCGTAAGGACGGCTGTAGGGGTTTTGTTTTCTCACAATAGTAAACGGCCGCAGTCCCAAAGTCCTACTGCCAAAAGGATGGACACACGGCAATGAACTTATTCTGATAGAAGTAGATAATCTATATTTATTGTTTTAGTTACATTAAATACTTGGGACCTATGTGAGGCACGCTCACGAGATTTGTAGGAAGATGAAGCAAGCTAACATTTTTCCTTTTCACAGTTTTGAATCGTACACACCTCAAAAAAATGATTTAAATGAGCATTACGGGACAACATATGAGGTCATCAGTCCCCTAGAACGTAGAACTACTTAAAGCTAACTAACCTAAGGACATCACACACATCCATGCCCGAGGCAGGATTCAAACCTGCGACCGTAGCAGTCTCGCGGTTGCGGACTGGAGTGCCTAGAACCGCTCGGCCACCACGGCCGGCCGTACACATCTCAAAAACGGCCTAGAATAATTGTAAACACCATGAAAAGCCGTACATTTGATTCGATGCTCCGAATGCCTTAAACGTTTCCATAATTAGCGTTCCCTGTATGTTTCATAAGAGTCTCATTAATTTTTGCTACCATCGACTTGGCGCTTTTGAAGACGGAGAGGTTTCTTACTACTTATCTGGTATTGGCAAAGAGTGGAGATATTTCTGTGTTTAGTCATGTGAATTGCTTCCGATAGATGTACTAGAGTGGCAAAGCAATTGATTTTAATAAAATTTTTGTAATTAGTGTTATTGATTCGTCGCATTGCTTGAAATGGAACATCCACCATGCAGAGTCAAATTCAAATCCCTGTTCAGCCATCAAGATCTAGACGTTACTGTTATTCCCCCACTCACTCCAGGAGAATGCGAGGATGTGTCCTGGAACAGAATACGGCCTGTTAAGTCTTCTGGGCTGTACAATCGCGTTAGTGATCTGACTGTAATGAATCTGAACTCTCGTTATTTGACTACCCAACAATAGGGAAATTTGAGAAAGCCTTTGACAATGTTGAATGGAATACTCTCTTCTAAATTCTGAAGGTGGACGGGGTAAAATACAGGGAGCGAAAGGATATTTACAATTTGTACAGAAACCAGATGGCAGTTATAAGAGTCGAGGGGTAAGAAAGGAAAGCAGTGGTTAGGAAGGGAATGAGACAGGGTTATGTTATTCAGTCTGTATATTGAGCAAGCAATAAAGGAAACAAAAGAAAATTTCGAAGTAGGTATTAAAATCCATGGAGAAGAAATAAAAACTTTGAGGTTCGCTGATGACATTGTAATTCTGTCAGAGACAGGAAGGGACTTAGAAGAGCAATTGAACGGAATGGATAGTGTCTTGAAAGGAGGGTATAAAATGAAAATCAACAAAATCAAAACGAGGATAATGGAATGTAGTCGAATTAAGTCCGGTGATGCTGTTGGAATTAGGTTAGGAAATGAGACACTTAAAGTAGTAAAGGAGTTTTGCTATTTGGGGCGCAAAATAACTGATGATGGTCGAAGTGGAGAGGATATAAAATGTAGACTGGCAATGGCAAGGAAAGCGATTCTGAAGAAGAAAAAATTGTTAACATCGAGTATAAATTCAAATGTCAGGAAGTCGTTTCTCAAACTATTTGTATGGAGTATAGCCATGTATGGAAGTGAAACGTGGACGATAAATAGTTTAGACAAGAAGAGGATAGGAGCTTTCGAGATGTGGTGATACAGAAGATTGCTGAAAATTAAATGGGTAGATCACATAACTAATGAGGAGGTGTTGAATAGAATTGGGGAGAAGAGAAGTTTGTGGCACAACTTGACTATAAGAAGGGATCGGTTGGTAGGACATGTTCTGAGGCATCGAGGGATCACCAATTTAGTATTTGAGGGCAGCGTGGAGGGTAAAAATCGTAGAGGGAGACCAAGAGATAAATATACTAAGCAGATTCAGAAGGATGTAGGTTGCAGTAGGTACTGGGAGATGAAGAAGGTTGCACAGGATAGAGTAGCATGGAGAGCTGTATCAAACCAGTCTCAGGACTGAAGACAACAACAACAACAACAACAACAACAACAACAACAACAACAACAAGGAAATAAAAAGATTACAATCAAATACCATATTTGTGTGACCACGTATCCCGTAGGATGAAGCAACTATGCACGTAATGTAGGTTACTACTTGCAGTCGGCACAGGAGGGCCCACCTGTTTGTGCCGGCCTGGAAACAGGGCGAGGTAAGTGGCGTGGTTATCAGTAATGGTCCGCTGCAGGTGGAGCTCCCCACCTGGACAACTGGTGGAGGCAGAAACTGCCCCGGGGCTCCAAATAGGCGTCGTTACCCGAGCTGCGAGCCTTCGGTGGCGCTGCGACGAACACGTACGGCTGATTTACGGCTGGCGGGCCGCATTCGGACGGACGTCGGGTTAAGCACCAACCGGCCCACACGCGACCCTCGCCTGGCTGTTTCGGTCTGTATCCGTCTACCATCGCCGGCTCTCAGTACGATTTGTGACACTACGAAGGTATTGAAGCACTTTTATTAATTCATTGAGAGGCTTTGCGGCAGTTCAGACAACTTTTCGCTGCCGAAGTATTAGCAATTAAGATAATAGCTTAAGCAGCAGTAAACGACGTCATGCGTATAGCTCACATCTCCATCTAGGACAGACTGAGGCGTAGCGCCTTCGCTTCGCTCCTGTCACTAGTAAGGACGATATAGTTATAGGCATGTGTCATCGACAGATGTCACCAGCTGACATGGAACTGAGTTACAGAGCTGCACGTAGTTGTACTAGTAGGCAGCAGAGGTCAGCAGTTGACGGACAGTGCTAGCAGTCGTAGTCAAAACAATGTTGTAAAGCTATGTTTGACTGATATTTAATGTATTTACATAATTATAACTGTTTTATATGTGTAGTAATTAGCAGTGTGAGTGTTGTATGAGTGAAGAAGAACAGAAGTAAATGAAAATTCTTTTGTTGATTCACGAAGTACCAGTTAAACTATACAGGGGATTTACTATAATTAAATGTGCAGTCAGTCTATGGTACTAATAAGTCGTGAGTAGAACACAAATTAGTCGGTAATTTCGGAAGGAGTAATTTTATATTTGATACTTTTCTAAATTTATTTATTTAGCAATTGCCATAGAAAGAAATGTTTTACTATGATTGGTCATTGAAGTAAAGCGCGGTATAGTACGGGATAATACTGCAACCTGACTTGCTGTTTGTGATATCAGCCAATTAGAAAAATGCAGGCTCACGCCCATCTATGTTGGGAACAAAGCCTTTGGTGTGATCTAAGTAAGTGAGGGCTGAGAGTTCGAACTAGTAACATCTCATTGAAAGCAGCTCCGACGAAAGTACTATAAAATCGAGGAGAAATGCTAATTACGAGTTCGCGAATTAGTACAAAGCGTATTTAAGTGAACGGTATAGTGGAATTTCGGACGGAATATCAAAATTATTGCTTTTGACTGTTAGTTAAAACCGCGTGGCGTGTTGTTCGGTCTAAGACTGGAACAGGTATTACGTGTAGAGCAGAGTGCACAACATTTGAGCTAGCATTTCCATAACTAAACGATCCAGTGAACTCTATTAACTTCGGTAACGGGTGTAAATACCATAAACTGGCTACGTGTACGACTGTGGTGTGGGTGGGAACTTAACATTGTGTAGACACTTAGTACGGACGTCGCAGTATTAACTGTGATCTTGATCGTAAAAAATACACCTGAAAATTCACATTGCCAAGTTAAAACTTTTATTTCCGTAACTGGCCACATCCCGTTTACCGGACAATTCTATGTTTGTTGCGACCTACAGTAGTCAGTAGTAGTCTAGTATTTTCTACTACAGCTTTTAGCTAGACAAATGAACGTTGCTGGGCACTGGCAGGGCGGTAAAAAGAAACGTGCTGTTCCGCAAGGTACAATTTGCAGACAGTTTTGTGAGCATGTACTTTGCGACTCTGTGTTACTGAAAAGGATTTGTCACTGAAGAGCATTAAATATTTTCTGATATGTATGCTGCTCCTATATATACCTTCCGGTGGGTGCACCTTTGAATCTTGCACTACGGGGGTGTCTGTAGCACTGACTGCTGCCTCCAGAAAATCAGCTTTTTCGCTCATGTAGCAGCCCTGTGTTCGATATAAGGTAGGTAAAATCATTAGAAACAAATCGCGATATCGAACTGAATTATATACTTGGTTCTTGAGCGTAATTCAAACACCTTCCCTACCACTTATGACATACACACCACAGTGTCAGCACGGAGTACTGCCATGCGCCCACCGGAGTGTTGATTCTACCAAATGTTCATTGGCACATGGCATTCAGTAATTTCTTCATTATCATAGATTCCCCAACGAACACAACCAGGGTGTCTGTGCATGACATATCGTTAAAGACGGCCCTTTTTCATTATAAATGACAAACAGGTGGTAGGATAAATTATAAGTACGGAAAATACACAAAACGTTTCTACTCCGAATACGGTGTAGGAAAACCATTGGCATTAGGAACAGCTCCCAGTCGCCTCGGAGGGATAAACACAGTTCTTATATGGTTTTAAGGGGCATCTTACGCCAGTCTTCCTGCAAAATAATAGGAAGTTCATGAAACAATAGTGGACTTGTAAAGCGATCACACATCGCTTTCCCCAAAGTAAACCACGAATGGTAAATAATATTGACATATGGTGACAGTGGTGGACATAGGATATGCGACAAATGATTCTCCAGCTCACAAAACCAGCCCTGTCCAGTGCGACCTGTGTCAGGAGGGACACAGTCATCCTGCGCAGTCTCGTGCCCTTCTTGCCAAAACAGATTACTGAGGGCCAATAGTACTGAGATATGGTGAGTGTGGTGGCCAGGAACGATGGGAAAATTCAACTTCGTGCTCCCAAAACCGGTTCTCGGGTATGCGAACAGTGTGAAAAGGAGCCGTGTTGTCTTCGAAGACAGCATCCCCAGTGGGAAACAAACATTGTACCCTGGGATGGGAATGATCTGTCAAAATGGTCATGTAATTCTTTTTGCAGAGTAATCATGGAGGTCCATGGAACACAACTTTATTGCTGCCCTAATCATCACCACGCCCGGCGTGTTTCACTTCTCGGACACAAACTCGGTCACAAGTTTGAATGAGTGTGAAACGAGACTCATCCAAACAACTGGCTTTTCATTGCTCCATAGCTCTGGTTTCATGCCTTTAGCACCACCTTTTCCTGTCGGGGAATTTGTATGACAGGTTTTGGAATTCCGGCTCCCCCTGCAGTTCTGTTTGTATCAGGAGCACGTTTGTGTTGTTTTAGTGCTGATAGGGTTCATGAGTGCGACATTCAGTTCTGCAGTGTCTCATTCGGCTGTCGTTCTCTTGTTTTTCGTCATAATCCTCTTTAATGACCGTCCGTGACCATCACTCAACACATACCTTCGTCTGCGTTATGACTTAGTGTTTGATATTTTTCCGTTTTCCTTGTGTATAGTGTAAATCTTCGATACCGTACCTCTTTAAACACCAAGCACTTGTCTGCCTCGGTTACGAGAGCATCCACCACACGAGCATCGAAAATGTGTCCAAGTTGGAATCCACTTAGCTCCACCATAATCACTCACAAGTACTCAGAACACTGTTCTGGCTACGCCTGACATTTACAACGTATTGAGCACATTGTACAGATGCGGTTGATGGTAAAATACAACAGCTGCAGATTGGCAATGATCCTTGTTTATACAGAACCATACATTTCTCGCGGTTTCTCCATATTTTTGTCTAACTCCGTAAATGCAGTCATTTAGAACGAAGTTTGAGAACTGGCACCACATTTTGGGAGAATAAAAATTTGAATCTGGTGGAATTAATACCAGGCATTAGTTCAACATTGTTTGGAAGGAAAAATGATCTCTTTCCGAGCAGTTTTGGACTGCGAATCGAGATGATGTGATTTATACGTAATTCTACTGAGGAACGTGATAAAAAAGTTATTTCTATCGCTACTTCTACATCTACATCTACATGACTACTCTGCAATTCACATTTAAGTGCTTGGCAGAGGGTTCATCGAACCACAATCATACTATCTCTCTACTATTCCACTCCCGAACAGCGAGCGGGAAAAACGAACACCTAAACCTTTCTGTTCGAGCTCTGATTTCTCTTATTTTATTTTGATGATCATTCCTACCTATGTAGGTTGGGCTCAACAAAATATTTTCGCATTCGGAAGAGAAAGTTGGTGACTGAAATTTCGTAAAAAGGTCTTGCCGTGACGAAAAACGTCTATGCTGTAATGACTTCCATCCCAACTCGTGTATCATATCTGCCACATTCTCTCTCCTATAACGTGATAATACAAAACGAGCTGCCCTTTTTTGCACCCTTTCGATGTCCTCCGTCAATCCCACCTGGTAAGGATCCCACACCGCGCAGCAATATTCTAACAGAGGACGAACGAGTGTAGTGTAAGCTGTCTCTTTAGTGGACTTGTTGCATCTTCTAAGTGTCCTGCCAATGAAACGCAACCTTTGGCTCGCCTTCCCGACAATATTATCTATGTGGTCCTTCCAACTGAAGTTGTTCGTTATTTTAACACCCAGGTACTTAGTTGAATTGACAGCCTTGAGAATTGTACTTTTTATCGAGTAATCGAATTTCAACGGATTTCTTTTGGAACTCATGTGGATCATCTCACACATTTCGTTATTTAGCGTCAACTGCCACCTGACACACCATACAGCAATCTTTTCTAAATC
This sequence comes from Schistocerca gregaria, assembly GCF_023897955.1. Lineage (NCBI taxonomy): Eukaryota > Metazoa > Arthropoda > Insecta > Orthoptera > Acrididae > Schistocerca > Schistocerca gregaria. Next base: position 746,820,033 of record NC_064923.1, read on the forward strand.
GCTTTGCAACTGATACTGGTCTTCCGATGACCTTACTAGACGGTAAATTACAGCATCATCTGCGAACACTCTAAGAGAACTGCTCAGATTGTCAACCAGGTCATTTATATAGATCAGGAACAGCAGAGATCCCAGGACGCTTCCCTGGGGAACACCTGATATCACTTCAGTTTTACTCGATGATTTGCCGTCTATTACTACGAACTGCGACCTTTCTGACAGGAAATCACAAATCCAGTCGCACAACTGAGACGATACCCCATAGCTCCGCAGCTTGAGTAGAAGTCGCTTGTGAGGAACGGTGTCAAAAGCTTTCGGGAAATCTAGAAATACGGAATCAACTTGAGATTCCCTGTCGATAGCGGCCATTACTTCGTGCGAATAAAGAGCTAGCTGCGTTGCACAAGAGCGATGTTTTCTGAAGCCATGCTGATTACGTGTCAATATATCGTTCTCTTCGAGGTGATTCATAATGTTTGAATACAGTATATGCTCCAAAACCCTACTGCAAACCGACGTCAATGATATAGGTCTGTAGTTAAATGGATAACTCCTACTACCCTTCTTGAACACTGGTGCGACCTGCGTAATTTTCCAATCTGTAGGTACAGATCTATCGGTGAGCGAGCGGTTGTATATGAGTGCTAAGTAGGGAGGTATAGTATCAGCGTAATCTGAAAGGAACCTAATCGGTATACAATCTGGACCTGAAGACTTGCCCGTATCAAGCGATTTGAGCTGCTTCGCAACCCCTAAGGTATCTACTTCTAAGAAACTCATGCTAGCAGATGTTCGTGTTTCAAATTCTGGAATATTCCATTCGTCTTCCCTGGTGAAGGAATTTCGGAAAACTGCGTTCGATAACTCCTCTTTAGCGGCACAGTCGTCGATAACAGTACCATCGGCACTGCGCAGCGAAGGTATTGACTGCGTCTTGCCGCTTGTGTACTTTACATACGACCAGAATTTCTTCGGATTTTCTACCAAATTTCGAGACAATGTTTCGTTGTGGAACCTATTAAAGGCATCTCGTATCGAAGTACGTGCCAAATTTCGCGCGTCTGTAAATTTTAGCCCATCTTCTGGATTTCGCGTCCTTCTGAACTTCGTATGCTTTTTCCGTTGCCTCTGCAACAGCGTTCGGACCTTTTTTATGTACCACTGGGGATCCGTTCCATCTCTTACTAATTTATGAGGTATGAATATCTCAACTGCTGTTGCTACTATATCTTTGAATCTGAGCCACATCTCGTCTATATTCGCATAGTCAGTTCGGAAGGAATGGATATTGTATTTTAGGAAGGCTTCTAGTGACACTTTATCCGCTTTTTTAAATAAAATTATTTTGCGTTCGTTTCTGATGGATTTGGAAGAAATGGTATTGAGCCTAGCTACAACGACCTTGTGATCACTAATCCCTGTATCAGTCATGATGCTCTCTATCAGCTCTGGATTGTTTGTGGCTAAGAGGTCAAGTGTGTTTTTGCAACCATTTACAATTCGCGTGGGTTCGTGGACTAACTGCTCGAAATAATTTTCGGAGAAAGCCTTTAGGACAATCTCGGAAGATGTTTTCTGCCTACCACCGGTTTTGAACAAGTATTTTTGCCAACATACCGAGGGTAGGTTGAAGTCCCCACCAACTATAACCGTATGAGTGGGGTATTTATTTGTTACGAGACTCAAACTTTCTCTGAACTGTTCCGCAACTGTATCATCGGAGACTGGGTGTCGGTAGAAGGAGCCAATTATTAACTTAATTCGGCTGTTAAGTATAACCTCAACCCATACCAATTCGCACGGAGTATCTACTTCGACTTCACTACAAGATAAACCACTACTGACAGACACAAACACTCCACCACCAATTCTGCCTAATCTATCTTTCCTGAACACCGTCTGAGACTTCGTAAAAATTTCTGCAGAACTTATTTCAGGCTTTAGCCAGCTTTCTGTACCTATAACGATATCAGCTTCTGTGCTTTCTATTAGCGCTTGAAGCTCAGGGACTTTTCCAGCGCGACTACAACAATTTACAACTATAATTCCGACTGTTCCTTGATCCAAGCACGTCCTGTAATTGCCATGCACCCTTTGACATGGCAGCCCACCCGGGACTTTCCCGAGGCCTTCTAACCTAAAAAACCGCCCAGTCCACGCCACACAGCCTCCGCTACCCGTGTAGCCGCCAGCTGAGTGTAGTGAACTCCTGACCTATTCAGCGGAACCCGAAACCCCAACCACCCTATGGCGCAAGTCAAGGAATCTGCAGCCAACACGGTCGCAAAACCGTCTGAGCTTCTGATTCAGACCCTCCACCCAGCTCTGCACCAAAGGTCTTCAGTCGGTTCTGTCAACGATGCTGCAGATGGTGAGCTCTGCCTTCAACTCGTAAGCAAGACCGGCAGCCTTCACCAAATCGGATAGCCGCTGGAATCCAGACAGAATTTCCTCAGATCCAAAGCGACACGTCATTAGTGCCGACATGTGCCACCACCTGCAGCTCGCTACACCCTGTGCTCTTCATGGCATCCGGAAGGACCCTTTCCACATCAGGAATGACTCCTCCCGGAATGCACACGGAGTGCACACTGGATTTCTTCCCCTCCTTAGCCGCCGTTTCCCTAAGGGGCCCCATTACGCGCCTAACATTGGAGCTCCCAACTACCAGTAAGCCCACCCTCTGCGATTGCCCGGACCTTGAAGGCTGAGAATGATCCTCTGAAACAGGGCAGGCAGTTGCATCTGGCTCAGCCAGAGAGACTGCCTGAAACCGGTTTGTCAGACGCACCGGGAAGGCTTTCTGATCAGCCTCCGGGGACGCCTTTCGCTGCCTGCCACGCCTTGGAACGACCTCCCAATCAACCACAGGCGAGGGCTCAGCCCCACTGCGGGCAGCAACCGGGGCAACCACAGCGGCAGACCGATCTGGGGACAGACGGGACGAGGTTGACATCCCCGTGATACCCGAGTCCGGCTCCCCACAGTGGTGCCCATTGGCAACAGCCTCAAGCTGCGCGACCGAAGTCAGCGCCGATTGCAGCTGTGAGCGAAGGGATGCCAAGTCAGCCCTCATCCGAACACAGGAATCGCAGTCCCTGTCCATTCTAATCGATGTTGAACAACAGTTACTGAAACACGAGTCCGTGCCTAGATAACGCAAGCGAAACACGCAAAGAGTGTATCAACTAACCTGTACAAATGCCTAACAACTGCGCTACAATCTGCTGAATTTACGAGTACAGTAACTAAAACTCGAAATTGCACCTCCTATACGAAACTCACACGCAATTTAAATAAGAATCTACCAAGTGAACACTAAAGCGAGATGCTACAACTGTCAAATACTATAATACGCCCGAAATATATGAATTAAACAATGCAAGTACCCAAAAACACGCAAAGAAATTAATTAAACTATCTAACAAATACGTAAGCTAGGGTTATACGACTTGCTGCTGCAGCTGCTTATCCAACGGCGGCAGGGAGCACAATTTTTAGCAATCCCTTCAAGATCTAAGTTTGTAGAGAAACAACGTTACTACTACAGAAGCTGCTACCAATATTCCCTGATAAGCTAATCAGGGTGTTTTCTAAAGCCGTTAACAAAACTACAGTGAAAGGCCATATATACAAGAAGTAGAAGTAAACTATCACTTATAACTAGTCGTACAACATACAGAAAGAAAGTTCTCATAATTCACACAATATTGCAGGCTAAGTTACCGCTGACCTGAGTGAGCGACAGGCATGGGAAATACGAACTGTATCATTATTTTTGAAATCCGAAACACGTAGTCTAAATAACAACTAGATGAATCCAAAGTGCATAGAGAATAATCGAAAAAAGGAGAGGCAGAATGCCCTTCGTGAAGTAGCATCTCGCATGCATATAATCTAGAGATGCAACAAAAATTTTCAAATAACTGGAATAGAAAGTACAACTAAAATTGTAAGACTTCTTATAGAAATAATAGAAGTGACGGTGTTCACCTTTAACGGCATAAAATATCATAAAATCTACAGAAATTAAGTTTTACCCCATCAGCATAATGCTGAGGACGTTTAGTGATCACTTAAGATGAGAAATCTCGTTGTAGGTAGTTGAGTATTGTGGACCAACGTTAATGAACCAGTATATCAAATATTACAGTGAAAAACGATATATTAATGTCAACTAATTTGTACATGCAGCGTAAGGGACTGCTATCTGGTACTGAGTCTCCTGTTTGGTAAGCAGGGTATTCGAGACGCAATGACCACAAATTATTCCAAAACTGTTACGCATTTATTTGACCCCAGTGAATACAATCACTTAAAGGGTTCAACAACGAAGAACTTTTTAAAATCGTTAGAATTCAAACAGGTAGCCTTGTTCAAGTTTCAGGTGAAGGATAATTTCACAGTATCTGCCTAGAAAATCAACGTTTAGTCTGGACTTAAAACTTGTTTTCTAACTTTAAAGACAATCTGGATGCTCACTCTGCGACTGCCCTAACTTCCCAATTAAAGAGGGTGGATATACATTACCTTAATTACTATAATTTACAGTGAAACGACAGAAACATATTGCAAAACGTTCCCCTTTATTGTGGTCCCACACGAAGGATGTATGATACGTAATTTTCTCTCTCGGTCTCCCTCTGTTCTCAGCGGTTTACCCTTTACGCTCTTTTGAAAGTCTCTAAACGGAGGTTTTACGGCGAATCTAATTCACGCGAATCTTTCAATTAGATACGAGCTTTCACCCACTTTCCCAGCAGGCGATTATATGGTCCGAACACTGGGAAAATCATATTCACTCATTCTCCGCATTCCACTGCTCTCCAGTTTCACCGCCATCGTGTAAAAATTAGATCGAAATACATATTTGTGTCTTATTCAGGAATCTGTTTCTTCTTTTACTTTTACTGATACTTAAATCCCATCTAGTATGGAATCCTGCTGTACTGAGAGTCTGGCAATTTAATGTAATTTAACTTCGCTGCAGGATGCTCTTCCTGGCCCAGGAGTCGGCAATTACATAAGGGAGGAACGTCGTGCGTGTCACGTGTCTGCTAACTGTGTAAATTTTGTTCTGTATTGTCGCATTTTAACTGATTGTGGCCGGCCGCGGTGGTCTCGCGGTTCTAGGCGCGCAGTCCGGAACCGTGCGACTGCTACGGTCGCAGGTTCGAATCCTGCCTCTGGCATGGATGTGTGTGATGTCCTTAGGTTAGTTAGGTTTAAGTAGTTCTAAGTTCTAGGACTGATGACCACAGCAGTTGGGTCCCATAGCGCTCAGAGCCATTTGAACCATTTTTTTTTTTTTTGAACTGATTGTGTATCGTATTATCTAAGGCGGAAATTTGGGATAGACTAGGATTTGCCTAAACGAGCTTGGGAAACCTCCTAAAAACCACTCTCTCGCTGGTCGTTGTATCAGTCAGAGTCTTTACTCCACTGTGAGGATTTCTTGCTAGTCTGGCTCGCCATTCTGTCTGGCAAGATCTCGCGCTATGCGTGCTGGTGTATATTAACCAATCCCGGTTGTCAGTATTCCTGTTCCTTGGATTAATGCCGGCGTATTCTACATAGCACTTCATCAGTATTAACACGACTGCGTATCGCTCTAGACAACTGGACTAACTGCTAGTTGTAGGGAAGTATCTTGAAAAGAATGACAGTGTGGCAGTTTCTCCTCAAGGGACGTCTGTACTATTATAGGGCTGTCAGGTAGCTTATAATGCCCTCGCACCATTTAACCATTTACCTGTCCCTACATTGTGAAATTACAACACATCATCGGATCATCTTTTAAATTTATGACAGTTTGAAACTGTGTCCAATGAATGGCTGCTAAATTAAGTTTTATGGCTTCTTGCGACTGAACTAATTTCACGGAAAAGTATATTCGCATTCTGTCTCTAGGTTCAGCGTTCCTCTTCTGTTATTTTCTCAGCTTTCCAGCTTCCATGCTGGGTGCTGTGGCGGCTTTGCACAGGTAACAACGCAGGGTGGTATCTCCGCGAGGTGAGACGGAGATGTATTACGGAGCCTAGGGCTGGAGCACTAACACTCAAGCCCACCCCCCTTCCCGTTAAATTTTCTTTATAGTTCTCAGTGAAACGCTCTGTCCATGTTACCCTGTTTCTTTATTTTCTCTATTTTGCTCTCTCTCGTCCTCTTCTCCTCTCCTCTGTCGCCCTGCGAATGCAGTTTAAACTCATGTGAATGAGCATGTTTCCATGAGCTTGAAGAGAGGGCAAAGGGGGCGGGGTGACGTTATCACTGCTTGCGAAACTGAGCCGAAACTGCGGTAGTCACTCTTAAAATGTCCCCAAACTCCTCTTCCTCTTACCTTTAGTGACTGTTAACAAGAAGCGAGTCATGCCCTACTTATGCTGCCTGATTTTTCATAAGTTAGTGTAGATTCTACCGTTTAACACGAAGCATCTAACAATGCTGAGGTTATGATTATTAAGTATTAATCGTATTTATGTTTGCTACATACCCTGTCAAATAATATCTTTTCCGTTGTATTCACTAAATACCATTGCCGACAACATACATAGGTGTCAGGAAGATAATCCCCTTAGTACAGAAAGTACTTGCTGTCACTAAGGGAGCTTACTTTACAGCAGAACTACGGCCAAAGTCATGTCACCCGAGACTAGCCGAGCGGTTTAAAGCGCTGCAGTTATGGACTGTGCGGCTGGTCCCGGCGGAGGTTCGAGTCGTTCCTCGGGGATGGGTGTGTGTGTTTGTCCTTAGGATAATTTAGGTTTAAGTAGTGTGTAAACTTAGGGACTGATGACCTTAGTAGTTAAGTCACTTAAGATTTCACACACATTTGAACATTTGAACATTTGCCAAAGTCACAGGGACGAATACGGTTAGGCCAGCTATGACAGAAGGTGTGGCAATACGGATTACCAACAATTCTCAATAATTACAAGTATCTTAAGTTGTAAGAGGAGACGAAACAATGTAGATTTCATTACTGTAATGATTTCATATCATAATGATAAATTACTCATTATTCTTCGTTAACAAAATACATATATGTGAAACGGTTAACTAAAAAAGTGAAAAAACGGAATGTAAAACTTAAAGAACAATTTAAAACACAAAACAAATGTAACTAAAATAAATGTCTGGACTAATAACGAAAATTTAGATATTTTAATTAGTTGTGGTGAAAATATTCTGACAGCACAGTGCATAAAACTTATTTTCCAAAAATATTTCAGAAACCAGCTTTATTGCACATGGATGCATGTGATTGAAGGCTTCGTTGATTTATGTTACAACAAAAGTTTCCATTTTTCAAAATTAATAATAGTTGTGCTTTATTTTGCAAAATTTCTAATTCTTAAAAAATCGATTGTACAGTTTTCACGAACATTACTTACATATCAACTTTTATACGAGAAACAATTTTTATATATCATTTTTTCACCTTTCGGGCCGTGTTTTATATCTTAAAGGTGAAATTGGACAGGAATTAAAAATTATGTATTACATTATTTTTCCCCCTCTATACACCCGCAAAGTTTCATCAAGATCGTTTAGTGACACATGGGAATGTTCCCTTTAAATAAATCAAAACACAACTTGAAAGAAATGTACCAGCAAATGGACAGCTGCCCACGGAAGGTTGGTCTAAAAGTGAGTCAAGACAAAATGGAGATTATGCAACAAAAAGAAGATGAAAGCAGGAAAAATTTCTGGAGATAGACGGAGTGAGGTTCAACATACTTCATAATATCGAATAGTTGGGACCATGGTTTGCTAGTTAGAACAGCGTAGAAATGGACATCAAGGAAAGAACAGCAGTGGAATGAAATGATTGTATACTTTCTGAAGGATGCTCGGGTCAGAATCAGTATCAACGAATGCTAAGATGAGAATATACACTGACGAGCCAAAATATTATTACCACCCACAAATTTACTTTCAGTTCCTTTAGTCAAAGGGTACCATTACCGGTTTCGAATCCCTCATGACATGTGGTGGGTTTTTTTTACAGATTAATTGTCCTAAAATATAAATAATACCTAATTATAAACATGCCACACACAGATGTTTGCGTTACAGATTTTCGTTGCATGTGACTTACGTGAAACGTCAGTTTGGAGTGTTTGTTTTCATAACATTCGTCAACCACATGTAAATACATTCCCACAGCATTGTTATTGTTGCACACGTAAATTATTCTCACTGAACACTTTAGACTTGTCACTGAGAAGATTTCTACCACACACCACATGCTTTGATACATGGAAAGAGCTTACAAACATATGAGTATCACAGATGCTATGATATATTGTAAAATTTGACGATGATGTCGTATGTTTGGAAAGGATCATATATTCATTTACGCAACTTTAATTCTTTTTACACTAGTACAGAGACATTGAATTTTAGAGTTGATATTGTTAAATTAATTATAAAGTTTTCAATAGTATATTATTTAAATATAATATATTATTAGGTAAAATAGTATATTATTTAATTACATCTAGCATAATGAGAATTATAGTAACATATAAATTTGCTACTTGATCTGTAGATAGGTGTACTAATATTATTTGCTTTGGAGGTTGGAAAGTAATTCTTGGAAATTTTTCAGGAAGGGCGTAATAGCTAACTGTGTTTGTTCGTTAAGGATATAGTCTGGGGTGTTGTTTTTGTATGTATGCATTTCAATTTCTTGTAATATATCCATAGTGTGTCCTTTTTCTGCTAGATGTAAAATTTTTAAGTTGTCCTCAATGTTTCCCTCTGAATGGTTTTCTTCAGCAATATGGGTTGCAAATGCTGATTTGTTCAAGTTACCAAGTCTTAGAGGATCAATATGTTGTTTATATTAATTTCAAAACTTCTGCCTGTCCGTCCAGTGTAGAATTTTGGGCATGTATCGAATTTGAGTTTGTATATCCCTGATTTACGGTAGGAACTCTTGAGGGTATTTACATCATGGATTACTTTTTGTTGTAATTTATTATATGTGGAGAAGCTGATTGTAATATTTTTCTTCTTTTTAAATAAGTTTGTATTTGGTATGAAAGTGGGCCTATTTATGGGAGAGTGGAATATTTAGGTTTGGCTTCTCTGGCACACTGATTTGGCTTGAAGTGACTGCTATGAAGTGGATCTGTGGTTTTTGTCTGCATGTTGTTTTGCAGTTTTTCTATTATTGTGGGTTTAGAAAGTAAATTTGTGACTGGTTGCTGTCCTAACACCATCAACATTTGTCTTCAAACAATAGCCACGGTCTCCATCATGTCATCATATGACAAAATTGCACTATTACCACCGTCCACCGCGAAGTTGGAGGTCGCCTACTGGCGTGACGCGGTCTACAAGCGGAGCAAACCGAAAGGGGATCACCCTAGCGAAGATATGGGCTATGGGGAAACCCATTGAAATAAGCGAATTTGACAAGTGGCAGATAATTATAATGCAGAGCCTGAGAACGAATATCTCGAAAACGGCGAAGCTCGTCGAATGTTCACGTGGCATCTCTGCCGAAACAGCACAATCCCGGTTCGTGCACAAGTGTTTCGGAGCATTGCGTGCATCGTACGTTGTTGAACATGGAGCACCCTTCACATGTTGGTTCCACGATTCAGTCTGTTACGACTGCAGTGGATACGGGACCATCGGGATTCGACTGTCGATCAATGGAAACGTATCGGCTCTTGGGGTGACTCACATGTTTGCTACACGCGGTTGATGATTGTCTCCACAAACGCTGTCGCCGAGGTGAACGGCGGCTGGAAACGTGAAGCGTGTCACGGACACAGGCTGGATCGAGCAGTGTTATGCTACAGAAGATATTCTCCTGCGCTTGCTTGGGACCTGTGGTTGTAATCTAAGACATGCTGACAGCACCAGACCACCTGCATCCCTTCATGATGTCTTCCATATTCACCTACTACGTTTCCTTGTCTTCCTTTTCCTACTGTCGAATTCCAGTCACTCATGACTATTAAATTTTCGTCTCCCTTCACTACCTGAATAATTTCTTTTGTGATCATACATTTCATCAATTTCTTCAACATCTGCATAGCTAGTTGGCATATAAACTTGTAGTACTGTAGTAGGCGTGGATTTCGTGTCTATCTTGGCCACAATAATGCGTTCACTACGTTGTTTGTAGTACCTTATCCGCACTCCTATTTTATATTGATTATTAAACCTACTCGTGCATTACCCATATTTGATTTTGTATTTATAACACTGTATTCACCTGACCAGAAGTCTTGTTCCTCCTGCCACCGAACTTCACTAGTTCCCACTGTATCTAACTTTAACCTATCTATTTCCCTTTTTTAATTTTCTAAACTACCTGCCCGATTAAGGGATCTGACATTCCACGCTCCGATCCCTAGATCACCAGTTTTCTTTTTCTCCTGATAACTGCATCCTCTTGAGTAGTCCCCGCCCGCAGATCCGAATGGGGGACTATTTTACCTCCGGAATATTTTACCCAAGAGGACGCCCTCATCATTTAATCATACAGTAAAGCTGCATGCCCTCGGGAAAAATTACGGCGGTAGTTTCCCCTTGCTTTAAATTTGGAAACTATTAATATTCGAAAGAAGAGTAAGGAGGACCGAAAATAACTCTGCTATACAAACACGAGTTCATTTAAGATCTTTCGTCTACTCAAATCCGTAATTGGACAGGAAATTGTGGGGAGACCTAGGGTGCCTGTAGATTGAAAGTCGAGCAGCCTCGTACTGTGGTACGTTGCCATTACCGGAAGAATGCTACAGATGTCACACGGAATGAATAATAATCAGTTTCCCCGTAGCAATGCGGATATATACGTATATTCTGTCTATATGCGCTTCTTCCTGTAGTCATTTGAGTAAGCATGTCCATTTCATAGAGTCTGAAAGCATTTTGTGAAAAATAATCATCCCTGGGCATGTCTGCACACGGTGTTGTCAGTAAAGCGCGTAGTGGTGGCGGGGGGGGGGGGGGGGCACGGGTCGTAGCTTTCTTGTCATGTTATGGGTAGACATAGTGATGAATCACCTGCTCGCTCTTCAGATTGCAGACCCTTGAGGCAGGGAAGTACATAAACACAATCCGGGGGCCTACCACCCATGAGCTTGTACCCTACATATTCCCCGCCCAGTTTCACCCTGTTACACTGCCTAACACCATTTATCCCGTAACTAGGCTCTACTGCACTTAGACGTGATACAAACAATATCACTTTTTTAACCCACTTGAGCTAAGGATGCACTTTAATTTTACACCATTAAAACAGTATCGTTAATCATTTTCCGCTTTTTCATCCCCTGCATTGTCGAAACTATTAGCTCTACAGGAAAAAATGAGTAGTGTACGTAACGGTCGCAGGTTCGAATCCTGCCAAGGACGTGGATGTGTGTGATGTCCTTAGGTCAGTTAGGTTGAAGTAGTTCTACGTTCTAGGCGACTGGTGACCTCAGATGTTAAGTCCCGTAGTGCTCAGAGCCAATTGAACCTTTTTTCTTTAATACTGTAGTTTACTTTCGTACTGGGAAAGGTTTTTCCTAGGAGGGGTGATTTTCGAGTTCGAAGAAACATAAACAGTTGCCTTTAAAATCTTTCCCTTTCCCCATCCCCCAACACAGTGAACCCCCCCACCCACAGAGGATTTTAAGCATGCTGACCTCCGAGCACTGCGCAAAAGTTTTCTCCCCCTAATCGTCCTCCTTTGGTCTTCATTGACTGGCCTAGAGGCTACAGGTGATTCAGAGAGCGCTTGCTGCTGGGTAGAAAGTGAAATCTACCAGACAGGCAGCAGTGGGGAGAGCGCCCGCGCTGGGCCAGCCGGCGGAAGGAGATGAAAAATGCTGCGCGCAGCACACACGCACCGCGCGGCAGATTGACTTTAAATAGAGATTTATGTGGCTGAAGTGATGGAGGGTTGTATTTACGGGCCCGCGATAAGTTGCGGCGGTTTGCAAGCGCGCGATCTATCAGCCCCCGGGGGCGGCGTCGGCGTCGGCGTCGGCGCCGGCGGCGGCGGCGGCGGGGCTTCCGTCGGAGGCGGCGACGTTGAGCGATCGCGGCGGCGGCCAGCGGCCGTCAGCCGGGCGGCGGTAATTTCTCGCGGACCGACACACGGCCCGCTATGAGGCGCGCTGCACCCGGTAATTGGACACTGCGCCCGCGCGCCCCGCAGCCGATATTGCCGGGGCCTGCAGACTGATCGCTTCCCGCGGGAGCAAAGGACGCCGCACAGCGACGGCCAGTGAATCACACGCGGGCCGACGCCGCTGCCCGGCTCCGTGTCTCGCTGTTAAACGGCTACTCACTAACACCCCTCTCACCGCTCTCACTTGTATAGTCCCGCTGTCTACGCGGTGTTTTTGTTCGGTCTGTAGCAGAGCTGTAAAACTACCGTAGAGAACAACAAGTAAGCGTGACTACGCTAGTTTTCCCAGTAGCTTCGCTCGCTTAAGATGGTATCCGAATTACGTGTACATTACACATGTTGCATACCTATCGGGCGTTACCTCATAACGCTCGTTCTTTCTACGCAGGGTGACAATTATTGAAATGTACGAAGGTCACGCGTTCTGTATATAAGCGGGCAGTGCACGGCAGCGGAATCATTCCGCTGTGAGCTCTATCTGCAACAGCATTGAAGCACTATGCCTCGTCGACGTCTGTATCGTCGTCGTCGCCACCGCATGACAGTTTATAAACACGTAATTAGTCTTGAAAATAAACTTGGAGGAAATGGGACTGCACAATCTGTTATCCTTAATGGACCAATTCTTTCCGTGGGTGTCGAGTTAATTTTTCACTTGATGTCCCAACTGGAGCAGCTGGGAGTGGGTGGTTTACACTGGCTACTGTCCGCTGCGAGAACGCATCGCTACCTAGACTAGAAACCTTTGCTGACCGATGTGTCGTCGTCTGCAAGACTTGGCACTGTGGAATCGACCCGAAGACGCAAAGTAGACCTAGTTTTGTATATAGTAATATGGCTTTTACTTTGTATATCCGTTCATGTAGAAAAGTTTCTAATGATGAGAAAATACATGTATGGATGAAAGGACTTGGTGTACTTGCTGAAAATGTAACTGTGATTGGTGATATTATATTGTATTACAATTACTAATAAAGTGTTATCCTTGACACCTGTAAACGGGGGCGTCAGCTGAGAACCGCCAGCTGTACATCTCGTAATCGGCGGCTCAAGGATGCAACAATTTGAAAAAATTAACAAAGCATAGTGCCGCACTGGCCGCTGGTCCCAGCCGGCCGGTTATGCGACATTACGGCATGCCTGCCATCATTGGCGGTGATGTGGCGCAGACGAATAGCGAAACTCTCCATGACCCGCTGAAGCGTCTGAACATCGATATTGTCGATGACCTCCTGAATGCCTGTCAGTTCATGTTGCCTGGTCGGACGAGTCTCGTTTCAAATTGTATCGAGTGGATAGACATGTACAGGTATGGAGACAACCTTATGAATCCATGGACCCTGCATGTCTGCAGGGCACGGTTCGAGCTGGTGGAGGTTCTGTAATGGTGTGGAAGTGTGCATTGGAGTGATATGGGACCCCCGATATGTCTAGGTACGGCTATGACAGGTGACACATATGTAGGAATCGTGTTTGATCACCTGCATCCATTCGTGTATATTGTGCATTCCCAAGGACATGGGCAATTCCAGAAGGACAGTGCGAAACCCCAAACGTGGCTCCAGCAACACATTTCTGGGTTTACACACTTTTGCTGGCCACCAAATTTCCCAGACATGAACATTATTGAGCGTATCTGGGACGCCTTGCAATGTGCTGTTCAGAACAAATCTCCACACTCTCGTGCTCTTATGGACAGTCCTGCAGGATTCATAGTGTCAGTTCCCTCCAGCACTGCTTCAGACATTAATCGAGTCCATGGCACGTCGTTTTGTGGCATTTCTGCGTGCTCACTGGAGCACTACACGATATTAAGCAGGCGTATCAGGTTCTTTGGCTCTTAAGTGTATAAAGCATATTGAGGGCTGTGAACAACAGTGGTATCGCTGTCGTAATGCGGGATGAGAGGGATTTATGTGGCATCCGGAAGAGCATGACCATTGGTTTTCGGGCCGAGGATGGAAGAAATTCAGAAACGGTCACGTCTGTAATTTGTTCGCGAGGTCTGTTGTTAAAGTATACCGTGCACGGAAAACCGCTGTGTCCAAATCCGGCGCCGATTCAGCTGTACTGCTCTACGGTCCATAGATGACAGGGATGAACAACGACTGGAGAGATGTGTACTGACGAGTAGACGTGCAGCTGTTGAGCAACTGACCGGTCAGATGAACCAGTGGGCTGCCAACAATGTCTCCGAAGCGACCTACCAGCGAACGTTTCAGCGTATGGGCCTTCGCATCAGACGTATGGTTCATGCACCCATACTGACTGCTGCTCATCGGCGACGGAGCCTGAAACTCTAAACGTCACTACCGCAACTCGACGTCCACTGTGTGGCGACATGCGGTCTTCTCAGACGAATCAAGTTTTATGCTCCACTGGACAGATGGCCAGTGGCGTGTGTGGTGTGAAACGTCTGAAAGCAAAGACTCTGCAAAAGTCACCGAAACTTTATGACTGTGGAATGTGTTCGTGGCATCCCCTGGTGACCTTATCATTCTGGAAGGCACAATATAACACAAGTATGCATATATCCGAAGGGACGCCATCAATTCCTACATGCAGTTTATCTGTCCGATAGCATCTATCAGCAGCACACTGCAAGGTGGCACACAGTTGGCAGTGCACGTGTATGGTTCTAAGAACACCAGGATGAATTTACCTTACCCCCCTGACCATCAAACTCCCTGTTTTGAACTCAGTCGAGAACCTGTGGAACCACCTCTAACCGGTTGTTGCTGTCGAGTGTCCTCTGCCGAACAACCTGACGCAGCCGGCTTTCGCACTGGAGTCCCCATGTTTCCACATCCCTGTCGGTACCTTTCAGAACGTGACTGTCTCTCTTCCTGCATGTCTCGCTGGGGTTCGTGCTGCAAAAGGTGATTATACACGCTCTTGACAAGTGGTCACATTAACGTGACTGCATAGTCCATTAAAAAAAAATTACAAGCTGTGCTTGTTGGACAACCAAAATTGAAATATGATGATCTTTTAAGCACTTGTCAACTGTATGAAAAATCAAGAAGTAGATATAATCATAACTTCAAGAATTTAATACGACTTTTGTAGTACTTAGTTGGAGGCGCTGGTGGTGAAAATAGTATTTCGTTTGGCGTCCGCACAGGGGACCTTTAGACAGCCACAGCAAGAGCAGAAAGTTCCACGGGACTGGAAGAATGCCCAGTTCATAGCACTCTATAAAAAGGGTAGAAATTCGGAAGCACATAAATACCGGCCAATTTCACTGACATCGATTTGTTGTACAATCATGGAACATATTTTGTGTTCAGACATAATGACCTTTCTAGACTCTGAGTACCTCATCTGCAAAAACCAGCACCGTTTTAAGAAACAGCGGTCATGCGAGACACGGCTGGCCCTCTTTGTGCATGATATAAAACAGGCGCTAGATACCGGCTCACAGGTTGTTGCCATATTCCTCGACTTTCGAAAGGCGTTCGACTCAGTTCCGCACTGTCGCTTCCTACGAAAAGAGCGCGCTAACAGTCCATCCGATGACATATGCGTTTCGATAGAAAGTTTTCTAACAGACGGAGAGCAGTATGTCGTTCTGAATGGGGAGACATCAACAGAAAACAAGCGTAACATCAGATGTGCCCCAGGATAGCTTAATAGGTGCGCTACTTTTTACGATTTACTTAAACGATCTGGTTGATGTTATTGACTGCGAAATTAGACTGTTTGCCATTGATGCTTTAGTCTACAGGAAAGTAGTATCACACGAAAGTTGTGAACAAATGAATGAGCATTTGCAGAAAATAAATGCGTGGAGTAAAGACTGGAAATTATCTCTCAATATTAGTTACTGTAACCTACTGCGTATAACAAAGCGAAAATCCCCATTAATGTACGAGTACAAAATAAATGCCCAGGCTTTGGAAGTGCTAACATTCGTCAAGTATCTGGGTGTGACTATTCGAAATGATCTCAAATGGAATGATCAGAGTACACAAGTAACGGGCAAGTCGAACTCTAGAGTGCGGTTTCTTGGTGAGATGCAGTCCTTCAAAAAAGGAAATTGTTCACAATACGTTAGTTCGTCCAGACGTAGAATATTGTTCGTCTTTATGGGACCCTTACCAGTTGAGTCTGATTCAAGAGATTGAGAAGGCCCAAAGATGAGCGGGAAGATTCGTAACTGGTACATTTAGCCATGGCGAGAGCGTTACAAATCTCATACAAAGTTTGAAGTGGGATACACTTGTAGATAGACGACGCGCTAAACGGAAGGGGACGCTCACTAAATTCCAAAATCCGATCTTCACCGAGGATATAGAGCATATATTGTTACCACCAAGTTTCAAATAGGGCAATGATCACTATTCAGTGGTAAGGGAAACCAAAGCACTTACGGAGGCGTTCAGACAGTCTTTTCCCACGCGCGTTACGCGAGTGGAACAGATGGGGGGGAAATATGACCGACACACATAGTGTCCTCCGCATGGTGGATAGCGGAGTGTATATGCAGATGTAGAACGTGCTACAGTCGGTGAGGGAGTGTCAGCCTGCTGGAGCTCCAGGAAGTGCCAGTTCTGATAATACCTGTAGCCGAGAGCGACAGCCTAGAATGGCTATGTGCGACGGAACTTTAAGTTATCGCGAGAGAGACTGTGATCCAGCTTCATTCGCATGATATATAACTGAATTTCCGTGTGAGACTATTATATCTGCCTCACCCATTCCAGGTTACTGTGTGTTTGTGAGGCACTCGCATTCAAAACCAGGTGGCAAGTGGAACATTAAACTTTTCACTTTCAAGGCGAAATGAACTGTCTTTGATAGGTGTGGACGACGTTTAATACAGACAGAATTTACAGAACTCGAAATGGGATCTGGATCTGAAATGTCATAGGTGCTGCAGAAAGGATACAATTTATTTGAAATATTAGTATTTTGTGCGTATCACATAAAAAGAGTTGAATACATGAATTCTTTCTTGAAAAAATAAGTTGGTTGAGCGATGTAAGTAGCTACACCGTGTGTAACTCACAGAATCAAGTAATGGTTTTCAACAATAGAAAGCTCGAAGTGTGGGCAAGTAGAATACAGTCCAGAGGTAACACGTTTACGACTTTTATCTGGTTACCTCTCTCAGACTTTCAGAGGTTCTTTTGCGCTGTGCAGAATAAGTATTGGGTCAACAGAGAATAGACTATAAACTGTAATCTCCCACGAATTTAAGTCGTATTACGTTCGCAGATCGAGCAAGGGACAGATGGCAGTATACACCTGTACCCATCCCCATTTATCTTATCATCAGGATCAAAAATGGCTCTGAGCACTATGGGACTCACCTGCTGTATTCATTAGTCCCCTAGAACTTAGAACTACTTAAACCTAACTAACCTAAGGACATCTCACACATCCATGCCCGAGGCAGGATTCGAACCTGCGACCGTAGCAGTCGCACGGTTCCGGACTGCGCGCCTAGAACCGCGATATCATCAGGATCCCAAGAGATGTATGATGCCGACGGCGGAATTGTCACTCGGCCGTTTTAGAACAACAGATTATCGTTTAACACCTGTGTCACGCTTTTGCATGTGTAGTGTTGTGTGCCAAGTAGCTCGACCCTGAATTTGTTTTCTGCTATAGCGCCTGCATTATAGTGACTCCAAATGCAGGTGTAGCGGTTTAGAGCTCGTGCTGCTGGAGTCTTATATGGGAATTTCGCCTGGTGATGTGCCGTATTTTGCCGTAAGTCATTCAAGAAAATTACGTATTTCACTCACCTTCCTTGCCACATGTTTTATGAAATCATTCTGTTTCGAAGCACTTCTCACAAATATGCCTAAATATTTGTACGGTATGATGTGGTACAGATACGCACCAATTATTTGCTAGAGTTTTCTGGGAACCTCCATATTTAAGTAACAAGCTAGGTGACGTGATTAAATTTATAAAAATATCATTGTTTACGAGTGAAGCAAATAGTCACGAGAGAGGTGGAAGATTAACAATCTGTAACGAAGTCTGCAATAAGGACATAATTTATATTACCACACTTAGTGTACTCCTGGACCTTGACACGAATGGCGACCATGCTCAGAAGTTCCTAGTGTTATCTTCTTCCTTAAATTCAGTGTATACTGCGAAGTCTAGGTGGCAACCAATGCTGGTGAATGGAGGTTACAGACATATCATCTCCCCCTTGACCAGCGCCAATGTTAATCGTTACTGAAGTATGACATACATTTTTACTAAATTCAGATGACAACCGAATGTACTTTGTGTCTCTACGCAATGAGGTAAGAAGATTACTTGGTATTCCATTTGGATGTAATAAGTAGATGTGCATGTGCTACATATTCTTAATACACTATATGGTCAAAATTATTCTGACACCTATTAGGGAACGTCAGTTTGAGGTGTGACCACCGATTGCCTTTATGAATGCTTCACTTCTACTCAGGACACTTCCAGTTCAACTAAATACCCAGGAATTGCCATTAAGAACAGTTAGAAAATGTAACAGATCTACTAAAGCGACTACGCACGCTACGCTTGTCCATCCTCTTTTAAAGTACCGCTGCCCGGTGTGGGGTCCTTGCCAGACAATATTAACGGACTACACCGAGAAAGTTCAGTGAAGAGCAGCACGTTTTTTATTATCGAGAAAAAGGGGAGTGAGTGTCACTTACATGATACAGGATTTGGGATGGACACCATTACAACAAAGGCGTTCGCCGTTGTGGCGGAATCTTCTCACGAAATTTCAATCACAATATTTCTCCTCAGAAATTTTGTTGACGCACACCAACATAAGGAGAAACAATCATCATAATGAAATAAGGGAAATCAGAGCTCACACTGGTTGATACAGTTGTGCGTTTTCCCCGATCGCTGTTCGAGATTGGAATAATAGAGAAATATTGTGTAGGTGGTTAGATAAACCCTCTTCAGTGTGATTTGTACAGTACCCATGTATATCTAGATGTAAGTGTCTGAATGTCTGTGGAGGAATGGGAGAGCATTCTTCCTCATGGTGCGAAACCAGGGAGGGTTCTGATGTTGGACACTGTGGTCTTCAGCAGAGTCGACGTGCTAACCCATCCCAAACGTGTTCCACTATGTTCAGGTCGGGACTCTGGACGGGCCGGTTCACTGCAGGAGGGTCATTGTCCACAAACCATTGCCTCTAAATGGTATTCTATGACAGGGTGCATTCTCATCCTGATACAACAGTCATCGTATGCGAAATGTTCCTGTACTCTTACGCACTACACGGTGCTGTAAAGTGTGTTCCTATGTTGGTTCTCGTTGTTGCAGCCTTCAGCGTGAATTACAGTCTGGTACAGCTATCCATCATAGCTAACACTTGGTTCAAGAATCATAAAAGAAGGTTGTACACATGGGAGAATCCTGGAAATACAAGAAGGTATCAGATAGATTATATAATGGTAAGACAGGGATTTAGGAACCAGGTAATAAATTGTAAGACACTTCCAGGGGCAGATGTAGAATCTGACCACGATCTATTGGTTATGAGCTGTAGATTAAAACTGAAGAAACAGCAAAAAAGGTGGGAATTTAAGGAGATAGGATCTGGACAAACTGATTAAACCAGAATTTGTACAGAGTTTCAGGGAGAGCATAAGGGAACAGCTGTCACAAATGGGGAAAGAAATACAGTAGAAGAAGAATGGGTAGCTCTTAGGGATGAAGTAGTGAAGGCAGCAGAGGATCAAGTAGGTAAAAAGACGAGGGCTAGTAGAAATCCTTGGGTAACAGAAGAAGTATTGAATTTAATTGATGAAAGGAGAAAATATAAAAATGCAGTAAATGAAGCAGGCAAAAAGGAATACAAACGTCTCAAAAATGAGATCGACAAGAAGTGCGAAATGGGTAAACAGGGATGGCTAGAGAACAAATGTAGGGATGTAGAGGCTTATCTCACTAGGGGTAAGATAGATACTGCCTACAAGAAAATTAAAGAGACCTTTGGAGAAAAGAGAACTACTGGTATGAATATCAAGGGCTCAGATGGAAGCCCAGTTCTAAGCAAAGAAGGGAAAGCAGAAAGGTGGAACGAGTATATAGTGAGTCTATACAAGGGTGACGTACGTGAGGACCATATTCTGGAAATGGAAGAGAATGTAGATAAAGACGAAATGGAAGATACAATACTGCGTGAAGAGTTTGCCAGAGCACTGAAAGACCTGAGTCGAAACAAGGAGCTGGGACTAGACACCATTCTATTAGAACTACTGACGGCCTTGGGAGAGCCAGTCCTGACAAAACTCTATCATCTGGTGAGACAGGCGAAATACCCTCAGACTTAAAGAAGAATATAATAATTCCAATCGCAAAGAAAGCAGGTGTTGACAGATGTGAAAATTACCGAACTATCAGTTTAATAAGCCACATCTGCAAAATACTAATGCGAATTCTTTACAGACGAATGGAAAAACTACTAGAAGCCAACCTTGGGGAAGATCAGTTTCGATTCCGTAGAAATGTTGGAACACGTGAGGCAAAACTGACCTTAGGACTTATCTTACAAGAAAGATTAAGGAAAGGCAAACCTACGTTTCTAGCATTTGTAGATTTAGAGAAAGCTTTTGACAATGTTGACTGGAATACTCCCTTTCAAATTCTGAAGGTGGCAGGGCTAAAATACAGGGAGCCAAAGGCTATTTACAATTTGTACAGTTGGCAGTTATAAGAGTCGAGACACATGAAAGGGATTCAGTGGTTGGGAAGAGAGCGAGACTGGGTTGGAGCCTCTCCCAGATGTTATTCAATCTGTATATTGAGCAAGCAGTATAGGAAACAAAAGAAAAATTCGGAGTAGGTATTAAAATCCATGGAGAAGAAATAAAAACTGAGAGGTTCGCCGATGACATTGTAATTCTATCACAGACAGCAAAGAACTTGGAAGAGCAGTTGACTGTAATGGACAGTGCCTTGAAATGAGGATATAAGATCAACATCAACAAAAGCAAAACGAGGATAATGGAAAGTAGTCGAATTATGTCGGGTGATGCTGAGGGAATTAGATTAGGAAATGAGACACTTGAAGTAGTAAAGAAGTTTCGCTATTTGGAGAGCAAAATAACTGATGATGGTCGAAGTAGAGAGGATAAAGAACGTAGACTGGCAATGGCAAGAAAAGCGTTTCTGAAGAAGAGAAATTTGTTAACATCGAGTATAGATTTAACTGTCAGGAAATCGTTTCTGAAGGTATTTGTATGGAGTCTAGCCATGTATGGAAGTGAAACATGGACGATAAGTAGTTTGGACTAGAAGAGAATAGAAGGTTTCGAAATGTGGTGCTACAGAAGAATGCTGAAGATTAGATGGGTAGATCACATAACTAATGAGGAGGAATTGAATAGAATTGGGGAGAAGAGTAATTTGTGGCACAACTTGACCGGTTGGTGAGAAATGTTCTGAGGCATCAGGGTTTCACAAATTTAGCATTGGAGGGCAGTGTGTAGGGTAAAAATCACAGAGGGAGACCAAGATATGAACACACTAAGCAGATTCAGAAGGACGTAGGTTGCAGTAAGTACTGGGAGATGAAGGAGCTTGCACAGGATAGAGTAGCATGGAGAGCTGCATCAAACCAGTCTCAGGACTGAAGACCACAACAACGACAACAACACAGCTATCCACGCAGATAAATGTAAAGGGCTCTTGATCTCTGCATAACAACCGCATCCTGCAGCCATTTGAGGCTGCATGCTGTATCCAAGTCCTGGTTTACATCGGATATATGTTCATGTCCTTCCACTTCAAGCGTTTCCTTAAACCGAATAAGGGAACCGAAGGCTAACCACGAAGTACACACCTGTCGCGTAACATCGCCTCCTGTGTACGTTACTGTTGGCAGTACGCATGGTGGCAGGTCACGGTCCCTATGCATTCACCCAATTCCAAACCCTTCACTCGAATTTACACAAGCTGTAGCGTGGTGCATTAATCCTAATAACTAGTTTCCAGTTAACCATTAACTGTCCAGTGGCGTCGCCTTTTACATTGCCCAGCATTGACTACATAACTGTGTTGCTTACGAGGAGATGCTCGAGCCTAGTACTCCGTGTCCTGTGCCTCCCCACGCATGTATAAGGATGTAGTCCAACGTTGATTACGTGCAGCAATATTTATCTGAAGAATCAACTTAAACAGTAGCAAGAAATTAGGCAAAATTCGTACTTCCGCTTTTCCAATACTTTTCTGTTTCATTGACTGGATAGGCTGCGACTGCTAGAACAGACTGCAAACCACTAAATGAACTTGGAATTGAGTTGTCCTAGCTTCAATGTAATACTATTCATACTGCATTTCTTTCTAACCATTGGGTAAGACCTTAGGAAAAGAATTCAATAGCCTGATTTACTTATCCATTAAACACAACACACGGTCAAATCCTGTAAATAGGGTAACTCTATTGGTTATCTTTCCCTATAAACAGGATTATCCTCCCATAGTGAATTTTATTTGGGATATAAACTAAATTTAATAAGAGGATTATACGTCGCAGCATAGAGACAGGGTTTTCTGTTATTCAGGTAGAGGCATACTAAATTATAATAGTAGTGTTAGGATTATAATGTGAGTTACAGAACACTCGTTTGACCGATATTTGAACATTGGTCGTCAGTCTGGGATCCTGATAGAGTAAACAGCGAATGTCCGAAGAAGAACAGTGTGTTCCGTGACAGGATTCTCTAGTAAGCGTTGTTAGCTAATCCAATAGCAGGTCCTACAAGACAGCCGTTTTGCTTCACGGTTTGGTTTACTGTAAAAATTCAGAGATCGTATGTAGCTAGAAGAGTTCACCACTATATTGCTTCCTCGTATTTATAGCTCGCAAAAATATCTCGAAAGTAAAATTAGAGAACTGAACTCACATGGGGACTTACAAGAGTCGTTCAACCCGCAATCTATTCGCAATTGCAACAGGAAACCGGGAAAGTAAAGTTTTGTTTCTTTGTCGCCACAATGGCTTTATTATTACGTAATCATAATCGGTTTAGTCCACAAGGGTCGTCTTAAGAAGCTAAAGGCATCTGATGATTACGAGTATGCGAGAGTTGAAAACGCATGAACTTGTGTTCATCAATTGCTGCTTTTAGCGTCTGAAGAGGACCAGTATGGCCTAAGCTGATTATGATTGCGTTATAAAAGAGCAATTGTTTTACGAAATAAACCAAACTTTATCATATGAGAATCAGCGTCCTTTTAAGCTAGTTTTGGTTCCGAAAGCGGGGAAGTGATTGTGGTTCATGGCAAGGGTTTATTGTGGTATTAGTGTCTTTATACGTGCTTACGGCAACTGCGGAAACGTAACTGTGACGACGTTTCTACCAGATGTGTGCAAACAAGACCAGCGTGCATATATTATCTTCTTGACTGCCTAAAGGTAAACACCGGTAGACATCCATCGGAGACTGACGAACGTTTGTGGGGCTGCATGTCTGTCGAAAAGTGCCTTTGTGCAATGGTGCGTGAAGTTCTGTGCTGACAGCAATGCGATAGAAGGCGGCGGTCGATTTGTGAGGCCAGCAAATTGGAGTGGCAGACATCCAAGCACCCGCCCTATAGTCCTGATATCTCCCCTAAAAAGACCTTGAAGGGTCAACGAC
Organism: Schistocerca gregaria; assembly: GCF_023897955.1. Lineage (NCBI taxonomy): Eukaryota > Metazoa > Arthropoda > Insecta > Orthoptera > Acrididae > Schistocerca > Schistocerca gregaria. The sequence continues at coordinate 746,843,790 of NC_064923.1, forward strand.
TCCTACCTGTCAAAGGAGTTACGGGTATCTTCAACCTGTTGCATGGATGGGATGATCGGCTCAATGCACCCGGCGATTCTGCCTGATTGAAATACCGATCCTGTGCTTTACGCCCTTCTAAGGGAAACTTTCTGCCCACTCCTTACACTTAGTACTGGACTAGCCCTGGGATCAGTACCTGATTTGTATGATGTGTGTCAAGGTATCGTGGTACTCTGCCTTCATCGATCTATATTTCCTCTGCTTATCAGAACTAAACAGTTATCAAAAAAATGGTTCAAATGGCTCTGAGCACTATGCGACTTTTGAGGTCATCAGTCGCCTGGAACTTAGAACCAATTAAACCTAACTAACCTAAGGACATCACACACATCCATTCCCGAGACAGGATTCGAACCTGCCACCGTAGCGGTCGCTCGGCTCCAGACTGTAGCGCCCAAAACCGCACGACCATTCCGGCCATTAAATCATGTCTTTTCTTGAAACCCGTAATCTACTCTGTAGGAATAAACGTGGATTCCGGAAACAGCGATCGTGTGAGACCCTACTCACTTTATTTGTTCATGAGACCCAGAAAATATTAGATACAGGTTCCCAGGTGGGTACCATTTTCCTCGACTTCCGGAAAGCGTTCGATACAGTTCCGCACTGTGGCATGATAAACAAAGTAAGAGGCTACGGAAAATCAGACCAGCTGTGTGGCTGGATTGAAGAGTTTTTAGCAAACAGAACCAGCACGTTGTTCTCATGGATAGATTTCTACAGGCATTAAAGTAACCTCTGGCATGCCACAGGGGAGTGTAATGGGACCTCTGCTTTTCACAACATACATAAATGTCCTAGCAGATAGTGTCGGAAGTTCCACGCAGCTTTTCGCGGATGATGCTGTAGAATACAGAGAAGTTGCAGAATTAGAAAATTCCAGCGAAATTAAGGAAGATCTGCAGTGGATAGGCACTTGGTGCAGGGAGTGGCAACTGACCCTTAACATAGACAAATGTAATGTATTGCGAATACATAGAAAGAAGGATCCTTGATTATACGATAGCGGAACAAACACTGGTAGCAGTTACTTCTGTAATATACCTAGAAGTATGCGTACGGGACGATTTGAAATGGAATGACCATATAAAATTAATTGTTGGTAAGGCAGGTGCCAGGATGAGATTCATTGGGAGAGTCCTTAGAAAATTTAGTCCATCAACAAAGGAGGTGGCTTACAAAACACTCGTTCGATCCATACTTGAGTATTGCTCATCAGTGTGGGATCCGTGCCAGGTCGGGTTTTCAGAGGAGATAGAGAAGATCCAAAGAAGAGCTGCGCGTTTCGTCACAGGGTTGTTTGGTAGGCGTGATAGCGTTACGTAGATGTTTAGCAAGTGGCAGACTCTGCAAGGAGGCACTCTGCACCGCGGTGTAGCTTGCTGTTCAGGTTTCGAGAGGGTGCGTTTCTGGATGAGGTATCGAATATATTGCTTCCCCCCTGCTTATACATCCCGAGGAGATCACAAATGTAAAATTAGAGAGATTCGAGGGCGCACGGAGGCTATCTGGCAGTCGTCCTTCCCGCGAACCATACGCGACTGGAATAGGAAATGGAGGTAATGACAGTGGCATGTAAAGTGCCCTGCGCCACACATCGTTGGGTGGCTTGCGGAGTACAAATGTAGATGTAGATGTAGATCTTGTTTCTCACCGAAATTTAACGTGCGTAGATGCACAAAACTAAATGAAAAGCGCGAACGGGAAGGAGCAAAGGGCGGAAGTAACTGTATCATCCAGATCCAATGCCCTGTCTCCAGTACCTCCGTTATGAGTATCAGACTGTGCCTTATAGTGGACACTCAGCGTATGGGAAGCACAACAAGCCACATGATATGGTCAGTTTCAGTACTCTGCCGGAAAGTACGCCGTTTGAAGCAGACCCTGTGTAAGAGAACGTAATGACCATCATTTCGGGACGAATATTACATTTTGATGAATAAATCATCCTCCTTTGGGTCCTTGGCCAAATCAGCCAAAGAATTTTTCCATGAACTCTGACTACAGTCGGAGCACAAAAACATGCCTTCCACTTTGGAGATTAAATTTTAAGGATTACGACCACCTGTTCGTTTGGATCTGTAGGTTCATTTAGTTTCTGTGTGATGTAGCTGCTGCTCCTTTTTGGAACCATACCAAACACCATTGCTGTGAAAGCAAGTGCTCCAAATGACGTTCTCACAATCATTGGTACGCGACCAGAAGAACTCCGTTGTGTGCTATCGGGCTTACGTAGTTCTCAAAGCAGTTTCTCACATTAATTTTCCTGACGCCGCTTTATTAGCGCTGTTGTCACAGAAACTTGGCTTCCGCTGTTGAGAACTCCAAACAAATTATGCCTCTGTGAGGCAGCCTACGACCTCGAGCGCTTTTCTTTGTCCCCTTTTAAGGTTTTCTCTTATTATCAGAAAGGATTTGTTTCTTAAGCTCTTTCAAGACAGAGACTCTGCCCGCTTTACTAAGCAAGAACGCTTAAGAAACAAATTGTTTAATGAGCATAAGGTCGCTTTTATACATATTTCTCGTATCTGAAATTTACTCTCTCCATTGCGTAACTAGAAAATAGGAGAAATTATTTGTAATGAAATTTATCAATTATACCATTAGTTGTATGTGATTAACTGTGGGTTTTAACTGGCCAACGTATCGTCAAACCGTTCCACACATGAGCAACAATGAAAAGAAAGATATTTGTATAAACAGGAAGAGATGTTTAAGAGGACTTCCACTGCTTAGGAAAAAAGATATGCAATCAGGTCTCGACCTAAGGGAAACATACGCACGAAATCAGCATGAGGAAGAAGTTTCCTCTGATAAAAGAAATCCACTGAATATTTTTTCTAGGTTTAATTTGTAGACAAACGAATATTACGTCTTAACTATATCGCCGTGAGGAATTATGATATATTCGGAAACTGGAAGCGTTAATTGGAGGGAATTGAAAGAAAACAAAACAAAACATATGTTGCTGAGAGCACGCGTGACCCCGAAGGAAACCGACGTACGAGACGTCTTTAAAAAAATGATAAAATAATAATAAGAGGTTTTCGCCCCATAGGTGGCACATGCTGCTTTCGTATGAGGATGGATCTACATGGTGGTCAGAAACAGTTGTAAAGGTTTCGGAGGGTAGGGTGAGCTGAAAAATAATTATTAGGAAAATAATTCGATGCGTTGCGTCGTTTTCGAGTTGATTACCATTAAACTAAGCCAATCCGATCGTCGAGCGCGCAAGTTCAAGTGGCCCGCCTGAGTCCTTGTCGCCAAACCAAACGTCTTCATTTTTATGTTTTTTTGTTTTTGTTTCCTTTTTTGTTTTGTTTCCTAAAACCCATCAGGAGAGTGTTACAAGAATTGGGCATAGGACGGTAATAAGAATCGAATTCGAACCATAGGCTGAGTATTCTTATGTGGTGTCATCTACGCTATGAGAACAACAGTCACTAACTGTATATGGATGACCACTTGAATTCGCGAGCGCGACGGTCTGATTATCTAACTTCCATAATAATTAGCTCGTAAATTGTGCAACATCGTTACAAGCCTTTCACACTGTTTCTGAGCAGACTGTATGTCACATACATTACAGAAAATTTTTCCTACAGCAAGTATAAGTTATTCGTGTGTGGACGGACGTTGCGCAGATAGGTTTCAAAGATATTTTACACCGAAGCGATACGTTTCTGGATATGTGTTCCTTAACAGGACTATCTATTAATTCCCCTGTACAACCCCTAGAAAGCTGTAATAGGAACTGTGAAACATCCTGCATAAAACGTAGAGGTGACACCACCAAGGTTAACAAAACAGTGACGTGTTTCAGAGGAAACAAGATAGCCCTCATCGATGTTTAAATTTCGGTATTCGTAACACCACTGAGTGATTTAATATCCAGACACTTCTTCACTGTTGTATAGAAAGAAAGTGTAGTCTGTTGAAAGGGACTGTCTGATACATTTCATGCGTTTGTGACACTTAGTTGTATAGTTCTCGATGCTTCTAACTTCAAGTATGTGGCAGACACGAACGTCAGGGAAGGGAATAAGGCTGTGACTTTTTTTATAGATCGTCACATCTGTGTTTTGTTCTTCTACTTCTTTTTCTGATGTCCTAACCCTGTGTTTTGTTTCTGTATGTGTTGTTTGAGTGTGTGAGCCGAGTGCGCTTTCTCGTGGACTAATGGAGTCTTGTAGTCTGTAAGGTCAGTCTTGCCATTGTAAGGTGGTTTACGAACAGGTAGGGACAAGTGCTTTTGTATGAGAGTAGACGCAAGGATTGGTATCATGTAGCAGTGTACTTCGACTTGTCACTCTTCTTCTCTCTGGCTTCTTGAGCAAGCGAGGAATGGTCAGTCGAAATGCGAAATAGTCATGTTCCGGCTTTGGTAAGTTCAGGTTTGTCTCCCGTATGCACTCTCAGATGTGGATGCGGGTATTGGAATAGTTTCCGTATAATTCTATTTTGTTTCATAGCGAAGTTTCAATCTTCGAATGTTAGAAGGAAATATATGTTTCTCGTTTTGAGTATAATTTCGCAAGTGTGCAAGTTTCGATTTTAAAGAGGAATAGTACTTTTTCATACATCTTTTGGCTACCAAGAGGGGCAGTAATACTAAGTAACCACGTTTAATTATGTATACGTCAAGTTGTTTCTTCCTCAACGTTTTATACAAATTAAAATGGTCTGTCTCCGTCAATGCTGCTTTGGAATTCTAAACTTCTCGATTTTTAGCCGAGTTTGTAACTAGGCATTTGTTTCAGCCACTTTTACTAAAGCAACTGTGTCAGGATCGACTTCGTTCGCTATTGCAGTCTTTCACAAGCCTTCACAACTTCAGAGCCTGCATAGAATGTGGTTGATTCTTCTTTAAGATATACTTTTTGGGCTAAAGTGTCGAGTTTCGTACTGCTCGTGACCATCATGGTTCTAGCAACCATTTTCTATATTACGTTGAGTCAGAATATAAGTGTTCTACATTTTCTTCCGAAAATGAATACCTGTTCGTGTAGTCACATTTTGTCCATTTTTATGATTACTGATTGCGTGTCTCTTTACGATTTTCTTGCGAGACTTTTTGTGAACCTGCATGATCTTCTAGTCACGATAGACACTATAGCTTGCAACATTATATTGCACTCTCTCCGTTAGGTAGCTACATTTTAGCTATTTTTCTGATCTCCGATTTTATGTATGCTCGTGATTTTCTACATCTACATCTACAGAAACACTGCGCAAGCCACCGCATGGTGTGTGACGGAGGGTACCCTGTGCCATTTCTAGTCATTTCCTTTCCTGTTCCACTTGCAAATAGAGCGAGGAAAGCTGCTTATATACCTCCGTACGATCCCTTCTAACATTCAACGTGGTGTCTGTTGGTTCTAAGTTGTGTCTCCCTACCACTTTCTCGCAACGACGCTCTGAGCGTGTTTTTTTAGGGAATTGACTAGGTTGAACCTGGGACCTATTGCTGGTAAGGAGACGCCAGACCACACATGACATGTAGAGTTCAGTGAGACTAGCGATGATATAATCAAATACGTAATGATTTCAGCGTCAGCTCCTCCTCACTCCCTGTAAAAGAATCTTAATACTAACTAAATTTATTGGAAGGGGATCAAGGCTTTCCTATTTTTAGTTAGATGGTGAAATAACGTCGAGAAACTAGTTAAGTTTACCATTTGAATTTTTATTCTACTAACAAAACATTGTTCATAAATTGCACTATTGATAAAAGAAAATATTTTAATACAGGAAGATAAAAACCAACTGCGTTCAACAAAAATGTGAACAAACATTCGCTGAATGGGTTTCCAAGTTCTATAATGGATCGAAGGATGACCTATGCCATATCACATCTATAATCTAGGTTTAAGTTAAGTTTCATAAAAGAGAAAACTATCAAAATGGTCTACAGTGACCCTCAGTTATCTTTAATTACTTATTTAACTTGTCCTAAATTACAGTGGCTAATGTGGCTCCTCAATAATTATATAACATAAAAATCATCGCGTTTCAGATTTTTACTTCTAATAGCAAATGTGAATACCACGAAGTTTAATTGACGATCGACACTAGTATTACGCAAAAAGGGGATGTAACAGATGAGATTTCTGCAGTTCTGAGTGAAACCTTATGCGCTCTTATGCGGCATCGCGTGCGTTCATTACCTTGTCATTGATTAGGCAGCGTCAGGGGGCGGCGGGCGGCGCAGCTCCACACACCTTGCCATCTCGGAAGAAACTCTTTCTAACTTTTCTTACTACAATTTACCGAATTTGGTTTAAGAAAAGCTATCTGGCTCTGGTTTCAACTGACCAATCAGGGTCTCAATTTTAACCTTAAGCTCCGCCTACAAAACTTTTGTCTATGCAGTGAGAAATGTTATACTTTTCGTGGTGGGGCAATGTTTTTAATGTTTCCAACGTAACACAGGCGCGTATAGTCTCACGCTAAAACTTGCAGCTGGTGTGGCCCTTTTACTGTTATCGTAAGATCTATACCGATCTTCTGGAGGTCTCTATCTTTTAACATAGGCTGGGGTGGTCTTGGCGGTCGGTGGGCGATGTGGGTGTCCCTTATCGTAGGGCCTTCTAGCTAACACGACTCTGCTCTCGGCTTCTGTTCTCGTTTTCCCCTCGGAACTGCCTCTGTTTCACGGTGGGACGGTATGACACGCATTTAGGCGTTCTTGTGTTAGTTCGTGGTATTCCATTTGCTCACTCATTGATCGTATTACTTTGGTTAATTTAAAGTCAGGATTTATTGGGAGCTATGTGATATACTGCTGGATTTTCTATCATGTCAGGGTTTTCATGGAAGGTGTTGGATTTGCCTGACACCTTACACCCTAATCACTCTAATCTTATCTTCAAGGTCTTTACGCGAAATATATGTTGGTAGTAGCAGAGTCTTTATGCAATCAGACCCAGGTGCCGGTTTTCTCAATAGCGCTCCTCGAAAAGGAAGTCGACTTTTCCAGTGAGTCCCATTTGAACCCCGAAGTATTTCTATAGTACTTCCGTGTTGCTCGATCGTACCGGTAACGAATCTAGCAGCCCGCCTCTGAATAGCATTGATGTCTTCCTTCAATTCGACCTGCTCGGGATCCCAAACCATCAAACAGTACTCAACAATGGTTCACATTAGGATGCTCTATGCGCTTTATTTTACAGATGAACCACAATTCCCTAAAATTCTCCCAAGAAACCGAAGTCGACCTTTCGCCTTCGCTACTACAGACCGTACATGCTCATTTCATTTCATACTGATTTGCAACGCCACATCTACATATTTAATCGTGGCTGCGTCAAGCAGGCGACTACTAATAATGTATTCGAACATTTTGGGGCCTCTTTTCCTAGACATTTGCGTTAACTTATATTTTTCTGCATTTAGAGGTAACTGCCATTCATTATATCAACTACAAATTTAGTCAAAGTCGTATCATCCTGTAGTCACTCAATGCCAACACCTTCCCACACACCACAGCATTATCAGCAATCAGGCGCAGATTGCTTCTCACGCTCAGTCAGAGCATTTATCTACATACCACAGCGTTGCTATAACACTTTGCATGGGCACTTCTGACGATACTCTTAACTCTGATGAACATTCGCCATCGAGGACAACATACGGGGTTCGTATTCTGTTACTTAAGAAGTCATCGACTCCACTAACATATCTGGGAACCTTTTCTGCGTCCTTGAACCTTCGTTAACAGTCGGCAGCGTGGCACCGTATCAAATGCTTTACGGAAATAGGGGAATATGGAATCCGCCTGTCGCTCTTCACTTATGGTTCGCAGGAGCTCTTCCAAGAAAAGGGCGAGCTCACTTTCGCACGAGCGAGCTTTCTAAATCCGTGCTGATTTGTGGACAAAAAGTTTTCCCTCTCAAGAAAATTTATTACACTACTGGCCATTAAAATTGCTACGCCAAGAAGAAATGCAGATGATAAACGGGTATTCATTGGACAAATATATTATACTACAACTGACATGTGATTACATTTTCACGCAAATTGGGTGCATAGATCCTGAGAAATCAGTACCCAGAATAACCACCTCTGGCCGTAATAACGGCCTTGATATGCCTAGGCCTTCAGTCAAACAGAGCTCGGATGGCGTGTACAGGTACAGCTGCCCATGCAGCTTCAACACGATACCACAGTTCATCAAGAGTAGTGACTGTCGTATTGTGACGAGCCAGTTCAAAAATAGTTCAAATGGCTCTGAGCACTATGGGACTCAACTGCTGTGGTCATCAGTCCCCTAGAACTTAGAACTACTTAAACCTAACTAAGCTAAGGACATCACACACATCCATGCCCGAGGCAGGATTCGAACCTGCGACCGTAACAGTCGCACGGTTCCGGACTGCGCGCCTAGAACCGCGAGACCACCGCGGCCGGCACTGACGAGCCAGTTGCTCGGCCACCGTTGACCAGACGTTTCCAATTGGTGAGGGATCTGGAGAATGTGCTGGCCAGGGCATCAGACGAAATTTTCTGTATCCAGAAAGGCCCGTACAGGACCTGCAAAATGTGGTTGTGCATTATCCAGCTGAAATGTACGGTTTCGCAGGGACCAAATGAAGGGTCGTAACACATTTTAATTTTGCAGGATACATAAGATAAATATATTGGTATAATTTTACGGGTCCATTCTTTTACGCTTCTTATATACAGTAATCACCTGCCCTTTTAGGCAGCCGCTTGATACTTTGCGCTGGACGAGAGTTTCACGATAAATGCAAGTTAAGTAAAGTGCCACTGCTGTAGAATACTCTTTGTAAAACAGACGTGGGACTCGATGAGGACCTGGCGACTTAGTTGCTTTTAACTGTTTCAGTTGCTTCTCTACACCATCATTGCTTCTACTATGTACTTCTGCCAACAGTCCGTCTTATCGTCTAAAGACGGTATGTTTGTACGATTTTCCTGCGGGAACAATCACTTAAGTGTTAAATTTAAACTTTGGCTTTACTTTTGCTGTCTTCTACTGCCACGCCAGACTGGTCAAGGATAGAGGCCTTACACCTTCTTAGTGATTTTACGTAGGACCAAAATTTTCTCGAGTTCTCGGCGAGATCTGTTGCTAAGGTATGACGTTGTTAGTTGTTATAACCTACGCCCATCAATAATTTTACAGACGCACGAATTTCTAAATACTTTTTTCTTTCGTCATTTGCGGGTTGAGTGACCGAGAGTGCATCAAAAGCTGTTGCACTCTCGGTTCAAAAGAGAACGCGCAAATGACGACAGGCAAAAGTAAATAGAAATTCGAGCGCCTGTAAAAATACCGATGCATCGCCAGCATTTTTCGAATTGCGTAGTCAAACCAAGGTGGGTCTTTTCTTTCCTTAACCCGCTTACTCGGTACATTCGTATCCAGAGTACGGTTTACAATCCATTTGCACTTTCTCAAAAATTCATCCACCTCCATGGTACTGGAACTAAAAGATTGTGTCTTAGGTGACTGTGTCTCTCTGCACACGTGTTCATCAAATTATGGTGGATATGCTGTACGTCTCTTTAGTCGACTGCCCTCTTTCTGTGTTGCAGAAAAAGTACCTATATGTGCAGCAGGATTTTGTTATTCTTTTATTTTTCTAATTTAACGATTTTTTGCCGTTGTTATCCCTGTTCATTGTGATGAGCTTATTCTCTGCTCATTCGGTAGCAGTTTCAGTAGATATAGTAGTGTTTTCGATTCTGGCTTACTACGTTTATTTTGAGGCAAGAGATTAAGTGTTTGACTCTATATTTAGTGAACTGCTCTATGAATTTATTCTTTTCATTGCCCTTTGGCGTAGTCCAGAAGTGGATAGTTAGAGACTCTTGTTCTACGTCATACACTAGCTGAGTACCAGGAGTTGGTCCAGGTATTAACTCTATCTTCTATTAGTCCACCTCGTCTTCCTCCCTCTTTGTTCGTCTCCTATATTTTCTTTCTCTGCACACTTCTCTGCCCTCTCTCTCTTTTCATGTTCTCCTTGCCTTTCTCTGCCTATCTCTTCTTCCCCAGTCTGTGGCCATCTCCTCGTCTTTCTTTCTCTGTCTATTTCTTCCTCTCCCCTCTCTCTTTGCATTTCCCCTCCCCCTCTCTCTGTCCATCTCCTCCTCCACCTCCTACCTGTGCTCATCTCCTCCGGCCGCCTCGCTTTCTGTACACGTCCTCTCCCTCTTCTGTCTCAACGTTATCACTCTCATGCCAGTAAGGAGCCGGTAGTTCTTACTCTCGTATATCGGCAGTATTCCCTCCCCAGCCCACCCTACCCCCCCCCCCCCCAGCCCCCACCCACTGGAGGTTTTAGTCCTCCCTCGGGCATGGGTGTGTGTGTTGTCCATACATAGCGTAAGTTAATTTAAGTTAGATTAAACAGTGTGTAGGCTTAGGGACCGATGACCTTCGCAGTTTGGTCCCATAAGACCTTAGCACAAATTTACAAATTTTCTTCAAATCGTGATATGCCTACCAAATTCATTCGAAATCATTTCAGTAGTTTAGGATGAGATTTTCATCAATTCCTTTGCACGCGCTCACACATGTCAAAAATATTTCACAATATTTAATACTGCTCCCACTTGTTTGTATAAATATTTCTCCGATACCTCTAGCGAATTTTGCGCTGCAATATCATTTTCAGACAGCTCAATGCTTATGATGTCGTATGGTCTCAACATTGATATAATTTTGTAGGGACAGCCAGTAGTATACGCATCTATTGTCTGGGAAATGTAGTAAATGAATTATTAATTAAAACGCCATGCTTCATGCATCAATTTTACTGCATGAACGGAGAAAAAATAGTAAGAGACAAAATCTTTCCTATAATTATTTTGTGGGGATTGTCAGCGAGAAAAGTTTCATAAAAGTTTGAAATTGCGTGGAAAGATTGTAGTACGTCGCTATGTGCTCTCGCTCTGAAATGCTGGATGACTGCAGAATGGGTATCGTGTGTCGTGGGCTACAACGCATTCTCACTTCCGGCCTCATACATTTGGTAGATAGGTGGTTCTTATACCCCACAGCGATTCTTTCCAAGCATTCAGTGATATGTGCAACACTTCTGTTTGAAATCGATCGAGTGGTTTATAAGGAGATCTGGAACAAACATACCCTTACATACAGACGTACATCCATGGATACAACAAGGCCAATTTAATACAGACTAATAAAATTGAAAATTTATGATACACTTTGTACACTTGAAAGTTATTATTTCGTAGCCTCTCATGGACTTCCCAAAACTACGTGTGTCCGATAATTATTTCGGCAGCAGTCCACGGTGAATTATAGCAGTATTGTCCAGTTTCTGAAAGAGCCGACATACATATGTAACGCAGACTTAGCAGGCCGCCAGGTACATGCTGGCCCCATCAGTCAGTATCCAACGTGAGACGGCAGTTGGACAGTGCTCAACAATCTGTGCTTTAGAAGATTAAACCGTTGTTTTTCATATTTGGAACCACTTAGCATCACATTACTGATGTTCGCGATCTCATTACGATATTCTTCACAGTATGGAGATGGCTGAACCCATGTGGGTAGGAAGGATAAGGGCTGTGACGGAACCTGTTGCACGTTATAGCAGCTATGTGTCACAGTCACATCTGCGAAAACTATGTTTTCATCGGAATGCTTCGCTGTATTGAAGCGTAATGTTTTCCTTTGGTCCGTTGTGAGATCTGCCACATCTGTGTCCATCTCTAAAAGTCTAGTTTATTCGAGCCGGCAATGAGATCCGTATGAGGTAGACAAGTGTAGCAGTGGTGGTTGTCAGTTGCGCTACGTCTCGCGAGGTCGTCCTCCAACTCGTTACATCAGATACCAGACTGCCCCTTGATCCATAATAACAGGAACCGTTTGTGATGGCATTCACAGTGGAAGATTAATTTAAATGCATGAAGCACAAGGCGCTTCATTGTGGAATCCCACTCTTGTTTCTCCCGTGCCCTTGAGTGATCTGGAATTGCGGATACAGGTATCTGGTAATACGACAAGACAGGCCTTAAGAACTCAGGAGTAGTCAGCTCGCAGTACGAGTTCATCACGAGCCATTTGTATATTAACTTACGACAAAACTTTCAAACGTCTCATAACCGAATTACTCTCTTTCAAATTCTAAAGGTGGCAGGGGTAAAATACAGGGAGCGAAAGACTATTTATAATTTGTACAGAAACCAGATGGCAGTTATAAGAGTCGAGGGGCATGAAAGGGAAGCAGTGGTTGGGAAGGGAGTAAGACAGGGTTGTAGCCTCTCCCCGATGTTATTCAATCTGTATATTGAGCAAGCAATAAAGGAAACAAAAGAAAATTTCGGAGTAGGTATTAAAGTCCATGGAGAAGAAATAAAAACTCTGAGGTTCGCCGATGACATTGTCATTCTGTCAGAGACAGCAAGGGACTTGGAAGAGCAGTTGAATGGAATGGACAATGCCTCGAGAGGAGTATATAAGATGAACATCAAAAAAAGGAAAACGAGGATAATGGAATGTAGTCGAATTGAGTCGGGTGATGCTGAGGGAATTAGATTAGGAAATGAGACACTTAAAGTAGTAAAGGAGTTTTGCTATTTGGGGAGCAAAATAACTGATAATGGTCGAAGTATAGAGGATATAAAATGTAGACTGGCAATGGCAAGGAAAGCGTTTCTGAAGAAGAGAAATTTGCTAACATCGAATATAGATTTAAACGTCAGGAAGTCTTTTCTGAAAGTATTTGTATGGAGTGTAGCCATGTATGGAAGTGAAACATGGCCGTTAAATAGTTTGGACAAGAAGAGAATAGAAGCTTTCGAAATGTGGTGCTACAGAAGAATGCTGAAGATTAGATGGGTAGATCACATAACTAATGAGGAGGTGTTGAATAGAATTGGGGAGAAGAGGAGCTTGTGGCACAACTTGACTAGAAGAAGGGATCGGTTGGTAGGACATGTTCTGAGGCATCAAGGGATCACCAATTTAGTATTGGAGGGCAGTGTGGAGGGTAAAAATCGTAGAGGGAGACCAAGAGATGAATACACCAAGCAGATTCAGAAGGATGTAGGTTGCAGTAGGTACTAGGAGATGAAGCAACTTGCACAGGATAGAGTAGCATGGAGAGCTGCATCAAACCAATCTCAGGACTGAAGACCACAACAACAACAACAACAGATCTGGTGATCAGACCACTCAAGATCAGTGACTCGTGAATCACCACGCCAATATTTGGTTACGTTTGATAAAAGTTTACAATATAATTCACTATCTCCTCTATCATTTTTCAAGGAAAACTTAAGTAACCATCTGTAGTTCATAAATTATTTGTTTTGGAACTAGACGTTCGACAGATAACATGGTTTTAGCTTTATTCATTTATCTTTCGTACTTTACCTCTAGTTTCGACATCTCAGCTCCTACATCAAGCAAAAATCCTACCAACCTGCTCGAATGCTACGTGGTCAAGTGATAACGTTGGATCCCATCCTGAGAAATTGGCTCATAATTAAGACTCACGAAAAAATTTCCAAACACACTAGAAAATGCAGAAAAACAAACATGAACAACAGAGGTCGCACGAGCAGTATAGAATGGAGAAAAAAAACGCTCCTTAGTACATTTCGATTCATGTGTTTGAGGTTTAAGTTGCGTGAATGAACCAGCTGCTCACTGATGTACCCACTTTTGCAGCTGCTCTGAAGATTCACCACCCGCAGTAGAGAACTTTGCATTGAACAAGTCAATCCATGAACCCCTTTGGGCTAAGAGTAAGACTGCCTGTATGTTCCCGTACATGTCAACAGTCGTCCGTAACTTCTGCGATGAAGCTAACTTCAGAGGATGCCTCACCCATTACAGCTCTCTCCAAAGGCTCGCGTGATCGGCAACGTGTGAATAAAGACCTCTAACAAGAGTCAGGATACCCCGAATCGCAAATCTCTTGCAGATGCTCGAAACAGGTAGTGGATCATTGTAAAACAAAATGCAACCGCGAAAACAAAGCTCATATACTGTGCACCCAACCACGTGGGCGCCAGAGACTCATTCCAGTAAACTAGGATGGACTAAGTGCTCACTCAAAACACATGAAAGTCATAGCTCACGATATTTACAAGGAAAATATCAAATCAGACCTAATATCTGTACCAAAATACAGAGGATGCACAAATGATGATATTTCATCACAAGCAATAAGCTATATTTCACATGTTATGGATGTAAAAAAAAAATAAGTAGTTGCCTTCATTAATTTGTTTATTTCGCTATTTATACGAATCAGCCTCGATCGACGTCCACTACGAACCTAAGTAGCTTGTCACGTAACTTAAAAATTCTGGGCTTAAAGCATTCTTGCTACAGGAGAGAGTTACTCTAGTTTACAGTAGTGGCAGCCCTGACGCCGGATACTAGCGCTTTTAGCTTGCTGTTTTACAAGATAAGTAATTTACCCAGTAATTAATCGTTTTTGCTGTCTATTCTATAGTATTTACGTGCATTAGTGTCAGATATACGTTATAAATTTAAGGTTTCAGTTTTTATTTGCGTCTGAATAAGATAAGCGAAGCTACTATTTAGGACAGTTCCGGGTGTACGCAAACGTTTGTTTACATTCTTAACTGATGTTAAATACGCGGTATTATCAATTAATTCAGTGCACAATACTTAGTATTTGCGACTATTAGTGTCATTTAAGCTCGATACATTAAAGGTAGCAGTTGTTATACGTTTTATTAGGAACAGTGATAGCGACATTGATTTCTAACCTCACCTGTATACGTTTGACTAACGCAACCTGCAACCGTTAACAGTTAAACAAACGTATAATACGCGGTAAATTAGTATTGCACTACAATATCTGAGTAAATCAGTGTTACAGTACAACTTCTGATCTCTTATTACACACAGTTTAGCTAGCAGAAAGCTAAAACTCACCTCGCCGTCTGCTTAAATTCCTTAGCTTGTTGTGGGCTTTAGTGATCGTGTACTGTAAGCCCATCGGTTCCTGTGAAGTAGAATTTCTATTTGTGCTTTACATTCTGAACTCTTATTGTTAGTTAAAGGTTTTGGTTTTACCTGGATCTGTCAGTGTACAATACCCAGTGGTTATTAGTGTCATTTGCACTCGGTGCATTCAAGGTAGCAGTTTTTATAGTTTTATTAAGTCACTTTCGCGTGTACGTAAACGCTTGTTTAAATTACAAATACGAGGGATAATCAGTAGGTGCAGCTTACCGTAGAGCACTGTTTAATTCGTTTATAATATTCACTAGATGGCCCCGTAGGTCACTGTTTAATTCGTTTATAATATTCACTAGATAGCCCGTAGCAGTTTGCTTTAGGTCACTGTCTTATTCTTTAGTATTCACTAAATAACCCCTAGGAGGAAAATAAGCGCCAGATCTCGCTTCTACCATAAATTTTTATTTTCATTGTTGAATGTACTTTCTGCCAACTAGAATGTAGCTGTTAACCTTGTGTGACAGTAGGTTTCCTTAAGTTTTTTTTATAGTAAATCAGTTATTAGCTAGATGGATAGGGACTGTGACTGTTGTGTGCGGATGCAGGAGGAGTTAGCCAAAGTCCAAACGTAGATGGAAGCTTTGTTGGCCACAGTCAACAAGCTCCAGAGTGCCACCTGGAGGTGCGGTGTGGATGGGGTGCCTGGGGCCGCCTCTGCTGTACTAGATGTGCAGTGGGGGTATGTCCCGGTGCTCCGTCACCGAGCCGACCTCAGGTGCGACTCAGCCGGCCGGCCCACTCTCACCTCAGTGTGGGTGGTGGACTGTGCCGAGGTCTCGAGCCTCAAGCCGAAGGCATCATGCGGGACGTAGGCTCCTGCCAAATCCCAGGCACTTTGCTAATGGATTCAGTGTGCTATCTGATGCTGGGGGGGGGGGGGGGGGAAGAGGCTATGCCGGATCAGACTGCACCTTCTGCCAGGATAGTGGCTGCTCCTTCAGCAAGGTCCGGACAGGCACGTGGGGGTAGGGGTTTGTTAGTTACTGGGAGGTCCAATGTTAAGGGGGCTAATGGAGCCACTCAGGAACAAAGCGGCTAGTACGGGGAAGAAGTCCAACGTTCACTCAGATTCTTGCGCATATCGTCACCAACGATGTCTGTCGTCGGGGTTCCGAGGAAATCCTTGGGTCTTTTCGACGGGTGGCTAAATTGTCGAAGGCGGCCTCCATCTCTCGAGGAGTGGGAGCCGATCTGACGATCTACAGCATCGCACCCAGGGTGGACTGAGATCCTCTGGAATGGAGTAGAGTGGAGAATCAAAATCAGAGGCTACGTCGACTCTGTGACGAAAACGGTTGTAGATTACTCGAACTACGCTATGGTGTGGAAGGTTGTAGGACGCACCTCGATTGATCAGCGGTGCCCTACTCACAGGAAGCAGCTACATGGGTAGCCCAGTACTTGTGGCGCGCACATGGGCGTTTTTTTAGATTAGGTTCCTCCCTATGGGAAACAAACCGCTGACCCGAAAAATTACCAGTTCATGACACTGATGTGGGTGTGCCAACTGTAAAAATTATTAGTACGCATAAACAGGACACTTCCAAGGATTTAAATATGCTTAAGTCATGTTAGTAAATAGTCGAAGTGTCTGTAGCAAGATCCCCGAGTTAATCTCCGAAATAAACAGTAGCAATGCCAATATTCTATTAGGTACCGAAAGTTGGTTGAAACCAGACATAAAAAGCAGTGAAACTTTGAACTCTGATTGGTCAATGTTTAGGAAGGATAGGACTGATGCTATGGGAGGTGGTGTGTTCATTGCAGTTAAAGGCTGTTGAAACGCAGTTGAGATCGATACTGTGAAATAGTCTGGATAAAGCTGTCAATCAGACAAGGACTGACCATTGTATTAGGATGTTTTTATAGATCACGAGCATCCGCAACAAACGTCGCAGAACGTTTCAGGGAAAGTCTTGAGTATATAGAAAATAAATATCCAAATTATCCATTAGTTATAGGTGGAGACTTTAATCTAACATCCAGTGACTGTGAACATTACACGTTTAACACAGGGGGCAGGAGCGAAGCTTCTTGTGAAGTCATTCTAGGAGCGCTCTCAACATACAACCTTGAGCAATTGGTTAGAAAACCAACTCGAGATGGGAACATATTACGTATCTTGGCGACAAACAAACCTGATATTTTTGTGGAAGTTAATCTACAAGAAGGTATTAGCGACCATACTGTCGTTGTGGCTTATATGTCAGTGGAAGCTAAACAAAAATAATGAATATCTCCATAGTCATCTCCAAGCATTCACGGCGGGACACAAAGATATTGCGCATCTTTGGTCGAAATTTAGAGGTATTGTCCACCATGTGCTAGAGAAGTATGTGCCTTGCAAAAGTATAAAGGAGGAAAGGATCCACATTCGTACAACAAACATATTAGGAAGTTGCTGAGAAATCAGGGTATTTTGTTCAGTTGTTTTAAACCTAGTCACTGCTCCTCTGACAAACAGAAATTATTCGAAATGAAAGCAGCTCTCAGAAGGACAATGACAGACTCTTTTAACGAATTTGAAACCAATATTTTATCTGCAGATTCTAACCCCAGAAAATGTTGATCATACGTAAAACCTATGAACGCTACAAATAATTCAATACCTTCTCTTGCTGACAGTGTGGGTATTGTAACTGATGATGATAAACAGAAGGCCCAAATACTAAACCTAGCCATCAAAAACTCGTTTATGATAGCGGACTGCAGCACATTTTCCCCTTTCAATTATCGAACAAACGAAAGGATGGCTGACATAGTGTTTAGTGTATACTTAGACGGCAGATAGGCATCTGGCCCAGACGGTATCCCCGTAAGATTTTATGTTGACTATACTAAAAATAAAACACCATTCTTATCCGTCATCTGGCAGAGATCATTGGAACGGCGGAAGGTTCCACGGGACTGGAAGAAGGCCTAGGTCATAGCAATCACTAAAAAGGCTAGAAAATCGGATGTACATAATTACCGGCCAATTTCACTGACATTAATTAGTTGTAGAATCATGGAACATATTTTGTGTTCAGACATAATTACCTTTCTAGGCTCTGAGAAGCTCATCTGCAGAAACCAGCACCGTTTTAGGAAACAGAGGTCATGTGAGAGACAGCTGGCCCTCTTTGTGCAGCCGGCCGTTGTGGCCGAGCGGTTCTCGGCGCTTCAGTCCCGAACCGCGCTACTGCTACGCTAGCAGGCTCGAATCCTGCCTCGGGCATGGATGTGTGTGATGTCCTTAGGTTGGTTATGTTTAAATACACTCCTGGAAATTGAAATAAGAACACCGTGAATTCATTGTCCCAGGAAGGGGAAACTTTATTGACACATTCCTGGGGTCAGATACATCACATGATCACACTGACAGAACCACAGGCACATAGACACAGGCAACACGGCATGCACAATGTCGGCACTAGTAGAGTGTATATCCACCTTTCGCAGCAATGCAGGCTGCTATTCTCCCATGGAGACGATCGTAGAGATGCTGGATGTAGTCCTGTGGAACGGCTTGCCATGCCATTTCCACCTGGCGCCTCAGTTGGACCAGCGTTCGTGCTGGACGTGCAGACCGCGTGAGACGACGCTTCATCCAGTCCCAAACATGCTCAATGGGGGACAGATCCGGAGATCTTGCTGGCCAGGGTAGTTGACTTACACCTTCTAGAGCACGTTGGGTGGCACGGGATACATGCGGACGTGCATTGTCCTGTTGGAACAGCAAGTTCCCTTGCCGGTCTAGGAATGGTAGAACGATGGGTTCGATGACGGTTTGGATGTACCGTACACTATTCAGTGTCCCCTCGACGATCACCAGAGGTGTACGGCCAGTGTAGGAGATCGCTCCCCACACCATGATGCCCTGTGTGCCTCGGTCGTATGCGCTCCTGATTGTGGCGCTCACCTGCACGGCGCCAAACACGCATACGACCATCATTGGCACCAAGGCAGAAGCGACTCTCATCGCTAAAGACGACACGTCTCCATTCGTCCCTCCATTCACGCCTGTCGCGACACCACTGGAGGCGGGCTGCACGATGTTGGGGCGTGAGCGGAAGACGGCCTAACGGTGTGCGGGACCGTAGTCCAGCTTCATGGAGACGGTTGCGAATGGTCCTCGCCGATACCCCAGGAGCAACAGTGTACCTAATTTGCTGGGAAGTGGCGGTGCGGTCCCCTACGGCACTGCGTAGGATCCTACGGTCTTGGCGTGCATCCGTGCGTCGCTGCGGTCCGGTCCCAGGTCGACGGGCACGTGCACCTTCCGCCGACCACTGGCGACAACATCGATGTACTGTGGAGACCTCACGCCCCACGTGTTGAGCAATTCGGCGATACGTCCACCCGGCCTCCCGCATGCCCACTATACACCCTCGCTCAAAGTCCGTCAACTGCACATACGGTTCACGTCCACGTTGTCGCGGCATGCTACCAGTGTTAAAGACTGCGATGGAGCTCCGTATGCCACGGCAAACTGGCTGACACTGACGGCGGCGGTGCACAAATGCTGCGCAGCTAGCGCCATTCGACGGCCAACACCGCGGTTCCTGGTGTGTCCGCTGTGCCGTGCGTGTGATCATTGCTTGTACAGCCCTCTCACAGTGTCCGGAGCAAGTATGGTGGGTCTGACACACCGGTGTCAATCTGTTCTTTTTTCCATTTCCAGGAGTGTAGTTCTAAGTCTAGGGAACTGGTGACCTCAGATGTTAAGTCCCATAGTGCTCAGTGCCATTTTTGAACCTCTTTGTGCATGATTCCCAACAGGCTCTAGATACCGGCTCCCAGGTTGATGCCACATTTCTCGACTTTCGAAAGACGTTGGACTCAGTTCTGCACTGTCGCTTGCTACAAAAAGTGCCCGCGTACGGTCTGTCCAACGACATATGCGGTTGGATAGAAAGCTTTCTAACAGACAGGGAGCAGTACGGCGTCCTGAACGAGGTAACGTCAACAGAAACAAGAGTAACTTCAGGTGTGCCCCAGGGCAGCGTAATAGGTCCTCTGCTATTTACGATTTACATAGACGATCTGGTTGATGGTATTGACAGGGAGCTTAGACTGTTTTCCGATGATACTGTAGTCTACAGGACTGTGTAACCTACTGTGTATTTACAAGGCAAAAATCCCCATTATCGTATGAGCACAAAATAAATGATCCATCTTGGCAAGCGGTAACATCAGTCAAGTATCTGGGTGTGACTATTCCAAATGATCTCAAATGGAATGATCAGATTACACAAGTAAAGGGGAAGGCGAACTCTAGATTGCAGTTTATTGGTAGAATCCTGAAGCGATGCAGTCCTTCAACATATGGAATAGCTGACAATACTTAAGTTCGTCCAGTCTTACCAGCTGAGTCTGATTCAAGAGATTGAGAAGGTCCAAAGAAGAGCGCCAAGATTCGTGACTGGTACATTTAGTCATTGCGAGAGCGTTACAAATGTCATAAACAGTTTGTAGTGGGACCCACTTGCAGATAAGACGACGCGCTAAATAGAAGGGGCTGGTCACTAAATTCCGAAATCCAATCTTCACCGAGGATGTAGTGGATATATTATTACGATGAACTTTCAAATTGCGTAATGATCACCATCCAAAGATAAGAGAAATTAGAGCTCGTACCGAGGCGTTCAGAGAGTCGTTTTTCCCTCGCGCGATCCGTGAGTGGAACAGAGGGGGGGGTGGGGGGGGGTGTATATGACTTGAAGCGAATTGTGTCCTCCACCACACACCACTTGGTGGCTAGCGGAGTATATATGTAGATGCAGATGTAGATTACGTGTGTGCACCAAACATAGACCTTATAATGCTTTAACAGGTGTTAATCGATTAAGCATAACACATTTACAGCTAGTCAGCAATCACCTACTTTGTTCTCGAAGACTGTGTTGCCACCCTACTGAAAGAATGAATCATGTCAGCGCATCCTTCTATGTAGTTGTGGCGTTGCAGTGGAAAAGCAGTCAGTCTTGCTCATCGATAACACAAAAGCACCTTCCAGATCTAAAGGCAACAGCTGGACAAGCGACTTTTCCAAGTGATTCACAAAACTTGCACGTGTTTCAAATCGTTAACCTGCCCCAGAATATTATTTAAGAGCTGGACATACCTTTAAGCACCGAGCTGAATTATTGTGCACAAATAGATTAACTAACACAAAGAACCTGTTGCCGTAGCTCCCGCGCCCGGGTTCCCGGGTTCGATCCCCGGCGGGGTCAGTGATTTTCTCTGCCTCGTGATGACTGGGTGTTGTGTGATGACTTTAGGTTAGTTAGGTTTAAGTAGTTCTAAGTTCTAGGGGACAGATGGCCATAGATGTTAAGTCCCATATTGCTCAGAGCCATTTGAACCATTTGTTACCCTACCTTTGGATCTTAATGTAGAGATCTGTATAAGAGTAAAATGAGATTAATTGGAAGTATTAACAGAAACAAGTATAAATGAATAAATTAATTTATTTAGTTAAAAACATAAACATGAAACCCAAGTAAAGCCTCGGTTAATATTGGAAACCTACACTGTGTGGTTTACACCAAGTGAACTGGCTGGTTCCCAGAGTTACTTAAAGGTCTTGAGAATGTGCACTTTGGTCTCAACTGCCTTAATGACCTACGCATCTTTGGCTGTTGGCCTAGGCATTGCATTGAGAAACGCATGCATCTACCGAAGCACTGCTAGACCTGAGACAAATAACTGCAGCTAACTGACTAAATTCAGATCAAAGGATATCCTAAGGAACTCTGAATTATCAGCAAGATACCTGGAGGGCATTGCCATCGTGACTGTCTTTCTGAAGTAGAGGCTGGGGGAAGTGGTCCTGTTGATATGAACTGTGGACCTCGGTCCAACTCCTAGATCCACACTCACGTCCATCTCCAGAAGAACTCTCTCATGTGCACTCGCCACTGTCCCCAAACCAGAAATAGCACTCCCATTTTCTAGCTGAGTCGTACTGCCTGCTCTTTCCTTCGTGCCAAGCAAGACATGACTGCCAATAACTTTATAAGAACGAACACCTAGCCATCAATGGTGTGATTGCTTCTCCCACAAAAATCCCTCTAATAAAATTCATCACTTTAAAATTCCAATCACTTTCGATCCGTCCTTCTTTCAGTTAGCCTGCATCGGAGGTCGTCAGAAACTAAAAATCTGTGTTCATGACTATCTTGCGACAGGAAAGCGCTAGATTGTTATCTGCTGAAGGCATTCTTCAAACCACGACAGAGCACCGGTCTCCCGCTCATAAAAGTCCTCCTTCCCCTCTTCAGCAAAGCTTGGCCACATAGCTGGTGGGTCTTAAACAAAGCACTGCAGTCATCTTCAGGGCTACCCCAGCTTGCAACTCTCATGGAGACAGTATCTTACACTACTTGTCCTATGCAAACGCTGGCTGGTGAGGCCCACTTTTTTTTACATGGGACGCTGCCTTGCCTGACCCAGATCCAGCATGCTTGCTCACATAGCAAAGGAAAAGAAGACCTGTACCATATTAAATGTAGTTGAGATATGACGTTATTCAGAGGTCCGTACGTATTGTCACAACAGTCCAGTTCACTTTTATAAGCCATTATTGTAATATTCTTTCAGCTCATTATCCTATTAGTAGTGTATAATTCTCAAATTAAATGAAAAGAGACACGGCAAATGACTTCCAAATTTTCAATGCTGAGACGCCAGTCAATATTTTATGATCTATTATCATACTTTGCAGGAATTTTAACGGTGTCTTGCATTAAGGCAGCCAGTCCTCGAAGTTAAGGTTTTGTGCAGAACTCCACATCCTTGAATTACAGCTCATATATTCGTGAATACATGTGCGCCTTAATGTAATTGCTTTTATGTACGTGAGAGTGAGGACAATGAGCACATTGGGTATGCTGTATACGCCGTGTAACATCAGGCACCTCGTAAACGTCTGAGCCCAAACATTATTAGCACCTGTTTAATAGCGTGTTGGTCCACCTTTGCGACGCATCACAGCAGCCATTATTTGTGACGTGGACTGTACAGTGTCCATGGTAGGCTTCCAGGGGTATGTGGCGCAAGATCTCTGCGCTTAGATCCAGCAGTTCCCGTAAATGTGTTCCATCCCGTTCAGATGAAGTGAATTTTGTAACTGAGGCGTCAAAGTGAGTTTACTATCATTACAACAAAAGTTATCCGGCTGGAAGGTGCCATTGTTGTTCGAAAAGAGCAAGCATGAACCGATGCAGATGATATGAACTAATATTCACCTATCCCATAGCGATAATTGTGATTGCTACCATAGGCCCCACAGAAGCCCGGGTTGATACCCGCATACCACAATATTGCAACCACTTCCCAGTTTCTGTGGCTTGGCGCATATATGGAGGAGCCGTCCGAATGGATGGCACTTCTCCGTGTAGGACAGTCTAGCTGGTGTAATAAGAAACGTGATTCATCGCAAATTTCCATTGATCAACAGTGCAATTTAGATGATACCATATGTCTTTCAATCGTAAATGATGGTGTCATTTGTGAGGTAACGGGCGAGTCGTCACGCCCTGAAAATATTCTAAGTTCGGAGGAAGCAGTGGCCTCAAGGGCTGCTTGGCGGGCGCTGGCCGCTCGGCAGGCTGGTCACGTGGTGCCAGACGAAGAGAGGTCCAGCCGCGTGGCTGGAAATTCCATGGTGACGCTGTGTTGACGAAGGAGACACGCCGGGAGTGCCAAAGATGGCCGACTTTGTGGAACCTTAATGGCAGACATTTCACGCTTCGTATAGAAATTAATAGTAGCCAAATAAATCATGATACCTCAAAAATAAACATGCACATTACTATTATTTGCACGACGATTCTGATGGTGTAATCAGATTTTCAGTATCTTTATTAGTTTAAAGTTTAGTATCTGATGGTAAATTATACAAGTAACACCCAGTAATGAATTTCCAAAATATAAACTCTTCACCCGATTTTGTCGATCGCTGTGTCTTTAGAAAGCTACATTGGTATGAATTACAGGCATGTAACTTGGAACAGTACATGAGTTATTGGAGGTGAAAGTGGCTGATTACTATCAAGAACGTCAGGCCATAAGTACTCCACAGTTACACGAACAAACGGTAGCAGCATGCTTAATAAATATATTGATTCATCTATGTCTTTGTTTATATCCGACATATACTGTTCATGAAGAAATTGGTTAAATATTTACTGTCTTCTAGAAAGCACACAGACATTAGGCTACTGGCCTACCTTTTACTCTATTCCTTTGATATATATTTATTTAATTTCTTTATCTATCTACGAGGCAGAGACTTGGAGAGTGTGGAGCGGTTTGCGCGTCGCGGTGGCAGGTAGAAATACTTCAGAGTGCCGACTTGTGCACTTGTGAGATTTCCGTGGCTTCTACAGTGAAGACGTAGTGTGTGTTTAGAAGTGAATATCTCGCGAGCTATGTTGTTTGTTGTTCATGACTAATTACGTGCAGTAGGAATCTATTGTTTCCCTGTTATTCTACCTGTATTTCATTTAGCTGCTGGACCATCGACATCAATAAGTGTTTTGCAGCAATATACCACATCCTCAAAAGTACTTCTACTGTCGTACTCATCTTTTAAAGTTGTTATGATAGTACGTGCAAATTTTATTTAGTAGCAATCTTTCATTCATAAATTTATATGTTACTTTCATAATTCGCAATTGCCGAGTGATAGAAACCTTCGACCATTCTATTCATGTTTGTATTCTTATCGTATACTGTAGACTAAGTAGTATTTGGCCTGTAACGCGGCAACTACGTATCCCAGATTTTAGACAACAAAACTTTTAATATTTCAACTCTGAGTCAGAGGGTGCATAGTTAGTTGAAAGGCGGCACACTGAAACACTTTTAACCTCCACCAACATTATACGCTCTCATCAGATCTGCACCAGTTCACCGCCTACTCCGTTTTAATGAGCTCGCAAGCCTCCGATCTTCATATTCTGTGACGTGCGCCTGTAGAACACGTTGTCACGCACGAGATGGTTCACAGTAGTTACACCACTTTCCAGCGATCATCACGACAGTATCAGGTAAACAAAAGATCAGAAATTTCCGGACAGATTAAAAATGTGTGCCGGACCGAGACTCGAACTCGGGACCTTTGCCGTTCGCGGGCAAGTGCTCCACCAACTGAGGTACCCAACCCAACGACTCACGACCCGTCCTCACAGCTTTACTTCTGCCAGTACCTCGTCTCCTACCTTCCAAACTTTACAGAAGCTTTCCTGCGAACCGTTCTGAAAACATCCCCCAGGCTGTGGGTAAGCCATGTCTGCGCAATATCCTTTCTTTCACGAGCGCTGGTTCTGCAAGGTTGGCAGGAGAGCTTCTGTAAAGTTTGGAAGGTAGGAGACGAGGCAGTGGCAGAAGTATTAGCTGTGAGGAGGGGTGTGAGTCGTGCTTGGGTAGCTCAGTTAGTAGAGCACTTGCCCGCGAAAGGCAAATGTCCCGAGTTCGAGTCTCGGTCCGGCTCACAGTTTTAATCTGCCAGGAAGTTTCATATCAGCGCACACTCCACTGCAGAGTGCAAATCTCATTCTGGAAATAAAAGATCAGCTTCACCATTTCAGAGTCACAACAACCTACAAAATAGTTTATGACAGAGAATTTCTCCATTTGCAGGACATATCGTCGCCAGGATGATTCACCACTAGTCTCTGCTCGACTTGCATAGCTTCATTACGTGCCACGTGCCCAAAGCGTCACCAGGCGCTGTTCAGCCTCTCGGTGGTAGCTAGCACAACATTTTGGCTGTACTGGTTGTGATCATCACGTCCAACGTGACAGACTGCCGTAAACTAAAGGTGATATGTATTGCTGACATTCTCACGAATAAATTATTTGAATAAATAATTAATTGTGTGACGTGGTGGGCTCTTTAAAATGGTTGAGATTTGAATTTAAATTACTTTTTTTAACATTGGTTGGGTAATAAAGAGTAATCCTGAGCAAACTTATTGTCCACGAAGCAAACTTATTGCCTTGAATTACGTTACATTTAAGTTAGAAACTGAAATAATACTTTGGTATTTTTGCCTCGGCTAAATATTTCTTCTCGAGCTTGAGATCTTTGATTATTATTTGCAGTTGCTCACACACGCGCGAGAGAATTATTTCTTACCACTTTTAACAATTAGTTGTAGTTCGAGTCGTGGCTCTGGATCTTGGCCAAGAGCTGAAAATGAAAATCTTAAGACTACGTCTGCTGCTGCTTCAGTCGGCTTCCGCGAATTTTATGAATTACGATTGCCACGTAATGGCGTCTAGGGCTGCAGCGGCGGATGGAATTGTTGCCGTGAAAATTACTCAAAATCTTGGTGTTTAAAGGAAGCGGATATGACATAGTGCTCACCTCTTACAAACAAAACTGACAATAACATTAAACTAATATATTATCACATTAGTAATACAACTGAGCTTACATTCAATGGCAGCAAACCAATATGTCCGATTTCTCACACGGTAAACAAGAGGGAGAGTGGACAGATAAAAGAAGACAAATGAATGCAATCCTTCTTTACCTAAATTGTCTGTTGTCAATTAATGCGTGGTTTTTACTCTTTGCAATAGTCAGTCTCTTCAGTATTTTATATAATAGTAATAATAATAATAATACACATTAGAAAAATTATCTACTGCCTGAGCGGTCAGTATCCACACACAACATAATATTTTGTGTCGAGATAAAATCTCTCGTCCTCTTTATTTGTTTTTAAATACCACGTTCCTGTTTTTTGCAGTATTTCCTCTGGGGACGGCACAATGCCCCCCGAAATGTTCATGGCATAAAATGTACGTATTTTTTTTAACATTAACTTTTCCCTCTTTGCGTCCTTAGAGTTCTCACACGCAGTTACATAAGTCACATTTTAGGTAACAGCTGCAATACTGCATCTCGTAGATCGATGTTATCATCGTTCCTAGAAATTGCACTAAGTGATCATTGTTCAACAACAAACAATATAAACGGAGTTATTTACAAAAGAACATAGTATACAGTTGAATACAAATGGAGTTATGTACAAATATGGTATCGCATACAACTGGATTGACATTTATTATATGACACTTAAACCGTTTTGTATGTTTTGCTTACTTTTGGCTATTCCAGCTTGTGTAGTGCTCGGAGTCACTCATTTACGAATTAGTCTGAAATTTATACAATCCCAGGGGTATTAGCTGTTCGCTCCCCATCCGGCGAGGCCTGAGGAAAACCCTGGTGGAAACCTAGGCGGAGCGATAGACCAATCCGCCTCGACTATTTTCAATTAATTATTTATACGACGCCAGTTAAGAAATGGAATGTGTATGAGAATGAGTAACTATTTGTTACAATAGGCATGAGGATTGACTGTTATGATGGCAACTGATACATCGTAACAATATTGTTGTATGAATCACAGTATAACAGTTTATGTTGTTATTGATGAAGGTTGTCATTTGTTGTGGTGGTGCTGGTGTTCTACGTGGCGACGATTAGCTTCCGACGGCGTGGGTAGGTTTGGTCTACGCTCTGCGTC
The DNA here is from genome assembly GCF_023897955.1 of Schistocerca gregaria. Lineage (NCBI taxonomy): Eukaryota > Metazoa > Arthropoda > Insecta > Orthoptera > Acrididae > Schistocerca > Schistocerca gregaria. The sequence continues at coordinate 746,871,360 of NC_064923.1, forward strand.
CGCCGTGGCGATGGAGAGGTCAACGCCCACTGTGCGTAGGCGTGGCTCCCGCCGGCGTTGAACGTCAGAATCAGCTGATCCGCTGAGCTGCTGGCGATGCGCATCTGTCAGCGGCCAGGCGAGTCACAGTGGGATGAGGGCCGTCCCCCGCGCTTGTTGACCAGATTCTGCTCAGCTACGCATCTCCGGCATTGTACATGTAACACACACACACAAACACACGTGTGGGACAGGAAAGTTTATTAGTTCGACAGCTGAGGCAAAGTTTCCACCAGCTGCGGAGTGTCAAGTCAGCATTGTCTCGCAGAGAAACATGGCATAGCTCTTCTTCCTTGGCATGCAGTATATACATGACATCGTTTTCGTTACACTTCAGTTTTAGTTCTGTTAAAATCATTTCTATTTTTCCGCTGCACTCGCAGGCACTTTTTGGCGTCCAAGTATGAGTACACTTCTTTGCCCAAAACATTCGCTGCTGCTGCGTTCGCTATATTTACAACAGCCCGAGCAGAACTTTCAAAACTCTCATTGTTGTATTTAATGAAATTGCAGTCCGTCCCAAAAACATCGGTTGTGGGTTCATTTCGCAATACAAGTTTACTTTTATAAGAACACTCGAAGTTTCTTGTGCATAATAACTGCTTTTTGCGTGTTCATCGCTATCGAACGTTCAATATCTGTACTTCACTGTCCGTAGTCACACCTTCGCTTTCACAGTTTTTCACTGTTCAAAGTAACTGTCTCGGTTAGTTCACAAGCACTAATACATTTAACTCAATTCAAACTGGATTTTGGTTCATGCTGGGTACCACCAGTCTCTTTCAACATATACATAGTTCCAACTTTCATCTACAGATAAGTACTCTCCATCAGATTTTTAACGATACAGTTGTATTTGCTTCTGATATGAGGTAAGTCCCATGTCATGTCTGCTTACTGACGGCCTAATTGCACTCCTGAGCCAGGCTCGACTTTACAAAAACTTTTCCTTAAGTATTATCTATTCATTTTTAAATCTAGATCTAACGTGCAAGTTCCTAGACTGTCGGTAGATTACGAATTCCAGTTACACGATAAACTCGTGAAAATCTGTGCCTTAGCAGGTAGCATTGTGTCTTAGCAGGACCTAGCATTACTCCCGCTTACTGGTTGTAATTCATTCTTTGCCCACAACACATGGGGTACTTTTGCCGTTATACACACTTTACACTCATGTTCGATAGTAAATGGGATTGATTATGTCTCACCCTTGGAAGGGTGAAGCTTAACATATGAGGGATGTGGTTTCGACTACTTGGTATGACTCTTGATACCTCGTGACGAACTTATTCATTTTCACTTTTGGCGTATAGGAGCTGGACAGCATTACCCATTGCCCTACTCTATACTACAGTAAACTTCCTTTCTGCATCACTGCGTCTTCCTGCCTTTCCAAAGCCTCGAGAAAAATTATCTACCGCCTGAGAGAGAAGTATTCACACATAACATAATATTTTGTGTCGAGATAAAATCTCTCGTCCACTTTATTTGTTTTTAAATATCACATTCCAGTTTTTTGCAATATTTCCACTGGGGACGGCACAACATATAGACATTTATTCTTTCTTTTCCGTCTTGATGACATCAGTGTATCGGGTATTCATAGTTAAAATGATGGTTTCTGAGAGCTGCAGCGTGGACTGTATACATCGCAGGACGCTAAAACACCATAGGTATTTTCTCTGATCGTTACGCTCACGTAGTGTCACGAAAAAAGTGATAGTTACACTTTCTGTTAATAGGTGAAAACATGGCGCTGTCAGTAGACAGATTATGTGGGTGTTGGAAAAGGGGAGAAACGATCAGACACATGCAAACAGTTGTTGCGGTTTGCTTATTATTATAGGGTCACAGGCTACAACATGTATTCATTATGGTTTCCCGACTGAGCAACGGGCTGCATCTGTAACACGGCATGGCCAACAGTTTCTCACGCCATATCCTGTTGTAAGAGTGACATGTCGTCGTATGCTATACTTCATATGAGGAAGAATTCGGATACGTACTTGACACACACGGTCTTTCAGATATCCCAACAACTAGAAGTGACATTGGTTTACGTCGGTGTATCTGGAAGGCCATCCATCTTGAAATTGTCTAGAGATGATGCGGTCGTTGTCAAAGGTTTGTCGAAGCAACTGTTTCACCTGGCAATTGACATGTGATGTCACCCCATCTTACATGATAATAGTGGTGCGAGCACAATTGCGTTTCTGCAAAGCTAGCATCACATGTTGAACAAGGAGGTCTTTACAACATGCAGATGTCACGGGAACCTAAGAGGCCTGCGACGTGTCATCTTCTTGAAGGGAAACGGACCGAGAGTGAAGGACGATGTGAAGCCATACCACACAGTCTCATAAGTTGACAGCAGTCCATGTTCGCGCAGAACCTGTGGCGTAGTAGAACCCCATATGTGCCTGTTGTGTGCTATTTTGAGCTGTCACGTTCGCTCCAATGATAGGTTGTTATATGTGGAACTGTAGCGGCACAGTAACTACTGAAATTGTAAATGTACCCTGATCACTCAAAGTGTATCGTCTAGGAGCCTTTCATCCACTTCAACGTTGGCAACAAAATTCTCACGAAACTCCTATCACATTAACAGAATCTTCCGTCGGTTCTTGATAGGACAACATTATAATAAACTAAAAGCACCAGTTTGCTTTTGTTCTACAATATTACTTTTATTGTTAACCGGTTTTCGGCTTACAAGGCCATCTTCAGACATTTACTGAGCATTATCACCAAAGAAGTTACAATGTTTGGAAACAAAACCGGTTGACAATAAAAGTAATATTGTAGAACAAAAGCAAACTTGTTTACTTCAACTTTTTGCTATATAGAGATGGGATACCACCCAGTGTCTATACCTGTTTGAAACCTGCTTAAATGCTGAGATCGTCGTGCTACTGAATGCAGAGCTAATAAACGGAGATATCGGAAATATAGACTGTACACCTCCGATCCAGCTCCTGATAATTCATCAATAAGCAGATATAGTGGTAGAAATACTAATGGTGGTAAAAGTGGTAGTAATAGCAAATTTTGCTGTGTTTTAACCCGTAGAACCGTTCCATTTTATTTATTTTGAATGTAGACCAAACACACGGCTTTTTTATAGGGTGCTACGTTAAGACCGTTGTACTTTAACTTTAAATGAAATATGATTTTCTGTAACTAATCATCGTAATACTAATACATTTACATTGTAGGTATTTGGGTTTCATATCTGGAAAGACAAATGTGGTAAATGGCCGCCACGGTTTTAATGACACATGAATGTTCTACTGGCGAAGTTTTCAGTAATCATTTTGAATAAATTTCGTGCTATTTCGTTGATACAGCGTACAATTTCGGCCTAGTAACGCTTGGGTGGTTATGGAACCGTTGGCGTTAAGATGACATTCCAGAAAACCACACAGAAAAAAGCTCATAGAAACTAAATAACGGTACCATGCCAGCCAATTCTACTCTTCGAAGCGAAATACGAGACGAATCTCTTCTGTGTATGATCTAATGCAGAAATTGCTGAGTCTAGTGTATTTTGTAAGCATGGAGATGTAAATCTGGAGTGAGAATAACGTAAGGAGTGGCTGTTGAGTTGTTCAGTTATTCTGCACGACGATGAATCGATATCCCAGATTCTTGGCCACGCTCTCTCGACTCGCCATGATGTTTATTTCTGAACGGCCACTACGAACTCGCATCGTGTATTGTACATCAGCAACTGACCCAGTACCTTCGAATTTATCGATTATTCTTTTTACAGCTAATAAAGTTGGAATATTGTTTCTACCTAAAATGGATCGCAGTTTAAGTATCTTAACAACGAAATTTTCACCAATTTGATAGTAATGCTTTTTTAATAGGAGATGTTATTCCATCGTATAGCGCTTCGTCTTTACTCTTATCCGTCTACTGTCGACCTGTTAAATTTATCGACCTACAGACTCAAGGCAGCCAAAATGGGGCGCAGTTCAAGTCATGCCCTATTAATGTAACATATTTTGGAATAGTAGGCGTGGAGAGTGAATAAATGAATGCATATCGCGACTAACCAAGATACTCGCAATTTGTTTGCCGTACAGAACTAAATTACCCAGCAACAAGGCTATAATTCACCCCTAAGTTTCTGCCTTCCCAAGTCGGCAAGAGTCGATAAAAGGAAACCGATGCTTCTTAGACCCAGCCTCGACGGGCTACAGTACTTCGACGAGTGTTGTCAAGAAGAAGCTGCAAGTACAGCTGTGTCGAGGAAATTCCCTAATGTACAGAATCTCTGACGGCCAACCACTCAGAAAATGAACGTAAGCTGCCGCTGTAGCATGTTATTTTGAAAATTGTTTTCAAGTCAATCCAAAGTTATATATAGCTATCCAACTGGCGCTGCCCATTCATAAGTATATATACATACAGATAGAATTCAAAGTAACTCTCTGATAACAGTCCACACCAATGCCAAAAACCACTGGCTTCGAACTGTTTATGGCCTCAGCTACTCCAGCCTCCAATAACTTTTGCTGAACATACAACCTTGTTTAGCATTGGCATATTTTACGGTATTCGACAACTTGCATCGGTTTCAGTACACCCGACAGGATATGTTTTACCCACTTTGTCGGCGGTAGCCAGTGTATTATCTGTCTGCCCCCGGTAGCTGAATGGGCAGCGTGACGGATTGTCAATCCTCTGGACCCGGGTTCGATTCCCGGCCGGGTCGTTAAATTTTCTCCGTCCAGGGACTGGGTGTTTTGCTCTCCTCATCATCATCATCCTATCATCCTCATCGACTGCAGGTCGCCGAAGTGGCGTCACATTGAAAGACCGGCACCCGGCGAACGGTCTGCATGACGGGGTGCCCTAGCCATACGATTAAATAAATAAGTAAGTATATTAACTTACTTTTGTGTTCTAAATGAGTCGTTTATTCTGATGAGAGGTCCATCTTCGTGCACTAATCCTTCTCATCATCCTGTGATAGGAGTTGCAGAGGAACACGACGTTATAAATGGTATGTACTGATAGTTCCAAGACAGTTGTTTCTTTGCACATAGTCAGACACATCGTAGCCATGATGGAAATTCTTCCACGATAATATACACATAAACTAGATATGATGTACAGTTAGTACAAGCTAAAAGAAGTTCCATTATTCGTATGGTAACAAAATGGCTATTTAAGTTGGTTGTTGGCGAAACTACAGTACTGTGTTACCGTCGAATAGGTTGTGGTTACCATGTGTATCGACAGGTATGTATGTTTTGTTTCCTTTTATTTACAAGAGCACGCATCTTCGTTTATACACTCACCAGAGTGAACTCATTCTAACAGCTGTGCTATCACAAATCCGTAGTGTGTGATGTCTGTATGTTTGACATAAAATATGACTGTCAGTATTCTATGTATGGGATGTGTTAAGTAATCTGTTGTACCCTACATCCTGGATGATGGTTAATAACCGAAACCCGTAGATGACTAATGGGACAATAAATATCTGATGATTCAAATGCATTTCATTTGTTTCTTTTGTAGCGCTTCGTCGATGTTGTTTAGAAGAAGCCTGACTGCCGTAAGTGTTGATCTTCCAGATCTGAAACCCAGAGGACAAAAAATAAAATTCTCATCAGACTTTAAACACCTAGAAGTGACATTGCAACCAACAGCCAAATGCTTCACAAAACATACAACAGAACTTGCAGCCCAAGCAATAATAGCAATGCAGTACATCAAATACATCCGGCTACTTATTCTAGAAACAGCCATGAAATTATTCAACACAAAAATCTTGCCAATCCTGACTTATGGGATGGAGGTTATATGGGACCACCTGACAGAAAAAATTTAGAAACACTAGAAAAGGTAAAATCGACATATCTAAAAAGAGCGCTAGGTCTCTCAAAGACAACAAGATCTAAATTAGTGTAGCTGCAAGCGAGAAAGACATTCCTCATTGAAGTCATCAGACGAACCGCTCATGGACAGCACCAAACTTCGAACAGCAACATGTCTTAACTCGACTTTCTATTCACGGCTTTCATCTTCTAATCTGCCCCCCCCCCCCCAAAAAAAAAAACTTATCACGACCCAAGCACAAAATGTGTATGTCAACTGTGTAACGTAGCCTGTGAACGATATCACATAGAACTGTGCAGTAAAAGACTGAAATCGATAAATGTATATGCAAAAATGTAAAATGTAAATGCAAAATGTTAAGCAAAGTAACTGTATATGGCTATAAATAAAAATGCATCTCATAAAAAACTTACGGAAACATTAGAAATGAGAACTTCTCGACTTCTTTGAGCCGTCATAGTTTAGTCAAAGCCGGGCCACTGTATTATCCGTTCTTTTGAGTTGGAGGTTTAATGCACGTTTGGACAAATAGTGCGAGGCATTTTGTAGCAGGTGTTCGAAAGGGAACGATTGTTGCATCCAAGGTGACTTACTGGTCACGTCGCCGTACAAGAATGAGCCGGCCTGTGTGGTCGAGCGGTTCTAGGCGCTTCAGTCTGGAACCGCGCGACCGCTACGGTCGCAGGTTCGAATCCTGCCTCGGGCATGGGTGTGTGTGATGTCCTTAGGTTAGTTAGGTTTAATTAGTTCTAAGGTCTAGGGGACTGATGACCTCAGATGTTAAGTCCCATAGTGCTCAGAGGCATTTGAACCATTTGAACAAGAATGAAATAGGTTGTGCTCATTAGTGCAGCTACAGTAACACAGTACGTGAGCGTATTGGAAGAGTATTACGTGTAGGAAACTAAGCCCTATGCGACGGCAGAGACAGAGCAGAGTTAATTCATTTGGAGCCGCCAGGGCTCGCCTGCGGGGCCGTGTGCTAATGTGTGGCAGCGTGCTGGAGTGTGCCGGGCCTGGAGTAGCACAGTGTTTCTGAGGCGGCGGGGAGGCCGTTTAGCATTCCGGCAGCGAGCTAACAGTTTCCAGGGAGGCGGCGGCCGTTCATTAGGCGTCGAGATGGCACCAGCGGCGCGCTGGCGGTAGCTGCGCCAGGGCCGGGGCCGGCGGGGCTTCCCCGGCGGGGCCTCCCCGGCGGGGCTTCCCCCGCGCCACTCATTGCGATGCAGCGCGCGGCCGCGCCCCCCCAGATCTCGCGCGCGTAATGGCGCGCAATCGCTCCTCGGCCTGCCCTCGCGCCGCCCTCCTAATGTCCCGATGACTTCGCAGACGGCCCGGCCGAAACAGATTCTGAGCCAATATTGGCCGACGAGAGCGGCCTTACTGCCTGCCTGCAAAGACTTCTCCAGCGGGTCGACGACACGGCGCACTTTCCTGGCAGGTGCGCAGAGAGAGCCGGTAAAAGCCCAAGTACACGATCAGGAAGATGTCGGGCACCTGTTACGAGGGTACATTGGAACTAGAATGACTTTTCACTCTGCAGCGTTTTACAATTCCTGGCAGACCAAAACTGCATGCCGGACCAAGATCCGAACGTGGCGCCATTCCCCTTACCTACCGACTGCGCTGTTAAAGCATGCTTCACGCCCTGTCTTCACAGACTAACTTCCACCAGTATCTTATCTATACATTCCAAACATCACAGAAGTTGTCTGACGTACGTTTCGGCTCCAAGCCAATGGTTCTCACAAGGGTTGCTCCCTATGGCACCCCCCTCAGATTTAGTTACAAGTTGGCGCAGTGGATAGGCCTTGAAAAACTGAACACAGATCAGTGGAGAAAACAGGAAGAAGTCGTGTGGAACTATGAAAAAATAAGCAAAATATACAAACTGACTAATCCATGCGCAAGATAGGCAACATTAAGCATAGTGTGAGCTCAGGAGCGCCGTGGTCCGAGGGTTAGCGTGAGCAGTTTTCCCTCAAGTGAGAAGATTAATTTTTTATGTTCAGTTTATGTGACAAACTCTTATGTTTTCATCACTTTTTTGGGAGTGATTATCACATGCACAAGAAAACCTAAATCGGTCAAGGTAAAAGAATCTTTTTACCCATTCGCCACGTGTACAAGTTAGGTGGGTCGACAACATATTCCTGTGTCATGTGACTTACATGCCGTCATCAGTGTCGTATATAATATATCAGACACGTTTTCCTGTGGAGGAATCGGTTGACCTATGACCTTGCTATCAAATGTTTTCGGTTACCATTGGAGAGGCACGTCCTTTCGTCTACTAATCGCACGGTTTGCGGTGCGCTCGCTCAATGAACGAACGGACAGATCATAACTTTGCGAAAATATAGAAAGTAAGCTTTTCACTTGAGGGAAGACTTGAACCAAGGATCTCTCGTGCCGCAGCTGCTCAAGCTAACCACGGGACCTCGGCGCTCCTGAGCTCAACCTGTCATTAACGTTGCCTATCTTGCGTATGGACTACTCAGTTTCTATATTTTGCTTATTTTTTCATAGTTCCACACAACTTCTTGCTGTTTTCTCGATTGATCTGTGTTCAGTTTTTCAAGGCCTATGCACTGTGCCAACTTATAACTAAATCTGTGGGGGGGGGGGGGGGGTGATGGGGAGGTTCCCTTGTCAGGCCTCCTCCTCTCTCTCTCTACCTCCCCCCCCCCCCCCCGCCCCCATAGGGGTGATAGGGGTGCATAGTAGCACAAAACGTGAGGCGCAGCGTTCTTGAAAGAAAAATTCGAGTTAAAAAATTGATTAATTGACTGAGTGCAGCAAAACACATTCTGACATCACAAAAAATTAAAATTCACATATACAGGGTGTCCACAGTGATACTCCAACATTTGAACTCATATACTCTGAGAGGAAACAAATACAGGGAAATCATACAGCAGCTCATTAAGTTTTGATACACAGGTGGAGGGTTCAGTACACTTGAACATGGGTGCCATGGGTAGTGCGAAGAATATCAAGTCTATAATCGATTTCGTGCCATGTGTTGCAGTGCATCTGTTCTCTGACTCGTTGATGACAATTCTTATGCGCTCTTTCAAGTCTTGCAGATCCTTTACTGGTGTAGCGTATACCCGGTCTTTCACTTAACCCCACAAGAAATTCGAGGGTTCTTATGTCGGGCCAACTTGGCGGCCAAGGAATTGGACTTCCACGGCACATCCATCGTTGCGGGAACGTCTCATTTAAAAATTTTCGGACATCAAGGCTCCAATGAGGTGGTGCACCGTCCTGTTGAAACATCACATTTGGCTGCAGGTCTGTTATCTGTGGCACGGCAAATTTTTCCAACATGTCCAGGTAGTGGGCTCCATGCACAGTCGGCTCCTGAAAGAAAAACGGCCAACAATGCGAGTTATGATCAAACAAGACCACACATTAACGTTCGGAATGTCGCGCGTGTGTCTCCTAGGTGCGTGTGTGTTTCCTATGTGCACGTGTGTCTCCTAGGTGCGTGTGTGTCTCCTAGGTGCGTGTGTGTTTCCTAGGTGCGTGTGTGTTTTCTAGGTGCGTGTGTGTTTCCTAGGTGCGTGTGTGTTTCCGGACCCCCGTATGCGCGCATTGTGACGATTGACAGCCCCTGACACGTGTAAGGTGGCCTCGTCAGTAAACATCACGGGTGACGAAAGTGTCTCGTCCGCGCAATGCGATCTAACATGACACATACAAATTCTTCTCGCTTTGGTCGATCATCAGGCTCGATTTCTTGCACAACCTGCACTTTATATGCGTACAAACGTAATAGCTGATTAAGCACTTTGAGCACTGTTCAACGTTTCATACGAAGATCTCGTGCCACCTGTCGCACTGACTTCTGTGGACTTTGTTCGAATGACCGCTGCACTTGCTCCACATGATGTTCGCTGATCCCAGGCTTATCATCACCGTGCCCTTTCACAACACTCCGCCGGCCGCGGTAGTCTCGCGGTTCTAGGCGCGCAGTCCGGAACCGTGCGACTGCTACGGTCGCAGGTTCGAATCCTGCCTCGGGCATGGATGTGTGTGATGTCTTTAGGTTAGTTAGGTTTAAGTAGTTCTAAGTTCTAGGGGACTGATGACCACAGCAGTTGAGTTCCATAGCGCTCAGAGCCATTTGAACTATTTTCACAACACTCCCAGTAGCCAAAAACTGATCACATCACTTCTTTATAGTCTTTAACGACGGGGGCGCTTTTGTTGTAAACTCGACGAAAGTTTCTTTGCACTTGGGTCGGAACTCTCCTCGGCCACTGTCAAGTGGCGACTGTGTTTTTGTTACTCCTACCGTCTTCACACAGCCGCCCTGCGTTCTGTTATGTCACTGCTGTTCTTCTCGGCTAATTATAAAGTAATGTTTCCATTGGGAGCCCGCCGCTCCCGCTTCAACCTTCCATATACCGCATCCTGAGCCGTGCTTATTTGCAGGCCACCGTCTTTGCTGAGGATGACTCAGTTATCTGATGACACTGTCGTGGATCTATGTAAACACACACTGACGTCACAGTTTTTTATGGGGAATATTTTTAATTTATTTAAACACACACTGACATCATGGAGAATATTTTAACCAGATTGACGTTGTCGCGATGGGGAACCCTTTACCTCAAGTTACAGCCATCCTGTATATGGCATACTTTGAGGATATCGCCCAGGACACAGCTCCTAACAAGTTTAGTTGCATTTATCGTTACGGCGAGCACACGTTCTTGGTCTGATATCAAGAACGTCAAAAGCTGTGAGAAGTCTTGACCCATGTCAATGTCAAATTCACGATACAGATAGATGCAGATGGCACCGTGCCGTTCCTTCAAATAGCCGTCCTCCATAAACCAAATGGATATCTCAGCCTCAGTGTTTACCGAAAACCCACCCACATGGACATACACTACTGGACATTAAAATTGCAACACCACGAAGATGACGTGCTACAGACGCGAAATTTAACCGACAGGAAAGACGATGCTGGGATATGCAAATGATTACCTTTTCAGAGCATTCACACAAGGTTGGCGCCGGTGGCGACCCCTACAACGTGCTGATATGAGGAAAGTTTCCAACCGATTTCTCATACACAAACAACAGTTGCCCGGCGTTGCCTGGTGAAACGTTGCTGTGATGCCTCGTGTAAGGAGGAGAAATGCGTACCGTTTCCGACTTCGACAAAGGTCGAATTGAAGCCAATCGCGATTGCGGTTTATCGTATCGCGACATTGCTGCTCGCGTTGGTCGATATCTAATGACTGTTACCAGAATATGGAATCAGTGTATTTAGGAGGGTAATACGCAAAGCCGTTCTGGATCCTAACGGCCTCGTATCACTAGCAGTCGAGATGACAGGCATCTTATCCGCATGGCAGTAACTGATCGTGCAACCACGTCCCAATCCCTGAGTCAACAGATGGGAACGTTTGCAAGACAACAACCACCTGCACGAACTGTTCGACGACGTTTGCAGCAGCATGGACTATCAGCTCGGAGACCATGGCTGCGGCTACCCTTGACGGTGCATCACAGACAGGAGCGCCTGCGATGTGTACTCAACGAAGAACCTGGGTTCACGAATGGCAAAACGTCATTTTTTCGAGTGAATCCAGGTTCTGTTTAGAGAATCATGATGGTCGCATCCGTGTTTGGCGACATCGCGGTGAACGCGCGTTGAAAGCGTATATTCGTCATCGCCATACTGGCGTATCACCCATCGTGATGTTATAGGGTGCCATTGGTTACACGTCTCGGTCACCTCTTGTTCGCATTGACGGCACTCTGAACACCGGACGTTACACTTCAGATGTGTTACGACCCGTGGCTCTACCCTTCATTCGATCCCTGTGAAACCCTACATTTCAGCAGCATAATGCACGACCGCATGTTGCAGGTCCTGTACGGGCCTTTCTGGATACAGAAAATGTTCGACTGCTGCTCTGGCCAGCACATTCTCCGGATGTCCCACGAATTGAAAAGGTCTGGTCAAGGGTGGCCAAGCAACTGGCACGTCACAATGCGCCACTCACTACTCTTGATGAAGTGTGGTATAGTGTTGAAGCTGCCTGGGCAGCTGTACCTGTACACGCCATCCAAGCTCTATTTGACTCAATGCCCAGGAGTATCAAGGCCGTTATCAGGGCCAGAGGTGGTTGTTCTGGGTACTGATTTCTCAGTATCTATGCACCCAAATTGCATGAAAATGTAATCACATGTCAGTTGTAGTATAATATATTTGTCCAATGCATACCCGTTTATCATCATTATTTCTTCTTGGTGTAGTAATTTTAATGGCCGGTAGTGTATATCTGCATGATAACGGGTATCAGCATTCGTAGGAGGAACGTTCTTTTCTGAGAACGTTATTGCATCGAGCTGAATCAGTCTCAGATACTGAAAACCTGGCGAAGGAACTGAGCCACTTACGAAGAGTATTCAAGGAAGATGGCAACAACAATCGCCAGACAACGCAAGCCATCTTTCCGATTTTTCGAAAAAATATAAGCAGAAGCTGCCACAGGAGGACTCGAAGAAGCTTCTGTTTTCGCCGTTCTGTAGCTCAGTAACAGAAAAAATTAGCTCACTCCGAAAGAGGCAGATAATCGATTCGGTCTTCAGGCCTCCAGCAAAAATTCAACAGCACGTTACGCCTGTGAAAGGCAATGTACGGCTCACAATGCCAGGAGTATATAAAATACAGTGCGTGAGTGTAGGCAGTTCCACATCGGACAGACCGTTTGAACTATTTAGCATCGTCGTGTAGAGCACGAGAGATGTTTCCACCTTCTGTACCCAGAGAAATCAGGGCTGTCAGAGTATGGAAAATGGACACTGTATTGCATTCGATGAGACATCTGTTGTTACAAATTCTTGAGATAACGTCATCTAAGAAGCGATAGAGGTAATAATTTGCGACACACTGTCAATAAAGAGGGCAGACTGGAGCTATGCACTGTGTGGGACCCGGCTATCGGAAGGCTGGTGTGGGTGCGGCGGGGGCACAACCAAAACATTACCTTATGAGGCGCTGGAGCGAGCACCAGTGGCGTCACAGAAGGCAGCTCGGCTATATAAGGAAGGCAGCAGCAAACAAAAGACGGTCACTATTTGACAATGGCCGAGGAATATTCGGCCGAAAGCTCGCAGATATCCAACCACCTGTCTTGGCTGGAACGTCGAGAGAATTTTATCAGACGTCTGTACTGCACAATGCGTTCAATAAATAACTTTTCAATCCTAAATTAAACTTTACTCATTATTGTTGACTCCTTTGGGCCTGGCTTTCAGAGAAAGGTATTTCGAAGGAGGGTTTAAAATATGAAATAGACATTCCGACTTCCTATCGTATGTTTAACTTATATCTGTATTTTAACTCAACGCAAAAAAATTCGGTTTCGCAAAGATAGGATGATGAAAATGGTAGCTGTTGACGGAATGTTTTCGGTCCAGGTAACTAACTCATCATCCACCTCTGTCGTAAATTCAAAGATCGATTCCCTCCCAAGTTTTCGTTCGATTTCACCACTTGCCTTGGTGTAAGAAAAGCTGGGGGGAGGGGGGGGGGGATGGTGAAAATTATTAGTAAAATTTGGGTCGCGAATACTGGAAGGTTGAGAAACGCTACCATAGGGTGTGGCTAAGTCACGCATCCGCAATATCCTCTCTTCCAAGAGGGTTGGTGATGTACAGTATGCAGAACTTCTCTGAAGTTTGCGAGGTAGAGCAGGTGTTGGCGGAAGTAGAGCTGTTGTGCTCGGATTGGCCGGTCGGTAGAGCACTTGCCCGCGAAACGCGTGGGTCCGTGGTTCGAGTCTAGAACACAATTATGATTTTCCGGGAAATTTCAGTACGGAAACTACTTTCCAAGAAGCTAAACCTCGGTGTTCCAGTGGGTAAGTGATATGCCAAAAGTCTAGTACTCAAGGGTTCGATGGCCAGATGGCTAGAGGGGGGAGGGGGGGTGTGGCTTTTATAGCCTTCACCTCTGTCACCTCCGACAGTGATTTCTGAAGCTGATAAATGGAAATTATCATTTCAGTTCGCAGTTCATGTTAATCTGCAGGCCCTCAACAACTGGCTGGCTAAGTGAGTTCAAAGGTAGGATGATGGTAGCGGTATACCACTTTCGCTTTGAGTATGCCCAGCAAATCAGTAGCTTTATGACAACTTTACTTAGTTTTTGACACCACTAGACACTTTAGTCTCAAGGAAATGAGAAGTTTACACCGAATTCATTTAAGCAGGAAGCTAACATGGGAACGTACTCGGAATAGTCCTCAAAATTTCATTTCGTATTTTGTAAAACACACAAACAGACATCGAAACTCCATAAAATATACTGCAGTATAAAACACTCAAAATAATGCTGTGGTTCTAAATGTTTCTACTTACATTTATTTTCATTAAATCCATTATTTTCATTTACATTAAATTAAAAAAAATAAGAGGAAAAGGAAAGAGAAAACCGAAAAGGGGAGAGGGAAACGGGGAATGCGGAATGCGAAATGCGGAAAGGGTAAGAGCAAAACAGAGGAATTTGAGAAACATTGGAAATATGGAAAAGTAATAAATATGAAAGAATGGAAAAAAATGAAAAGGTGAAATGAAAAATCAAATGAATGAAAGATGCTACAGCCAAAAAAAATGAAAAAGTACATCGATGTATTACATGAAATACATCAGTGAATAACATTATGCTTAAATATCATACTTGAACACATGTTGAGTACAGTGTGAATAAATATCATACTTGAACACATGTTGAATACAGTGTGAATACAAATAATAAGTACACTTGGATTGAAATAAAAAAGACAGTGCCAGATTAAATACTCACATTTTTAAATGTCATGGCTCTCAGCTACTTGCCGAAATCGTTTAAAGATTCGCTGCGTCCAATTTGTAAGTCTGAACTTCTGAAGACTATGACACGAAACATTTGTGCATCAAAATTTTTTGTCTTACTTTGAGTGAAATGTGACCTTTTTATGAATACTTCAAAATGGGGGACACAAAACCGGAATAAGTACCTTCTCGTGTTATAGGAGATAACAAAAACTCAGACTTTCTAAGCTACCTACGACTAATTAAGATATGTTTCAACAATTCTATCTTGAACTCAAATGACATACAGATCAGTTATATCTAAATTAATTTTCCACTACACATATGTTCTAAAATCAGTAGTAGCTGCAGGATCTTTCTTATGAAATATTAATTTAATAGTTAAAGCTACACCACTTCTGCTACGCTTTATCACTGATTTTTCAGAGAAGTGACCAGAGAAAGTTTGCATATCTCAACGACGAAATTTTTGTCGGACTATAAGAATTGTGCATCCGTTTTGAGCATTACTAAGGACTGTAAATAAACAATTTTTATCTCGCTGACAATTGAACGTCATGAACAATCGACCTGATGTTATTGAAGCAGCGGCAAATGTTTAGGAATATACGGTTACTTCGGCAAAGCAAATACGAATAATGTCTGCAACAAATATACACGAAAATAAATACGCTGAAATGCTGCCTAGATTTTGGCCTCAGCCCTATTCGGAAGGCGTTCAAAAGGTGGAAGGCGAGTGTGGGTCTTCCGAAACGTCACGGATACACTATCAGCTTATGTGGTACGCTAACAGTGAAGAATTTATTGCATACGCACCTGATGAAACACTTCATTATAGAATAAACATTTTACAGGTTTTAATTTGAGATATCCCTATCATTCTCATACGTTAGTTTCCCACTTTGTTTCAGATATACGTATGTAAAGCCTGTGTGGCCAGATATATACCTTTTCCAGGTTCACAACGTAGATTGATACATGATGTTGGGATGTAATTTCCTGCTCGTCAGTGGCCAATTTCAAAGGAATAAATACTCGTAAGTGTGCGTTGCCGATCTCGAAAGTTGCAATTACGTATTGTACTGAAGTAATATTAGAAATTATTTGATATAGGTTCCGCCTTTTGTGCAAAACACTGTTTTTTCATCTTTCCACATAAGAGGCGGAAACTGTATCCCACAATTTTAAATGTAAAATTTCAAAAAAATACAAGAGATGCAAATCCAAAAGATGAATATTATTGGAAAGTTATCAATTCACTGTCTTTTGTGTGCCTATCTGGAACTTGACGTGTATTCTTTACGGTAAGTAGCAATATATCTTTTCTTACATTGTTGATGTTCCTACCTGGGGTGTCCATTGTTCAGTTCATTATCTAGTTCACTTCTTACGATAATATAACTAAGAAACTTTCAACAGCTTAGGAGCCATGGAAGACACTCTGAAATATTTGCCTTGGTGTCCACGAGCTGTTTTTCTTTTATTATTACTGCGAACAACTATTAATGAAATGAACACAATTTGTATTGCTCTCTAACTGGTGTAAAACTTTAGGTACATATTTGCTTCTTCCAGCTACGCTACATGCTTATTCAGCTAGCTACACAATGGATTTAAATTTTAGCACAATCCCTTCCAGATTATTACCGTTTATGAAAATTAACCTGTGATTGACAGTAGATTTTCAACTATTGGCAAGTCTGGAGAAATGATGGAGATGCTTTGTGTCGAAGAAATCTTGATGCACTTAATTTGCAGAATAATTTCCCTGCGAAGCAGAGGGATCTGATGACTCTCTCTCCTGCTTTAGAGATGTATGTTGTGTAGCTTAATAGAAGGATCTCGTCATCCTGGGTGCTTCGTTAGCGCATAATTACATTTACTGGGGACGTAAACGAAGTCATTTGTAAACATTCTCTAAACTTAGCCTTCTACATATTCAGGATAATGTATCGCAGATTAATTTTTGTTGCAGAATTGCGGGGTGTCTATATAATTTGCTTGCAATTTTAGTGGCAGTTCTGCTGTAGTCTCGGCAATGGTGAATTTGCCACTGCTTCTCTTTTCCACTGACGATTAGGTCACCTGAATACTTTATGTCTCAGAACTTTTTTTCCGCGGAATTTTTTAAAAAAAAGAAGCATTTTACGGTTCTGAAGTCAGTTCTTGTTTGTAGTGTCGTAGCTACTCCAGTACCCCACTGACGTTCTGAGAAACTGATCAGCACGTGACACTGAATGGTGCGTCCCTGTGCCATCTGTCTCAATCGTGGTGATCATCGTTTTGAAAACTGCTTAAAGAAGAAAAAAGTTATGAATGCTGTTAAAAGTGCATATATCATATCTCCTAAGGTGGCTGAACTGCGTCATACAATTCCAATTTCGTGTTGCATTTCAAGGATAAAAGATCTAACGCATGTACGAAAAAATAAATTTTACTGGAACTCTCTTCGGCTCAAATGTAAAATTCAAATACCATTGAAGTTCAATTTAATTGTACCCAACAATGTTTTGGTAACAATTTAACCTTACTAGCATCTTTATTCCATACCCGAGGCCTAAACATATTTGCTGATTTGATTATCTGTGAGCGAATGCCATTAGCAGGCCAAGATCTTATATCTTTAATGCAAAACTGAACTAAGATTTACCTGAAGGCAAATATAGGTTATTGCGACACAGTCATTTTTACAGGTAACTGATCCATCTAATGATACGTTCTGTTTCACATAGCTCTTATTCTATCGCGCTACTTGCATCAAATATCAAAGCGATTGTGCCATTCCAGATGATGCTGGGCGCAAACTACGTTGGAACAGGCGTGGAATGGAAGTAGGAGATGAATTAACAACAAGTTACAGTAGTTACTACAGCTACATTAAATAATTACACTTGTCATTAGCATTGACCACAGGAAGATATTAATGTAAGAAGCAACTTTTTCCTATAACATGTAAGTGACTCACTTGCGTCAGGAAATTGTTCTTACAATTTTTGTACTTCAGGTGTGAAATAGTACTTTTAGTTTTAAATGTCGCCCAGTTTGTCTTCCTCTGTATCAAGTTATAAATGCAACAAAGTCTGGGGTTCTGTGACCCTTTCCTGCTTGAATTATCAACATCGTTGTCAAAAGTCTTCTGACTCATGAATAATTAAATAAACGATCCTATTTTAAAAAAGAACCGCTTCATATAAAATGTCAGGCCCCCGTATGAAACAGATGTCTGTTAGACGATTTTCCTTACTAACATAATTGTTACGTTGGCATTTACTGCAAATGTTACCCTCACAAAATAAAGTCCAATTAGGTCTCACTGTTCCTCTTAATTAATTAATTAGCACTCAACTAGCAAGTAGTTAGTGAAACATCGAACTTGTAGGCTTTCAACCGCCATCTTTGCCGTCGAGCAGAAGACAAACGAGGCGTATATGGACTTTCCTGCACCTACGGCGTTTATCAGATAATGGAGAGGGATTCCGCCTTATACTAGATACCTTTGTAGTTTTTCAAGTCGCAAGACTTTTATTTGTCAGATATATTTATACCCATGCTTTATTTTGTTTCGACATGTTCTCCAAAACACCTAGCATTATTCTCGTCAGAAAATAATAAGTGACTGAATTATTAGTACAAAGACTCCCACGACCAGTGTCAAATTGAATAAAATCGTTTTGGTCACTAGGCCGCGTCGAAATTGACCGTTGATAAAATCGACATTTTGACCTTCTTGCTTGTGATTCTCTTCAGGATGATTAAACTACGTCTTCGAATAGAAAAAGACGTTTAGTCGGTCTGAAGAGAAAACTGCCAATAGTATTGACACTGGTTATGATATAAAAATCATAAACACGCATAAGATTTTGTTCAAACTGTGTGATTTATGCTAAAAATCATAAGCATATTTGGCTGTGCGTTGGGCATTACGCCTCAGTCACATTTACATTACATCACGCTGTGATCTGTTACTGGAAACTGCGGTGCGAAACCATTAAAAAAAAAAAAACAAAACACTAGAATCACCTTCATTAATTTGGCAGTAGATTTCACTTTCCGTCTATAAAATTAAACCTTTCATTATAATCACATTTCATACGGATAAGACGTCCTGTGTTTTACGTTTCCATGTTTGTGATGGAGACAGGTACTGAAAGGTTTGAATAGTACGGAACCACCAGTTTAATAAGTCATCTTTTGCAAAAGATTGATTCGAATCTTTGACAGAAGAATGACAACGGGGTAGAATCCGACGTTTGGGAGATATATTGGGGTTCTAGTGAAATGTAGGAATATGTGAGGCAATAATGAATTAACAACTTACCTTAGAAGAGAGACTGAAGAAAAACAGTTATATATTTCTAGAAATTATAGATTTACAGAAACGTTTTAACTGTATTGATTGGAATAATTCTTTGAAATTCTGAAGGTAGTAGGAATAAAATAAATGGGAGAGAAAGCAGATTTTCAGCTTGTACTGCAGCCAGACTACAGTTATGAAAGTCGAAGGACATGTATGGGAAGTGGTGGTTGAGAACGGAGTGAGACAGTGTTGTGACCTATCTGTGATCTTATTCAGCCTGTACGTTGAGCAAGCAGTATAGGAAACCAGGGAAGTCTTTGGAATGTAAAAGAAAGTTTATGGATAGTGTAGTGCCGAGGAAGCCTGCTTAGTCGGTTCGCTAGACAAGAAGTAGTATTAATGAGTTTTATTACTTTAAGAAAAGATACAGTACTTAACATTGGAAACTACACAGTTGTATCGCAAGCAAAGGGGGCATACATATTAATCACTCTTCTTCAGTATAGACAATCCCAGGTCTGTGCTACATAGAGAGTTTTAGCGAAGTGACTATAGTTGACGCTGCTATCCAAGTCGCTAATCTTTAAGCTGCTATTGAACAGGGCCTCCACCAGTCGGTGGCTGCGCTTATGTCCTCTTCACACAGGGGCCGCTGCTGTCGCATTATCGTCCGGGAGGGAGGTCCGGTCAGCATACTATTGGCTGACTTTTCTCGCAGCCATCTCGTATGTATCGTTGACGAATGACTGATGTGTTGGCACTTTTGAATTTACTCCGTAACTGAGAGGAAATAAAAGCCTGGCCGTGTGCTGATGACATTGTCTTTTGTCAGAGATGGAAAGGACTTGGAAAAGCAGTTGAATGCAGTAGATAGTCTCTAGAATATGGATTATAAGATGAACATCAATAAAATGAAAAGGACGTAATGAACTGGAGTCGAATAAAATCTGTTGGTGCTGAGAGAATTAGTTTAGGAACTAAGGCGCTAAGTTTAGTGGACGAGTTTTTCTGTTTGAGCAACGGAATGACTGATTGACGAAGAATGGACAATGCATATAGCAACAAAAAGTTTCAGAAAAATAAGAATTTGTTAACATCTAACATAAATGTAAATGTTTGTAAGTCTTTCGTGCAGGTATTTGTGTGAAATGCAGCTTTGTGTAAAGTGCAACGTGGACGATAAGCAGTTCAGACAAGCAAAGAATAGAAGCTTTCGTATTGCGGTGCTGCAGCAGAGTTGAAAAATGGTTCAGATGGCCCTGAGCACTATGGAACGTAACGTCTGAGGTCATCAGTCCCCTGGAACTTAGAACTACTTAAACCTAACCAACCTAAGGACATCACACACATCCATGCACGAGGCAGGATTCGAACCTGCGACCGTAGCGGTCGTGCAGTTCCAGTCTGAGGCGCCTAAAAACTCTCGGCCACACCGGCCGGCGCTGCAGTAGAGTGCTCAAGATTTGATACGTATCACCAACTGCGACATAATCGCGTGTACAAACAGTGATCCAATACAGTGAAATGCTTTTTTATTCCAGTCTCTAATCACAAATGAATTATTTAGACGATGACCGGTTTCAGTCTGTTATGGCCATCCTCAGATCTTTTTTACACCATGTTCTAAAGTGATACGACCGTAATGGCATCGTCAAAACATATAAATACAATCGGCATAGCATCGTCACATAGATTTAAAATATGGTGTAGAATTGGCCACATCGTACACATAGTGATTATTGGCAATAAGAGACTAAAATAAAAAAAGCATTTGATACGTTGATCGAGTAACTAATGCGAAAGCACAAAACTGTTAAGGATTCGACAGCCACTTGTTTTGACTTCGATATTGGTTTATTCTGCCAATGGTTCAAAAATGGTTCAAATGGCTCTGAGCACTATGGGACTTAACATCTATGGTCATCAGTTCCCTAGAACTTAGAACTACTTAAACCTAACTAATCTAAGGACATCACACACATCCATGCCCGAAGCAGAATTCGAACCTGCAGCCATAGCGGCCGCGCGATTCCAGACTGTAGCGCATAGAACCGCTCGGCCACCCTGGACGGCCGGATGAATAAAGGAAGCAGATTGAAATGAATGAAGGTTGCGGCAGTTATGCAAAGATCAAGAGGCTTGCGCAGAAGTGGAGAACTGCTTTCAGCCAGTCTTTGGACTGAAAACCTCGACGACAACTACAATAAGCTTTATGAGACTTGCCAACGGAGGGGAATAGTGTTTAACATGCCGTAGGCGACGAGGTCATTAGAGACGGGGCACAAGCTAGGATTGCGTCAAGGATCTGGAAGGAAATCGGCCGCGCCCTTCCGAAGAAACCATCCCAGCATTTGCCTTGAGCCATTTAGGCAGATCAGGGAAAACCTAAATCAGGATGGGTGGACGCGGGGTTGAATCGTCATCCACCCGAATGCGAGTCCAGTTGCGCCATCTCACTAGGTAGACTTGACATTATTCGTGTATCAACATGGGAAGATGGAGTTCTGGTGAAGTGGAGCACCTGGTGCAGCTCGACAGTGGTAAGAGTGAGCGAAAGAGCGTAAAACTCTGCTCACAGCGCGAGCTCCGTGGACGGGTCGACGTCGCTGTCGTGCTGCACCGGTTCACGAAGAAGCGGATATCCCAGCAGTGGCGAGTATTTCACGATCAATCGCCGACAAATTGAACTGAATCTGTAATAATACTCCGGAATCATAAAATATACGAGCTGCGAGCCGGCTCTCGGTCGGCCGCGTGAGGGCGCCGCCCGTGGCCAGAAGTTACAGCGGGGCGGCGGTGACGGCGTAAGGAGCGCCGGGGGGCGGCGGCAGCGTGGGAGGAAAGAAAGGCAAGAAATAACAGACATAAATTGGAGGCGACGGATTAGAGCTGCCCGGGCCGTGTACTGCAGTTCACATATCTCACAGGGGCTGTCGAAGGGAACTGCCTCCAGCCAATTCCCTCAAACTCCTGCTGCCGAACGGCTCCCTGCAAGCAGTGCGCTCGGCGTTCGACTGAGGTCTGTGCACAGGCGGCGCCTCGCAGCGGACGCCAGGAAAATCCCTCGCAGCCCGTCTCTCCCCGGGTATTCGATTCACGAGGCTAATAGCATTCCTGTGTTTTTGCTCAACATTCTATGCTTATTCGTGTGATTACTGTGTGTGAGATTGCCGCACACACACACACACACACACACACACACACACACACACACACACACACACACACATACATACATACATATACACACGCTTGCACACGCCTATGAAATTGTGTACTACCATCGTGAGAGATTAATTCCGTGCTTTCGTGTGTATGACTGAGTTGCAGG
Source organism: Schistocerca gregaria (assembly GCF_023897955.1). Classification (NCBI taxonomy): domain Eukaryota; kingdom Metazoa; phylum Arthropoda; class Insecta; order Orthoptera; family Acrididae; genus Schistocerca; species Schistocerca gregaria. The sequence continues at coordinate 746,893,727 of NC_064923.1, forward strand.
ATCCATTACATGCACCAGGTGGTCATAATCAAAGTGCAGCTTCTCTCGGAGGTCTATTCTGGGCTGTAACTATCGTATGACAGCGGACCTCAGATGTTAAGGCCCATAGTGCTTAGAGCTAATTGAACTTGTACTGTGTGCCATCGGGTTCCCCTAAATGGCAGGCTGCACCGCATTACAGCCACGCCATGAGGGAAACAAAGCAACAACCAGAAAGGCGAAGACATCAGGTAAACATGCCGAAGATTCCAGTCGATTAATAGCAACCTTTGCTTGCAGAGGTCGCCGCGACATATCCGGCCACGCATTCCTACTTCGGGTTTCTGTTGGCTGCAGCTCACTATACAGGCCCGGACGGTCGAAGGCAGACCACTCATCGTCCGCTGTTACTGGCACCCGCTATAGCAGAGTCTCCGGGAAGATATCACCGAAGGCGCTGTATTGCACCGCAGATCGAAGTACCAGCCGACCGAGAAGAACCACATCTCCGGCTAGATCGACGGACGTCTACATCTATTGTACAGCCAACTATTGTGTTCTAGAAGAAGTTACGTTCTATGAACTGTTGGAGAATGCAACAGAACTACTTAATCTACCTTAAAATAACTTAAGCTATTGGCAACACACACATCCATGCCCAAGGGAGGACTAACCTCCGATGGGGGAAGCCACGCAAACCATGGAAAGGCGCTGACTCCGTGCGGCTACCTCACATCTATGGTGCCTCGTGACAGTTATGATGTAATCAGGATTTATTCCGTTTGCTATCCCATTTACTATCGTTTCTGTGAAGATACTTCAAAAACATTTACACAGCCCTAAGATGCAATCACGAGATCGTACAATACAAAGCAAAGGGTACTACAACAATCCTAAGAGTAACACGTGAATTGAGTGACGTGGTTGCTCTTCCATTGCATAGAGTGGACATATATGCAAGGTGCAGCAAGTAGTAAACGAGACAAAAGAAAAATTCTTAGTAGTAATTAATATCCATGGAGAAGAAATAAAAACTTTGAGGTTCGCCAATGACGTTGTAATTTTGTCAGAGACAGCAAAGGACCTGCAAGAGCAGCTGAACGGAATGGACAGTGTTTTGAAAGGACGATATAAGATGAACATCAACAAAAGCAAAACGAGGATAATGGAATGTAGTCGAATTAAATCGGGTGATACAGCGGCAGTCAGAATAGGAAATGAGACACTCAACGTAGTAAATGAGTTTTGCTATTTGGGAGCAAAATAATTGATGATGGTCGGAGAGGATATAAAACGTAGACTGGCAATGACGAGGAAAGCGTTTCTGAAGAAGAGAAATTGGTTAATATCAAGGAGTCGTTTCTGAAAATATTTGTATGGACTGTAGCCATGTATCGAAGTGAAAGATGGACGATAAATAGTTTAGACAAGAAGTGAATAAAAGCTTTCGAAATGCATTGCTACAGAAGAATGCTTAAGATTAGATATGTAGATCACATAACTAATGAGAAGGTATTGAACAGAAATGGAGAGAAGAGAAATTTGTGGCACAACTTGACTAGAGGAAGGGATATCTCGGTAGGACATATTCTGAGGCATCAAGGGATTACTAGTTTAGTATTGGAGGGCAGCGTGGAGGGTAAAAGTCGCAGAGGAAGACTAAGAGATGAATACACCAAACAGATTCAGAAGGATGTAGGCTGCAGTGGGTACTGGGAGATGAAGCAGCTTGCACAGGATAGAGTAGCATGGAGAGCTGCATCAAACCAGTCTCAGGACTGAAGACCACAACAACAACATATGCGAGGTGCACATCGGTCCTCTCTTCATCAACAACGCGTCGCCACCGCTTTGTACTGTGTATCTCTGTCAAGGTACAACTAACCATGGTGGAAAATTGGAGAAAGAATCGCTTTGAATTCAAGATACAGGGCCAAGAGTATAGTGAACTCTACAATAACTGGTATAGGGACTGAATGAAACAACTTTGGTTCGAACAAGACACACAGCCCATATAGTCGACATATGAAATGTTTTGCAGATATTTTCATTGTGACAAAGATACAGTTCTACCCAGCGCGATCCTGGACGAGTCGTACGATGAGAAGGTGGTCACAGCCACTTTTACCCTCTTTTCACGACTCTTTTAGACGCCTCTGCGGTGGAGGTGAGAACCGAGAAATCACATAGTTTTATTATGAGTGGCCGAAGAAACGTTTCTCACACACAGCCTCTCAGAGCTGAAACGAAAAATCCTCGCGGGGTGGCATAAGGCGTCAATCACCCCATTGCTTGCGACTTGGATAACCACAGAATTCGCTGTCTATGAGGATAGTTCGCCGTGCGATGGGCCAAAGGACGATTTTGCTGAAAACCTTCGGCACTGTTGGAACCTCCTGGACGATTCAACGCTTTCGAAGGACATCACGGAGTTTAAATCGCAATTAACTTGTTCATACTCCTTTGGAGTTCATTAGAACTGCAATGTTTGGTCTGGTTTACACGATGGAACCAGGCTACCATTCAAAACCATTTGTCGAAATTTTAACGTGAACCGAAACAGCAAAAATTGCTTGCTCTCTTTCAGTCTTTCCGCTCCACATGCTGCTGTGGCGTGATCATAGAAGAGTACGACATTGATGCATGAGACCAAATAATTGCAAATCGTCCCTCTAAGAACATTCAGTTTGTCAAAACTATTAATAGCATCAACCCACACTTACTGACATTTCTCAAAATGTGCATTTAGAGAGAAAACCTTGAAGTAACTCGAACCGTCTGCAGGTAGGAAACAACTTGACAAACCTTCAAAGCCAGCTGTCTGCAGGCGCTTAGGAGGCTTTTCTCTGTGAAAACAAAAATACAGTATGCAATCAAAAGTATCCAGACACGTGGGTGAAAACGAGTTACAAGTTGAAACTTCCTGGCAGATTAAAACTGTGTGCTCGACCGAGACTCGAACTCGAGTCTCGGTCGGGCACACAGTTTTAATCTGCCAGGAAGTTTCATATCAGCGCACACTCCGCTGCAGAGCGAAAATCTCATTCTGAGTTACAAGTTCATTGCGCCCTCCATCGGCAATGCTGGAATTCACTGTGGTGTTGGCCCACCCTTAGCCTTGATGACAGCTTCCAGTCTTGCAGGCATACGTTCAATCTGGTGCTGGAAGGTTTCTTAGGGTATGGCAGTCCATTCTTCACGGAGGGCTGCGCTGAGGACAGGTATCGATGTCGATCGGTGAGGCCTGGCACAGAGTCGGCGTTTCAAAACATCCCAAAAGTGTGGTATAGGATTCGGGTCAACACTCCGCCACAATCAGTGCTCGATCGTGTTGAAAGATGCAGTCGCCATCCCCGAATTGCTCTTCAAAAGTGGAAAGCAAGATGGTGCTTAAAACATCAATATTGGCCTGTGCTGTGATAGTGCCACACAAAGCAACAAGGGGGGTAAGCCCGCTCCATGATAAACACGGCCACACCATAACACTGCAGACTCCGAATTTTACTGTTGGCGCTACACACGCTGGCAGATGACGTTTGGCGGGAATTCGCCATCCCCACATCCTGACATCGGATCGCCATCCTATGTACCGTGATTCGCCGCTCCACACAACGTTTTTCGACTATTCACTCGTCGAATGTTTACGCTCTTTACACCAAGCGATGCGTCGTTTGGCATTTACCAGAGTGATGTGCGGCTTATGAGCAGCCTCTCGACCATGGAATCCAAGTTTTCTCACGTCCCACCCAAATGTCACAGTACTTGCAGTGGATCCAGAGGCAGTTTGGAATTCCTGTGTGATGGTCTGGATAGATGTCTGCGTATTACACATTACGATCCTCCTCAACTGTAGGCTGTCTCTGTCAGTCAACAGACGACTTCGGCCTGTACACTTTTATGCTGTACATGCCGCTTCACGTTTCGACTTCACTATCACATCGGAAACAGAGGACTTAGGGATGTCTAGGAGTGTGGAAATCTCGCGTAGAGACGTATGATCCAAGTGACACAAAATTAGCTGACCACGTTCGCAGTCCCTGAGTTCTGCAGATCGAAACCCCTCCGTTGCTCTCACGATCTCTAATGATTACTGAGGTCGCTAATGTGGAGTACCTGGCAGCAGGTGGGCAGCACAATGCACTTAATACGAGAATCATCTGTTTTTGGGCTGTCTGGGTACTTTGGATCACTTAGTGTTTACTCAATAGGTATCGGTATCAAGTTCAGTGGTGTTGAAGACTGTGATGTTCGTCGATATGGGTTGAATCACGCCGGACGTGTCAACAGCGCCAAATATTTTCAAAAAAGTTGTCCATTTGCTCGTTATTACACGATCTGTCTTTTCCAGAGCGAAATGTTTGGGAATCAACGAGCCAAGGTAAGGAAGGGGTCATTGCCGCAATTGATGTCACCTCCTGAGGACTTCTCGCTTCGATTCTGAGCGTTGGTGTGTCAGATTCCTCGCCCACTCATAACAAAACCACAAAGTAATTTCAAAGCTAGGCTTCGCGATTCTCATCTCCAACGCACAGGCGACAGCAGAAGTGATGAGATGTGGGTAAGAGTGGCTCTGACGACCATCCCATAGAGTGACACGTTCGCATGGCTTTAGGTAGAATTGTGGTGAAATTTGGTGCCAGTTTACTCGTCACATGAACTTCCAAGCTCTGGCTTTTCTTCTGCACGTGTCGACACCTTACTATCTGGATCAACGAGGGTGGCGTGGCAGGGCGCCACGCTTTCGCGGCGTTGCAGAGGAAAGTTGTAGAAACATTTGAGCCAACTTTCAAACTTATTCATTGTATTGGGACACAATTACGTGATTTAGAGAAAAGCGATCCTTTAATTTCGTTGCGGCCCTGAAGAGTCTCAGTGATTTGTGTTCTGGTTCACCCCGTATAGCTATTGGTAACATCCATATAGCGAGTTTTTTTATCTCGTCCCTTCACTTAATGTTGCAAAGCTATCAGCCTCGTTCGGCTGATGAGACAGGTGTATACCGATGACAGTGTCATGTGGCGGTACGAGGCACGGCGTCCTTGCCAACGACGTCATTAATTTAAGCCGACACGGAACTAATCGTAGATGTACTTCGTTTTGGTATGGTAGTATTGCAGCGGCTCAGTGGTAAAGTCCTATACTGGAGAAGGTCTCGGGTTCGACATCCGATCAACTCTAGGATTTGTATGTATCACTTATCACTTCTTTCACATCTGGAAATGTTTGTTAACAGCCTGGCTAAGGCAATTCAGTTGTTGGATGAAGGAAGAGACATAGTAACTCCAACAGGACTATGGCTTGAAAGGAACTCTTGTATTTAAACTAACCCTCGGATTGATAACAGCATTACGTTAGTGCGTACACACTGTTGTAGGCGGACGTCACGCCACGCAACCGGTACTACAAGGCTTCACGAGAACAGTGAAATTAGCTGTTTTGCATACAGTAAAGGCTACCTGTATCCTATATAATCGCGATGTTGCAATAGATTAACTTTTTTGTCAGTCACATTACATTTTCACTTTCATTTATTTGGAGGTTTTTTCAGTTTTGATTTTTAAAGGTGTAGGTACACCAAAATTTTAACCAATGCCAAGCGTGGTGTTGCTTAAGATGATTTCCGTGTTTTACGATGTGTCTTTAAATTCTCGTTTACGCGCTGTTTCCTAAATCACTACTTTATCGTCGAAGCGATTTTTAAGACAAATTTCGTAACGGCACCCAAATTATTAGGCACCAACAGTTTTAAAAATAATTGTAGTAAACGTTTTGAGGTAAACATTGATAAACTGTTAGTCGCCGTAGGTTTTTTTTGTCACACTGACACTACGTTTCATCATTACACCTTTTTCGGCAAAGCTACCTGTTGCCTTCATGGCCGGCAAAAAGTTAACAGCCGTATCACCAACTTGGTGACACTTAATCCGAACATCACAGGAAGTGCGTTGGCTAACCTACTCAGAACCAAAGCATACCTTCGATACGTCCGATTCCAACGTAAACTACTGCTGATAACTACAAGGAGTCTATGTGCCCTACCGTCATAATTTATTTACCAGTTCATTAAACTCATGCATTGGAATAATATGTCAATAGCTATAAAAAGAAAGTACGAATGTATTGCTTTGCGAACGAATGTCATAGCCAATGTATGCTACCAGCTACATTCAGCTGTGAATATCAAATGAAATGCCGATCTCGCTTCTTTGAAGTTCTCTAAGGAGTACCGATAAAAACAAAGAAATTTCATTGTCTGTCACCGTTGCTTATACATTTATAATGTCTTGCGAAAGAGTGATGAGTCCTTGAACAGCGTTAACATAAATACGGCTTCTTGTTAGGTTCTTGCAGAAAGCCATGCGCCGTTTACCAAAAAACTTCAGTTGCCGACGAAAACTCTGTGAAGGACATCTAAGGCAGGAAATTTAAGCTAATCATCTACGAAAACAGCCTCAACGTTCCCTCCCCATTGCGCACAAGCACTTGGCTTGTAACGTCACAACCAATAGGACGTTAAACGATGATCTCGTTACCTTCCTCTGAGTTAGAAATGCTTAGCCAACAGTACCATCTACTTAAAGTACGGTTGATTAAATGAAAGAGCAACGTTTCGTACCCACTTTTATCTTGTGTTTTCATTTCACTGACACAAACACTACTTTCGTGTTATGCTGGTAGTAAAGTGATGCTGCATGAAGAACATAATACATATCGCACCGCATAGACAAAAATCTGTACTGATGGAAGTGTTCCATAAACGAAGTTTGAGCGTCTATACCATAAAGAACGCCATGATCTAGCCACATGATATTTTATGATTAGAATGTGAATATATAAATTCGAAAAAATGAAAGAAAGAAAAAATGCATTAGAATTTCAACTGAACTCTCCAGCGACGTTACGAAGACCGAAGAAAGTTTACCTCAGAGATCTGGACACTCAGTCATTGCGACTTTGTATAGGGGACGATCGAAAAGTGTCCGTTCGAAGGCAACACTAACCTCTTGCCTATATGTCGGTGCTTATAGACCCACATCTGTGTAGGGCTGGCTTCTATATACTCTGCAGGAATACCCTCAAACGAAAACTTTTGATCGGCCCTTGTATTGGATATCACCTCTTCCGTTGATACTAAGACGAATCATAAGAATATTGTACGAATTACAATTATACCCACAGAAATCACACATAGTGCGGAAATTAAATCGTCGAGAACCCTTTTTAGATAAGATGCTTTGCGGACTAGCGTTAGTGTAACTAACGGTCACCGTTCTTGGTAGTTGTGAGTGCTTCATATCGTATCTCAGTGCCTTCGACGTGGGAAATTTGTGGGTGCATGTTTGATGCGTACTTCCGTATCCAAGGCAGCCCCGGAAACATCAGTTTGCTCGACGATGAAGATCTGACAAAAAGACATAAACAAACATAGTTTGCGTCGCTTAGTAAGTTATTATTTACCAAACTCGTAAATGTGTATTGTATCATACAATTACAGCGAATGACGGACAGAATAAATGTTAGTTTCGAGGACGTGTCGCTATGCATTAAACAGTGTTTCCACACAATTTACAGAACTCCACAGACGTTAACACAGAAAGTCACGTCACAAATTTTAGGACAGCAGAATGAAATCATTCATCTGCTATTTTTAAGATGCCTCGTTGAACTTTAAGGCGATATTCTGTAGTCAACGATGTCTTATGATGTCATTGTTTACGTACACACCTGCCAGACAGTGTTAAACGGAAGCCCAAGACGGAAGAAAAATTCGTTGTCAGACATGATAAACTCAGTATTCTACGTTTATTCAAGAGGCTATTACTAAATTTACTCCTAAGTGCAACGCCATTCATTATGTAATTGTCAAGACGTGAATTAACCCGTGGTGCTATGTGCTGGTACTTTCAATACTGTGGAAGATAACTAATTAAATGCATGTACAGGGTGTTTTAAAAATGACCGGTTTATTTGAAACGGCAATACAAACTAAACGAGCAGCGATAGAAATACACCGTTTGTTGCAATATGCTTGGGACAACAGTACATTTTCAGGCAGACAAACTTTCGAAATTACAGTAGTTACAATTGTCAACAACAGATGGCGCTGCGGTCTGGGAAACTCTATAGTACGATATTTTCCACATATCCACCATGCGTAGCAATATTATGGCGTAGTCTCTGAATGAAATTACCCGAAACCTTTGACAACGTGTCTGGCGAAATGGCTTCACATACAGATGAGATGTACTGCTTCAGCTGTTCAATTGTTTCTGGATTCTGGCGGTACACCTGGTCTTTCAAGTGTCCCCACAGAAAGAAATCACAGGGGTTCATGTCTGGCGAGTAGGGAGGCCAATCCACGCCGCCTCCTGTATGTTTCGGATAGCCCAAAGCAATCAAACGATCATCGAAATATTCATTCAGGAAATTAAAGACGTCGGCCGTGCGATGTGGCCGGGCACCATCTTGCATAAACCACGAGGTGTTCGCAGTGTCGTCTAAGGCAGTTTGTACCGCCACAAATTCACGAAGAATGTGCAGATAGCGTGATGCAGTAATCGTTTCGGATCTGAAAAATGAGCCAATGATTCCTTTGGAAGAAATGGCGGCCCAGACCAGTACTTTTTGAGGATGCAGGGACGATGGGACTGCAACATGGGGCTTTTCGGTTCCCCATATGCGCCAGTTCTGTGTATTGACGAAGCCGTCCAGGTAAAAATAAGCTTTGTCAGTAAACCAAATGCTGCCCACATGCATATCGCCGTCATCAATCCTGTGCACTATATCGTTAGCGATTGTCTCTCGTGCAGCAACGGTAGCGGTGCTGAGGGGTTGCCGCGTTTGAATTTTGTATGGATAGAGGTGTAAACTCTGGCGCATGAGACGATACGTGGACGTTGGCGTGATTTGGACCGCAGCTGCAACACGGCGAACAGAAACCCGAGGCCGCTGTTGGATCACCTGCTGCACTAGCTGCGCGTTGTCCTCTGTGGTTGCCGTACGCGGTCGCCCTACCTTTCCAGCACGTTCATCCGTCACGTTCCCAGTCCATTCAAATTTTTCAAACAGATCCTTTACTGTATCGCTTTTTGGTCCTTTGGTTACGTTAAACCTCCATTGAAAACTTCATCTTGTTGCAACAACACTGTGTTCTATGTGGTGGAATTCCAACACCAGAAAAATCCTCTGTTCTAAGGAATAAACCATGTTGTCCACAGCACACTTGCACGTTGTGAACAGCACACGCTTACAGCAGAAAGACGATGTATAGAATGGCGTACCCACAGACTGCGTTGTCTTCTATATCTTTCACATCACTTTCAGCGCTATCTGTTGTTGAAAATTGTAATTACTGTAATTTCGAAAGTTTGTCCGCCTGAAAATGTACTGTTGTCCCAAACATATTGCAACAAATGGTGTATTTCTATAGTTCCTCGTTTAGTTTTTATTTCCGTTTCAAATATACCGGTCATTTTTGAAACACCCTGTATGTACAGGGGGTGGAATAAAATACGGAATGACCAAAAAATGCGGTGTAGGATAACCGTTGGCTTTGAGAATAGCGTGGTCTCGGAATGGATCAATTCAGGTCCAGTATGGTTTTGAAGGGCATCTGATACCGATCTTTTTGCAGAATGACCAGTTCAAATAAAGAGGATGGTATAACGATCACACATCGTTCTCCCCCAAGTAGACCGCAGAAGTTAAATAATATTTGTATCTGGTGACTGTTCTGGCCATAGCATCTCCGAATAATCGTCCTTCTGCTCACGAGGCCGGCTGTGGCAACGCGGACTGTGTCCAGAGGGGCTCTTCGTCTCGTACGACGGCATCACCATTGGGGAACAAAATAATAATGTGCCATGAGATGGACCTGATCAACCAGAGTAGGCACATAATACTTGGTAGTTATGTGACCTTGAAGAGCAACCATGGGACCGATGAAATATCACTGTATGGCTGCCCGAACCCCCGACACGTTTCCCTCTTGCCAGCGAGCAGTCGGCGTTGTAAGCTTGGCACTCGAGGACGTAAACTCAGCCAGAAGTTGAAAACAGTTGGAAAAAGACTCACGTGACCTAATGACTTCCATTTCGCCATAGTCCTGGTTTTATGACTTCGGTACCACCTTTTGCTGTTGGGATAAGTTGCATTTCTGACGTAGGTTTTTGAAATTTCAGTTCCTTCTCCATTTCCAAGCTCGTGGAGCTCACTTCGTGTTGTTTGGTGCTGTCAGGTATCGGGAATGCGACATATTGTTTTGCAGCGACTCTTTGCAGATAGCGCCCCGTTACTTTTAGTCATAGTCCTCTTCAATGACAGTCCGTCATGATCACCCAGCACACATTTTTGTCCGCATTGTGATTGAAGGGAGGATGTTTTTTTCCGTTTTCCCTGTTTGCTGTATAAATCTTGGATACGGTGCCTCTTGTAACACCAAACACTTATGCTGTTTGGATACGAAAGTACCTATGAAACGGGCACCAACGAGTTTCCCACGTTGAAAGTACTGGGCTACGATATAATGGACTCACAGCTACAAAGAACTGTGTTCTCACTACGACTGACACGTGAAGCTTATTGTGGGCATTTCACAGGTGTCATACGCGATCAAATACAAATGCACCCTCTGCACTCTACGCTATCATCTGCATCTCTGCTCAAGCTTTAATTTTAGCGGTATTACAATGTTTTCGTCCAAACATCATTGAAGGGTGAGTTATAATTGTATATTCATTATCATCAGAGATTTTTTTCCCTACGCCTTTTGCAGTAAACATGATGTAATATATTCATACAACATTAATGAATACAGTAAATAAATCTGCCTAGTTGGAATAACAAGGAAAAATTTTAGGTTGCCAAATGCTATTCAGTCTTTTGTTGCTGTTGATGTCGCTGGTCCTCATTATGGGTAAATACAGACGGTCTGGTATTTCCACGGGTTGTGAATGCATCGCTGCCGACTGTATGCTTTTGAAAAGGCAGTCCCTGCGGCTATCGGACCTCCAGTGCCGCTATCGCTAATTCGCGCGCGCGCGGCTGGCTGTGTTTTTAAGGCTCAACGTTTCGCGTTACACGACTCGCGGGTACTGTGCACCGTCTTTTCTTTGTGACCGCCGACCGTTATCACTATACGTAGCATACTGTTACGTGTTTCTGACTGCTGTGTTACTGAGAGGACCAAACCAGAACGTGGCGTAGTAGCTGCCAGCCCTGTGCAGGTGAAAAATCCAGTGTTATTTTCATTTATCTTGGCTTACGTTTTGTTAATGAATATATTAATGAATTTAGTGTATATGTTTCTCTTCTGAGCTAGTCGATTCCGACAGTCACAACATACCACTCAGAAGGCGTATCACTCACTCTTAACAGGATTTGGCCTGCTACATTTAGGCGGATATATGATCTTTCGAGTTCTTATCGTCCGAAAAAGCAGGCAGATTGGAATTAACGTTTCGTCCATGACAAGCTCGTTAGAGATGGGCCACACTTCGTACTACTGTACGATTGGTAAGAAAATCTACAGTTCCTTTTGGCAGGAAATATCAGGGCATTCGCCTTAAGAGACCTAGGGCAACCACCGAACAAGTAAACCTGGATATCTATGAAGGGGATTATCCCCATCCGTCTGAAAGCGATTCCATTGCCTTGTTGTCTCTCTGACCACCACTTCCTGATTGTTTTCAAATTAAAGCAAATGGCCGCTCGGGGTAGCCGCGCGGTCTAAGGCGCCTTGTTACGGTGCGAGTGGTACCCACCCCGTCGGAGGTTCGAGTCCTCCATCGGGCCTGGGTGTGTGTGTTGTACTTAGCGTAAGTTAGTTTAAGTTAGATTAAGTAGTGCGTAAGCTTAGGGAGCTATGATCTCAGCAGTTTGGTCCCATAAGACCTTACCGCAAGTAAGTAAAGCAAATGGGTATGGACTTTGGTCGGCATTAAGAAAAGGGGTATCTTTCGTATTTTTGTGATTTTATACCCACTCATCGTCATGAAAAATTGATGTATTGTGGCATGTATCTCTGTTCATGCATAGTCTTCACACAACGAACCGCCTGAAGCAAAAACACTTTCACTTTTGACAAGCAAAAATACAATCACATTGCAGCCAAGTTCAGAAAGCGAAAACAATCGAAATCAGTTATGTTACTGGGAACGTGATTTATTATATGGTAAACACGACAATATCTCGAGTAGAAAGGTTCCAAGCAGTGGCATGACTGTTTCTGCAACTCACTTATGTCGGAGAGTAGCACACAGCGGTGACAGAATCTAAAACATTCCGTAAAAGATCTGGATATGGGATTTTATGTTCACAAGAATAGTTCTAACTACTTCAGACAGTAGCAAAAGCTGAAACAGTGGTAATACGTGAGAGATTAGACGGATCTACGGATGTCGGATATCGACATTGGATTTTCTTTTGTAAAAATAATGTCCGATTAATATGTGCTCTGAGGTAAACATTAGAAAGTTGTCTGACAGACGGGTATCTAGAGAGCGTGACTCTCACAGCTTTGAGTCGGAGTCAGGAAAATGTGAAAAGAGAGAACATGAGAAACGAGGGAGAATTACAGCACATTAGAAGAAAAAAATAGAAGACGAATGTATTCGATTCTGTGAAGTTGCCAAAGTAAAATATGCCAGATAAGTGACCATAGTATTGTGGAACTGCCAGTTGCAGCGCAAATATGATTGTTTTCGTAGCCCGTATTTAGGGAAAGTTGCTGAAGCAATCAGTCAACAATAATTGAAAGAGTAATAGGATATTCTCGATCGAATGTGTAAGAAAAATTCTTATATAGTTCTTATTTCATTGCCTACTTACATATGTCGGGTACGAGACGTAAGTTCCACGAAAACAAGTTGGGGAAGGAGGAGAAGGGCTAGAAGCTCCAGCTAGAGTGCTGCCATCTGTGGAAAGCTACGTAAACATCATCCATACACAGATCCCAGTGTGTTGACATTGCCGAACCTTAGTTTCTCGTCGGTTTGTGTGAGTTTTGCAAGGTACGTACAATTGTTCTACTGATTTACAACGTTTTACACTTTTCGAGGTCCTAAAACATGTGTTTCGTGAACATTTGTCCAGACTGTATGTATAGCACTGAATAGTACGTCTTATTAACAGTTAACTAACGTGTCATTGGTCAAAGTTCACTAAATAGTGTTCATGTAGGCGTAACATAAGCAGACAGCATGGTAGGGGGAAAGATGGGGAGCTTCCCCGTCATTCCCCTACTAGTTGTCCAACCATTACGTTCTTATCGTCTCATGTGTTCACCTCGCTGGGGGTTTTAAACACGTACATTATACGTTGAATACAACTGCAAATAGAATGGTATTAGTTATTCCAACGTTTCCTAATTGATTACAAAGTATGCCTTAGGCTATGTTGTTGTTGTTGTGGTCCTCAGTCCTGAGACTGGTTTGATGCAGCTCTCCATGCTACTCTATTCTGAGCAAGCTTCTTCATCTCCCAGTACCTACTGCAACCTACACCCTTCTGAATCTGCTTAGTGTAGTCATCTCTTGGTCTCCCTCTACGATTTTTACCCTCCACGCTGCCCTCCAATACTACATTCGTGATCCCTTGATGCCTCAGAACATGTCCTACCAACCGCTGCCTCCTTCTGGTCAAGTTGAGCCACAAACTTCTCTTCTCCCCAATCCGATTCAGTACTTCCTCATAAGTTATGTGATCTACCCATCTAATCTTCAGTATTCTTCTGTAGCACCACATTTCAAAAGCTTCTATTCTCTTCTTGTCGAAACTACTTATCGTCCATGTTTCACTTCCATACATGGCTACACTCCATACAAATACTTTCAGAAATCACTTCCTGACACTTAAATCTATACTCGATGTTAATAAATTTCTCTTCTTGAGAAACGCTTTCCTTGCCATTGCCAGTCTACATTTTATATCCTCTCTACTTCGACCATCATCAGTTATTTTGCTTCCCAAATAGCGAAACTCCTTTACTACTTTAAGTGTCTCATTTCCGAATCTAATTCTCTCAGCATCACCCGATTTAATTTGACTACATCCCATTATCCTCGTTTTGCTTTTGTTGATATTCATCTTATATCTTCCTTTCAAGACACTATCCATTCCGTCCAACTGCTCTTCCAAGTCATTTGCTGTCTCTGACAGAATTACGATGTCATCGGCGAACCTCAAAGTTTGTATTTCTTCTCCATGGATTTTAATACCTACTCCGAATTTTTCTTTTGTTTTCTTCACTGCTTGCTCAATATACAGATTGAATAACATCGGGGAGAGAATACAACCCTGTCGCACTCCCTTCCCGACCACTGCCTCCCTTTCATGTCCCTCGAATCTAATAACTGCCATCTGGTTTCTGTACAAATTGTAAGTAGCCTTTCGCTCTGTATTTTACCCCTGCCACCTTCAGAATTTGAAAGAGAGTATTCCAGTCAGCATTGTCAAAAGCTTTCTCTAAGTCTACAAATTCTAGAAACGTAGATTTGCCCTTTCTTAACCTAGCTTCTAAGATAAGTCGTAGGGTCAGTATTGCCTCACGTGTTACAACATTTCTATGGAATCCAAACTGATCTTCCCCGAGGTCGGCTTCTACTAGTTTTTCCATTCGTCTGTAAAGAATTATTGTTAGTATTTTGCAGCTGTGACTTATTAAACTGATAGTTCAGTAATTTTCACATCTCTCAACACCTGCTTTCTTTGGGATTGCAATTATTATATTCTTCTTGAAGTCTGATGGTGTTTCGCCTGTCTCATACATCTTGCTCACCAGATGGTAGAGTTTTGTCAGGACTGTCTCTCCCAAGGCCGTCAGTAGTTACAATGGAATGTTGTCTACTCCGGGGGCCTTGTTTCGACTCAGGTATTTCAGTGCTCTGTCAAACTCCACCCGCAGTATCGAATATCATATTTCATCTTCATCTACATCCTCTTCCAATTCCATAATATTGTGCTCAGGTACATCGCGCTTGTATAGACCCTCTATATGCTCCTTCCACCTTTCTGCTTTCCCTTCTTTGCTTAGAACTGGGTTTCCATTTGAGGTCTTGATATTCATACAAGTGGTTCTCTTATCTCCAAAGGTCTATTTAATTTTCCTGTAGGCAGCATCTATTTTACCCCTAGTGAGATAAGCCTCTACATCCTTACATTTGTCCGCTAGCCATGCTTGCTTAGCCATTTTGCACTTCCTGTCGATCTCATTTTTGAGACGTTTGTATTCCTTTTTGCCTGCTTCATTTACTGCATTTTTATATTTTCTCCTTTCATCAATTAAATTCAATATTTCTTCTGTTACCCAAGGATTTCTAGCAGCCCTCGTCTTTGTACCTACTTTATCCTCTGCTGCCTTCACTACTACATCCCTCAGAGCTACCCATTCTTCTTCTACTGTATTTTTTTCCCCTATTCCTGTCAATTGTTCCCTTATGCTCTCCCTGAAAACATGTACAACCTCTGGTTCTTTTAGTTTATCCAGGTCCCATCTTTTTAAATTCTCACCTTTTTGCAATTTCTTCAGTTTTAACCTACAGGTCATAACCAATAGATTATGGTCAGAGTCCACATCTGCCCCTGGAAATGTCCGACAATTTAAAACCTGGATCCTAAATCTCTGTCTTACCATTATATCATCTATCTGAAACCTGTCAGTATCTCCAGGCTTCTTCCATGTATACAGCCTTCTTTTATGATTCTTGAACCAAGTGTTAGCTATGATTAAGTTGTGCTCTGTGCAAAATTCTACCAGGCGGCTTCCTCTTTCATTTCGTACCCCCAATCCATATTCACCTACTACGTTTCCTTCTCTCCCTTTTCCTACTACCGAATTCCAGTCACCCATGACTATTAAGTTTCCGTCACCCTCCACTATCTGAATAATTTCTTTTATTTCATCATACATTCCATCAATTTCTTCGTCGTCTGCAGAGCTAGTTGGCAAATAAACTTTTACTGCTGTAGTAGGTGTGGGCTTGGTATTTATCTTGGCCACAATAATGCGTTCCCTATGCTGTTTGTAGTAGCTTACCCGCATTCCTATTTTCCTATTCATAATTAAACCTACTTCTGCTTTACCCCTATTTGATTTTGTGTTTATAACCCTGTAGTCACCTGACCAGAAGTCTTGTTCCTCCTGCCACCGAACTTCACTAATTCCCATTATATCTAACTTTACCCTATCCGTTTCCCTTTTTAAATTTTCTAACCTACCTTAAGGGATCTGACATTCCACGCTCCGATCCGTAGAACGCCTGTTTTCTTTCTCCTGATAACGACATCCTCTTGGGTAGTCCCCGCCCGGAGATCCGAATGGGGGACTATTTTACCTCCGGAATATTTTATCCAAGAGGACGCCATCATCATTTAATCATACAGTAAAGCTGCATTCCCTCGGGAAAAATTACGGCCGTAGTTTCCCCTTGCTTTCAGCCGTTCGCAGTACCAGCACAGGATGGCCGTTTTGGTTATTGTTACAAGGCCAGATCAGTCAATCATCCAGACTGTTGCCCCTGCAACTACTGTAAAGGCTGCTGCCCCTCTTCAGGAACGACACGTTTGTCTGGCCTCTCAACAGATACCCCTCCGTTGTGGTTGCACCTACGGTACGGCTATCTGTACTGCTGAGGCACGCAAGCCTCCCCATGGAGGCTATATGGTAAATAAAAACAAAACGTGCGAAGTCAGTATTCTTGCTAGGCTTTAGCGACTGACTGTTGGAAATATGGTATTTGCTATACATACAAATTACCAGGAATGATCTGACTCAATAGTACGTTCCACGTGTTTTATTTCAGATGGTTATCAAGTATTGGCGACACGCGTCAAGGCAAGATTGGTCATTGTAGTCAATGGAAAGCGCTGTACATTTTGTTATAGAAGGTCATATGGGTTCTTTCAGGGCTGCTCGACAAATCATGGTGCCACAGACAACGATTGAACGAAATGTGGCAAAGAAACGTGCTAATCCTGGCAATACAGTTGTGAAAAGGTTAGGACCAATAACTAGTGTGTTTACCCCAGAACAAGAGGCAGAGCTGAAAGACTACTTAACACAGATGGAAGGACAGTATTTTGGGCTAGCACTTAAAGAACTTTGTGAACTTGCTTTTCAGCTAGCTGAACGAAACAACATCAAATATCCATTTAATACTGCCACCAAATCTGCTGGTAGAGGTTGGTTAAATGCGTTTCTTGTACTAAATCCTACCTTCATATTACAAAAACCAGAGGCCACATCAATCGCACGAGCAATGCGGTTTAATCGAGTTGCTGTAGATCGATTTTTCGATCTGTTAGAAAGTCAATTAGACACATTCAAGTTTAAGGAAGACAGAATTTTCAATTGCGATGAGATTGGTTTAACAGACATTCCAAAAGGTCACACAACGGTGGTTGCTTAGAAAGGGCGCAGACAGGTGGGAGCAGTTACTTCAGCAGAAAGAGGCCAGACAGTGACTGCAGAAATCTGTGCTTCAGCGTCGGGGTGCTACGTATCACCTATGTTAATTTATTATCGAAAACGAATGCAACTAGTTTTTGAGACTGTCCTGCCCCCTGGTGCCTGGGCAAAAGTCCAAGATACTGGTTGGATGACGAAAGGACTATTTTTGACTTGGTTTAAGGAGTTTATTGCATTTATTGGAGTGTCAAAGGAAAGACCAACACTTCTCATATTGGACGACCACAAAACGCACACCAAGAATTTAGAACTGATAGATGTGGCCCGCGAAAATGGGGTTGTCTTGCTGTGTTTGCCACCGCACTGCTCACACTGTCTTCAGCCATTGGACATGGCATTTATGAAACCTCTCGGTAAATTTTACGAAGATGAAGTAAGATCGTGGCTTCGCACCCATCCTAGAAAAGAACCATGGACCTTACCGTTGGTAGGGAACTTGCGTGCCTCAGCGATACATATGGCCGTACCGTAGGTGCAACCACAACGGAGGGGTATCTGTTGAGAGGCCAGACAAACGTGTCGTTCCTGAAGAGGGGCAGCAGCCTTTTCAGTAGTTGCAGGGGCAACAGTCTGGATGATTGACTGATCTGGCCTTGCAACATTAACCAAAACGGCCTTGCTGTGCTGGTACTGCGAACGGCTGAAAGCAAGGGGAAACTACAGCCGTAATTTTTCCCGAGGACATGCAGCTTTACTGTATGATTAAATGATGATGGCATCCTCTTGGGTAAAATATTCCGGAGGTAAAATAGTCCCCCATTCGGATCTCCGGGCGGGGACTACTCAGGAGGATGTCGTTATCAGGAGAAAGAAAACTGGCGTTCTACGGATCGGAGCGTGAAATGTCAGATCCCTTAATCGGGCAGGTAGGTTAGAAAATTTAAAAAGGGAAATGGATAGGTTAAAGTTAGATATAGTGGGAATTAGTGAAGTTCGGTGGCAGGAGGAACAAGACTTCTGGTCAGGTGACTACAGGGTTGTAAACACAAAATCAAATAGGGGTAATGCAGGAGTAGGTTTAATAATGAATAGGAAAATAGGAATGCGGGTAAGCTACTACAAACAGCATAGTGAACGCATTATTGTGGCCAAGATAGATACGAAGCCCACACCTACTACAGTAGTACAAGTTTATATGCCAACTAGCTCTGCAGATGATGAAGAAATTGAAGAAATGTACGATGAAATAAAAGAAATTATTCAGATAGTGAAGGGAGACGAAAATTTAATAGTAATGGGTGACTGGAATTCGAGTGTAGGAAAAGGGAGAGAAGGAAACATAGTAGGTGAATATGGATTGGGGCTAAGAAATGAAAGAGGAAGCCGCCTAGTAGAATTTTGCACAGAGCACAACTTAATCATAGCTAACACTTGGTTTAAGAATCATGAAAGAAGGTTGTATACGTGGAAGAACCCTGGAGATACTAAAAGGTATTAGATAGATTATATAATGGTAAGACAGAGATTTAGGAACCAGGTTTTAAGTTGTAAGACATTTCCAGGGGCAGATGTGGACTCTGACCACAATCTATTGGTTATGACCTGTAGATTAAAACTGAAAAAACTGCAAAAATGTGGGAAATTAAGGAGATGGGACCTGGATAAACTGAAAGAACCAGAGGTTGTACAGAGTTTCAGGGAGAGCATAAGGGAACAATTGACAGGAATAGGGGAAAAAATACAGTAGAAGAAGAATGGGTAGCTCTGAGGGATGTAGTCGTGAAGGCAGCAGAGGATAAAGTAGGTACAAAGACGAGGGCTGCTAGAAATCCTTGGGTAACAGAAGAAATATTGAATTTAATTGATGAGAGGAGAAAATATAAAAATGCAGTAAATGAAGCAGGCAAAAAGGAATACAAACGTCTCAAAAATGAGATCGACAGGAAGTGCAAAATGGCTAAACAGGGATGGCTAGAGGACAAATGTAAGGATGTAGAAGCATATCTCACTAGGGGTAAGATAGATACTGCCTACAGGAAAATTAAAGAGACCTTTGGAGAGAAGAGAACCAGGTGTATGAATATCAAGAGCTCAGATGGCAGCCCAGTTCTAAGCAAAGAAGGGAAGGCAGAAAGGTGGAAGGAGTATATAGAAGGTTTATACAAGGGCGATGTACTTGAGGACAATATTATGGAAATAGAAGAGGATGTAGATGAAGACGAAATGGGAGATACGATACTGCGTGAAGAGTTTGACAGAGCACTGAAAGACCTGAGTAGACAACATTCCATTAGAACTACTGACGGCCTTGGAACAACCAGTCCTGACAAAACTCTATCAGCTGGTGAGCAAGATGTATGAGACAGGCGAAATGCCCTCAGACTTCAAGAAGAATATAATAATTCCAATCCCAAAGAAAGCAGGTGCTGACAGATGTGAAAATTACCGAACTATCAGTTTAATAAGCCACGGCTGCAAAATACTAACGCGAATTCTTTACAGACGAATGGAAAAACTGGTAGATGCAGACCTCGGGGAGGATCAGTTTGGATTCCGTCGAAATGTTGGAACACGTGAGGCAATACTGACCTTACGACTTATCTTAGAAGAAAGATTAAGAAAAGGTAAACCTACGTTTCTAGCATTTGTAGACTTAGAGAAAGCTTTTGACAATGTTGACTGGAATACTCTTTTTCAAATTCTAAAGGTGGCAGGGGTAAAATACAGGGAGCGAAAGGCTATTTATAATTTGTACAGAAACCAGATGGCAGTCATAAGAGTCGAGGGGCATGAAAGGGAAGCAGTGGTTGGGAAAGGAGTGAGACAGGGTTGTAGCCTCTCCCCGATGTTATTCAATCTGTATATTGAGCAAGCAGTAAAGGAAACAAAAGAAAAATTTGGAGTAGGTATTAAAATTCATGGAGACGAAGTAAAAACTTTGAGGTTCGCCGATGACATTGTAATTCTGTCAGAGACGGCAAAGGACTTGGAAGAGCAGTTGAATGGAATGGACAGTGTCTTGAAAGGAGGATATAAGATGAACATTAACAAAAGCAAAACGAGAATAATGGAATGTAGTCAAATTAAATCGGGTGATGCTGAGGGAATTAGATTAGGAAATGAGACACTTAAAGTAGTAAAGGAGTTTTGCTATTTAGGAAGTAAAATAACTGATGATGGTCGAAGTAGAGAGGATATAAAATGTAGACTGGCAATGGCAAGGAAAGCGTTTCTGAAGAAGAGAAATTTGTTAACATCGAATATCGATTTATGTATCAGGAAGTCGTTTCTGAAAGTATTTGTTTGGAGTGTAGCCATGTATGGAAGTGAAACATGGACGATAACTAGTTTGGACAAGAAGAGAATAGAAGCTTTCGAAATGTGGTGCTACAGAAGAATACTGAAGATAAGGTGGATAGAGCACGTAACTCATGAGGAGGTATTGAATAGGATTGGGGAGAAGAGAAGTTTGTGGCAAAACTTGACTAGAAGAAGGGATCGGTTGGTAGGACATGTTTTGAGGCATCAAGGGATCACAAATTTAGCATTGGAGGGCAGCGTGGAGGGTAAAAATCGTAGAGGGAGACCGAGAGATGAGTACACTAAGCAGATTCAGAAGGATGTAGGTTGCAGTAGGTACTGGGAGATGAAGCAGCTTGCACAGGATAGAGTAGCATGGAGAGCTGCATCAAACCAGTCTCAGGACTGAAGACAACAACAACAACAACAATGTCCACAGCAGTAAACGGGTTTCGGAAAACAGGCAATTGACTTATAAACAGAAATGCGTTTCAAGAAAGTGATTACCTTCCCTGTTCAACTACAGACATTCACCAAGCTCACACATCTGAAGTTACAGAAACGGAAGACCAAATACCAGAGATCTTGTCAAGACGTAAAACACCTGAACAATTAACAACTGACGATCAAGCCTCTGTTTCGTCTAACTTTCAGGTTACCAGCCCTGAAATCGTGTTAGCTATTCCAAAGGTGGATAGAAAAACCAAAAGGAAACCATCTAACAGGCGTGGAAAACCCGTTGCTTTAACCGAATCTCCTTGTAGGACTGAACTATCTGAAGACTTTAAACAAGGAGTCCCCAAACGTGCTGCATGTAAACCAAAACTCTTCTCAAAGACCTTTAATAAACCAGGGGTACCACGAAAAGGACATAATGACAACGAAAAAGTCAACCACCCCTTCATCCGCAAGGGATAATAAATTGAGGTCTAATGACAACGAGGAAGAGAATGAAGACTGTTTATACTGCTGTGACTTCTTTGAAGGAAGCTGGATACGGTGTATTAACTGCGGACGATGGGCCCACGACACTTGTGCAGGGTAGAAAGTGATGATGACGAGGCTGTCCACACTTGTGTACTATGTGAACGTAAGAGGCCTACATAATACGTAATACCTGATTCTATAATACGCAGAACCATGTTTCGAAACCTTATCGTCACATGAATTCGTTATTGCAGTCCTTTTTTAAGCTTTAGAGATGAATTCATGCTAGTTCCCCATCTTACCCCGCATATGGGGCAAGACGGGGAATTGGTAGTTTATGTCTCAAATTGAGAATATTTCTAACCAAATGTAACAAGTTTGCAGGTTTCTTTGCATGCTATTGTAATTCAATGGTTAAGTAAACAAATGATAATGAAACCTACTTGAATTTATTTATTTTTGTCCCTTTTGTAAGGGTTTAAAGTTAGCTTCCCCATCTTGTGCCGCCTTCACCTATATTATGTGTAGTGAAATCACATTCTTGTAGCGGTGGTCTAATTCACATGTGCTCAAAAAAGAACGAGAGAATTCAAACTGCACAAAATTCGCAGCAAAATACACAAAGTGGTTCGATTAAAGAACTTACAAATGTTTACTGGCGCAGTGGATACATTCTAATGTTCTGCACGTCTTTAAGTTCATGTAAACATGAAGGAGTAAGTAAATGGTAATTGTGACTTCGACACGGCCTTGGTGCCTGGTGCAGTTGCTCTAGTACTTCCAACATAAACGTATCTTGTGTCACAACTCTGCGATCGCAATGAATCGAGAGATACAGCTGACCAAAGAGTTCACACACATTAGCAAAGACTGTGTTCTTTCAAAAGTTAAGTTGCATTGGACCGATTCCGCAGTTACACAGTTGTAGAATTCTTAAGGCAGCTCCACAATTTTTGTCAGCATTCTCGACAGAGATAGCGACAACAGTTTTCAAAAAATATCACCTCAAAAAGTTTTGAACACATTGTCATTGGTTTTTAGCGTCTATGATAGAGGGAGTAAGGAATAATGAAAGATAATCTCACAGTTTGCTGATAGTAATCTTTGTCTATAGCGGAATGTGGATGTAGTCTCTTACAATTACACAACTACCGTTCGGTTTTCACTCGACACGTGTAACAAAAGTTCATACACAGCAGCTACATGCAATTCTTTTGCAGTTTTACTTGTTTGAAAGGTTTCCTTTTCCATTAATAATAAAATCAAAATTTTAGTTTACATCAGATAGAAAAGACTGAATATGTTGACTATCATTACACAATTTGCAAAACGAGCAATTTACAAACAGATTTGGAAATGAATCGCGATGTGACGTAGCCATGAGTCGGTTTACAAACTTCAGAGAGCATAGTTGGCGTATCGTCTGTGACATTATTAAGTGGCGATGGTACAATGGACTCCTTCACGTCAAGAAAATAACTTTCCGTCTCTCCAGAACTCTTGTTTTAGACGAGCAGTCATAAGGCCTGATACGTACGCACTTAGCGCATCTCCGTTCGTTCCACTTTTGGATCATATTGAACCGAAAGTTAGAAGATTTTGCGGAATGAGTCAGTTATTACAGGTGATGAGTCTCAGATTTAGCATACTGGGTGAATCAGTTAACATATTTCCTGAACTTTTTAAGACATCGTAATTCTGTTTTCATCCGGAATCAACTGTGAAGAAACGTCACTAAGTGAGTATAGTACCTGTCATAGTTACATTAATTAAGATATATAGGTTTTAACTTTGCCTTTTTCACATCGAACTGTAGCAGTTTCTGCTGATGGTAGCCTAGTTATAAAAGAAGACAATTCAACGGCGTTTCACTCTTCAGAAACCTAGTAGGAGTTGCGGAAAATTATAATAGTTAGAATTTAGGATTTCTACCATGAAACTAATTGCTGTCTTGTGCGAAAGTTGTTATGCGGAACCATTACGTCAGGCAGCTAAGACAGTCTTCTAACAAAAGCGAAATATTGGACAAAAGTTTAATTTGAAACTGATACTACTTCACACTCGGCTACATGTTGTAGGACCGACACATCAACTGGAAGGCAGACGGCGTTGCATCTAAATATGATTCAGCAGTAACAATTCTGTTCTTGATGCTGTCTCAGTCTTGAGAGAAAGTTACATCTCAAAAAATCTGTGGATTTGTAAGACAGGGGTAAAATCGGAGTATAAAGATTGTCAAGAAATCAGTTCGCATCTTGAGCTTAAAGCAAACTTATACTGACAAATTACATCAGCAATAGAAAGAAGAAAAGGAAATCTCAGACTCATGTAGAAAGTATACTTATTTTCAGTCAGTCGATGGCTACCTTATTATCACAAAAATATAGGTTTTGGGGGAGTGTCGCCCATTCTGGATAATTTCTCGTAGTTGGGGAGTAACGAGTCTTAAAGGGAACACTATCACCGGTGCAAAAGAATGTGGTTATAAGCTTTTCCTTAAAATTCTGTTTATTTCATGAAGTGTTTGGAATGTCCAACGCCTACGGCAATACTGCAGTCGCTGGTGAAAGGACTTCTGGAGAGACTGAGACGATTCCTTAGATATCATCGCACATGCGCCATGAATATGATGTTTTTAACACCAAAGCTTGTGTAATAGACTTCATCTTTGAGGTTACTCCAGGCAAAAATGTCCGGTGGTGTCAAATCAGGCGGACGTGCGGTTCAACAGATAATCCCTTAACGTCCTACCTAACGAAAAGGAAAGAGCTGGGTGAGCTGTTTTGAATAACAACTGGGGAATCATCGTGCTGCAGTAACACACATCTACGTATTCCAGGTGGCAATTCCTATAGAAGAGCCAGTACTACTTCGTAGAGAATCTGAGCATGTCTTTTACCCGTTAAGACTCCATGAGCGAAGTAAGAACAAATCACGTGGTCAACAATAATCCCAGGCGAAATGTTGACAGTCCGCTGCCTCTGATGGTCACATCAGACGTTGCAATTTCTCAGACGACCAACATCGCGAATTTTGTTACTTTTATTTTCCATGATTTTCCATGATTACGAAAGAGAATTTCAGTCGAATAACACGTGGTTGACTTATTCCAGAGGCACTCCCAGCCGCCGCTGCTAGAACAGCTATTTCGCTCGCTCCGCTAGTGACGGGCTTGCACCTAACCCCATGCTTAGTATTCCAGCTCCCTCCCAATAACAATGTTTACACCCGCTGAGTTGCCACTCTTGTAGGACACCATCTAATGGTATATCTTTATGCGCACCACTCAGCTGTTCTCTGCGCGTTTCTTTTGCTTCCTCCGCACAGAAATGGCATACAGAGTGTCTCTTAGTTCGTGCAAGGAGTTTGAATAGTTCCTTATTGAGGTATAAAAGCACCATCTTCCGCAGAAGACAGAAACAGAATTAATTTCGAAACAGATAAAACGTGAGTTCTAAATATTATAATCATTCTGAATCTAAACCGGCACACAAAATTAAAGCCACGAACAGAAATTTTGCAAGATTCCGTTCATTTTGCCACAGAACAGTGTAAACAGGTGATAGCAAAGTAGAACCGATCTATAAAATACAAACTGCAACATGCATAACGGTAGACAAAAATGTTCTTCGTTTTCTCCAACTCAACGTATTTGCACACACATTCCGACAACTGGTTAATGTGTTCTGTTATGTTTGAGACAGAACTATGGGCATGATGGAAAAAGGGTGACGCAGCTGAGTCACGTAATTTGACTGTTAGTCTGATCACGTGGGTTGGCCATTAACTGCACGCGTTGATCACGTAGCCTGACGTGAGGATCAGTGAACTATACTTGACGTGATGTGTCTGGAACATCTTAGGTGATTAGAAAGTTAGTAGACAGGAATACAATTAAATACTTAGCTTTAATTCAGCATCAGCGGTGAACGTCGATCTCGACTTTGTACAACAATATTTACAAATGCAGTTAGAGACTGAATTGCGAATACTTGTATACAATTCTGATTGCTTCACACATATAGATCAATTGTCAATGCCTAAACTGATTGTGGCGCCTGGCTAGGTCGTAGCTACTGACTTAGCTAATGGCTATGCTAACTGGCGTCTCGGCAAATATTTCTGAAGCTGTAACAAGTGACCCATTCCTATTAAAGTCGGCAGTAGAACTGAGCAGTACGCTAGCTTGTCTCGTAAGACCAGCCGAGTGGCGGCGCTCGGTCTGCTAGCGTCGACAGTGTCGACTCGCGGGTCCGATGTGTACTGACGGACCGCGGCCGATTTGAAGCCTAAAAACTAGCGAGTGTGGTGCCTAGCGGTGACACCACACGTTCACTACAAGGTATAACCACCTCTGGGAGCAATACAGGCGTGACAACGACGGAGCATACTGTGAATAACGTCATCAATGTTATGTTGAAGCAATAGCGCCCATTCTTCCAGCGGAGTTGCTCGAAAGTCTTGGGGAGTGGTTGGTGGATGCTAATGTGATGCAACCCGTCTCCCTAGTGCGTTCCAGACGTGCTCTGTACGATTTAAATCAGGAGAGCCAGCAGGCCACGCCATGAGTGCAGCATCTTCAGTTTTCAAGAAAACATCAGTCACCCGTGCATTATGAGGTCAAGCACTATCGTTCATCAATAGGAAGTCTGGGCCCACAGCACCTCGCAACAACTGTAGATGAGGTTCCAAGAGGTCGTCACGATACCTGACAGCTGTCAAACCTTTCCAGTTCACCTATATAATCTCATGAGGAGGTGTTCGAGTGGTCAACGCAATACCTACCCACACCACGAGCGATCCTCCTCGACATCGGTCTCTTCCAATAATGTTTGGATCTCGAAATAGTGCTCCACATTACCTTGAGACGTGAACCTGTCGAGAATCACTCTCCGGACTACATCGGGACTCGTCTGAGAAGGATATTGGCTCACTGTTCGATCGTCCGGATGACATGTTGACGACTCAAATGTAGACGTTCTCTACTGTGAAGATGCGTCACAGGCACTCGTACAGCAGGTCTCTGACCGTAAATGTTAACTGTCAAAGCCTTCTCTACACCATTTGCCTTGATATAACACGTCCAGCGGATGCTGCGAGGTCAAATACGAGTTGCTGATCAGTACTGTGGCAGTACCGACGTGACCTTACAGCTAGATAACGGTCCTCTCTTTCTGATGTCACACGTGGTCGGCCCGGCCCCGGTCTTCGGGATACAGTTTCGGTCTCTATAAAGTGTCGCCAGATCCGAGAAACGACGGAACGATTCACGTGAAGCCGTCGGGCCACTTGAGTCTAATGCTTCCATTCCTCCTTGAGCCCTTCGCCGTAGAGAGTCTGGTAGGTGTCTTCTTTGTGCCATACTGCACCATCTGTGACGGTGTACACAGCGACTGACGATGTTGCACTACTCAGCAAACACTACACCGTTTGATAGGTGTCCTGACGCCGTCGTTGGCCTGGTTTTCCATTGCCCGAAATACCATCTTCCGTGTAGAATCTGTATGATTGTATCGTGAGATAGACGCAGGAAGGGGAAATAGAGGTTTGTTGCTTTAAATCTGGACACCATGTAGTAATTGTATTCATCTTTTATTGAACTGTGATACTAGGAGTAGAAATTTACTACCTTTCCATTTCCCGATGATGCAAATATCTATAGAAATAATAGAGCAAAAATCATAGCATACGTACATTTACTACCAGGAAATATTGAATAAACTTAGCACTCATAATACGTGCTGAGCTGTTATTCTGATGGACAAAAAAATCAGAACACCAAAAATAATTAATATAGAGTAATGAAATTTCTAGAATACGTTTGTGTATTTAAGTGATGAACACTGCAGAATCACAGGTTAATGTGAGCGCCAGATAAGCCATTGCAAATTTGAAATGCTGGTACATTAACAATCGGTGGAGCTGTTAGAATTTTGAATGAAAGCATGAAAAAGATCTTGCATTGTGTTGTGCAGGTGTCGGATGTCAGTTTGTGGGCTGGAGTTAGATGCCTGTGGCACTTGGACGGTCAATACAGGGACTCTTAAACCTGTTTGTGGGTGATGCAGGAGTTGTCGTCCAATAACATCGCATTGAGGCTCGACAGGAGGCAGTATAGAAATCGATCAAGCTAAGGCAGCATGTAGAGCATGTCGGATAAAGACAGCGGTATGTAGTCGAGCGTTATCCTGTTGGAAAACACCCTCGGGAATGCTATTCGTGAATGGCAGCACAACAGGTCGAATCACCAGATTGACGTACAAATTTGCGGTCAGGATTCGTGGGACAGCGACGAGAATAGTCCAGCTGTGATAAGAATTCACTCCCCAGACCATAACTCCAGGTGTAGATCCAGTGTCTCTAGCACAGAAACAAGCTGATCAAGTAGGTTGCAGGCCCTCAGGTGGTCTCCTTCTAACCAACACAGGGACAGGGCGCTAACTGGCTTCGCGGCAGAATCAGCTTTCATCTGAAAACACAATAGACTTCCACACTGCCATCCAGTCACCTTTCGATTGACACCACAGAAGTAACAAATGGCTGTGGTTTTGGGGTCAGTGCGATGCACGCAACAGGGCGTTCGGCCCGGAGCTGTACTTGAACTAAGCGATTCGTTACAGTCCGTTGTGTCACCATGGTGACAGCTGCTGCTCAGATTGTTGCTGCAGATGCAGTAAAATGCGTCAGAGTCCTACACCAAACATATCTACATCTACATCTATATCCATACTCCGCAAGCCACCTGATTGTGCGTGGCGGACGGTACCTTGAGTACCTCTATCGGTTCTCCCTTCTATTCCAGTCTCGTACTGTTCGTGGAAAGAAAGATTGTCGGTATGCCTCTGTGTGGGCTCTAATCTCTCCGACTGTATCCTCATGGTCTCTTCGCGAGATATGTAGGAGGGAGCAATATAATGCTTGACTCCTCGGTAAAGGTATGTTCTCGAAACTTTTACAAAAGCCCGTACCGAGCTACTGACAGTCTCTCTTGCAGAGTCTTCCACTGGAGTTCATCATCTCCGTAACGCTTTCACGATTACTGAATGATACTGTACCTAAGCGCGCTGCTCTCCGTTGGATCTTCTCTATCTCTTCTATCAACCCTATCAGGTACGGATGCAACACTGGTGAGCAATATTCAAGCAGTGGGAGAACAAATTTACTGTAGCCTACTTCCTTTGTTTTCGGACTGCATTTCCTTAGGATTCTTCCAACGAGTCTCAGTCTGGCTTCTGCTTTACCGACGATTAATTTTAAATGGTCATTCCATTTTAAATCACTCATAATGCCTATTCCAGATAATTTATGGAATTAACTGCTTCCAGTTGGTGACCTACTATGTTGTAGCTAAATGATAAAGGGTCTTTCTTTCTATGTATTCGCAGCACATTACACTTCTCTACATTGAGATTCAGTTGCCATTCCCTGCACCATGCGTCAATTCGTTGCAGATCCTCCTGGATTTCAGTACAGTTTTCCATTGTTTCAGCCTCTCGATATACTACAGCATCATCCGCAAAAAGCCTCAGTGAACTTCCGATGTCATTTAAATATATTGTGAATAGAAACGGTCCTACGACACTCCCCTGCGGCACACCTGAAATCACTCTCACTTCGGAGGACTTCTCTCCGTTGATAATGACATGCTGCGTTCTGTTATCTAGGAACTCTTCAATCCAATCACACAATTGGTCTTATAGTCCATATACTCTTACTTTGTTCATTGAACGACTGTGGGGAACTGTATCAAACGCCTTGCGGAAGTCAAGAAACACGGCATCTACCTTGGAAGCCGTGCATATTGCCCTCTGAGTCTCGTGGACGAATAGCGCGAGCTGGGTTTCACACGATCGCCTTTTTCGAAACCCATGCTGATTTCTACAGAGTAGATTTCTAGTCTCCAGAAAAGTCATTATACTCGAACATAATACGTGTTCCAAAACTCTACAACTGATCGACGTTAGAGATATAGGTCTATAGTTCTACACATCTGTTCGACGTCCCTTCTTGAAAACGGGGATGACCTGTGCCCTTTTCGAATCTTTTGGATCGCTACGATCTTCTAGAGACGGGTGTTCCCTCTCGGTAGTGCGACGTGGCCGTCCGGAGCCCGGTCTTCTTGTGACTGTCGAGTCTCGTGACCAATGCTGCCAGCAATAAAGTACAGTGGCTCCATTCCTGCCAAGTCTTTCTGCAGTATCGCGGAAGGAACATCCAGCTTCTTGTAGCCCCGTTACGTAACCCACTTCAAACTCGGAGAGGTGCTGATGATGGTGTCTTTGTCGCCTTAAAGGCATCCGTGACTGACATCAAGTCACTACGTCCAATCACGAAGGTAACCAACGCTCGCGACCATGACAGCAGTTATTAAAATCAAACGTGGCCTGCATCGTCATAGTGGCGCTACTAGCGCCACGCTGTGACAGTGGCGCGAGATGTGAACAGACGTCATCTTTAAGATGTATAAACGCGCCTAACAACTTCCGCTTAAGTTGTTCAACTCCGTCTTGGTGCTGCAATTTCTTTTTTTCCATCAGTCGATACGTTGTTACATCTTCGATGAGATTCTAAATTAGGCATGACTGGAAGAAACGTAACAGGATTTTTGAACACACACGTACATTTCTGAATATACCCATATAGCCACGTAATGTATTTCCAACGATTCACTGAAAAATAAATGGACGACGAGAGGCTAGTGAAACCACTGTTTTATCCTCGAATTATCACAGGGAATAAGAAAGTAAGGTCCTGAGTGGTAATTAGAACCTTTTAGCCGGCAGGCGAAGTGCTTTCTGTATTACATTCATAATGTACCCATGCTACTACTTTCATGAACACAAAATTCATGTGCCTTAACGCGTATGGCGGGCAAGTCTCTTTGTATAACATCGGAGCGAGGATCTCTTTCTCGGTAAAGCTGTCGTTTGTGCACCAGGAAACATTTAACAGGGTGGAGCAAAGACTTGGATGTATAAATTCGTTCACAACACTATGTCAACCGAACGGTGATCTGTTTTTGCAGCAACTTTTGTAGATCATTGTGGGTATGCTGGCGAATGCTGTTTTAAAACTTAATAAGATTGTAGTGAAATGCAGGAGGACCTGTAACGAATTGACGCATGGTGCAGGGAATGGCAACTGAATCTCAATGTCGAGAAGTGTAATGTGCTGCGAATACATAGAAAGAAAGATCCTTCATCATTTAACTATAATATAGCAGGTCAGCAACTGGAAGCAGTTAATTCCATAAATTATCTGGGAGTATGCAATAGGGGTGATTTAAAATAGAATGATCATATAAAGTTGATCGTCGGTAAAGCAGATGCCAGACAGATTCATTGGAAGTATCCTAAGGAAATGCAATCCGAAAACGAAGGAAGTAGGTTACAGTAGACTGCTTAAATATTGCTCACCAGTGTAGGATCCGTACCAGATGGGGTTGATAGCGGAGACAGAGAAGATCCAACGGAGAGCAGGGCGCTTCGTTCCAGGATCATTTAGTAATCGTGAAAGCGTTACGGAGATGATAGATAAACTCTAGTGGAAGACTCAGCAGGAGAGACGCACAGTAGCTCGGTACGGGCTTTTGTTGAAGTTTAGGACTGTAGCGCCTAGAACCGCACGGCCACTCCCGCCGGCCTATAAGCGAAAACACAGATTCAGAGTGCCAATTTCTCTCAAGACTATTGTTGTTGTTGTCTTCAGTCCTGAGACTGGTTTGACGCAGCTCTCCATGCTACTCTATCCTGTGCAAGCTGCTTCATCTCCCAGTACCTACTGCAACCTACATCCTTCTGAATCTGCTTAGTGTACTCATCTCTCGGTCTCCCTCTACGATTTTTACCCTCCACGCTGCCCTCCAATGCTAAATTTGTGATCCCTTGATGCCTCAAAACATGTCCTACCAACCGATCCCTTCTTCTAGTCAAGTTGTGCCACAAACTTCTCTTCTCCCCAATCCTATTCAATACCTCCTCACTAGTTACGTGATCTATCCACCTTATCTTCAGTATTCTTCTGTAGCACCACATTTCGAAAGCTTCTATTCTCTTCTTGTCCAAACTAGTTATCGTCCATGTTTCACTTCCATACATGGCTACACTCCAAACAAATACTTTCAGAAACGACTTCCTGATACATAAATCTATATTCGATGTTAACAAATTTCTCTTCTTCAGAAACACTTTCCTTGCCATTGCCAGTCTACATTTTATATCCTCTCTACTTCGACCATCATCAGTTATTATGCTCCCCAAATAGCAAAACTCCTTTACTACTTTAAGTGTCTCATTTCCTAATCTAATTCCCTCAGACTACGCGGGTGAAATTTATAACAGTGTACGTATAGATACGGTTATATAAGTATGTGGCGTCTGTTCTTACGGAATTAGTGGCGACGAATGTAAATGTGTGCCGGA
This sequence comes from Schistocerca gregaria, assembly GCF_023897955.1. Lineage (NCBI taxonomy): Eukaryota > Metazoa > Arthropoda > Insecta > Orthoptera > Acrididae > Schistocerca > Schistocerca gregaria. Next base: position 746,925,758 of record NC_064923.1, read on the forward strand.
CCGGATTCGAACCGGAGTTTACCAGGCATCTACATCTACATGTTTACCGTGCCATTCACACTTAAGTGCCTGGCAGCTGCGTCAACCGATGTGCCACCCGAGAGCAGTGTGTGTGTCGCAAATGCAGAGGCTATCTCTGCACTATGCGCAGCCGACTCACATTGCCACCTATCCACAGACCCGTCCATATCTTCCGTGCTCGCCAGTTTTATATTCACACTGGGTGGCGCACATAAATGTGTATCCACGCTGAAGGTTGTTGATTGAGTACCACTCCGCCTTCAATATACGTAATGCGTCACAGCTGCAGCTTGCGCGGCAGTATCTGTTATTTTGGACGTTTTATAAAGAACAAACACCTCACATTTATATAACCGATTTGCTTCGATGGGTAATGAATGAGCCAGCTTCAGCAAAGATGGACATTTACGTTTGGCATCCAGTAGAAATGTAAAATGATTGGTGAGTATGGAGAACACGGACAGGGGCTGAGGATAGGTGCTACTAACTGGGAACGTCAGTCGGTCGCGGAGCGTGCCAAGGTATTTCACCCACTTGCAATAAACGCAGTTTAACTCCTTACAAGTTAAGACGAGCCTTTGAACAAGTGTTCCCATAATGACTCTCGAAATCGTCTCTGTGCGGCGCAAGTCGACTTGCCCAAACACTCGAAAATTCTTAGCAAGAGGTTCGCATTCGGGAGGACGACGGTTCAATTCCGCGTCAGGCCATCCTGATTTAGATTTTCCGTGATTTCCCTAAATCGCTCCAGGCAAATGCGGGGATGGTTCCTTTGAAAGGGAACGGCCGACTTCCTTCCCCGTCCTTCCCTAATCCGATGAGACCGATGACCTCGCTGTTTGGTCTCTTCCCCCAAACAACCCAACTCTTAGCAAGAGAAAGAGCGAATTTGCAGTTTGTAATTTGCCTATATCAAAGCTGGTGGCCACGCTCTTTCTTTCTGGCCAATCAGAGCTCTTGTACGTGTTACAACTCCCCCACTAGAACTTTTGTAGCCTACCACAGACGTTGTTTCTTTCGTAGGGCGGAGTTTATGTTCTGTTAACTAATAATGAGATAAACAGTTTTTCTTTCACGCAAATTTTAACACAGGTGGCTACAATGAGTCACCAGTGTTTTCAGTTGGGATTCTCGAGACGTTCATCTGCCATATCCCAGCCGTCCTCCTGTGGAAAGGCTTTCCGAAGGGTCATCGTTAAAAGCAGAGGCAAGGACTGATTTTGCTAGCGGCCTACGCAGTATCTCCAGGGTCCCATTGTGTCCGCTAGATCTCCCACTCTGAAGTTTCTAGCCGAACACGGGACACACTTTTCATCGTAAAATTCTCCTTCCCTCAGAACTGCGCCTCGTAGCTCGGGTCTGGGAAATTACTTGTGTGCAATTACTAGTGTGAGTGTTAGTGGTTTGTATTCACGAAATGCCTGCTTGTTTATTTGACATGCATAATCAATAAAATTCGTACAATTTCACGCAACAATGTCGTGTAACACATCGATTTAACCGGAATTGTTTCAGGAATTCAATGTAAGGTGTGTTGTTTGTGTGACACCTTGCAATTGTATTGCATGGATTTCAATGCTTACTGTGGCAGCGGAGTTGTACCTGTAGACAAACAAAACTGAATTCCACAACTTTATTTCTTCCGCGTGCGATACCAGATATTCTATGTGTGTGTACCTTTCTTCTGATACTAAAACTGCACAAGCTTCCTGTACACCATAGTAGAAAACTAAGAAGAAAAATACTTTGTCACAACTTATGGCGTGTGCGACCATAGGTTTCCACTCCCGTGCACGTCTTCAGTAAAACTGGGGTATATGACAGCATTGTCCTACAGTTTTACAGACCAACGTTTCAGACTTCGTTACAAGTGGTCTTCATCAGTGCCGTATATTTACTTCTGGCCCAGTGCCACCCTCAGAACATGCACAGGGTAATGTTATTCTGATTGTATGTAAAGGTTATCAAGAAAATATTTGAAACCTAGCAATGACTGGTTGGAGTAAGAAGGTGGCGGAAACAACTGTCATTGAGAGTAATCAGTAAGTGCTACGGGCTGGTTTCGGGGAATGACTAGGATGTTCGTACAGTAGTCGCCTTGTGGATCTACCTTACTGGCAGCCAGCTGTGGACGGCCAATGGTCTGACATCGTTGCAGAGGCTGCGGCACCAAGTGCAATAGTAAACATAGTGGCCCGAGGCACGAATCGCCAGCAGGCTCTGAGGGGACAGTAATGCTCCTTCACTCTCCTGGTTTAGAAGTCGCATGGCTATATCAACTGACAGCAACAAAATAAAAATGTGAGATGTCATGTAAAATGTCCTGATAGTGTGGAGAATCACACCGAGCACTGACAGTTAACGCTTGTGAACGATTTGAGGGCAATGACGTACGTGCTGTTATAGCCAAATAGCATGTACCATGCCAATTATCTTAGATAGGGAACAGCTAGCAGTGTCTGCTTCGCCAAAGCCGTGCAAAAATGTATCAGACTGGGGCTTAACAGTCTAGAAAGATTTAGAATAGATTCTCGAGTTCACAGCTGGCTCTGAGGCCGCTAGTGCCACCGCTGGCGAGAGGTAAACACGAGCGCAGATACCAGGCCACCAAGTGATATTCGATTGACATTCAGAACTGTGGTCGTCTGTCTCTCGTAAATGTTTCATACATTCAACCATGACTTTTAGTTAAGCATAGTCACAATTGTCAGCCTCAATTGAAGCAGAAATATCCGATTTAATGAAAAGAATTGATCAGCCACTGTAGAGTGGCTCTTTACCAAACCCATTCAATTTTGGTTATTTTCATAGTGTAATTTAGCGTAATTGATATCTCTGGTCCCACTTTTATTTAATTTGTCTGTATTTGATCAACCCCCAGACACGGTCATCCACCATCTTACTATTAAAGAATCTCGTATATAGGAATTTCGGTTCACAGTTGTGAACACCCGGTGTCAATATTTTACCATCCTGTATGTATTTTTGCTAACATTGCTGTGTCATGGCCGGCTGCTGTGGCCGAGCGCTTTTAGGCGCTTCAGTCTGGAACCGCGCGGCTGCTACGGTCGCAGGTTCGAATCCTGTGTCGGGCATGGCTGTGAGTGATGTCTTTAGGTTAGTTACGTTTAAGTAGTTCTACGTTCTAGGGGACTGATGACCTCAGATGTTAAGTCCCATAGTGCTCAGAGCCATTTTAACCATTTTTTGCTATGTCATCAAGTCATACATAGAGTAAAAATAAACCTTAATAACGAAAATCAAAGATTTTCATTTTTTGCTAACACATAGTTATGCCTGAATCCGTAAACTAATATCTGTTAGCGTTAACATTTCCTGTACAGAGTATGTACTGGAACCGACATTGACATTATTGTCGGATTACATCACTGTCTGCACTGCTGCACTCTTCTGAACTCTGCGTGCATGAGATGGTATCTTCCTACCTTGAAGGCCACAGGTTCCACACCAAATTCCTAAAACACTCACAGAGCGTTCTTGCGCAGCTGTGGTAGGAAGATAGATCAGAACTAGTCTCACAAATGTTAGACAGTTCCTTAGTGCACTGCTATAAGGAAACGAAATGAGCCCACACATAAAATGAAGCTGGGTTGCATAATGTTTTTAGTGCCCTTTATAGGCGTACAAAGGAGCTGCGACATGGCGATTTCAATGAGTACCAGAGTTGCAAACAAGTACCTGCAAACAACCAAAATCCGAGTGCCGTAACTTCAATTTTCGAGTTTTACAATCCCATTTCTATTACTGTTTTAAACTAAACTCAATGTGAACTCGTCTCGGAAGGTCCTAACGGTACTGAACGTCCGGCGTGTAGCCCTCAGCCTATAGGCATAACTGGATGCAGATATGGAGGCACGTGAGGTCAGCACACAGCTCTCTTAGACATTGTTAGCTTCCTCAATTTGCCTCACAAGGGATGAGTGCACCTCACTTGCCAACAGTGGCCGGCTGAGTGGGTAGTCAGCCATCCTAGTGGTAGCTGAGCCTGACACCATTTAACTTCGGTGATCTGACGAGAACTGGTGTTACCACTAAGGCAACCCCGTTTGCATCTTTATTACTACAGTCTGATTGAAAGTGCTTGACCGTTGATACTTCCAATGTTGGAGCTCTCTTCCTACAATCATGATGCCCAATGTCATGCATGAACTGTTCACTGTAGCCAAACTGCCAATTCTCTGTCTGGATTTTGATCTTGACGTGTCTGGATTTTGGGTCCAGTCCTTTTTGTTCCGCATTTCACCGGATATGGTAACCACTCCAAAAAGAACACTCACGAAACAATAGTAATGAAATACGTGCGTTCCATTCACAGAACTACTGGAACGTTTCGCACAAGACGCGATTCGGAGTTACATACTCACTTATCATCACGGACATTGACGTACAGGATATAAGCTTCGTAGGACACTGCATGAGATGGAACTTGCTGAAGGCAGTAAAACACTGTTGTTAATGGTGCTATGCATGATGTAATACAAAATTATTAGATTAATTGGTAATGTAGTGCAATGTTTCAGATATAATACTGATGTACACACTTCTTTTTAAATTTGTAAATCTTTATTCACTTGACGTTCATTATGGTTATTTTCAATTAATTGGTGTAAACGTAATTTTCTTTGTTTAATCTTTTGTGGCATCATCTTAATCATCACATTAACTTTTTGTTTGGCCTTATTGTTTCTTCCTATCTTTCTTTTTTTCGTTTACTAATATATCCGCCGTCTGCGGATAGGAAAATCTCAGACTGTGAGTTATAGCGTTTTTACTTAAACTAAAGTCTTTCTTCAAAATTTACAAACAATATTCGTGAGGTAGGACTAATCCTCCAAGCATACCAATAACTAAATCAGATATTCTTCCAAACATAAACTGTCTGTAGTAACCATACAACATCACCAAACCAAGCCCCGGGCGTCTCGTGAAGAGCGGCGCGGAGTCCACCTTACCGTTACCGGAGTCCGAGGACGAGCAGAGGCCCTGCGAGGATGTGTCCGGTACGCTGGCAGCGGTGGACGATGACACCAGGGGCCTCGCTCGGCGTGAACAGCCTAAATACTGGTTGGCGCCAGCCTAAATGCTGCTTGGAGCATAGATATGGCTGGCTCTATTTGCAGTCACGTGTGGAGCGGAAGGAAAGAGGTCCGCGGCAGTAGCGACCTCTTGCGGTGCCGTGGATGCCTCCTGGTGGCCTCTGGGAAGTGTCTGTGTTCCCGGGACGACCAGCCAGGCTGACCCCTACTAGGGCCGGGACCCGCTGTACCGGTATGCTTCGCGGGAAGCAATACCTGCAGGCGCTTAGTATGGGGACAGTATTTACAATCTGCCGGTGTCACCTACAGCTCGTAAACGAGTGCCACAGTTGTTACACTGCGCATCACGAGCTTGTGGTTAGGTTAGGACGTCAGTGTAAATTGAGGGCTAAAAAGCATGTTGTGTGCCACAGTTCAGTCACTGATCATGTAAAATCAGTTGTGTGTAGCGATTCTCACGTTCCCTCCGTAGCTGACAGCCTCCAATACTGCTCCGTGTCATACGAACAGCCCTTCAGCACTTGTGAGGTGACCCGCTGTGTTCGCGTGTCGCCTTTAACTGACAGGGGCAGGCCACAATGTTGTGCTCACGGATTTGCTCCAATCTTTGTGCACCTTTAGTAGGCCATTGGAACTACATAATGTGAGAGTAGTATGGTTCAGTAATCTGGCAGGTCAGAGAAAATCGCAAGAGAAGTTTTACGCTTCTTTTATGTACTGGTTGTACCTGTGCATAGGTACTGAATGCCAGACCCCATGGTGGTCAAAGGTTTATCCTAAATTTTAAATCTACATTGTTTCACCACGTGTCACATTACTTAATTTATATGACTTTTCAGAGGTAATGTAATAAAAAAACACGTGTATTTGCGTGACGTTTTAGTGAATTTCATGTTATTTGACTGCTTATAAATTTTAAGTAAATTTAATTATCAGAAGAAACATATTCATATCTATCGTCAAGTAAATGTTTTTCTGAAAACGTATGCCTGTCGTGATTTCCAAAATCACTTATACATTCAGTCTAGTAAGGTACGCAGAAGTACTTTGCACCTCGACTCTTCGAGCCGCAGCCACAGAGGTAGAACACATTTGGCAGTTGACATACGTAGTGGTGAGACGTTGCTAATGTGGCAAGAAGGAATAGTATAGGTGAAAATATTTTGAATATCACAGAATTTACGCTTGTACTACAAAAATGAAGCGTAGATCAGGAGTAGAACCGTCCCCTCATATATTTTCATCTTAGAAAGTACGAACGCTAACCGCTTGACCATCATAAACTCTGAGGTCCACGCACTACACGCAGATACAGCAATTTCATAACAGACGGGTAGAATCTCTCTTGTGATTTTCTCGGAATTGCCAGATTAGTGGACGTTACAACTTGCACATTATGCTACTTTAATGGCCTACTAAAGGTACACGAAGTTTTTACATCTACATCTACGTGAATACTCTGCTATTCACAATAAAGTGCCTGACAGAGAGTTCAATGAACCACCTTCAAGCTATCTCTGTACCGTTCCACTGTCGAAAGGCGCACGGGAAAAACGAACACGAGCTGATTTCTTTAATCTTATCGTGATCATTATTTCTCCTTATAGAGTTGAGTGTTAACAGAAAGTTTTCCGGAATCGGAGGAGAAAACTGGTGACTGGAATTTCACGAGAAGTTCCCGTAGTAACGAAAAACGCCTTTGTTTTAATGATTGCCACTCCAACTCAGGTATCATGTCTGTGGCACTATCTCCCCTCTTTCGCGATGATACAAAAGGAGCTGCCTGTACTTTTTCGATGTCATTCGTCAGCCCGACCAGATGCGGACCCCACACCGCACAGCAATACTCCAAGATAGGGCGGACAAACGTGGCGTAAGCAGTCTCTTTAGTAGACCTGTAGCACCTTCTAAGTGTTCTGCCAATGAATCGCAGTCTTCGGTTTGCTGTACCCACAACATTATCTATGGGACTGTTCCATTGCAGGTGTTCCCCTAGGTAGTGTTACAGGCCGTTTGCTGCTCCTTATCTATATAAACAATTTGGGAGACAATCTGAGCAGCCGTCTTCGGCTGTTTGTAGATGACGCTATCGTTTATTGACTAATAAAGTCATCAGAAGATCAAAACAAATTGCAAAACGATTTAGAAGAAATATCGGAATGGTGCGAAAAGTGGCAGTTGACCTTAAATAACAAAAAGTGTGAGGTCATCCACATGAGTGCTAAAAGGAACGCTTTAAACGTCGGTTACACGATAAATCAGTCTAATCTAAAAGCCGCAAATTCAACTAAATACCTAGGTATTACAATTACGAACAATTTAAATTGGAAGGACTGCACAGAAAATGTTGTGGGGAAGGCTAACCAAAGACTGCGTTTTATTGGCAGGACACTTAGAAAATGTAACAGACCTGCTAATGAGACTGCATACACTACGCTTGTCCGTCCACTTTTAGAATACTGCTGTACGGTGTGGGATCCTTACCAGATAGGAATGATTGAGTACATGGAAAAAATTCAAAGAAAGGCAGCACGTTTTGTATTATCGCGAAATATGAGAGAGAGTGTTTAAGAAATGATACAGGATTTGGGATGGACATCATTAAAAGAAAGGTGTTCCTTGTTGCGACGGAATCTTCCCACGAAATTCCAATCACCAACTTTCTCCTCCGAATGCGAAAATATTTTGTTGACACCGACTTACGTAGGGAGAGTGACGTATAAAAATTTTTGGTGCCTACAGTGTCACGTCTACCAGTGTCACACAAATTTTTATTTTTAAAGGGGATCACTTAAGACTATTTCCATGGGTTCGCCCCTCAAATTCCTCCCTCATATCACAAAATTGTCGTCTGATGCAGTACAAACTGAAAAATAAATTCCTTTTAAAGCACAGTTTCGTATATAATTTATATTCAAAACCTTACAGCGGTGTCACAGAACAAATTCTACACGAGAATACGACACACAGCTTTAAGGGAAGAAATGCTTCCGATAATTATAACAGTATTTGAAGAACATCAAAACATGAACAGGCTGAAATGAACAAACAGTACATGATACTATGTTAATTCAACTGTAAAAAGTTAAGAAGCATATTATTAGCAAAATGAGAATTATGCAAAAGTGAAATGCCAAAATGAGCACTTCTCTATTGGAAGTAAATCAAAACAATCAGAATGGCTGAAAGAGAGCCCAATAACACGAGCCATAAACGAGTAAGTTCTAAGCAACTAAGCATATAAGAGAATAGGCAAAATTGAGATGCCAACAGAATGAGATGCCAACAAAATGAGAGCTGGCCGAACTCCGTCGGCGCTTACATACGGTTGCGCTCGTGGCCGCAACACGCGCGCCTGCGACCGCAGTGCACTGTTAGCACCTCAGCGGCGTCGTCTAGTGTCCCGTACGCAAGTTGTGCGATTGCTGTCGCAGGTCAACCCTTAATCTATGATGTTACAGGAGGAAGATAAAATCAGATATAGGCTTTCATTCTTTCCGCGCGCTATACGAGATTGGAATAATACAGAATTGTGAAGGTGTTCGATGAACTCTCTGCCACGCACTAAAGAGTGATTTGCAGAGTAGCCATGTAACTGTAGATGTAGATATTTTTAATTGTAATCCCTGAAGGAAATCCACGATCGCAAAGTCGTGGCCTCTACTTGTTAGCAGCAGCCGATGTAGCAACACTATGGTGGTGACATACTTCAAGTGTCACGTAATTTTAATCGGACAGTAAGTATCGCACAATTTTTTAAGAGCGTTGATGCCAGTTGCAAGTACCCGGGTTCGAGTACCGGTTTGGCAATACGCAGTTTGTAGTCTGCCGGGTAGTCGCGACGGCTGGAAATTTTCGCAGGCGTCGCTTCGAACAAGTGGCGAGTGGGGTGGAAGCTCCCTCCGGAGGCCGGTGGCGGCCTGTGAGAGGTCTCTCACTTGCCGGTCCCCCGACTCGCGGCTGCGGTCAGATTATTTGCCAGCGGTGGTAGCCCAGGGAGCGCGTTATAAATCCCAGCGAGCTAATAGTGTTGTCCGAGGGGGAGGAGGGGGGGGGCGGCGAAGCAACAGGAGAGGCGCGCCGGCGCCTGCGCACAGCGCCGGCCGGGCCTCCGGCCTCCGGCGTCGGCGTCTCGCGGCCCGGCGTCAGTCGTGCGCCGCGCGGCACCGCGCCTCGCCTCGCCTCCGCCTCCGCCTCTCCGCCTCCGCCTCCGCCTCTCCGCCTCCGCTCCTCAGTTCCTCCCCGGCGGGCCGCAGCTCCGGCGGCAGTCGTCTGCGGGCGCCGCGCCGCCTCTCTGTCTGTCCCCCTCCGCTCGCGTGTGCGTGGCGCGACTTCGGACGCCAGACAACCCGTGGTCCAGTCTGCCGACGCCGCTGTTGGCTCGCGCGCGCGGAGCTGTCTGCCACGAGGAAGCTACCCTTTTCTAGTAAGTCCTCTCCTCGATCAAGTGAAACTACTGTACGTTGTTCTCCCACACGTGCCTCATCCTCGACGGATGCCGGCAGTCAGTATCACCTCAACAAGTGGGATGACAGAGTTCCTTCTTTTGTAAATAAAATGGTCCAGATCCCTTAATAGCTTTGTATTATCGTGATAACGTCGTTTCAGCAACTGGTATCATCATCAAAACTTAAAGCGCGTAATACAAGATTAAATATCAACGTCAATAAAACCAGTGCCTTATCGAAGCTTCAACTCGGAGCTGACAATTCACCCCACGTTTACCCATAGGTTATATTGACACTGACACTGAATCTTGATTTACATGTTTTATGTTCTGACCTGACGATGACAGCTGCCGAAACACGGCTACAAATAAACATATATCTAAAGCGATTTAGACTGTTTTATTAACAAAGTGTTCACAACGCTTGCAGACTCGTAAAGAAAATTTATTTCCCTTATCAACGAGACTTTTTTTTTTTTTTTTTTTTTTTTGCAATCGCCGCAGAAGTCCATCGTAAAGAGTGCACAATAGTCCGCAGTCTGCAATAAAGACATGCAGGTGCTTTTCCACTCAACATACCCCTATTTTTCACATTTAGCAGTCGTCGCTGCGAAAAGTAGGCTTAGTAATGTACAGTATATCTTCGAACATAAAAACGTGTGCTACCGAAAAGAATAAATGCGTAACTGCAAAAAATAAAATAAAATGAATAATTAATCAGGAGTACTTTCACATGGCTCGCGAAGATAGTCATAGATTATGTTTGTGCAGCGTGACATCTGACTACGACATAGAGGGCATTCACTAGCCTGTTAAAAAACCAACCAGGGCTCAGTTTTCTGTCAACTTCAACAAATGATACTGACCACATTTCTGGGCCTCTTTCTATAACAAGACACTGTAATCACAATACATCTGCTTAATCAGTCGTACGGCACTGGGTAGTTAATTCCGAAACACATTAAATGGAGGGATGGCATAAAAAATGCTAGAGACACTCGAATTCCTACGACAAAATTCAGGTAGTACTTCACGGATGTTTTCTTTGTATTTTCTGAAGCGTCTCCATGGTCTCATACAGACTGACACGGTATAATTGCATTTGTTTCGATTACTTTCCACCTCTCCTCGTTTCTCTTTGCGTCGGCAATAATGAACTAAAAATATTTGAACAACAGTGTGAGTAATTTTAAGGCATACTGACTATGAACAGACCGTGACTGAAAAACGTGGAATGTTTTTGAAATAAGGTTACTAGTCTCAAAATTTGTTGACAAGTAAATTATCTACAAGCGAACTCATAAGCTGGCTATATTGCAGTTACAGTAACATTTAACGTGTATTTGTACAGATATTAAAGCTTCTTCATATCACTGCTGTGATTAGTCTGTGAAGAGAGAAAAGGATCATATGAGGCGATGTCACACTGTGGGAATGGGCTTCCGTTCGCATGAAAATTTTATAAAACATCCACTTACTTTGCGACAGCTTTATAAACTTTTCATGTGAACATAAGATCAATACACAAAGTGACATCTATACTTACTAAGTTATCCTTCTCTCTCTCTCCAAAGAATATGTGATCATATAAAGAAGCTTTAATATTCGTATAGACAAATTTTAAATGTGCCAATATAGCCTGTTGAGGAGATTTCACTTCGGAACATGTCATTAAATAAATAGTTTAGTTGTCAAAAACTTTTGTGACTGGTAGTCACATTTGAAAACTTTTTCATAATATTGCAAATGTCGGCGCTAAGCGCTGTGTGTCTTATTCGGAAACAGACTTTTGACTACTGGCAACAGTACCGTCCACTTTACTCTCCTTCCTAAAATTTGCAGTCTCTCTACTATTGGTCTCCTGTCCTTCCGGCAGTGTTGGTTGTACGTTGACAGCGTAACACAGCAGCAACTACAGGTTTACTGATGAAGAACTGGCCGAATACGTACCTCGTGAATGGTTCACCGAAAGCAATAAAAGCGCGGCACTTACTGAGCCGTGTCCGCAGTAACTGCGATCACATCGCAGTACTTTTCCAACTGTGAATAGCCGAAATTGGATCCTTCGGTACTGTGGTGATTCCATATCACGGGATTTTTCACTGTTGTGAAGTAATATCCAGATAAAAATAAAAATCAGATAACAAGCCGAGTGCATCATACGTACATTAAAAATCTACACCGACCGATCAGAGCTGCCAAATATTCAGAGAGAGGCCAAAGGAATTCATAACCAGCGGAGACCGCGGCTCCATTCTTCCAAAACTCTCGGAAAATACCTCTGAACAGCATTCGAAGTGTCTGTCGGTGAGATTCAGGTACAATCTGTATTCCCTATTCTTATCAAAAGACATTCGGAGTTCCATTTGAGGCTTTTCGTCATGACATGGTGGAGTTTGAGTGGATTTTGTGTCAGTCGAGTGCGAAATACCCCCATGCCGATTGGTTTCCGTTATACATATATCGTCAACACGTTGATGTACGAAAGCGTTAGTCGCATTGTGAGTTTCGCCATGAACTTCAGGTGAAGCGCATTCTCCAAAGATTCAGATGCTACTACTTCAACTGGACACAGTTAAAAGTCTCGAGTGTAAATTGCCAGTCGTTGCAAAAAGTACGTATAGGAAATATAAATCGAAAGCAGCCCGCTGCTGGGTATGTATAAATAAAATGTAAAGGAATAATGTATCAGATCTTTACGATTCGGGTTCCTTGATAACATCTTATATGTTCTCTCCCTACAAACTAAAATTATTCTGAAATCCGATGATACCTTTGGTGTGTAACGCTCGCACCCTTCTCACGGCTCGAGTTAAAGCCTCAGTTCGGCAGTACATCAGTGACGGTGACGAGCGGGAGCCTGCGGTAACAGTGTAGAGCCGAGAGATACACCGCTGTAATGTAGTAGCCAGTTTCAACACAGCCTACTGTGGGGTGCAGGGCGAATATTCGATTCTGTCAGTTAAATATTTGTCTACAATGGTATCTATTAAAGACCCGTATATAACAGTCCCTGCCAATAACACGTAACCAGTAACAAACATTTTCTCCGTTAGTTTGCTCAGCTTTTTCGTCATTACTTCTGGACTATCAATCAGTATATTTCATCAGATTGAACAGTTAGTACTGAAAATACTACTTTTCTTTATGGTCGGTGCACCTCCAAATATGCAGCAATAAATACGTGATAGACTAAATAGAAGCTTACAAATAATAAAGCAAACAATTCATTGGGATATTTCAGTAGAAGATTTTTTAACGGATCCATAAGAAGGTAAGCTTTCTGGTCGTTGATGTCACTCTGGATTTACTAGAATGTGTTTAATTAAAGACTTAACGATCATTAATAAGAGACACTGTGCATTAATCAGTTGAAATGCTTGTTATCACAGAAAGTCAGTACGCAGATATAAGTAGCGACTACTCAAAATCACATTAATTGACGTTTTCGAGGAATACTCTTGTTTCCAAGCTTCTTATTATTAACCTGGTTAACTGAAGGGAAGAGTTGCAACAGCCAGATGTTCTCGTTTGGTCTCTAGCTAGACAATGACGTGCTACAAAATGCCACTTCGGCTACTGACCTTCAGTTATTTAAAGAGAAATGGTTTCACTGATATTTCAGTCCGTATTCACTCTTCTTACAGAGAGCATTAATGTATTAGCTTCTGACATTCAGTCATACTTTTTGTGTACATGTCGACAATTCTGTGAGAGTAACATCCGCGACTCAGTAAATCACGCTTGACGCCCGTCGCTCACCCATAACAGCGGCGTCAAGGGTATATTTATTGAACCGTACAGCTGATGAACTTACTCTGTGGACGAAAATTTACCGTGGAGTTTACAAAAATATTTGTGTGGAACTTTCAAAATTCGTTATGACACTTGACATGAGGGTTGTATTAGAAACATTAATGTTATTATTGAATGCATCTTACGAACACAACAAATACATTGTATGGTGAATATATTATATGGCAATGTTATAAATTTACGGAGAAGATCTGCAAAACAAGTTTACGATGCTGTTGCAATGTATATTACAACTGTAATTTTATGTCATACTTTGCACTATTACGTTTCTCTCCGGGATACAGAAACTTGGCTATTCGTTGTTCCACTGACAGTACACCGACAAAGCTTATATGCGAATTATTCATCTTCTAAATTCTCTTTAGATCCTTTTGATGCTTGCCCGAAGGTTACGTAATATTATTTCAGATAATGTTTAAAGCGTTTTCATTTTGCTACATAGACTAAAACCACGCTTCTCGTAATGCAAAATGTACATTTTCATAACATATTCGTAACTTTCTGCATTTTGTTAACCCAAAGATCTATCAGGAAAAATTCAGACCAGCGTTATTCACTTAGACTTTGGTGTGGTCAGTTTTCCTGTAGGTAACTACGACGGTCGTTCGTCATTACCATTAACTGTGTTTCTGCTCGTGTTTGTGAAAAGCTATTGTTTTCAGTAATTTTGGTTTCCATAAAGCAATTGTGTGGTATCATTAAATTTTGGCACTAGCACACGGACCGCTATGGCTGATCAATCTAAATCTCACTTACAAGATTTTGATTGCAGAGTGACAAAACATTTTGTTTGAAAGAAATCACGTTTCTCGTTGAAAGGTACAATGCGCTCTTAGAAATTCTTCTCTCTTCTTCAACGCTGTCATTGCCAACCATCGGGGTGTAAGAGGCACCAGTCATTGGCCTGTAATATAACCTATGCCAGGAATGTGAAGGATTTTAATATAACACTTTTGTATTTGTGCAAGAACGTTTTAGTATCAAGCAGTAGCTCTTATAGTCGACAACGCGAAGTGACTCGGAATTTCAAGTGTCGCAGTATTATTTCTCTTTCACTTTGCATTTCGTACATCTAACAAATTTCTATGTCAACATTTGTCTCATTTCTCACTCGTTTTGTGCTTGATGATAACCTATGATATCTATCTACCCTGGATTTATTTTACTGATCTAAAGTCAAAGTATAAAATAACATTTTTATCTCTGGCGTCCAGTACTAAAATCAGTCCTGTTTTAAATGTTCCTATGCACACGCAATCTTCACGGCGAAAATATGGAGACAGTGGAAACAACTGAGACCCAAGACTAATTTTTAGATTTCTAGAATTTTTCTGCAGCATCTGCAAAGGAAAATATAGTCATTTTTATTACGTCATCGTTCCAAGAATGCTAAACTTCACACTACTAAACGACGTATTGAATAAAATTGTCAACACTTCTCTGTACTTATTTTGATTACCTTCGTATGTGAAGAACAGTGTGAAACGAACACTCTTGAATGATACCTAAGACAACACTTATGGAAGACACGTCAATGGTAGCACTGTCACCTAGATTATTCTTGCCCCATTTTCTTTCAATAGCTTCGCATGCGGTCCTCTAAATATTTTTATGGTAATTGTAGTGGTACTTTACGGTTGTTTCCGTCTGCTTCTTGTCCGATATGAATAAATGCTTCAGCGGTTCATTCTAAAGATGATAAGTGTTGTTGGATTAGTACTTCGGCATATAGATACAGAGAGAGTTTATCCACCGTAATTTGGAAATATTTCATGGTTTCCTGGTACGACTGTTCTTCACAGACTACACTATCATCAGCGAGCAGTTAAGAGGAGCGGTCCGTTTTGTCTGGCACCGGTGTGAGTGCACTTGGTTTGTTTTTTTGGCGGTCATGCCGAGAAAACTGTGCTTTGTTTTATCGAGTGCTTCGTGTCCGGAAAAGTGTCTATTGCGTTCAAATGTACATATCACTTTTCCTTCATTAGCATACATGTGAAGATGAACGATTCAGTGGTAGCTCTCTTATCTTCATTTGTCTTTTTCAAAAACATTCCTAGGTGATTTACATTTCTCCAAGGTCTTGTTACTTTAAGATGCCTTTCTAGCATACGGGATAGCTTTGTTTTCAGTATTTCTGATTGCCAGAGCAAATGAAAAGAAATACTGTTTCGTTGCAAAATCCTCTGAGATCAGTAGTTTTTTATAAACTACCGGTAGACGAGGATCTGCCATTAAACATACTTAAGGAAATTTAAATAGCTTTTTCAAATGTTGGGCAATTACATTTTTATGAGCTGATATGCAATTCTTGGTGCATGAAATACAAATGTTCATCTTTGATCTAGCGATCAGCTAGTTCATCATTTGGTTATGGAGATTATTCGCGATTACAGAAAATACACAACAATTGCTATAAACATGTCACTTGTTCTTTAAAGTACAGGGAAGGCAGTTGGAGCAACAATTACAAAGCAGCATACATTAAATTATAAATTAGACTCAATACTCTTTTACATCAATTACGAATTCGATATTCCATAAATGATGTATAGGAGTAATTGTTGTCACATTAAACACTGAGTACTGAAACAGAAGAATCACACCGTACTTAGACAAACCGATTACTCTCCATGTTGGTTTCTGTTGTCAGTAAATATCGCAGAACTGAATATCGCAGTAGAATAATTTGAGATATCTTTGTCAACTGAGCACATAAAAATTCAGCTTAGACAATATTTATTGTGTAATTTAAACAAAACCTTATTTGTCCTTCGGCCCTGGGTTTCATGTGAAACACCGAATGATAAGTTTCTGTTTGTACTTAATTCAGCTATAAGGAATAAAAACAAAATTTCAAATACCACCGTAAACTACACGGGAAAAAGTCTGATAACTCTTTCGTGTTGAATGATGTTTAAATATTGCTTTACGCGAAAATCAGAGCAAACAGAGGTGGTACGAAAAGAGTAATTGTTCCCACGCACAGGTAGAGAATGGAAAAGAAGAGAGGGAACTCTAATGGTCTCATACCTACCCTCCGCCACACACCTTAAGATGGAACACAGGCATTAGCTGAATAAGTCGATCTGGCAGAGAAAACAGCTGAACATCACACAAAATGTTCGAAGTCTTCCGAATTACTCAGAGCTAACAGTAAGAAGCGCAATAAATGCTACCATCATCTCCCCCATTTGTAAGCTTTTGTTCTCCAGCACTTCATTTAAATCGTCTTCTCAAAGTTACGGAAAACCACTGTCTCTCGTTTCTCGTTCAGTCGAAATCGTCGCTCTGGCACTGCCGTCCATCTGACGCCGACCAATATTACGCCGGACTGCTCAGACAAAACCTCATCGAGGTGACGACCGGCGTCCATTCCGGCGATATCTACGCGGCCGCTCCAGATTCCGCGAAATGGGGCGAAATTCGGCGTGCGCGAAAGACATTAAAGCGACGGCGGCAGCAGCAGCGGGAATAAAAGGGCGGCCCCGGAAATTAATCTCCGTCGGGGCCCTAATGAAGAAGAAGTTTGCGCGGATCAGCGCGACGCCCCTGTTTGCCGCTGCCTCGCCGCCGATTAATCACCGCCGCGTCTTAATCTAAAGTCCGGTCCTGTCCAGTCCAGTGCGGTCCAGTCCGCTCCAGTGCGATCCCGCAGGGCGCTGCGTGTGAGGTCCGGCAGGGGCCGAAGCGGCGGCGCTCGGCCGGAAACCGCCCCCGCTGTCTCAAACGGCCGGACCTCGATTTCAGCTCTCTCCACTTTTTGTCTGCGTTGCCGCCGCCCGTTCCGCCTGCACTCCAAGACGAATGGCTACCTGTTTCCAGTATTGGCGTGGACCGACGAGCTCTGGAAACTCTACTGATTAACGGAAATGTTTTGTTTCTGCCAATCAGTTTCTTTATTTACGCTTCATGGCCTCCACTGGACCACTTAAGCAGTCCTATACGCCAGATATTTCGTTTTACTTTTGCCCCACTACTACTTCAGTCTGTCAGATATCAACTTCATTTCTTCGTCTGCAACCACCCTTTACAATATTTATTTATTTACTTCGGTTTAAAGTCTGCTTTGGTTGGCTTTCACTTTCTTGATTTCGTGTGTTTTATTTTTAACTTTTCCATCGTAATATATCTTGCTTCATTTACAAAACCTTTGTGTTGTTGCTCTTACTGCTCCATAATTTCTGCATTATTCCCCTTCTCTTTCCGTTCTCTCGATTTCTGATTATATGTCCGCCGGACAAAGTACACTCCTTTCTCATCGTTCTCATTACCAGTTCAATTCCCTTGAAGACTGTTTCATAACAAGTATTCACTTTCAATGCTGAGTATTCTGTCTGCTCTTGCGTAGTTTGTTGTTTTGAAAACGGGTTCACTTCCATATGTTGTTTGTAGTTGCGTAACTCTATTGCAGTGTTTTAATTATGCGACTGTTGAGGGCCCTCTTTGTGATATACAGTGTTCCTGCCAGTTTCTGCACTATATGTTATCATCTAGATTTTTCGTAACTTTGTTTTGACTATTTATCCTATATAGTTTCCTTTCTATTGTGATGCTGTTTACGAGTAGTGTATCCCTTAACATAATTTCTGTTATTTTTAGGATATTCTGAGCGTGACATTTCAGCGATATTTTCTGTAATGTTGTCGATCTCCTTGAAAATTGTTGGAACTAAGATCAAGGTCATTTCAAATCAAAGGCAGTTCAAACTTTTGCTGCAGAATTTTAAATAAAATTTAAGAATTATTGTATTTCTTTCTTTTTACCTTCATCTGAATATACATACATACTCCGCAAGCCACCGTACGCATTTGGGTGGAGGGTACATTTCACCACTACTAATCATTTCCCTTCCTGTTCCACTCGCAAATAGAGCGAAGGGAAAACGACTTATATACCTCCGTACGATCCTTAATTTCACTTATCTGACGTTCGCGGTACTTAACCTTTAATGTATGTTAGCGGCAGTAGAATCGTTCTGCAGTACGATTTAAATGATGGTTCTCTGAATTCTCTCCATAGCGCTCCTCGAGAAAAAGGCCGCTCTCCCTGCAGAGATCGCATCTAAATTCCCAAAGCCTCTGCGTAATGTTTGCGTGTCGTTCGAACGTACCGGTAACAAATCTAGCAGGCCGCCTCTGAACTGCTTCGATTTCTGCCTTCAGTCCGACGTGGTGCGGATCCCAAACACTTGAACCATACTCAACAAGGGATCGTACTAATGTCCTATATGCGGTCTCCTTTACAGATGAATCATACTATAGTAAAATTATTCCTGTAAACCGAAGTCGACCATTCGCCTTCACCACTACAATTCGCACATGCTCATTCCATTTCATATCGCTTCGTACCGTTATGGCTAGATATTTATTCGATATTTGTCAAGGAGCTTACTTCTGATGCTGTATTCGATCATTACGGGATTGTTTTTCCCTGTCCATTTGCATTAACTTACATTTTACTTTAGAATCACGGTAGTTCGAAATGTTGTTAAGATTACTTTAAATTAATTGTTAAACATAATGCTTATGTTTAATATATCATGTCTAATGTGAATGTGATTTATTGTTCACGTACATCTTTCACTTTTACATAGTCTCGATCATATTAAACAACTCTTCATGATTAGTGGTTTCCATTATTAAAGCCACCATCAACGATGGTTGTTTAGAGCAACCCGATCTCCATGCCTTTTTATCTATCCGTGTATGTTTTGTAGACTGCTTTACTACGTGGTGTCTACATTCAGTGCATTGCTGCACTTCTTAGGTTTCCCTCCCTTCTCCCTTTCTGGAGGTCTCCAAGCTCACATGTTCTTTCTCTTACGATCCATGGGTCTCATATGGCCATATCATTATAGAGAGCTACATTCTGTTCACTGTACCATTCTTTGCTTATCGTTTTCACTGTATACCTGTCTATTAGTTTGATTTTTAGACGTTTTCTCGAAAACATAATTTCCATTATGTGGAGATTTCCATTCATTTTGTTGTTAGTTTCCGACCCATATGAGACAGTTCTTTCCGCAAAGCTTTTGTGCAGATACTACTTTGTTGCTTTTGGGGTACCATTGTTCTATAACAGTGGATCTATCGTTCAAATTATGACCTCAGGTTTCTTTATTTTATTCTTTACATTCTAAAAACCCCTACCATCCGCTATAAGTATAACGGCGAAGTCTTTATATGAGATTGTACTTTTAACAATTACTTTCACCGTTTTTAAGTCACGCTGTTCCTTTCCTATACCTAGATATTGCACTTTCCCTGTATTTGTCTGCATGCCTCACTCCTCGTAAGCCTCGACTAATTTTCCAAACCTGTACTTTCAGCCTCCTCTGTAACAATTTATTGGTCGTCCGGAAAGAGAAGGCGATGTATAGGGCGTCTCATTTATTTTCAGCACCACACATAACTTTTTGTACACAAATAAAATAAATAATGTGTCTAGAAAACGTTATTTAACTACCAGGGAGACATTTGGCAGCATAAAAGTCCAGCTTGTAACTTTGTGCGTTACGAAGTTATGGACAGCTGTGAGTCTTTTTTATGTTGTGCTCTATATTTTTTATTTGATAATCCACTTCCTCCCTTCAGATCTTCTTAAAAAGGACCACAATGTACCAATGTGCGTTACGAAGTTATGGACAGCTGTGAGTCTTTTTTATGTTGTGCTCTATATTTTTTATTTGATAATCCACTTCCTCCCTTCAGATCTTCTTAAAAAGGACCACAATGTACCATTCACTTAAACATGACGTTATTAAAAACGTAAGAAAAAATAAATTGTTCATATATTGCACGTACCCGGGTAAGGTAACTCTCCAACCTGATGAAGCTGACAGGAAGCAAGCAGACAAAGAAAAGAAAACGTACACCAGCCATTCAGTCAACCGTCTTCAGTTGAAAGTTCGTTTGAGTTCAACGTACATCATCAAAGCAATGATGACGAAGTTTTTAAACAACTCTACACAACAATCGTTTAAAAGTAGTGGAATACGGCAATATACATATCTGTATTGTAAATAAGGATACGTCATTTCCGTTACTGTTCTGATAACTTACATTCTGTGTAGATGAGTAGCGTCGGTAATTTCTCTTCGTTGCTAGACATCGTACTCACACAAAGCTTCATCTGAAAATGGTAAGTTGATCGAAACTGTGAAAATTATAAGCTGTTTTGCTTAACATATATAAACACTCTCATTCCTAGTTTTGTGATATCATCTTAAGGGAACAGCATATAAATTATAACTCAAGTAATGTTAAAAGTCGTGCAGTTTAATCATGCAGATAGTTAGGTCCAGTTCACTACCGACATCTTTCCAGCAGGTCGGAAAAGTCTGACTACTTCGTTCTATACAAACGATGTCGTCTATTGTGTCGTAGTAGTGGTAATTAATGATGCTTTTCTTTGCACTACTCGATTTGGTGCTGAACAATCTTCTAACACGTCCACGGACAGAGTAGCTTGGGTTGCAGTGCTGATTTCTCCTCAGGTTAAATGTTCTAGCACGACGGGATGCAAACACGTATGGCACAGTTCGTAACTAAGAGCGTGGCAGGTACATCGGTTGAGATTTGTCTCTCGCCTGTTGGTATCTATATGTCAGTATATTGGCACTGACATGGTCTAAATATTGCTTATCAGCGCATAGATGTCAAATATCTCTAGCCTATTGCAGGGGAATGTTTGCGGATGCAGTGAGTAACGGTACACATGAACATGAACAGTCTTCAAGAAGAATGTTTTACTACTTACATTATTCATTATTTAACGTATTAATACTCGAAATGTACGAGTTACACGAAGATGAGTACCAAAGACATGGAAATGCAAAACAATCACTTAATAAAATAAAAATTTAAGTTGTAGCCAACAACTTAATTACAGTTAAATTTACTACATGAGAAGGACAGCGTAAGTTCCAGAGATGTTATTCGTGGGTTACGATCCAATTTTTTTGTTGGTCATGAGCTTACATGCACTGTAAGGCACTATTCAGTGAATTGTATACCAAAACATACGGTGCCCATGCGTCGAGAAAGTCCATAATAGTCCACAAACTGCTGATAACAGAAAATTGTCGGAAACTAATACCCTGCAGAATGTCGAATATTTTGGCGTGTCGTATATGATATAAGCTTTTTGTCTGCCTAAGTGTTGTATTTTTTAAACAACATTCGATTGCTCATAAATAAATGAGTAGTAGAATGGTGCTTGCTAATGTTGGCAGCGATACTTCTACGTAAGAAAGACGGAAATTGTAGACCGTATGAAGTGCAAGATTGCAGGTGTTTTATGTTTGTGGAGACCGAAGGGATAACTATCCACCCTGACTGTTCACTGTCTGTTCATTTCGAGCTTAAGTACGTATAAGTTCACTGTAAACTTTTACGTGAGTCAAATAATTTATACCCTGCTTTTCAAGAGCACCTTAACGACTTGAAGAGCAATAGATTGTCCGGTATAGTAAACAGCGAATAGTTGCTCCATATGACATTAAAATCGATAGAATTTTTTTATTTAATGATTCAAAATAATTGCTCGAATATACAAATAGATTATAAAAGCTTCACATCGTGAACTATACACCGAAACCTACGAATTTCTGAATGTAATATCTTCGAAAGGGTGAAATATTATGGTGCCCAAGTTATGCAGTACGTATTGAATGTCAGGAAATTTCACCACTGAGTCGTACTAATATCTCGAAGCCTACAACAGACGGTAGATGCCCGACCCAATGGCCTTGTCGTGCTTTCTGGGCGTCTTGGAGCACTTAAGGCAACCTAATGATAACAACTTTGTGTACTATTATGTGGTCAACCTTGCCCGTATTACAAGCGAATCTTTTCCACTGCTGTGAATTAATGATACTATGATGAACTCTTGGCCCATCTTGTTCTACGGCTGGCTTCTAATTTTTCTGTGATCCTGACAAGCATATTGTCATATAAATGCTCTTACTGCGTCACTCTCCTCCGCTTCGATTAGAATAATGTATGCCAAACGCATGTAATGTGCCGTTAGGAGCCCTGTATTTAGGACATCGCCACCATTTGAAGGGACACTTAAAGGCCTGAAATTTTCCTGTTCTCCCTACGCCACATGTTTTCTTTTAATCGTACTGCAGTTTAAGTCCCAGCTACACAGTGTTATCATTAGATCTGAAAGATGGCAGGGCGGGAATTGTTGATGAAGGGTAAGTATCTGGGAGGAAATATACCATAGCCTTCTTGAACGCAACAATGCGATTTCGCCTCAAGCATCTAAGGGAAGTCGCGGGAAACTTATAGCTGAATCACCCAACGGAAAAGTACATCGGTACTAGATCGGGGTGTAAGAGCCACAATGGACAGTCTACCACTGCGTTTATGAATTTCACTATTTCTATGTTTATCAAATCGTAGGAAATGGCTTCATTCCTGTCAATTCATTTTGAATACCTGAAGACTAAATTGGACATGTGACTCGAGTGTTGTCTCTTCTTGTTTTGATATGACCTGAGTACTCATTGTAAGGCACACGTGGAGTAATTATTAGCCATCTTCGCTTTTATTCTGTGACATATGTAATTAAAACCTTTCAGCTGAATGTCAGCAGACTACCAGAGTACTTAGGACGTGTTCTTGCCCTCTGTCAGAATAAATCAAATAAAGTCTATTATAAAAGAATGTAGTATGATTCTGATAATTCCATATAGGTTCTCTTTACCAGTTACGTTCAACAAATAGTGATGGCTCTCGAAGAGAGATCGAGTTCCCTTTTGTCTGCATTCGTTCCATACAAACATTTTTGCATGTCATTTTCTTTTAACCATAAATTATTAGTTGTAATTCTACGTCTTATTCCGTTCCTGTCAGACATCGTAAATGGCTTTCATTTCACCTCTTTTGTAACTGCTAAACTACGATCAAGGACTTCCTATTACTAAATAACAGCTTCAGTTGACCCTACGGTCTTTTGCTACAAGTGCAACAAGGTAATAACAGTACTTTGAACAGAAATATTATTTCATCCTCTGAAAATCCTGCCGAACTTTAATACTCTTAAAATAGTTCCAAAATTTCATGATAGATCTTTCAATGTTACCGTTATCCCTTTTTTCCCTGATAATGTCGCCATCTAATCTTCACTATAACACTGCACACGTTTCTTTTCCCATCTACCCGTAGTCATTTGTCTTAAAGTAGTCTGCATATTACATCTTCTTTTTGCCTGGAGTCGTGAAATATTATTCAGGACTATGAATGAAAAACGTAAAGCTATAACTTTGGATTTTCTGTTGATACAATACCATTTCCTCTTTGATAGTACCGAAATAATGTACGGAAGAATCCCTCAGCGTCATTATTCAATAGAAAGTGTCTGACAAACCCGCCATTGCACGGGTTTCCATTTTGCCAGCTTTCTATTAAAAACTAAAAAAAGAACTGCTTTTTTGTGTACGAGCGAAAAACATTCATTACAATGTGTTCGTGAAATCATCTTCGATATTATGAAACAATTTCTTTTACTCTCTGCGTAGCTGCTTCTCGTGTCTACAACGCCTCTTTGAAACGTCTCTATAGCAACGTTTGTTCTTTTCTCTATAGACGGCCACTGCTTCGCCTACAGCCAGCTGACCTTCCGAGTGTATTTTGGATTTCCTCAAGTTGACTCGTCTGTAGGAGTGTTTTAGTACTAAAGAACAAATACATTAAGACTTCATTCATGTGCCGGTTTTGTCCAAGCTTCTCAGTATTATGACGTAATGTCTCGTGACCTATGTGTCATACCGTGATATAACTCTGTAGGTACATTCAGCGGCATATATGCATACTATCTGCAAAATGTACTGCAAAATAGAGTTACTAGCAGAGAAGTGATAAATTTAAACGCTATGCACGATGCTCCAATTTTTCTCGCATTTCAAGGTTTTTGACGTCATACTTATTGAAATATGATAAATAGATGGGTCTAATCCCAGTACGATTGTTACCTGACAGTAAGAGATTTGAGTAATAAATTTATTGAAACTGGTCCAGTGGTAGAGGAGAAGATGAGTAACACACACACACACACACACAAACGTACATGCATAAGTTTTTATAACATGTACATGGATCATCTACAACCTGTCGAGATAACTTGCACGGAGCTGGATGAATAATCATATTTCACCTAAAATACGTAACGTCGGTCATGAAGTTCCGTTATTGGTATATGCTCCAACTTTGTGATGCACGAAACAAAACACCTGAAATACGTTTGAGGTGAGGAGATTAACTGCACTGCTGTTTCGCTCACTCAGTTTCTTACCCAAGTTTGGTTCATGAAAAATGGGGACATGTCCAGCAAGAGATGTGTACATAGCTGGGCTGACAAATCTAATTAAAACCGCTGCTGCAGAAGTTTCACCACGCATACTTTGCTGGGTAACTGATTTAGAACTTAACATTTACAGTTCACGACGTGTATCCATTTACAACCAGAATCACAGTGTTATTAGTAACCTAATAGTCCATCATTTGCGCTGAAATTGTGCAAATTCACGCGCAGGGAAGCTGTAGCGTTATTAACATCTTAATACTACACGTAAATGGGATCATTTCGGAGGATATATTATCTCAGTTTGACAAGGAGGGGTGTCGAAGACATTGATGCCGTGGATGAAGGAACATTTGTTTCCCGACAATGTAATCATTAGTGGAGATATTAATTATCCAAAAATATTTGGAAATATTACGGTTCTGTTGGTGATGGACGTGACAAGACATCCTCTGAAACATTGCTGACTGTCTTCTCTGAAAATTGTTTAGAACTGATAGTTCGAAACTTCAAACTAATGGTAACAAATAGACCTAGCTCTTCGATGATGTCCAGGTCTTAACCGGGCATTAGTGGCCATGAGGAAGTTATGAAAACAATTAATATCGAAGTACAAGCGGTATACAGAAGCACACAGTTTTATACGTTCAGTAAACTAGATAAAAAGTGGCATTCTAATACGTCGATTAAGAAATAGAAACTTTTAGCACAGGACACGAGGACAAGGGGAACTTAGATTTCTGTTTTTAAAAATATTTGACCATGCACTGTATAGATATGTACCCAGTGAAACAATACATGAATTCATGACGGTATACAGTCAGTGTAAAGAAACGTCTAACGTTACAGATGCCTCTGTGTAATATGGGTGGAATATGTTGTTGTTGTTGTGGTCTTCAGTCCTGAGACTGGTTTGATGCATCTCTCCATGCTACTCTATCCTGTGCAAGTTTCTTAATTCCCCTGTACCTACTGTAACCTACATCCTTCTCAACCTGCTTAGTGTTTCCATCTCTTGGTATCCCTCTACGATTTTTATCCCCCACGCTGCTCACCAATGCTAAATTTGTGATCCCTTGATGCCTCCGAACATGTCCTACCAACAGGTCCCTTCTTCTTGTCAAGTTTTGCCACAAACTCCTCTTTTCCCCAATTCTATTCAAAACCTCCTCATTAGTTATGTGATCTACCCATCTAATCTTCAGCATTCTTCTGTAGCACCACATTTCGAAAGCTTCTATTCTCTTCTTGTCCAAACTATTTATCGTACATGTTTCACTTCCATACATGGCTACACTACATACAAATACTTTCAGAAGCGGCTTCCTGACATTTAAATCTATACTCAATGTTAACAAATTTCTCTTCTTCAGAAACGCTTTTCTTCCCATTACCAATCTACATTTTATATCGTCTCTACTTCGACCGTCATCAGTTATTTTGCTCCCAAATAGCAAAACTCCTTTACTACTTTAAGTCTCTCACTTCCTAATCTAATTACCTCAGCATCACCCGACTTAATTCGAATACATTCTATTATCTTCGTTTTGCTTTTGTTGATGTTCATCTTATATCCTCCTTTCAAGACACTGTCCATTCCGTTCAACTGCTCTTCCAAGTCCTTTGCTGTCTCTGACAGAATATATCGCAGGACTATCAATAGCGATATGGAGAATGAAGCGCATTTAGCACTCAAGAGAGGAATGTATAAAGCCTTCGACGATTACCATGGGAGAACATTCTCAAATAATGTTTCCGAAAACCCAAAGAAATTGTGGTCGTATGTGGAGACTGTTAGTGACACAAAAATTAGCATCCAGTCACTTGTGAAACTGAAGTTGAGGATAGCAAAACAAAAGCTGAAATAACTATTTTTTCAGATGTTCCTTTAAAAAGAAAATCTCAGGACAATGGCGCCTATTTAATCTTTGTACCACGGAAAAGATGAGCGAAACAGATACTAGTGTTAGTGGTGGAGAGAAACATGTGAAATCGTCAGAACTAAACAAAGCTCCAGGGCCCAACTGAATCCCTCTAAGATTCTATACTGAACTTGCTGGTGCATTAGCCCCTCTTTCAACTGTAATATATCGTGAAATCCTTGAACAAAAAACCGTGCCCAGTACTTGGAACAAAGAACAGCCCACACGCGTCTACAAGAAGTATAGTGGAAGTGACACATAAAACTATCGTCCAATATCCTTAACATCGATTTGTCATAGAATCTCATAACATATTCTGAGCTCAAACATTATGGTATATCTTGAACAGAACGATGTTCTCCATGCGAACAAGCATGGATTCCGAAAACATCGATCACGTGAAATCTAACTCGCACCTTTCTCACATGAAATACTGCAAGAACTGAATCCAGGCAGTCAAGTAGATGCAATATTTCTTGATTTCCGAACAGCATTTGACTCGGTACCACATCTGTGCGTATTAATAGAAGCACGATCTTATGCGGCATGGAGCGCAGTTTGTGACCGCATTGTGAATTTTTTGGTAAGGAGGACACGGCAAGTAATCTTTGATCCAGAGTCATCAACAGATGTAGAAGTAACTTCGGTTTGCCCCTGGGTAGTGGTTGGGACCGTTAATGTTCGCGTTGTATATTAATAACCCTACCGGCAATACTAATAATAACCTCTGAATTTTTGTACATCATGCTGCTGTGTACAATGAAGAACTTCCTGAAAAAAGCTGCGAAATATTCATTATTCAGACCCAAATAAAATTTAAAAGGTATAAAAAGGTTGTAAACTTGCTTTAACTGTTCAGAAATGTAACACTGTGCACTTCACAAAACGATAAGTCGCATTTTCGTATGACTGTAGTATAAATGAGACACATTTGGAATGGGTTAACCCATACGAAGTAAGATTTGTAGCGATATTAACTTCAGTATTTTGATAGAATACTGGGGAAATAGGATCATTCTACAAAGGAGACTGCTTACAAATCACTCTTGCAAGCCAGCCTAGAAAATTACGTAAGTGTTTGGGTCCCATACCAAATAGGACTAACAAGGGATATTGAATATATACAGAGAAAGACAGCGCGAACGGTCACAGGTGTGTTTCACGGGTGGGACGTGTCACAAAGACATTGAAGGAACTGAATTGGTGAACTCCTGAAGGCAGACAAAGTATCCCGGGAAAGCCTACTAACAAAGTTTCAAGAACCGGCTTTAAATGGAATATACTACAACTCTCTACATAGGCTCACATAGGGATCATGAGGATAAGATTAGATTAATCTCATCACGCAACGAGGCATTTAAATATTCATTATTCGCGCGCTCCATAAGCGAATGAAACAGGATAAAGCCATAACAATTGGTAGAATACGATGTACCGCCTACCATGCATTTCCCATCTACCCGTAGTCATTTGTCTTAAAGTAGTCTGCATATTACATCTTCTTTTTGCCTGGAGTCGTGAAATATTATTCAGGACTATGAATGAAAAACGTAAAGCTATAACTTTGGATTTTCTGTTGATACAATACCATTTCCTCTTTGATAGTACCGAAATAATGTACGGAAGAATCCCTCAGCGTCATTATTCAATAGAAAGTGTCTGACAAACCCGCCATTGCACGGGTTTCCATTTTGCCAGCTTTCTATTAAAAACTAAAAAAAGAACTGCTTTTTTGTGTACGAGCGAAAAACATTCATTACAATGTGTTCGTGAAATCATCTTCGATATTATGAAACAATTTCTTTTACTCTCTGCGTAGCTGCTTCTCGTGTCTACAACGCCTCTTTGAAACGTCTCTATAGCAACGTTTGTTCTTTTCTCTATAGACGGCCACTGCTTCGCCTACAGCCAGCTGACCTTCCGAGTGTATTTTGGATTTCCTCAAGTTGACTCGTCTGTAGGAGTGTTTTAGTACTAAAGAACAAATACATTAAGACTTCATTCATGTGCCGGTTTTGTCCAAGCTTCTCAGTATTATGACGTAATGTCTCGTGACCTATGTGTCATACCGTGATATAACTCTGTAGGTACATTCAGCGGCATATATGCATACTATCTGCAAAATGTACTGCAAAATAGAGTTACTAGCAGAGAAGTGATAAATTTAAACGCTATGCACGATGCTCCAATTTTTCTCGCATTTCAAGGTTTTTGACGTCATACTTATTGAAATATGATAAATAGATGGGTCTAATCCCAGTACGATTGTTACCTGACAGTAAGAGATTTGAGTAATAAATTTATTGAAACTGGTCCAGTGGTAGAGGAGAAGATGAGTAACACACACACACACACACACAAACGTACATGCATAAGTTTTTATAACATGTACATGGATCATCTACAACCTGTCGAGATAACTTGCACGGAGCTGGATGAATAATCATATTTCACCTAAAATACGTAACGTCGGTCATGAAGTTCCGTTATTGGTATATGCTCCAACTTTGTGATGCACGAAACAAAACACCTGAAATACGTTTGAGGTGAGGAGATTAACTGCACTGCTGTTTCGCTCACTCAGTTTCTTACCCAAGTTTGATTCATGAAAAATGGGGACATGTCCAGCAAGAGATGTGTACATAGCTGGGCTGACAAATCTAATTAAAACCGCTGCTGCAGAAGTTTCACCACGCATACTTTGCTGGGTAACTGATTTAGAACTTAACATTTACAGTTCACGACGTGTATCCATTTACAACCAGAATCACAGTGTTATTAGTAACCTAATAGTCCATCATTTGCGCTGAAATTGTGCAAATTCACGCGCAGGGAAGCTGTAGCGTTATTAACATCTTAATACTACACGTAAATGGGATCATTTCGGAGGATATATTATCTCAGTTTGACAAGGAGGGGTGTCGAAGACATTGATGCCGTGGATGAAGGAACATTTGTTTCCCGACAATGTAATCATTAGTGGAGATATTAATTATCCAAAAATATTTGGAAATATTACGGTTCTGTTGGTGATGGACGTGACAAGACATCCTCTGAAACATTGCTGACTGTCTTCTCTGAAAATTGTTTAGAACTGATAGTTCGAAACTTCAAACTAATGGTAACAAATAGACCTAGCTCTTCGATGATGTCCAGGTCTTAACCGGGCATTAGTGGCCATGAGGAAGTTATGAAAACAATTAATATCGAAGTACAAGCGGTATACAGAAGCACACAGTTTTATACGTTCAGTAAACTAGATAAAAAGTGGCATTCTAATACGTCGATTAAGAAATAGAAACTTTTAGCACAGGACACGAGGACAAGGGGAACTTAGATTTCTGTTTTTAAAAATATTTGACCATGCACTGTATAGATATGTACCCAGTGAAACAATACATGAATTCATGACGGTATACAGTCAGTGTAAAGAAACGTCTAACGTTACAGATGCCTCTGTGTAATATGGGTGGAATATGTTGTTGTTGTTGTGGTCTTCAGTCCTGAGACTGGTTTGATGCATCTCTCCATGCTACTCTATCCTGTGCAAGTTTCTTAATTCCCCTGTACCTACTGTAACCTACATCCTTCTCAACCTGCTTAGTGTTTCCATCTCTTGGTATCCCTCTACGATTTTTATCCCCCACGCTGCTCACCAATGCTAAATTTGTGATCCCTTGATGCCTCCGAACATGTCCTACCAACAGGTCCCTTCTTCTTGTCAAGTTTTGCCACAAACTCCTCTTTTCCCCAATTCTATTCAAAACCTCCTCATTAGTTATGTGATCTACCCATCTAATCTTCAGCATTCTTCTGTAGCACCACATTTCGAAAGCTTCTATTCTCTTCTTGTCCAAACTATTTATCGTACATGTTTCACTTCCATACATGGCTACACTACATACAAATACTTTCAGAAGCGGCTTCCTGACATTTAAATCTATACTCAATGTTAACAAATTTCTCTTCTTCAGAAACGCTTTTCTTCCCATTACCAATCTACATTTTATATCGTCTCTACTTCGACCGTCATCAGTTATTTTGCTCCCAAATAGCAAAACTCCTTTACTACTTTAAGTCTCTCACTTCCTAATCTAATTACCTCAGCATCACCCGACTTAATTCGAATACATTCTATTATCTTCGTTTTGCTTTTGTTGATGTTCATCTTATATCCTCCTTTCAAGACACTGTCCATTCCGTTCAACTGCTCTTCCAAGTCCTTTGCTGTCTCTGACAGAATATATCGCAGGACTATCAATAGCGATATGGAGAATGAAGCGCATTTAGCACTCAAGAGAGGAATGTATAAAGCCTTCGACGATTACCATGGGAGAACATTCTCAAATAATGTTTCCGAAAACCCAAAGAAATTGTGGTCGTATGTGGAGACTGTTAGTGACACAAAAATTAGCATCCAGTCACTTGTGAAACTGAAGTTGAGGATAGCAAAACAAAAGCTGAAATAACTATTTTTTCAGATGTTCCTTTAAAAAGAAAATCTCAGGACAATGGCGCCTATTTAATCTTTGTACCACGGAAAAGATGAGCGAAACAGATACTAGTGTTAGTGGTGGAGAGAAACATGTGAAATCGTCAGAACTAAACAAAGCTCCAGGGCCCAACTGAATCCCTCTAAGATTCTATACTGAACTTGCTGGTGCATTAGCCCCTCTTTCAACTGTAATATATCGTGAAATCCTTGAACAAAAAACCGTGCCCAGTACTTGGAACAAAGAACAGCCCACACGCGTCTACAAGAAGTATAGTGGAAGTGACACATAAAACTATCGTCCAATATCCTTAACATCGATTTGTCATAGAATCTCATAACATATTCTGAGCTCAAACATTATGGTATATCTTGAACAGAACGATGTTCTCCATGCGAACAAGCATGGATTCCGAAAACATCGATCACGTGAAATCTAACTCGCACCTTTCTCACATGAAATACTGCAAGAACTGAATCCAGGCAGTCAAGTAGATGCAATATTTCTTGATTTCCGAACAGCATTTGACTCGGTACCACATCTGTGCGTATTAATAGAAGCACGATCTTATGCGGCATGGAGCGCAGTTTGTGACCGCATTGTGAATTTTTTGGTAAGGAGGACACGGCAAGTAATCTTTGATCCAGAGTCATCAACAGATGTAGAAGTAACTTCGGTTTGCCCCTGGGTAGTGGTTGGGACCGTTAATGTTCGCGTTGTATATTAATAACCCTACCGGCAATACTAATAATAACCTCTGAATTTTTGTACATCATGCTGCTGTGTACAATGAAGAACTTCCTGAAAAAAGCTGCGAAATATTCATTATTCAGACCCAAATAAAATTTAAAAGGTATAAAAAGGTTGTAAACTTGCTTTAACTGTTCAGAAATGTAACACTGTGCACTTCACAAAACGATAAGTCGCATTTTCGTATGACTGTAGTATAAATGAGACACATTTGGAATGGGTTAACCCATACGAAGTAAGATTTGTAGCGATATTAACTTCAGTATTTTGATAGAATACTGGGGAAATAGGATCATTCTACAAAGGAGACTGCTTACAAATCACTCTTGCAAGCCAGCCTAGAAAATTACGTAAGTGTTTGGGTCCCATACCAAATAGGACTAACAAGGGATATTGAATATATACAGAGAAAGACAGCGCGAACGGTCACAGGTGTGTTTCACGGGTGGGACGTGTCACAAAGACATTGAAGGAACTGAATTGGTGAACTCCTGAAGGCAGACAAAGTATCCCGGGAAAGCCTACTAACAAAGTTTCAAGAACCGGCTTTAAATGGAATATACTACAACTCTCTACATAGGCTCACATAGGGATCATGAGGATAAGATTAGATTAATCTCATCACGCAACGAGGCATTTAAATATTCATTATTCGCGCGCTCCATAAGCGAATGAAACAGGATAAAGCCATAACAATTGGTAGAATACGATGTACCGCCTACCATGCATTTCAGAGTGATTTGTAGACTATAGATATGCTTGTAGGTACGGAGGTAATTACGGAAACGAAAGAATAAGCACCCATTTTTACATAGAATACGCATAGCTTGGAGTCTAAGCTTTTTAACGTTTTCTTCAAGTGGCTGGGTGAATATGTAACTATTGGTTGTGTTCTTGAAGAAGAAGTTGCGGAGCAAAGACATAAAACGATCTGAGTTTGAGTAGAGCGACAGAGAAAGTTTTTCTCCTCACGTGAGTCGTTTTGGTGACATTTTAGCAAAGAGTTTATCCTGTAGAAGCATGAGTATTCTAGTGAAGGAGACAGTAAAGGTTACTGAAACGGAGGAATTTCTAAGAAAGTTTGTAACTGTAGTAGCTGAGCCGTAAGTGTGGATTGTTTTCATGAATTATTCAATACATCATAGTGTTTGGTCGGCGTAATTTAAAGCTGTGTCGTTTACAAAGAAAAAAATAGGCCCCAGATAATATTTTTATGTGAAATTTCTAAGCGTAACTATTCTGTCTATGCAGATATGACTTACATCACAACTGCGTAGATTCATCTAAAGCACCGCACATGTAAGGCACATTAAAGACATTTTATATGGAGTATCAGACAAATAATGCATAAAGTTTCAATTCGAAGTAATATATATCCTAATTTTACGGATACATGTTTTTTATAATGAAAATGAAGTCGATACTTTATTAGAGCCAGACACGTGAACTTACACACGTTGTTCTACTACATAAGTTTGAATAATTATTACATCACAGGTACAATGCCTACAATTTTTGTTCAAAGGAAAAGGAACATCATATTCATTTCATTCATAAAGGTAAACTCCTCCGTCATGGGTATTCTAAAGAACTAAAATGCAAATAGCCAATATTTCACCCCTATGAGTCAAAAATAGCACTTTTATGCAGCTTAATTACCTATATGAAACTATTCCGCCAATCAGTATAGATGAATCTACTTATGTAAGTTGTACATACTGTAATCTACCCCTTCCTTCCTGTTTGCAGCTATTGTCCACAATAAGCAAAGTCTTTTATGAAAAATTCGAGAGAGAGAAGATTACAGTAAACCTCCTAGTTTATTTACTTTTTCGTGCACCGTTGGCTCCAGTTCTTCTTACTTATGAGTTTGACTCTTGAAGTTTGAGTTCTCACATCTTAGGTCCTCATGGTTGAATTGATTTAAATAAATTTGAATATTGTTGTTGCAGGATTTTCGTTGTTACATCAATATATTTTGTCACACTTTTGTATATCATACAGTCTTTTGAATTTTCACATTAACAATATTGAAATTACATTGTTCGTCCAAAATACAGAAATACGTCCGATCATGTCAGAGGCATGTTTACAAATATTTCACTCTACGGTAATAACCATATTCCAAAGAGTTTACATTTTTTCTAGACAGACGAATTTCTATTATTTTCGAGTATTACTTCATAAATGAATCCGGATATAAACACAGTAAACAACACTAGATTGGGTAATTTTAATAGAAATTTTAAGTGTGTCAAAAAAATTGTAGTTTCAAATGTTCCTTGAAAATGTAATTTTAACTGTATATGGAGATCTAGTACTTATCGATTGTAACATCGAAAATAAAGTAATTCATTTCCATAAATTTTAACTTGAAATTAAACAATCTGTGTATAAAATTATACGATGCTTTCAGAAAAGCGACTGGGATAATACTGACCTGTCCAAAATACGAAAGATAATACTGGTATCGGCAACTACTGCTGCGGAAAAGTAATGCTGGAGAAGGCTATACAGAAACTGAAATATAGTGGTACTCTGAAAAAAATTATTATGTTGCCTACCTGCACGTAATGCAAATCAAATTTGCTAGGGATGGGGTGCAGACTTTTTTAGCCAGACCGTATATTCGTATATCAACATTATGCAATGACTGATGTGACAATGATCTTATCTTTAAATTCGTAAATGAAGTTCATGTAATGAAAGATGTGACAATGATCTTATCTGTTTGTCACAGTGAAAAGGAAACCTTCACTTCACCTTTTTTGTGAATTGACTACACAGAAACGGTTCCAGTACTGGTCGTAAGAGAGACTTTTTTTCCTTTCTATTTGTCTTGTGATATGATAGTTGTAAAACAGCCAACCGGTTTACTTTTACCAGGTATCGACAACGCCTGTGATTATATACACATATAAATAAACGTTAACATAGAGAAATTGAAGTAAACCAGTTTTAATTCCTAACAGATTTATAAGAATACTACACATCCATACCGTAACTGACAAACGAATTTAAGAGCAATATTGCTCCGTCACATAAAATACTTCATTAAGATATTCATATTATAACCACATGAAATTAAAGACACTGGAACTGAGTTAAATCTGGTAGCCGCTCCTACAACTATAGCTATATGTGGTAGCACGGTACACACCCTTAAAAGCTGCAAGAGGCAACAGTTGCTGGAAATGGCATCAGATTTGTAAGAGGCATACATGCCGAAGTTGTCGCAACGTGGACAAGAAACAAGTTGCGCCAGCTAGTAACAGTCGAAAGTAACAGCTCCATAGTTTTTGAAAAATATTTAAAAAATCTTACGTATATTAAGTGTTCACCTCGAATATCAATAGCCAGTATTATGCAAATTCGGATGATTATGTAAGGAAATGCGACTAGTACCATTACATATATTCTTGCCTGAAACTATTAAATATAATAAATGAAAACGAGAGAAGAAATCGACATTGTGTAGTCCACTCTGAGCAAGAAAACGAGGCTCAACTTTAGGCACTTCCAAGTAAAGGCTTTTTACCAACAAAAATTTTTTATTACGCATCTGCAACTGTTCGTTAAGAATGAAGCCATCATTAAATGAAATGTGCCTGAGAATTTCTCTCTCTCTCTCTCTCTCGGTCCGAACAGCCCTTGGAAGGCCCAACGGTACCGACCGACCGCCGTGTCATCCACTAAGCCCAGGGGCTGCGGGTATGGAGGGACATGTGGTCAGCACACCGTTCTGCCGGCCGTTTTCAGTTTTCGTGACCGGACCCGCTACTTTTCAGTCAAATAGCTCCTCAGTTGGCCTCACAAGGGCTGAGTGCACCCCGCTTGCCAACAGCGCTCGGCAGACCGGACGGTCACCCATCCAAGTGCTAGCCGAGCCTCAAAGTGCTTAACTTCGGTGATCTGACGGGAGCCGGTGTTACCACTGCGGCAGGGCCATTGGCGCTGAGAATTTCTGACTCGTTAAAAATATTAAGTCTAAAGACTCTTGTCTCTAAGTGCAGGATACACGTGTCATGAACTTCTTTAGGCCTGTGGGCCGTAATAAATAATGTTAGGGGAAGGACAGATTATGTATTTTGTTACCTTTTTTCCTAATAGATGTTCCTTTTGTGTAACAGAAGTTGCGAGTCCTATTTCTCCTACATAATAGGCTTGACATATGTCATACATAATTCT
Source organism: Schistocerca gregaria (assembly GCF_023897955.1). Classification (NCBI taxonomy): domain Eukaryota; kingdom Metazoa; phylum Arthropoda; class Insecta; order Orthoptera; family Acrididae; genus Schistocerca; species Schistocerca gregaria. The sequence goes on from NC_064923.1 coordinate 746,961,762, forward strand.
ATAGGCACCTGAGTTTTCCAAGGGAGAATACCCTGGTTCCAAATAACGAATAACATTAATTTTAAGTTGTCCTTACAGTTATATTTATTTTGTAGGAGATGACCAACTCTGCCAGACAAAGGTCCTAATTGCTATATGAAAAAGAAATTTCTTTTCATTACGCTCAATATTAGTAGAAGTAATTCTAATATTGTTTTTATTTTTGAAAATATTATCCACTATGATTATCTCAGAGACATTATTGACAGCCACCATTTTAATCAAATTCGTTTCAGCTTCGAGATTTTCACCAGATAAGGGAGCAGAAACGGACCAATGGATGGAGGAATGAAAAAAGTGAGAATGAATTCAAATGTTCAAATGTGTGTGATTTCCTAAGGGGATAAACTCCTGAGGTCAGCGGTCCCTAGACTTACACATTACTTACACTAATTTAAACTAACTTATGCTAAGAACAACACACACACCAATGCCCGAGGGAGGACTCGAACCTCCGGCGGGAGGAGCCGCGCAATCCGTGACATGGCGTCTCGAACCGCGCGGCCACTCCACGTGACAGGTGAGAATGAGGGTGCGTTGAAGAGGACGGCACTATTTTGTCATCACGTGATAACGAACACTTCTCGACATTGGTCAAAGCAGAGATAGTAGGTGCGCGGATAATACGCTTGCATCTAGCTCCCAGCTACTGACAAACATAGCGTCACTTTCCGACAAACGCGTTGGTATCGTCGACTTAACACAGGCTTACCTTTGAGGATGAGTGTTTGTAGTGCAATATGTCGTCCAGCGTCAGTACTACAGCTCTCGTTCTCAGTCTTGAAACTGAATAACAGAGAAGAAAACTCCTTCTATCACATAGGATCAAACTGATTACGTCCAAATCGCGCTCTGGCAAATCAACGTATCAGCCTTGGCTGCGATGTTAATTTACTGACACATAACAGATTTTTTTTTAAATTCTTACTGTGAGCCGCTCATGAAGCATTGTAAAGATAAGCATAAGTAATTTCAAATGGTCCCATTCAGATGAATATTGTACATCGAACTAAAATACTATAAACTAAGGTAATTAGCACAGTAAAAAGTCGTGCAATGGAAATAAGAATGAAAGTGAAACGTGCTTCACGTTCCAGTAAGTATCCAGGGAAACAATGCCATCACACATAATCTCTCAGATGTTGAATACAGTATAGTTATTCACTCAGCTGCCGCCAGCGACTTTGAAGAGAATGAGTAGTTGTGAATTTGAAATGTACTGATAGCAGTCCACGGCGTTAACTGCAGTGCGATATCTTCCCACCGCTTAAGAGGATGACACAACTACAGTTTTCGTGGGTTGGGTTGGGTTGCTTGGGGAAGGAGACCAGACAGCGAGGTCATCGGTCTCATCGGATTAGGGAAGGACGTGGAAGGAAGCCGGAAAGGAACCATCCCGGCATTTGCCTGGAGCGATTTATGGAAATAACGAAAAACCTAAATCAGGATGGCGGGAAGCGGGATTGAACAGTCGTCCTCCAGAATGCAGTTATCGTGGGCTTTGGAGCATTAAACACAAGTAACACGATACTTCAAATGTGATATTCCGTGTTATCGCAGTCAGAATGACGTGTAATACATGGTGAAGTTCCTTTGAATAGAAGTTTGTTCCAACTGCAGTACTTTTCACATTTTTCTGACTTGATGCAGTACTGAAAACCGTATAGTATCTTCTTTTTATATTCCGTATGTAAGTGGTTAGTTTCTATGAATGTGGAGACCGTGTATCCAAAATGTTGAAAAAACGTAACTGGCAGACACTCGACGGAGAACAGTGTGCACACTGCGAGAACATGGTTACAAAACTATGAGAATCGTCTTGTATCTCAGAAAAAAAAAAACAATATTAATCTGCTGCCTCTGTTTTAAACTGATGGCATTTGGAGTGCTGCAGTGTGGGTTGTATACATCACAGGGCGTTGAAGCATCGTAGGTATGTTCATTAATCGGTGCGCTCGGGAGTACGCTGAAAATAATAACAGGTCCACATTCTGCCAGCAGGTGAAAATATGTCGCTGTAAACAGGAGAATGTGAAATGTTTTGTGTTTCGAAGTCAGAGCGCTGTTTATCGCTTGGCGATGCGCTTTGATTTCTTTTATGGAGAGACTGCTTGTGTAAAGGGTTAAGAAGGTTGAAGTTTGCTGTGTGAACACAATGGCTACTGAAGAGAAAGACCGTCCACTGCTGGAGAACCTGTTTTATAAGATCACCGACAATAGCAGCGCTGTACTGTGGGAATATCACTGACAGAATCAGATGCAAACAGGCACTGTGTCACTAAATGGGTTAAAGAATATGATCGAGAAATCTGAAGAAACAGACGAATGAGGTGGTGCAGCAGGAAGGGGGCGGCGACCCATCACCATGGCAGAAAATAAAAAAAAACTGTGTGTGAAATCTTATGGGACTTAACTGCTGAAGTCATCAGTCCCTAAGCTTACACACTACTTAACCTAAATTATCCTAAGGACAAACACACACACCCATGCCCGAGGGAGGACTCGAACCTCCGCCGGGACCAGCCGCACAGTCCATGACTGCAGCGCCCTAGACCCTTCGGCTAATCCCGCCAGTCACCATAGCAGACAAATTTACTGTAGCTACAGCTGACCGTGCACCACAAGCCTCAAATTCAGCGTCCCCTGCTCCAGCTTTGGCACGGGGAATTTTTTCTCCCCTGGCCAGAAGTTCAAAAGGTTTTGCGGCGTATTTTGCACTGTTATCCCTACTAGAAAGCGAATGTGAAGCCCCAAGATAGACTACAATGCCGAGACTTTGCCATTCGATTTTTGGCATGCATAGAAACGGATGACGTGGGGTTGGGGGATATTCTTTGGACGAGCGAGGGCTATTTTAACCTGTGCGGAGCCGTGAATGCACAGGACTGTCTCATGTGAGGCTTTGCTCAGCAAAATGTTGTGGAACAACATGTAGCATTCAGATTATGTGACTGTGTCGGGTGTTTCCACAAGTTCCTTCATTATCGGTTCGTTTTTCTTCGAGGGGATGAACTTTGTTGGTCTGTTGTGTGTACAGCGACATCTGAATTCTATAATGATTTCCTTGAGCAAGACACGATTCCAGGTTTGCAAGAACGCAGATATGTCCACACCACTATTTACATGAAAATCTCGCTTGCCAGGTTTCGAGAAACCTTCAGAAACGACCGCATCATCTCTAGGAAATTTCAAGATCTGTGGCCTTCCAGATCCGTCGATATAAATCCCTGTGACTTCTGGTTGTGGGGATATGTGAAAGAGACTGACGGTGGCGGCTGTGTTGTGCCCTCTTGGCCCTAAGCGACGTTACGGCTGTCATTATATTCCCTGAACTATTTTATATAGTTGACAATCATGTTATACTTTTAAATCTTAATTTTTATTCCTATGACATTTCTGTTTGACGAGAGCACTTTTGCTCAGACTGTTTAACCGTGGTGTGATTACATGTATTCCATGTAACAGTTAATTCTAATGAATATTACCTAGAGGAATCGAAACCATGGTCAATTGACAAAAATTGTGTGCAACCAAAGTGGCTGTATACAGGGTGTAAATTTTAATATGACAAACCAGAATAATACTAAAAATAAGCTTCACGCGAAAAAATGTGTAGAATCCAAAGTTGATAATTTTCGAGGGGGTATCTGCTGTACTACGTACATTTTGTCTTAAACATTTGTTTTGATTCTTGGTAGATGGCGCTGTAATTCAAGAAAATCCATGTTTTCATTTTTGCGTAGATAATGGTTACGGATAAATAAAAAATACTTATTTACTTTGTAAATTTTGATTCGTTAAAAGTAAAACCCTCTCTCTCTCCCCACAGATGGGGGTTTGAGAGAGAGGAATTAGAGTTTTACAATTGTTGATTACGAAACAAAGAGATCTTATGCGAATCTGTGGAAAAAAATAATATTTGGGTCAAAATTTGTAAAACTCTAATTCCTCTCTCTCAAACCCCAACCTATGGGGAGACAGGGAGAGTTTTACTTTTAACGAATCAAAATTTACTAAGTATATAAGTATTTTTTATTTATCCGTGACGATTTTCCACGCAAAAATGAGAACATGGACTTTCTTGAATTACAGCGCCAACTACCAAGAGTGAAGAATGTACGTAGTTTTTTATGTAGAATCTGTTTCTGCATTAAGAAATGGGGGCTTACTTTTGAAATTTTAAAGCTGCCTCCCTCCACACCCCCAGGGGGCTGGGGTGAGTGGCTAATTTTAGCACCAGCAGATGTCCTCCTCGAAAGTAATCAACTTACGATTCTACACATTTTTTCGTGTGAAGCGTATTTTTCGAGTTAATTTGGTTTGTCAACTTAATATTTACTCACTGCATACATCCTGTAATTAATTTAAGTGAATTGCATCACCTTGTTGGGCACATCTACGTCTACACATACTCTGCAAGCCACCTAACGGTGTGAGGAGGTACCACTAACTGATCCCTTCCACCCTATTCCAATCGAGGCTAGATGAGCAGCATGTGTGAGAATGATTGTCGATACGCCTCCAGTTTCTCGAATTTTCTCGGCGAGGCGTTTACGGGAGATGCAAGTAGGAGGTATTAATATGTTATCCACCTCTTCTCGAAAATTTCTCTCTCCAAATTTCATACCTCTCTGTGACGCACGACGCCTCCCTTGTAAAGTCTGCCAATGGAGCTTGTTCAGCATCCCTGTTACGCTCTCGCTCCGACTAAACGACCCAATGACGAAACGCGCCGCTTTTCGGTGCATCTTTCTCTCTCTCTCTCTCTCTCTCTCTCTCTCTCTCTCTCTCTCTGTTCTATGTACTATGTGGTAAGTATATCATATTGATGAATAGCACAAAAAATTCAGGGGAACAAGAGCCCTATAACCCACTCCCTTCGTGGGTTACATTTCCTTCATGTTCATCCCAATGAATCACAATGTTACATATGTTTTTTCTACTATTTGTTTTATGTGGTCATTCTCTCGATAGTTAGTCCTAGATATTTTACGGTAGATGCTGTTTCCAGTAGTTACTTAACGACAGTGTAGTTATAAAGTAGTGCCTTTCTTTTCCTACGCATGCACAATACGTCACTCTACTGGACATTAAAATTGCTACACCACGAAAATGACGTGCTACAGACGCGAAATTTAACCGACAGGAAGAAGATGCTGTGATATGCAAATGATTAGCTTTTCAGAGCATTCTCACAAGATTGGCGCCGGTGGCGACACCTACAACGTGTTGACATGAGGAAAGTTCCAACCGATTTCTCATACACAAACTGCAGTTGACCGGCGTTGCCTGGTGAAACGTTGTTATAATGCCTTATGTAAGGAGAAGAAATGCGTACCATCACGTTTCCGATTTCGATAAAGGTCGGATTGTAGTCTATCGCAATTGCGGTTTATCGTATAGCGACAATGCTGCTCGCGTTGGTCGAGATCCAATGACTGTTGGCAGAATATGGAATCGGTGGGTTCAGGAGGGTAATACCGAACGCCGTGCTGGATCCCAACGGCCTCGTATCATTAGCAGTCGAGTGACAGGCATCTTATCCGCATGGCTGTAGCTGATCGTGCAACCACGTCCCAATCACTGAGTCAACAGATGGGAACGTTTACAAGGATCGTGCAGCCACGTTTCGATCCCTGAGTCAATAGATGGGGACATTTGCAAGACAACGACCATCTGCCGGAACTGTTCGACGACGTTAGCAGCAGCATCGACTATCAGCTCGGAGAGCATGGCTACGGTAACCCTTGACGCTGTATCACAGACAGGAGCGCCTGCCATGGTGTACACAACGACGAACCAGGGTGTACGAATTTCAAAACGTCAATTTTTCGGATAAATACAGTTTCTGTTTACAGCCTCATGATGGTCGCATCCGTGTTTGGCGACATCGCGGTCAACGCAAATTGGATGCGTGTATTCGTCATCGCCCTACTGGCATATCAGCCGGCGTGATGGTGTGGTGTGCCGTTGGTTACACGTCTCGGTCACCTCTTGTTCGCAATGATGGCACTTTGAACAGTGCACATTACAATTCAGATGTGTTACGACTCGTGGTTCTACCCTTCATTCGATCCCGGCGAAGCCCTACATTTCAGCAGGATAATGCACGACCGCATGTTGCAGGTCCTGTACGGGCATTTCTGGATACACAAAATGTTCGACTGCTGCCCTGGCCAGCACATTCTCCATATCTCTCACCAATTGAAAACGTCTGGTCAATGGTTGCCGAGCAACTGGCTAGTCACAATACGCCAGTCACTACTCTTGATGAAATGTGATATCGTGTTGAAGCAGCATAGGCAGCTGTGCCTGTACACGCCATCCAAGCTCTGTTTGATTCAATGCCCAGGCGTATCAAGGATGTTATTACGTCCAGAGATGGCTGTTGTGGGTACTGATTTGTAAGGATCAATGCACTCAAATTTCGTGAAAATGTAATCACATGTCAGTTCTAGTATATTTGTTCAATGAATACAAGTTTACCATCAGCATTCCTACTTGGTGTAGCAATTTTAACCGCCAGTAGTGTATTTAGGTTCAGGGTCAACTGCAGAGCCTGCACCATTCAGTAATCCGCTGCAGGTTATTCGACAAATCGATACGGTCTTATGGCTATGTTGCCTTGTTATACACAACTGGATTATCTGCAAACAGTCTTAACCCTCAACTCACGAGGTGTGGTATCTGAGACCCCGCCAGAATTTTCCAAACCGCTATCGTACGTCAGTTAGGCGGAACGTTTTTATACTACACCACCTATCCTCTTTCAATCATCAACTCTACAAATTATTACTGTCAGCTGCGTTATCGGTTTATTTGAGTGTTGTTAACATATGTTGCTGACATGTCATGGGGTCACCTAGACTGTGCCTCTTGAACTACGGACCTGCTTTCGTCAGTTCAGTTCAAAATGTCTTCGCAAGAATGTGACAATTTTACACACTCTGAGTTAATTAATTAGAACTTCCGGGCTGAAATGCCGTGGTCCGTATATATATAAAACTTCTTCTCCTTCCTGACGTTTCGTTGCCGGCTGCGGGCAACATCTTCTGAGGTGAGTCGGCGGCTGGCTGCTAGGCGCTGGTGGTCTCACTTATATAAAGCGCTCAGATGACGTCACCACTCGTCACGTGCTTTCGACTTTAAAACTATCTCTGGCTAGTGTCATCTCTCTCGATTGGTACAGAGCTAACAACATCTGTGAGCCAATTTACTTGCAAGATGAATTACGCCATTTGCGAACAGCTTTCAAGAGAAATGGGTATGCAGACAAGGAAATAGATCGAGCACTCCACCCTAGAAGAAAAGTGTCCGAAAATATACGACAACAACAACCGTTGGCTGGAAAAGTTTTCTTCCATTTATCCGTAACACGGCTGGAAAAGTTTTATTCCATTTATCCGTAACATCACGGAGTGTATTGGTGAAGTTTTTGCCAAGTTTCAAGTGGAGACAATCTTTCAACTTACCAAGAAAATTAGTGGAAGTTTAAGATCGGTGAAACACGCACGACACCCCTTAGCTACCCCAAGTGAGTGTAAAATTCCGTGTAGCTGTGGCATGGTTTATATTGGAACAACTAAAAGGGGTATTAATACCCGCCTAACGGAACACAAAAGGGAGTGTAGATTGGGACAGATTGACAAATCAGCTGTAGCGAAACACGTTTTCAAAGACGGTGGTCACAAAATAAAATTTCGTGAGACAAACCTGATAGCTGGGACCTCACATCATTATTATACTATCATGTATAGAGAAGCTATAGAGATCTACCAGCACGGAAATAATTTTAATAGAAAAGAAGAAGGATTAAAACTAGACAAGATATGGCGGTCGACTTTGTACCAACGAGGTGACAATCGATTACCTGTAATCGAGAGAAATGGCACTTGTCAGAAATAGTTTTAAAGTCGAAAGCACGTGACGAGTGGTGACGCCATTTAAGCGCTTTATATAAGTGAGACCACCAGCGCCTAGCGGCCGGCCGCCGACTCACCTCAGAATATGTTGCCCGCAGTAGGTAACGAAACGTCAGGAAGGAGAAGTTTTATGTATGACCACGGCAATTCAGCCCGAAAGTTTTAATTAATGAAGACCCTGGCAGTGAAAGCTTACATGTTATGGCTACACTAAGTTCAATGAAATTTTTAGTGAGTGGATGGAGAATGATGTCAATGATACAGAGCAAGCAGCAGATGAAGAACGCAATGATTTTTCAATAGCCAGTGATCACAATTCTGCTAGCGAACAAGAGGACCACACAGAGGAAGACCTTCAAGGGCAATGGTGACGAGGAGCATTCTGTTTCTCCAGAAAAACACGTAGTGTTAGTTAAAATTAAATGTGTTCTGAGAGGCGGTAAAGAAAGATGTAGATTTCAGTGCTGAATATTAATTTTGCTGTCTTTCATTTTATGATTATCGAGTTCAATTCTTGCATTCAAGTTTAAACCCCTTAAATTAGTTTTATACGAAAATTGCTTTCTACAGAGATACCATAATTATTAAGAACGTAAAATTCAGTTCTCTAAAACATCGTTTTGTGAACTATTGTAAAATATTCACAAAAGTATGTGATTTTTGCTTGATACAAAAATAAGATACTGTTGGCTTTATTTATTGCAATAAATTTTGTAACCAAAAATGTTATAAGACGTAAATTAAATTTTTAAATGATTTACTACTTATATCTTCGTTTAAAGCCAGGAGTATCAGAGGCCACACCTCGTAGTATACGTTACAGAAAAGTCACCTCGTGAATTAAGGATTAAATAATAGCCGACGCATTCAACTAGAGGTACGTATCTCCGGAAACTTGACGGATTTATATCACGCTGAATCGCTACTGTATTCCGTTCCAAAGCTGGACCAAGAAGTTATTAATCAGGTAGGCATAACGCGAGCGCTATTGGGTGGTTGTGTGTGTTTGTATGTGTAGATGTAAAAGTGCATAAACTAATACTATATGTAAATTTTTTATAGGAAGAATGTATCTTAAATGTACAGATTCAGTGAGTCTGTAGAATCCACAGAGGAGGAAAATCAGAACACAGCTTCGTCCCTGTAGATGACACAGTTCGTTTTTTTTTTCTTTTCAGCCGTAGAATTTCTTGTTCATAGCGCGTGCACGGAGACACTCGCAACGTTGTGGGCGTGCCCGGAGCGTCAACAGCAGATGCCCCCCACTGGGAAACACTGCGCTGCTTCCACCGCCCCTCTGCGGTTACGAGCAGCCACAGAAAATGATAAAATGTCCATCTGAGAGGGTTACGGGACGGACCCCTGTAAATGGCCAAAAAAAAAAAAAATCTGTCTGTTACGTCTGACCCAAAGTTATTACTTTTCTGGTCTTAAGTTATATTACAAGTTGCTAGGTAATGTATGGTGCTCAAATTAAACGACAGTGACTATTTTCGAGCCACAATCAGTTTTCGACAAGTACGTCAAACTCCACCTGGTGGTCATAGACGCCCCAATACCGGTATGTGAGATAAAAAAAGAAATAGTGTCTTTTGCGTTTATTTCACCACGACGTGTCGTTTCGGTGTTTACACAAGTTCGAGGCAACAAGTATCACATACACAGAACTTCAGTAGTTCATACTGTTATTATATAGTGTCGCTGCTTTAAATTTATTTTGATCCGTAAAATCAGTGAGAAATAAGCACAAATGCAAAATATATCAGCACGAATTTCTCGCTCAGCAGTGCAGTGTGCACTGACATGAAACTGCCTGCCAGATTCAAGCTGTGTGCCAGACCATGACTCGACCGCGGGACTTTCGCCTTGCGGGGGCAAGTACTTTACCAACTGAGCACCCTGCGCTCGGCGCAAGACCAGTCCTCACAGATTTGGTTTCGCCAGTCCACGTCTGTGGTCCGGTACACAGTTTTATTCTGGCAAGAGGTTTCACAAAAGATATCGATTCCATCTCAAGGGCAAGTTCTATGATGCGGCGATATGAAAACCAAAACCAAATTCAAAACGTAATGTCTTACTCCAGCTAACACATCAAAATATTAAATACTTTAAAGCAAATTTCATTACGTTAACAGCAGAACGTGGTCACTGTACTTTATGAACATAATTAACGTGACATAAACTGATTTTTACAGGGGCGTCTAGTGAAAGACCAACACTGAATTTATTCGCAGCAAGAGAAATGAGGAAATACATTTTAACACGGTTGTGTGGGTGTGCTGATGGTGTCGAATTCATCAAATCACAGCGTTACGAGAGTTCAGCATATGATCTATCACAAACAGTACTAACTGGAATTCATGAAAAATATGGCCGTTGCAAGGCTAAGTTCTTTCACACGAAAAATCTCTCCGTTGTAACAAGAAAGGATAAATATGAAATACCATACGACCATGTACCAGTAAAGAGATTTGAGGAGAGAAGTTTACACAAAATTTTCATCAGGAAAATAAATCAATCACAAGTGTGGGCCAAAAGGGAATCGCTGTATGGTATCAAATCAGTTAAACAATAGAACACAGAAAAAAATCCAAAAATACGATGTCATCGACAAAATACATTCCATTAACCGGTTCTGTAAAAACTGTGCAGCAGTTACTATTTTCCTGTCGCACTTCTCTTAGGCTATTGTTCTTAAATGTAGTATATTTATACAGGGTGGCCATCAAGACTATGGAAAACTTGTAAAGCCGTTTCAGGTTAGGCTATGCTGTGAAATAACTATTAAGAAAAATATTCGGTACGTTGCACTGTTTCTGAGTTAATTAGGATTGCAGTTAGCCAAGCAGCAGGCGAGAGACGGTGTCGCCAAGCATGTTTATCATGTTTTTTCCTGAAACCGAACAAGAGAATGATAACAATTGTTTATCAGCACAACCTACAACACAACAGTGTTACGACCTTTTCAGACTGTTTCTGATCACCCTGTACATCACCGTGATGTGTCTGCGAACTGTAACAGATAGCGGCGTCTGCTAATAAAGGTGATCACAAAAAAGGCAGTAGTTCCCTTTAATGAGTGCGTGATACATGGCTACGCCTGAAGATATTCGCTCTAAATTAGTTAGGCTCATATTAAAAATTAAAATCCATATGTGCAGCACAGGACACAATACATTTCACAACGAAATGAGAATATCAATTTTCATCTGCCCAACAATTGTTTTATGGTTGTCAGCGATTATCTTTCTTTTTCTGCTTATCACGCTATCAATTTCTAAATTAAGTACCCTTAGAGGCTGTCGTTTCCTGTGACGAACAGTAATACATAAACTTGTGTTATTCTGCTTTCCGAGTTTCTCAACAATTAGTTAACAAACTATTATTTTGACCATTGATACGAGGTAGCTGTAGTTGGTTTCTTCAGAAGTCGGATTTTAATTAGGTATAAACAGAAGATGGAACTGTAGTGATTTCAAGTAGCATTGGTAACACTGCAGATTTCTCGAAAGTGCAGCAGAAAGCAGGCAGCGGCTATCATAGATTTCTATTTTTAAGCAAAATTTCCAAACTGTGTTCAAGCTGTTGCATACCGTATGGTGCAATGTGATAATGCGTAATAGTAAACCTTCTTCAAACCGTGAGATGGGGAGAGTACCTATTCCTGAGAAGTGATATTCCAATGCAACGACTCTAAAATGAGGTACGTATTCAAAAAGACAGAGTAAAACTTCGCGAGATCTTCACACATGCCATGAGTCTGAACAATGATATGCTTAACAGAGTGAATAGTGACTTAAAAAGCGTATAATGTTAACAGAGAATCGTTCTCCTATCATTGTCGTATGTATATTAACCTATGTTATTACCAGCATAACGCAAGAATCTGAATAACATCGCGCACAGCTGTTTTCCTGCCGTCAGCCTGGTCATGCGTAGTTTCTTGAAACGAAAAAAGTAATGTCCGAAGTAGCAAAGTGAATCAGGTATTGTATTTTGACTTATAGGACAATGGATAATTTTTGTGACTGGTAATAACAACTCACGTTGCGTCTGGCTTGCACCGAAGCAAGATCAATATGAATGCATTAGCAAACACTCAAAATACAATCGATTTCGGGCGTTCTCGTTTATCACTCGTTTCAGTGTCACGCAAATGGCAAACGACTGACAGTAACTAAAAGCTAACCGACGTATAACAAAGGTGCCACTTCGATCACAGGCCACTAGCAGTCCCATGGCGTCCATATAGACGCTTCGCTTTTCTTCCCACAGTGTTCCAGAATTACCAGATGTCATTTACTGATTTGGTTCCTCTGCTGCCGAGTGCTTTGTTTTCATCACCAGAATGTTTTATTCCACCGCTATGACACAACAGCCAAAAAGTTATATAAACATTTATATATCGAAACTTTAGAGCAAGCATTTTTGGCCAAAGGATTTTAGAAGCGTTATAATCCTCTAACAAATGAACGTCGCCCTACTCATAAACGGAGTAACTGAAGACACAATGGCTAAGGCACTTGGAAGCAATCGACAGCAGCACAGTTCGAATCTCAGTAGTTTTTCTGTGGCTTCCCTAAATCGTTCTGAGAGAATAGGTGGAATCACATCACACAAAGCCACTGCTAATACGATTCGCTATCCTTGCTCGATATGGCATAGTGATCACTGACTGTTGATTATAGTGCTTGTGGTGACGTCAAATTTTAACGTCCTTTCCTATGTATCAATATGTAAATGACACATTTTATCATGTCTATTTTGCAGTACTAATATACTTCAAATGCAGTTATCTGAAAATGACAGTTAATGGTACTGGAGTATGCACTGAATATCTAAAGAACAGTCCATAAATAGCCCTAAATCTCTGTTGCACCACACAGTGATGTTGCAGAATTATTATTAGCTCTTCACGAAAAACACCTCAAATTTCGAAACAAACTGATAATACAGCCTGTTATTTGCTTGTGTCCATCAGAGATGATGATTCCGTATTTATCTGCAACGTTTCGACGACCAGACTAGGCCTCCTCGTCATGTATTCTAACGTTACTGTAGTCAACCTGACATAAATTATTCTTGGACTTTCAATAATATATTTGTCAGTACTTAGTCCGCACTTTCTCTCGAAACTGGAAAGCGCCATCTACATTAGCCATTTTTCCAATGTAAATGGAGTAGCAAAACGATATTAGTTGCTCAGAGTCAATATTAAGTGAAACTATTGCGCCCTTAAAGTATTTTAACAGACTTTTACTAGGTCACTTTTTTGTCTAGTTGTTAAAAATTTCCAATTGATTTTTTGCTAATTTCACGATGAGGTAAAGAGTTGAAATTTTGAAAATAACTCCCAACTTGATAGTAGTGCAATATTATCTCGCCTTCTTATTGCTCTTTTCAATAGGAGTGAAGATGAAAATCATAGGTAATGCCTGACATATAAGTTGCCCTGTACGAGCATTGTGTTGTGTGGAGAGTATTAGAATGTGCTTCATGGATACACAAGTGGATGGACATGGCTGAACAGAAAGAAGTAGGAGGAGGGGATTGGTAAACATCAAGTCATGCGAGAGGTGTACACAGACTACAAGTAGAAGAAATGGACAAAGAGAGGGGGAGGAACAGATATCCAAAGAGAAGGAGGAGGAGGATATGATAGTGAGAGAGGGGAAGAGATGGACAGAAAAGGGGAGGAAGAAATGGACAGGTAGAAGTGGGCAGAGGAGATAGACATATAGAGGCGAGAAGAGAAGATGGACAGGGAGAGAGAGAGAGAGAGAGAGAGAGAGAGAGAGAGAGAGAGAGAGAGAGAGAGAGAGAGAGAGAGAGAGAGAGGAGGATACGGATATACAGAGGGGGGAGAGGGAGGTGAATAGAGACGGATTAGAGGCGGAGATGGACGCAAGATCGGATGAGAAAAGAGGGACAATGAGCGGGGGAGAAGAACAGATGTGTACAATGCGTGTGTCACACTCTTACAAGGCCAAAGGTATAATGCTAACACTGCAATAAAAATCATACAGAAACCATAAAAAATTAAAAATCAAATCTTCTAAAACTTATAAAATAGGTCTTACCTGCTTCTTTATTTTATTGTTTTAGGAAAATAACAATGATATTTTGTTAATACGTTGGTGAAAAGACATTGAAGTAAACCTGAAACTTAACAAATGTCTCATAATCTCATCAAACTGTTTAAAATCTACAAAGAAGTCTCACACACACAAGATTAAAAGCAGAAATTAGTTATTTCTATAAAAATAATTTTTTAATATAACTCACTTTTTAAATCAGACCAACACGTGTCAAAATATTTCTCCCAACCCCATACAGTTTCTTAACCACGAACGGATAGTTCGGAAAATTTATGACTGTGAATTTTTAACAGCTATGGAAGTACTTGCAACAATTATATCGAAAACCGTCGGGCTTATGCATTACATAGTCGATGAATAGTTCACTTTCTATTATCCATTGCATCCACGTTTTTGTTTATAAGTCTTACAAGTATTTTTATAGCTATTAAAAATTCACAATAATAGATTTTCAGAACGTTCTGTTTTAAGTGTGGAATCTGTATGTGGCTAGGAGAATTTATTTTATACAATTTACTCAGATTTAAAAAAGGTGTTGCATAAAAATTATTTAAATAATTTTGTGTCGGCTGTTCTCTGAAGGGTTAGTATGGCTCACCACTATATCCTCTACTGTGCCCATCTCTTCACCTCAGAACAGGACTTGCATTCAACGTCCTTTTTTATTTTCGGAATGTTTCAATCTCTGTCTTCCTCACCAACTTTTGCTCCCTCGCTCCATTACCATGGAGGTTACTCACTGACGCCTTAAAATACATTGTATCATCCTATCTTCTTTTCTGTCAACGTTTTCAACGTGTTCTTCTCGTCGCCAATTCTTCAGTCGACTTTATTTTCTACATCTTTCCAAACCACTAAACCCCAAATGCTTCGGTTTCTTCTTTTCCGGTTTCCGCACAGTCCCTGAGTGACTTCCATACTATGCTCCATATGAACGTGCATAGTACTGCATTCCTCAAATTATTACTGGTGTGTGTTGCTAGCAGACTGACCAGGTACGTACGCTTTTCCTGTGCTAGTTTGCTTTTTATGACCTCCTTGCTTTCTCTTATATGTATTATTTTGCTTCCAAGGTACAAGAGTTCTTTCAGTTCGTCTACTTTGTGCTCTACAATTTTGAAGTTTATCATTAATCACATTTCCGCTGTTTTTGCCCATCAGATCTCACTCAGTTCACTCTGACTCTCACGTTTTCTCCTGTCAGCAGATCATTCAACTGTTCCTCACTTTCACTGACGATAGAAATGTTACCAGCAAATCTTATCGTTGATAACCTTTCACCTTGAGTGTCCCATTCATAACTTTTATTTCTTCTCTATTATTCTTGTTTGACGTACCGATTAAACAGCAGCGGAGAAAGACTACCTCCCTGTCCCGCACACTTCATAATCTGAATATTTTGTTCTTGGTCTTCCACTCTTATTCCCTCTCGGTTCTTGTGTATTCTGTTTACGATCTGCCATTCCCTGCTGCTTACACCAATTTTATTGAGAATTTCAAATATATTGTACCATTTTAAATTGGAAAATGATTTTTCTGGGTCGACAAATCCCATGAACGAGTCTTGATTTCATTAGGTCTTGCTTCCATTAGAAACAGCCACATCAGAATTTCCAGTCTGGTGTTTTTACCTACACTAAAGCCAGACTTATCATAATCTAAGGGCCTCTCAATCTTCTTTTCCATTACCCTGTATATTATTCCTGCCAGCAACTTAGATGTATAGAAAATTAAAAAGAAGAGCTTGGCGGTAAGGGAAGTGTATGGTGGCTGGTGGACATGGGGAATTATTGGTGAGGAATTTCTTTAGCTCTCTACCTTGGTGTAGTTTCAGGAGTTTAGCGAGTAAGTACTAGGTGAATACCCGACATCCAGTCATAAAAACAATAATTGCATGTGTTTCTTTATTTCGTGTCAGAATACAAAACTTGAAGAGATGCTAGGCAGCAGCCAGTGCTCCTGATGCACAGGTTGGTTTCAGTGGAAGAAGCATGCCTCCCTCCCGTCATGATCAGTGTGTGCCGTCGGCTCGCCCAGCAGGAAGCGAGCTCACATGATCAGCACTCAAACGATAGTGTGTCACGTCAACTCCCAGGCTGCCAGTCGTTGCTAACTTTGACAGGCTTCACAAAGTTTATCGCGTTAGCAGGGTAGATGCGCGACTTAGTGCGAACCATGGACCTCAGTGCGGAAGGCAGCGTCACTGATGGCAATCAAGGAGTGTTCCCATATTGGACAACGAACAGAACAACGTTTGTGTGCAAGGGGTGGCGAACAGCTGCAATATTTACCCGCAAAGACGATGGGGGCTGGGCAGCTAAGTGGCTGAGCATGAACTGTGGACCTTCAAGATAGGTAGCCTGCCGTTGATGGAAGCTAACGAGCCAATGGCCCACTGCATGGAGGGTACCATGTCAGCGGTATTTTGACTTAGACGTGGGAAGCAGACTTAAAGCTAGTAAAGACAGCATCGCGTCTAGTTGGTACAGCTTGATGGACCACTTTGGGGTCTTGTGCGGCTTAGACATTTCGTTGTAGCTTTTCCCTGGTGGTAAGTCATCCTTATTGTTTAAAATAGACAGTATTTATTCCAGCTCACTCCTCTACTATTTCTTAAACAGCAATACTCTTCCTCCAGAAGAACCAGGGAGGCGAAGTTGGTGGGCGTCATCACCTTGGTAGCCCAGTCCTTTCAGTGTGTCAGCAATACTGCAGCTGTGATTTGTTTTGATGGCTCGAAACATTGCTTCTCAGCAGACTCGGGTGATGACTTCTCTTATGTCTACATAGGCAGTATGGCGTGTTGCACAAAAACACCTTTCACTGAGGTTTCTTGCGCCATCCTGCTGCAACATCTGTGTGCTGAGTTGGTCACAGGTCTGTTCCATTAGTCTAGGTAAAGACAGCCCACGGAATAGCAGACTATACTTGTTCTGGCAAAGGCTTCGGCACATTTCTTACACCTTTCATACATGTACATCACATTTAGATATTCATTATTCTAATTCACCTTGAACCACCACGTTCATAGGTTGTTTACTTAACCAACTCTTGCTTCCTGAGGTTGGCCCACTCAACAGGTATCTTGTGTAAAGGGAGCTCTGATAGTTGGGCCATTTTTCGCTTTAAATGAATACAGGCAAGACGAAGAAGAGTCAAGGCTACATGAAACACGCATTATCACTAGCCTGTGGTTTCGATCACTATGATAATGTCGTGTGTGTTAGAGCAGTTGTTCCCCAGTCATGTATCATATTTGAGTTTCTATTAGTTCTTGTAGTGAGTGTGGAAGGTTGGGTTCCATGTTGTCACTGGGGCAAGTTAAGTACTGGGCTTAGTGTACTTTCAGTGATTTATCTGGCCGTACGACAAGAACGAGTGTCGTTTACAGTACTGGTTTCAGAGATGGCAGCTGGAATATGGAAAGTTGATGCACAGTTTTCACGAGTTATGCTGTTAATTAGCCTTGCTGTCCTAGTCATATTGCATCCTCAGGTTGACATTACGTATAGCAACTGATAACAACCACTTGGAGTTCATACATGGAATGTGTTCAGTCTACCACCATTCTTGGAAATTAGAGTAGCGGTGCCAGGATGTTTCCCAGAGATACTTTCGTACCGCATTGCACTGAGGATAACTGGGCCTCACTTGCTCTTGTAGAAGTCTCGATCACTTGGGTTGGGCTTGTACCCTAAACTGTTCCCTATGCATTACTTCCACACTAAACAGTGCACATTACCATAATGTCATCCTACATGGTTAATTACAAACAAAACACCACCTCAAGTACACTGCCAAATGAAACGAAACAAAATGAGCACTCTTACAACTCTATATACTAACAAGACAAACTTAAATACTCAAAACGAAATATAAATGGTTATAATGATTCACCTGATCCGCCAGGTCAGCCAAGGGCTCTGAAACACTGCTTCCTGAACTTAGGTAGTTTCTCTGGCCCAGGATCGAATCCACCCGGCGGATTAACGACGAGGGCTGGTATGCTGGCCAGTTTGGATGTTGTTTCTAGGCGGTTTTCTACATCCCACAAGGTGAACACTGGGCTGGCCCCTATGTCCCACCTCAGTTACACGACTCGCAGACATTTGACAAACGTTCGCACTGTTTCATGGTTTACAGTAGACGTAGACAGCTGGGATACACTATTTCTATCCCTGGGGGCTATGGGGTGGTGAGAGGAAGGGTATCAGGCCACCCTCTGACACTAACGCCGACAACTCCATAGTAACAAGACCGACCCCGCTTCGGGGTGGGACAAAGGCCCCAAGAGAATGATGAATAATGATTCACCTGATTCCTATCCTGTCCTGTACACATAACCACTTGAAAACTCTCAACACAACATAAAATGTATAAATTCCTCACTATTGTCACACAAAATAACTTCAAACAATTATATCATTAATCTCCTAAGTCCATTTAGTGCATATAGCACACGACAAAATCACTACAAACACCACAAGAGTCGCAATGTAATTCACCAAAGATTCCAACCTCTGATAAAGACACACAACTGCAATAAATCACAAAAAATCTGATCAGGAACCACAGTAAAGAACCCTGTAATTATCATCATCACCAAAAGTCATAAATAAGAAAAATTCTTCCCAATAAATGCTCTCAATCTCTCAACAAAGCCAACCAACTTGATTGTCTATGGTTCTGGTGACGCTACATGGGTAAAGGAAGCATCAATCACTCTCCCTCCCCAGTTTGTAAGATTCGTTCTATGTCTCCACTGTCATAAATACACAATTAAATATATACAAACCTCCAGTTACGGCAACTCAAATCAATTGCTAACCTAATCCCACCAAGACACTTAAAAATAAAAGGTAGTATTATACTTTCCTTTTCCTGTGACATTACGTACAGGGAATTTTTCACATAGCTTGCGTTAGTGCTTCTGATTCCCTGTTCTTCTTATCCTCTACCTTCTTCTTAGGGAGTTGTGACATTACCTGTGCTAATGAATTTCGTGCACCTGTAAGACGATGAGGATGCCCAACAATTTATGGTAAGTTGAGATTAGGAAACAACCCAGTCATTATGATGGTGGCTAACGTAATAGCTCAGTATCTTACCAATGTTGTGATGAATGAATTCCACCTTTCTGTTAGCTTGTGGATATAATGGGCTAGTTTTTACTTTGTGAATATGTAGCAAGTGATCAGACTGCTTCAGCAGGTCTGACATGAAGTTGTTTTTCTGATATGTGTTTCCTGTCTCTGGAGCACTGAAATACAACAGCACATTATTTACAACCAGATGTGCCACCATGTCCACCTGATGATCTAGCACGGCAATAATTACCATATACTGGTAGAAATCATATGTAATAGTCGGAAGGTAACAGTTTCTTACTGGTGTCTGGCTAAAAGGTATTAAAATACCCATTACAGTCATCTTAAAAGGCTTAGCAGCTTCTGGCAACCTCTGTAGTAGCACACACTGGTGGTTTAAATCAGCACTTTCTGTACATAGAACACAATTTCTTACCTGCTGACTTACAACTTGTTTCCTCACTGTCCACCAATAGTGCTCAGGTACTTTCTGATCTGTGGTTCTGCGACCTCAGTGCCCATATACTACATGATCATGCAGTTCCTTTAATACTATGCTATAGTACTCAGCCAAAGTTTCCATGTTGGACATGACATGTCAGCAAATGGTGAACTGTGGCTGTATTGTGAACAGTTGGCCAACTGCATCAGCAAGTTGTTCTCTTTTTCAGTCCTGCCGGGCTATGAGCCAGTGCTGATATTATGCCAACCTTGCTGATAAGTCCATCTGTATTACCATTTTCCTTGCAGGGTTTGTGAATAACGCCAAAGAGTCGAACTCAATTCGTGCTAATGCCCATTATATTTGTCTACTTCGTGGAGCACTTCTGTGCTGATCTGTACATAAAATTTCTCCTCACATAGATACAATCAGAAGAATTTCATGCTGTTTATGAAGCCTAACATCTCTTTCTCAGTGCAGATTAATTTTTCTCAGCCTTGGTCAAATGTCACGGTTAGTAAAATGTCATGAAAAAATAAAGTTCTTTCGTGTAACGAGTCCAACACAGGGTTAGTTGTTAATGTCTCTTTCAAAACAAGTAATTACGTATGCTGATCTGAAATATCTGCTGTCAACTGAGCTACCTATTCTATGAAAGATTCAATTCCTTTCAGAGTCATAAGCGTCCATGTTCTTAAACCTGGAATTATGTAATCCTTATTTCACACCCAGTAATACAATATATAGTAGAAGCAAAACAGAATCCACTTCAACATAGGCAACTCTAACATTAAAACACTATTCCTAAATGTTACATTAATCATGACCCATCTTGATTCAGCACACAGTTGAGCATAATGGCCATACCTGCTGCACATGGAATGCATAACTGATGCTGACTCTGTACACAGCTTTCTGTGACCTAGCAGATTAATCTGGGTGCACCTTACTGGTCTAGTGTAATTGTACTCCTCCCTAGTACTACCTCAAAACTTTGAAAATGACTACAGTCGCTGGGTGTTATCAAATTGCAAACTCGGGGTCTTATGGCTGTGTTATCACCTACTTATAAGACTGACACATGAACACAAAAGGGAAAAGTCCAATAATCCCACTATGGACGTGATGCTGCCCCTGTGGCTGTCAACGCCGTTCTCAATGCAGCTTTCCGTGACAGGAACACTTCCAAAACCATTTGTAGAGGTCAGAGGCGAATGACTCCTATAGTGGGTGATGGAGAAGAGGTGCTAGTGGTCAGGAAGGCCATCAGCTCTCCACCTCAACTGTTGTTGCATTGGCATGTACCAGATGGATGTACGATACATAGTCATAAATTAAGGAACGTAATATTTCATGTCAGAATACGTCAGTTGAGATGGTGCTCGGTGGTGTTCAGCGCCCCTAGAGTGCAGGTTGGTTTCGCTCAGAGAAGCATGATAATATCGCCATGTGGCTGCCTCTCATGATTCATGTGTGGCACGGTCTCTCACAGGAGATGGTGAGGCTAGTTGTTCAGTGTTCCAGAGTTATAATGCTGTATCAAGTCCTAGGCAGTCAGTCAGCACTCCATTATGACAAAACACAAAACGTAGTTTGCATTAGCTGGGCGGATGTGTAACATAGTGTAGGATGCACAAAGTTGTGCGGAGTTGAACCATGGATTCCAGTACAGACAGCTGAACCAGTGCTGGCAGCCTAGAAATATGCCTGCTTGGAGTGGCCAATGGCAGCAGAGCTTGCCTGAACAGGCCGGCAAGGAACATAATGCAAAACGTTTTGCTGCGAAATTCACAGAATGTTGGAAAAGTATGAAAATTCCAGTGACTGTGATGAAAAAGAAATCACAAAAGGAATCCCACAGGGTTAAATTCTGGGACTGGTCCTATTCCTTATACTCTTATACGTAAAATGATCTTCCACTTAATATTCAACAATCAAAATCGGTACTGCCCGTGACTGATGTAGCACATGAGCAGGAGTCAGAAAGAAGGGTAGAATTTTCCAATTTTTTGGATGTACATATTGATGAAAACTTGAACTGGAAAAGGCATATTAATATGCTCAAACAATAAAAATCAGCAGCTTTTTCTCTCCATATAATTGCTAATCTTGAAAAAATGTATCAGCCTTCTAAATATGGTTATTTTGCATTTTTCCACTCAATAATGTCATATGGCATAATTTCCTGGTGTGATTCATCATTTAGAATGAAAGTATTGATTGTACAAGAGCGAACAGTAAAAATAATATCTAGTATTCGCCCACAGTCGTCATGTAGGAATCACTTCAAGGAGTTAGGCATTTTAACTGCACCGTTATTAGACATATTTTCACCAAAGAATTTCGTGATAAATAATACATCGCAATTTGAGAGGTACAATGATGCACATATCTACAACATTAGAGGGA
Source organism: Schistocerca gregaria (assembly GCF_023897955.1). NCBI lineage: Eukaryota > Metazoa > Arthropoda > Insecta > Orthoptera > Acrididae > Schistocerca > Schistocerca gregaria. The sequence goes on from NC_064923.1 coordinate 746,983,759, forward strand.
AAAATGGCTTTTATTACCAATTGTTAAAACTGTCAGTTGCTTAGAGAGGAGTTCAATATGCAGCAGTTAATTTTTTCATCTTTTCTGATAGACAGGAAAAGATAAAAAAACACTTATTTCTAAGAGTAGTTGTCTAGTTTCGAGGCTAGGAGTAAAATCATAATATATTCATTAATGATAATACTGATCACGTATACATATTTTGTGAACTTACTCGTCCCTCATCATTGCGATAAAAGAATCGTTTGAATGATGTATGGAACATGTAATTAACTAACAGATTTTGCGCAGGCAAAGACAGCTGGGTGGCTAAGTAGCCCAGGCACAAACTGTGATCCTGAAAGTAGGTGGCCGGCGCTGGATGGACCTTATCCAGCTGGAGTGCACCAACACGGCGCCATTCGGAATTAGGAGTGGGTGGTGGACTCGCAGCTATGGATGTCAGCAACTAGTGGCAACAGCTTGATGATCCATTTCGGGACGTTCACTGACATAGACTTCCTTTTGTAGCTAGCTCCTGGAGGTGACTGATACTGTCTGTTTTGAAATGGGCTGTATTTATGTGAGGTCGGCGGCCGCTGTGACCAAGCGGTTCTAGGCGCTTCAGTCCGGAGTCGCACTGCTGCTACGGTCGGAGGGTCGAATCCCGCCTCGGGCGTGGTTGCGTGTTATTTCCTTAGGTTAGTTAGGTGTACGTAGTTCTAAGTCCAGGGGACTGATGACCTCAAATGTTAAGTCGCATAGTGCTTAGAGCCATCTGAACCATTTTTATGTGAGTTCAGTCTGCCACTATTTCTAAAATCACAGCCCTTTTCCTCCGGCATAACCGGTCCATGAGAAGCATTGATTGGGCAATCACATCATTACCTAGGTGGGCAGTTGTTCCACTGCTTCAACGGTACTGCAGCATTAGTGTGCCGAGACGCTGGCCCAATTTTATTTTAAACCAATGTCAACGTAGTCTGAATATTGTTTCTCGTGAAAGAACACCCTCCAGACGAGGTACTTGCACTACACTGTTTGCTGAGTAGGTCACTTCTTTCTTCTGCTAGGCTAAGCGAAGCTGCGGTGCAGTTGATAGTCCTGACATGTATCTGCATTTGTTATCATTGGGATACAATCAAATAATTAAAAAAAATACTTTGTGTGCTGCTGAAGAACAGCATTGAAATTACTCTAATCAGAGCTTAAAGGGGAGCTGGGTGATCATCGTGAACAAGTCTCTCGTAGATAAACTTAAAGAGATTGAACAACATATTAAAGTAATCGGAAAAGAGTTCTTGCTACTGTGCAAGTTTTATATCCTGCAAAATATAGTGTTGAAAATGGAAAACCTTACACCATAAACACCAGACTTGTAGGATATTTTGGGTAAAATTTCACCTTTATAAAAGCTTTTCAAAAGACAACAATGCAATTCTTGCAGAAGAATGGTGTTGTTACTTAATGGCTGCTGGGTGTGAATGAAGTTACTGTAGACAAAGGACGCCACACAGCACCCCCATACGACATGCACCCCGAACTTCTCACCACATTTAGAAACGAGATAACGCTTGATTCATGGGCCTACACAGACAGCTGGATAGAACGCATTGAGTGAAAAACGCATGGAGTCGAGATGTGCTCGGAAAAGAGAGTTTGGCAAGGAGAGTAGGAACAGGTGATGCCAGAAGGGGTACACCAAGAGGAGAACGTTCGACTGTGGAATAAACGTATGACAACAGCTTAAATACAGACCAAGTGGGTAGGCTGAGAGTAACCACTAACAGTTGGGAACAAATTACTGAAAGATGGGATGAAATCCAGAGTTGCCGAGCCTTTTGTCTTTGTAACTGATACTGCGAGTCCGCGGATGTGTCTCTACAGACAATTTAATTGTATTAAAACTACACATAGCTTATTACATCTCACAGGACTGCTGTTTACCCACTGAATATGTCTTTGGAGGTAAATTACTATTATACACAAATAGTAAGGACATTTCATAACTAAAGCAATGTAGGAAAGAAGTTTGTGGCGGGGCGGGCCGCATCAAACCAGTCAGAGGACTGATGACCTGAAAAAAAAAAACCAAAGGAGAAAAGAAACGTAATGTATATCTTCTTATAGGTGGATATGTACGCCACATCTAGGTACTCTGAAGCCACGTGGACAACATGTAGTTACACAACAGAACAAGCGACGTATATGTAAGTGTGCACACTTTAAGGTAAAGTATTCTAGTTGTTAATCTGCAAGGTATGCCTCTTGAATTTATGCTAACAAAATCGACGTTTCGACCCACCGGATGGGGTCTTCTTCAGGATTTTCTGGCGTTGTCGTTTAGCTGCTCAGAAACATGACTCAGCCTAACGATCTTCAGGACTTTACCTTCAAATCCTATATATCTAACCTGTAAACTTATTGTCCTAAGCCATATCGATAAAATTGGGGTATGGGATTCGCATACTAACTAAGATCACCGTCCAAAAAGTAACTCACTCCAGTGGACACGTACAGTTGAATCGTTAGGTCCTTACAGATTGCGCAGCGATGGGAACCACTCGATCTGCTTCTGTGTGAGCATGAGGCAGCAGCGATCAGAGATAATTTTAGTTCCAGGCGGGCGTTTTTCAGATACATGGGTAAATGTAAGGACGTGAAAGAGTGGCGGAGAAGAGCAACAGTTTTTGGCAGTGCCCGTGGCCATGGTGTGTAAAGTTGCTGGATCTGTCGGTTTTACGCGGCGGACCGTTCAACGTGTCTGCAAGTAGTGGTGTGATACGCGTTGTCCCGAAACATGACGTCACAATTAGATCGGGAAAAGATCCTAAGTGGAAACGATCAAAGACTTGTTTTGCTGTTTATCAAACAAAGTCGCTCCCAGACCCGACAGGAAATGCTGCTGGCAATGAATAAAGGTCCATCCAACCCGGCAGCGCGGGATTAGCCGAGCGGTCTCAGGCGCTGCAGTCATGGACTGTGCGGCTGGTCCCGGCGGAGGTTCGATTCCTCCCTCGAGCATGTGTGTGTGTTTGTCGTTAGGATAATTTAGCTTAAGTGGTGTGTAAGCTTAGGTACTGATGACCTTAACAGTTAGGTCCCATAAGATTTCACACACATTTGAACATTTGAACATCCAACCCGCTAGCGGGAGAACACTGCGATTGGAACTCCATGCAATGATCATTTCGAGTAGGTCACCTCGCAAGAAGCCATTGCTTACAACATAGGCTAATAAAGATAACAACAGCAGAGCTCAATCGGGTGTAAGAATGTGTGACAGAATTTCTGAACAGTTCCTCACCCAATTGCGTCACAATTATTCCGTAAAATCACATTATTTGAATTTCTCAGAAAATCAGTGGCACATGCTGGAACACGCCTATGCCATTATCCGCACAATTTGGTGGAGTTGCGCGATCAAATTGTCAGCAAGTGTCTTAACCTAGATGTGACGTACGTGAGCAGACTTACGGACTCACTTTCTAATCGAATAGCTGTGGTTATAGGGGTGGAATTACATGGTATTAAATGATTCTTGTAATCAGAATGAGATTTTCACTCTGCAGCGGAGTGTGCGCTGATATGAAACTTCCTGACAGATTAAAACTGTGTGCCCGACCGAGACTCGAACTCGGGACCTTTGCCTTTCGCGGGCAAGTGCTCTACCAACTGAGCTACCGAAGCACGACTCACGCCCGGTACTCACAGCTTTACTTCTGCCAGTATCCGTCTCCTACCTTCCAAACTTTACAGAAGCTCTTCTGCGAAACATGCAGAAGTAGCACTAGAACTAGCACTAGTGCTAGTTCTGCATGTTTCGCAGAAGAGCTTCTGTAAAGTTTGGAAGGTAGGAGACGGATACTGGCAGAAGTAAAGCTGTGAGTACCGGGCGTGAGTCGTGCTTCGGTAGCTCAGTTGGTAGAGCACTTGCCCACGAAAGGCAAAGGTCCCGAGTTCGAGTCTCGGTCGGGCACACAGTTTTAATCTGCCAGGAAGTTTCATATCAGCGCACACTCCGCTGCAGAGTGAAAATATCATTCTGGAACCATCCCCCAGGCTATGGCTAAGCCATGTCTCCACAGTATCCTTTCTTTCAGGAGTGCTAGTTCTGCATGTTTCGCACAAGAGCTTCTGTAAAGTTTGGAAGGTAGGAGACGGATACTGGCAGAAGTAAAGCTGACAGTACCGGCCGTGAGTCGTGCTTCGGTAGCTCAGTTGGTAGAGCACTTGCCCGCAAAAGGCAAAGGTCCTGATTCTTGTAATGATTTATATACGGCGATTAATTTCTTTTCTCCAGTGAGCTTATATTGTTAATTACTGAGTCTCCAATCAACATAATCTCGAGTTTCCATTGCAACTGCTAGTATTCAGGGTACAAGACGTAATTAATTCCATTTATGTATGCTGATATGGAAGTCACGATCTGAATAACCTCTGATCGCATCAGCTTCCTCGAGTCAATTAGAAAAGTGCTTACGAAAAGACCAGCGCCACGGAGCACAAGCTATCGATGTGGTATCGAGTCGAGAGATGTGCTGCAGTCAGTGACCCATATAAGATCATTTGTTACACAGTCTTCATAGTTCATTTCATTTCCAGTCTTTCCATGACTCGTTTCTTCCGTTCCGTTCCGCTCATGGAAGCCCACGGGCCTTTTCCTGGGATAATGTTTGGAAACTACTTTACGGTAACAGTTATCGGATCAGACGATGAAGCAGAACAATTTCTTCTTAGACGCCAAGAATTTGGTTCGTTTGACGAGTTTACCTAGCTAAAGATAGAGAATGTGCGGGTTTAGGGTGCGGAGACGCGGTTCCTTCCGTCCCTTTAAGACGAACCTGCATCTGCTTGTGAACATTGTCTCAGCATATCATCAGTAGGGAAGCCGAGCGAAACCTACTGTACTTCGACGTCAACCAGGGTGCAATTAAAGTCACTAATCTACGTTTCGGGAGAAGGTTTTCACACGTAATGAAAGGTTGGTAATTTTGTCATTAATATATTCTGAAACTTAGGTGAACAAGTATCACTGCCAAGCCCGTCCTTGTCTTAACACAATCACTCAAAATCCCTTTCACTCACATTAGCAAGTTTATGGTGTTGCATTTCACGAAAACGTAATAACTACAAAAATACGGATTGTCTTTGATTGAGAATGCTCGTCAAATATTACGTCTGTCGGTACCTAATGCAGTCACAGTTTTTAGCCGCCGACCTGCTACATACGCCACTTAAAAATTCCGAAATTTCAACCCACACATCGGAATATTTATGCCGTCACTTTACAACACTTTTGATGTATGAAACACTGCTCGATCCGGCAACTTATTGTTTCCATCGGAACTACTACTACACACGTCCGAACTGTTTCGTGGCTAGGCTCCGACTCCCTCAAGAATACTCTAAGTCTTCTCTACTAGCAGAGAAAGGCGCGCGAAGAATATTGCTTTACCATTGGTCAGTTTACTCAACAGCCAATAGCAAAACAACACTCTCCCACGTCAGTCCGCACTTTTCGTCAATACCCAATCGCAAAATAGTAACCCCAACGACTGCACCTTTTACCGACGTAATTATCTAATATGCTGAAGTTTTGTTTATGCAGAAAGTTATTTACTATTGTTATTTATACCTGAATTAACTTTCCCTTTACCATGAACTTACTTTACAAATCTATTCTACAAAAATGCCCTTTGTCCATAGCCATACTTCTTCGAAATATTCCCACACTAAATCCTATTGCATAGCTCGTTAAACAATTATCTTCATATTAACCTTAAACCACACTCACACATAATTCACACTGCTAAAACCCATTTATAACGTTTTACATACACAAAAAGACATAACAACACTTTATGAAAATACTAGAACAGTGTATGAAAAACATTCTATTATATTAACAGAATCTTGGTAGAACAACATTACTTTAGTGCACTCTCTTGGACACAACCGAAACTAAATCACAGTCCCCTAGAGAGATTGTATACAGAGAGAATGGCCATAGGAGAAGTTGCCCGTGACTGGTTGATTAGCTTTGGCAGAAAAACGGCGCCAAACGTCTCACTCGCTTCCTATGTTCGCCGTGCTTTTGAGTTGAATTGAAGTTCAGAGGACTTTTGGTAACGATTAAAAGGTATTTGAATTATTGAGAGTCTTGTTATGTGTTGTGCATGCATATTCGATTTAGTTGTATATCGTTTTTAGTACATAATTATCGCATGCGATATCAAATACGAGTTGGAATTATGAAGCGTTTTGTGATGAAGTCGGTAGGCCTACATGTTTGAAGTAAACTCGTTAGTAATTGTACAGTATTTTTTGTCACATCTGTAATTCGTTCTGCATACGTTCGTAAACGATACCAGGTTGTGCTGCATTTGCTTGTTCCAATAGAGGCGAAGGTGGATTTCGCACGTCGGCATTTCCACGCAATGAAGAAAGGCGAATGCAGTGGGCAGTCGCAGTAAATAGGGCTGACATAAATCAAACAGGAGCCTTGTGGAAACCAACCAAGTACGCTTACCTATGCGAAGTTAGTCGTTTTTGCTTTTTACTACATACTATGTACATTTGATATGTACATAGTTAAATTTGAAAACAGACCTATAAATTGGCTGTGTGAAATTTTTTATAATTCATTATTCTTATGAACAAAGGCATTTAACGAGTGATTTCGCCATATTGTCTTGTGCTTTTGATTCGGTGAGTGTGTTCTCCACTACTGGCCATTCAAAAGTCCCGTCCGCAGTTTGGCAGAAAAATGAGCGCCTTATCGTCCGGTTGGCCACCCTCTCCCTATAAAGGCTCTCTACAGTCCCCTATCGAATACTGTCCTTTATCGGCTGGTACATAATCTACGTGCATGTGCAGTCTCGTGTCACCATCTGTCACTATCCAGCACTGACAAGGGAACCTCCTACCGCATCCCCCTCAGATTTAGTTATACGTTGGCACAGTGGATAGGCCTTGGTAAAACTGAACACACATCAATCGAGAAAACAGGAAGAAGTTGTGTGAAACTACGAAAAAAATAAGGAAAATATACAAACTGAGTAGTCCATGCGCAAGATAAGCAACATTAAGGATAATGTAAGCTCAGGAGAGCCGTAGTCCCGTGGTTAGCGTGAGCAGCAGCAAAATGAGAGGTCCTTGGTTCAAATCTCCCATCGAATGAAAAGTTTAAATTATATTATTTAATTTTGATAATCACATCCACAAGAAAATCTAAATCGGGCAAAGTAGAAGAATCTTTTTACCCATTCGCCCAAGTGTAGAAGTTAGGTGGGTCGACAACATATTCTTGTCATGTGACGCACATGCCGTCACCAGTATCGTATAGAATATATCAGACGTGTTTTCCTGTGGAGGAATCGATTGACCTATGACCTTGCGATCAAATGTTTTCGGTTCCCATTGGAGAGGCACGTCCTTTCGTCTACTAATCGCACGGTTTTTCGGTGCGGTCGCAAAACACAGACACTAAACTTATTACAGTGAAGAGACGTCAAAGAACAAACGGACTGATCATCACTTTGCGAAAATAAAGAAAGTACACTTTTCACTCGAGGGAAGACTTGAACCAAGGACCTCTCGTCCCGCAGCTGCTCACGCTAACCACAAGACCACGGCGCTCCTGAGCTCAGAATGTCATTAACGTTGCCTCTCTTGCACATGGACTACTCAGCTTGTACATTTTTTTTTTTTTTTTTTCATAGTTCCACACAACTACTTCCTGTTTTCTCGATTGTTCTGTGTTCAGTTTTCCAAGTCCTATCCACTGTGCCAACTTATAACTAAATCTGACGGGGGTGCGATGGGGAGGTTGACTTGTGAGACACATCTCCCACTTAACCGCCTCCAAGTCAGGATCGGTATACGACGCTACGCCTCAAGGGGTTTTCCTCAAATCAGATGTGGGCAGACGCCCAAATTTGACCCAATTTTCCTCAGTGCCTCTTCAGTGTCATCAATCCGAGGTCCGGCGTCAGTTATCGCCGACAGGCGCGATACGCCTTTAAATACGGACAGTTTGCTGAGAGGCGGTCGCTGTAAAACGGCAGCCAGGCGTCGCTCTGATAGGGAGTTGTTGGTAGGGGCAGGGGAGAGGGAGGGGGCGTGACGCACCGCGAGTCCCGGCTTTGCGGCGTCGCCTCAGCACGCCGCCAGCCGCCCGCTGCCTGATAGAGCGGCCCGGCCGCTATGCAGCGCCCGAGATATCGGCTCATTTTCCGCCTCGGCCGGGGAAATTGCTACGGGCGGAATGCGCCGCCGCCCGAGATGGGATCGCTGCTCCAGAGTTCCAGCACAAATCGCGCGCCAACCGAGTTCCGGCACGTTAGGCAGCGTGCGTGCGCGCGGCCGACACTCGGTGTGTACTCTGCTCGCGACAGCCTGGTCCCTGCAGCGCCTGGCCGCAGCAACCGGCCCGCGCTTCTCTGCGTCACTCTCGCAGGGGATCAGCTCTCCCTAGCCGACTAATGCTCGGGCCTTTCTTTCTGAAATTCCTTTATGGGGCCGCAGAACAAGGAGTCCAGCTAATACAAACTGCACAAAATACACTGGTAGGCGAAATTTCGGGACGAAAATAGCTTCCCGGCCGTTCTGGCCGAGCGGTTCTAGCCGCTTCAGTGCGGAGCCGCGTGACTGCTACGGTCGGAGGTTCGAATCCTGCCTCGGGCATGGATATGCGTGATGTCCTGAGGTTAGTTAAGTTTAAGTTGTTCTGAAAGGGAAGCAGTGGTTGGGAAGGGAGTGAGACAGGGTTGTAGCCTCTCCCCGATGTTATTCAATCTGTATATTGAGCAAGCAGTAAAGGAAACAAGAGAAAAATTCGGAGTAGGTATTAAAATACATGGAGAAGAAAGAAAAACTTTGAGGTTCGGGGATGACAATGTGATTCTATCAGAGACAGCAAAGGACCTGGAAGAGCAGTCGAACGGAATGGGCAGTGTCTTGAAAGGAGGATATAAGATAAACATCAACAAAAGCGAAACGAGGCTCATGGAATGTAGTCGAATTCAGTCGGGAGATGCTGAGGGAACTACATTAGGAAGTGAGACACTTAAAGTAGTAAAGGAGTTGTGCTATTTGGGAAGCAAAATAACTGATAATGGTCGAAGTAGAGACGATACAAAATGTAGACTGGCAATGGCAAGGAAAGCGTTTATGAGGAAGAGGAATATGTTAACATCGAGTATAAATTTAAGTGTGAGGAAGTCGTTTCTGAAAGTATTTGTATGGAGTGTAGCTATGTATGGATGTGAAACGTGGACGTTTAATAGTTTAGACAAGAAGAGAATAGAAGCTTCCGAAATGTGGTGCTACAGAAGAATGCTGAAGATTAGATGGGTACATCACGTAACTAGGTATTGAATAGAATAGGGTTGAAGAGGAGTTTGTGGCACAACTTGACAAGAAGAAGGGACCGGTTGGTAGAGCATGTTCTGAGGCATCAAGGGATCACAAATTAGCATTGGAGGGCAGCGTGGAGGGTAAAAATCGTAGAGGGAGACCAAGAGATGAATACACTAAACAGATTCAGAAGGATGTAGGTCGCAGTAAGTGCTGGGAGATGAAGAAGCTTGCACGGGATAGAGTGGCACGGAGAGCTGCATCTAACAAGTCTCAGGACAGAAGACCACCACCACTACTACTACTACTACTACTACTAAGTCTACGGGAGTGATGACCTGAGATGTTAAGTCCCATAGTCCTTAGAGCCATTTATGTAAAGTAGCTTTCGCATTATGTTTCACTGGCAAGTAAGAGGGAACTCAAAGCTTACATATTAGGGACGGTATAACCACCATTCTTGTGCCCCTCCCATCTCTTTCTTTCTCCTCTCCATCACAGCTTCTAATTTTACCGTTCTATTTCTCTTCCTCTAACCTATCTACCTCTTATATATCTCTTTCACCCCATTCTATCGTCTTATGTCTCTGCTCGATGAGAATAACTCACAAGCTGCAAGAACATAACGAGAAAATTCCCAACTAACAATGGGACTGGCATTCAGAAAAGAAAAGTATGTTTACTTTCATATACATAGTCATTATTATTACTATTATTATTACTATTATTACTATTACTATTATTATTATTATTATTGATTGTTATAATTATTTTTTATTGTTATAATTATCATTGTACTACTGTTATAATATCTATTTTTTTTGTTTAACATCAATACTGCATAATAGGCTATATGTCCTTAATGTTAAGTAGAAACTGTAACTCGTTCAACCTGAGTATGCCTGGTTAGGTGTAAGAGAGGGCCTGAAGGCCCTAATCTTGCCAGGTAAAATAAATGCATAAATAAATAAAATAAATAAATATAACTCGATGAAGCGTAGACTATACACAGAGGACGACGGTTCAGATCCGCGTCTGGCCTTCCTGATTTAGGTTTTCCGCTACTTTCCTAAATCTCTTAGGCAAATGCCGGGGCGGTTCCTCCGAAAGGGCCGACTTCTTTTCCCATGCTTCCTTAATCCGATGGGATCGATGACCTCACTGTTTCGTCCCCTTCTCCCATATCCATCAACCAACTATACACAGAAAGAACTGCTGCACTATAGTACACAAGGTAACAGAGAGGTACGCAATGCGACGAACAGAATTAACACTTTTATTGGAAAATAATAATTACACTGAATTCACAGAGATGCGTGCGGATGCCTTGGACATAACGAGAGGCGGGACATGGTGCATAAAAGATGCGTGGTAACGACAGACAGTAACGAATCCTCACCAACATTCTCCTATGCTGATCATAAGGTTGGCAAGGAGTTTTTATGGTAGGGCATGGTCGTTGGTGCATGAGGAAATGGTGCAGTACGTCTTCTCAACGTATCGCTCACATGCTCAGATGTTCAAATGTGTGTGAAACCTTATTCTACTTAACCGCTAAGGTCATCAGTCCCTAAGCTTACACACTACTTAACCTAAATTATCCTAAGGACAAACACACACACCCATGCCCGAGGGAGGACGCGAACCTCTGCCGGGACCAGCCGCACAGTCCACGACTGCAGCGCCCCAGACCGCTCGTCTAGTCCCGCGCGGCTCGATCGGATGGATCCCATCGACTTACTAATATTTTTTTCCCGCTGTCCACCATACACTTACTATTTAAATTTACGAAAATCGGCTTATTTTCCCTTATGAACATCCGTACCAGGTCGGGTTGATAGAGGAGATAGAGAAGGTCCAAAGAACCTCAAGTGGCAGACTCTTCAAAAGAGGCGCTCTGCATCGCGGTGTAGCTTGCTGTCCAGGTTCCGAGTGGGTACGCATGTGGATGAGGTATCGAATATATTGCTTCCTCCTACTTGTACCTCTCGAGGAGATCACGAATTTGAAATTAGAGATTCGAGCACTCACGGAGGCTTTCCGGCAGTCGTTCTTCCCGCGAACCATGCGCGAGTGGAACATAAAGGGAGGTAATGACAGTGACACTTCAAGTACCCTCCGCCACACAACGTTGGGTGGTTTGCCGAATATAAATGTAGATGTAGATGTAGATGTAGATGTAGATATCAAACCTTAGAAACTTACCGAGCTTTGTGGCACAGTGGCTAGCACACTGGACTCGCATTCGGGAAGACGACGGTTCAATCCGTCTGGCCATCCTGATTTAGATTTTCCGTGGTTTCCCTAAATCGGTCCAGGCAAATGCCGGGATGTTTCCTTTGAAAGGGCAGGACCGACTTCCTTCCCATCCTTCCCGAATCCTATGAGACCGATGACCTCGCAGTTTGGTCTCCTCCCCCATATCAACCTAACCCCACCCCCTTAGAAGCTTTGTTATTGTGGTATAGCAGGAAAATTACATGTATTTGCAACGCCACAAGGCATTTCTCAGATTTAGCCGTCTGTCACCTTTCTTGCACACTACACAGTTTCTGGGAGGGGGGTAAACCTAAACAAACCTGAAAACGACTCCTTATAACTCGCGAAATATCGAAAGAAGTCGACAGTGTTATACACCGCTAAACATATCGATATCTCAGCTTTCCAATGATGTATAACACGTAATGCCATTTATTAACAAAGAAGAAATACTAAGAAGAAGCTATAATTGCTCATCCCATCTCACAACCGTGAACGTAATAACGGACTTGAAACCTACAACCGGCTGTGAGCCGGCTGTAGAAGCCAACGGGTTAAATTGGAGAAATGAAGACGCTAGTCCGTTCGCCGTAAGTCCTCTGGTTCGATCAGCTCTTCCACGTGTTCGATGTGATCACACATTGTCGTCTCTATCCATACTAATAAAAAAACTGAAAAACCGTCTTGTCTGTGTGTCTGAACACGGTAGTCTCCAAAACTACATGACGAATTTCCACTGAGTATTGTCAAGTAACCTGAGTGCTGCTTGGGGCAACGTATGGGCTATGTTTCATCAAAATAGAATAACGGAAGAAAAAGATGTAATTTTAATTTTTATAAATGTTTGAGTAACTCTGTCTGTTAGTTTTTCACGACGAAACAGGTGAACCGACTTCGACGACATTTCATATGGACATTTCTTGAAGCCTGAGGAACAAGAAAGTTCCTTTAGAAAGTGTATAGTACAAGTTAGTTACTGATTTGAAGAATATTATGAAAACTAGGGAACATCATCTTCGAAATTCTATTTACTGTCTAGGTTTTGTACTTTTGCTGTGGACGTAACGCAGTGGTTACCACGCTGGACTCGCATTCTGGAGGACGCCCGTACAAACCTGCTTCCAGCCATCCTGATTTAGGTTTTCCATGATTTCCCTAAATCTATTCAGGCAAATGCCAGGATGGTACCTTTGAAAGGGCACGGCCGACTTCCTTCCCCATCTTCCCGTAATCCGATGGAAATTTTGACCTAGCTGTTTGCTAGCCTCCGTCGATTCAACAAACCAACAATTTTGTATTCTGTCACGTTAGTCAAAATGGTTTTATTGGTTGGTATTGTGAGTTAACGAGCATTTCGCTCTCATTTAAGTATATGGCTGAAAGTCTCAGCATTCAGAAATTGCGAAATGAAACCTGTCGTCCAGGATCGTGTGCCACAAAGAGCGCAGATTCGCCAGAAGACGGGGAAATTCACAGGCGTCTGTTGTAATGAATGAGGCCTAAGCACTCCAGTGTGCGAATGAGATAGACAAGAACCTACGTCACAGGGAAACCGTGTAGAAGCTGTTTGTGGCCAGGGAGACGTAGCAGTGTTAAATATGCAGGCCTAAGATCGTCCATAAAGGGAAACATTTATGAAAATTATTTAATTCTTTAGTAATTCAGCGAATCAAGTCACATTCACTTTAATCTGCCATCCTCCATACGTTTTCATGGTAATGCCAATAAAACTTGAATATTGATCATATCTATAATAGTTTAGGATTTACTGTTGAAGTAAAATCAAAAACTTTTGAAACAAAGACCTAAATGGTAAAATCCGAACGCTTTGGTCGATCTTAACGATCGACACTCCAAACAGAAGTGCATCATTAAAATGATAAATCTTGTAAATATTAACTCTGTAACTTTATTTGTTTAAAACATATAGTAAATTTAAATTATCAGTATCTTAACTTCAGCAACAGATCATAATTTCCTCCACACAAAACGCATTGAACGATTACAGCATGACACCTTATTGAATCATTAAGTAATAGAATATTTGCTGAAAAATTTAGTGCATAATAGTTACTTTTGTTCTTTATTTATTTATCAGAAAGTACATTGGTGCAAGGCTACTGGCCGTGAAATTCAAAACTAAGAAGGAAATCGTACTGGTTTTATGTAAAAGATTTTAACTTTTATTATGTAGTGGATATTATTGGTACTTATTTAGAACGTGAAAGAGGTCAAACTTTGATTATTTAAATATGTTAAAATGTAAAATAATGTAGAGTAAGCTGTAGCCAATCACATGGGCGACTTCAGGAAAGGGAACTGCCCTAGTCGGTTGAGCGAGGATGTTCGGCGCGCGGGAAACGAGGCAGCGAACGGGCAGAGGGACAGTGCTGCTCGAAAGCAGACCGTCGGTCTTTAGGTAGCTGGAAATTGAAACTAGATACAAAAAATTTCGCACTGTGTGGTACCGCGGGACTTGGTCTCTGAGCGGTGAACAGCCGCGCACCTGGTGTGAACTTTTCTCGTAGTTAACGAGGTGGAGTATTGGACTTGTAATTGGCGATGAGATTGTGAATGATCGAACTGTGTCAGCTGGATACGCGCTCGAGTATAATAGTAACTCTAAATACGACCACTTTTGCTATTATTTTGTTTTTCTGAATAAACACTATTCTAACCAAATCACAACTGTGTGGCTTACATCATTTATGGGCCGTTAATTTAGCTCATGATATTATTATTACTGTTGTTATATATTATATTAACGTTGTATGTTTCATAACAATTTCACAAACTTGCCATCAGCCAGACAATTTAACCAAAGGGTCACAAATATCTAATTTAGGGCGTGTAATGCGAACCGTGTGGTTCAACCCCCAGACGAGTTTGAGCCAAGACATTTCGACGAAGAGGAAGCGCATGCGAGCCCGAACGTCTTTGGCATGTTAGCTCGCAGTATGTTCTACGTAATATAGTACAACATAATAATGCCATGTGTATACAGTCCTCAACGTGTTTAATCCGTACTACCTTAGCAATATTATTAAATTTGAAAGTAACTTTGTTGTCACGTTTTTATGACTAAACCACTAAACCCACGTCGATGAAATTTGCTATGGAGATAACTTGATCTTTGAGGAAGAACATATGGTATTTTAAAAAGTAAACAGAAAATCTTCCTTTAAGCGGGTGAAGTTGGCTCTGAGCTCTATGGGACTTAACATCTGAGGTCATCAGTCTCCTAGAACTTAGAGCTGTTTAAACCTGACTAACCTAAGGACATCACACACATCCATGCCCGAGGCAGGATACGAACCTGCGACTGTAGCGGTCGCGTGGTTCCAGACTGTAGCGCCTAGAACAGCTAGGCCACTCCGGCCGTCTGGTGAAATAGGGTGTGGAATACCTTGGTTTACATCAGTAAACTTAAAACGTGTAAAAAATTATTAAATTTGTCGCATAATTTATACTGTATAAACGCACAGCTCCTTCAGTAGCACAATGCGTAGACGTGCGCATGCATTGGGATAACTTGGGATAGGGTGGAGAGGGGAACACATCGTGGCATACGCTTACGATAACAGACGGAGGCGCGAGGGCAGCTGACGCAACTGCATGTACAATAGTTTATTTGTTCACGGTCACCCATCATAGCAAACCTTTTTTTGACTAAGCGCAACTGCGCGTCACAGAAAGTCATTAATAAAATCTAGAAAACTTCGTTTATGGCTCTCGCTCTGAGGGTTAGGTGCCAACTTGATTATAGATGTAGATGATAATAATAATAATAATGAATTGATGTGGCTCAGTGACCTGCTGGAAGTCTTCCAATTGGTCACCACTTCGGTGACTTGTGCCACACTAACCTACGCTATTCACCCAACAGAGGAAAGGGGGCCTATAGTTTAACGTGGAATTTGAACCATGTGTTGTTTCTCGAGACTCCTACATCGTTGCGAAGTGAAGTGTAGATTAAAACAATGTGAAATCTGAACCACGTGTTGTTTCTGGCGACTTATCACATCACTGAGAGGTGAAGGCTAAGTTAAAACGCAGGCTGTGAAACCCATATTCCACCCGGACGCGGTCCCGCGATCTGTCGGTTTCCATGAACGCGCCTTACCGCTAGACCCGACATGTATGGGAATACTTCATCAAATAGTTCATCTACACTCCTGGAAATGGAAGAAAGAACACATTGACACCGGTGTGTCAGACCCACCATACTTGCTCCGGACACTGCGAGAGGTCTGTACAAGCAATGATCACACGCGCGGCACAGCGGACACACCAGGAACCGCGGTGTTGGCCGTCGAATGGCGCAAGCTGCGCTGCATTTGTGCACCGCTGCCGTCAGTGTCAGCCAGTTTGCCGTGGCATACGGAGCTCCAACGCAGCCTTTAACACTGGTAGCATGCCGCGACAGCGTGGAAGTGAACCGTATGTGAAGTTGACGGACTTTGAACGAGGGCGTATAGTGGGCATGCGGGAGGCCGGGTGGACGTACCGCCGAATTGCTCAACACGTGGGGCGTGAGGTCTCCACAGTACATCGATGTTGTCGCCAGTGGTCGGCGAAAGGTGCACGTGCCCGTCGACCTGGGACCGGACCGCAGCGAAGCACGGATGCACGCCAAGACCGTAGGATCCTACGCAGTTCCGTAGGGGACCGCACCGCCACTTCCTAGCAAATTAGGGACACTGTTGCTCCTGGGGTATCGGCGAGGACCATTCGCAACCGTCTCCATGAAGCTGGGCTACGGTCCCGCACACCGTTAGGCCGTCTTCCGCTCACGCCCCAACATCGTGCAGCCCGCCTCCAGTGGTGTCGCGACAGGCGTGAATGGAGGGACGAATGGAGACGTGTCGTCTTCAGCGATGAGAGTCGCTTCTGCCTTGGTGCCAATGATGGTCGTATGAGTGTTTGGCGCCGTGCAGGTGAGCGCCTCAATCAGGACTGCATACGACCGAGGCACACAGGGCCAACACCCGGCATCATGGTGTGGGGAGCGATCTCCTACACTGGCCGTACACCTCTGGTGATCGTCGAGGGGACTCTGAATAGTGCACGGTACATCCAAACCGTCATCGAACCCATCGTTATACCATTCCTAGACCGGCAAGGGAACTTGCAGTTCCAACAGGACAATGCACGTCCGCATGTATCCCGTGCCACCCAACGTGCTCTAGAAGGTGTAAGTCAACTACCCTGGCCAGCAAGATCTCCGGATCTGTCCCCCATTGAGCATGTTTGGGACTGGATGAAGCGTCATCTAACGCGGTCTGCACGTCCAGCACGAACGCTGGTCCAACTGAGGCGCCAGGTGGAAATGGCATGGCAAGCCGTTCCACAGGACTACATCCAGCATCTCTATGATCGTCTCCATGGGAGAATAGCAGCCTGCATTGCTGCGAAAGGTGGATATACACTGTACTAGTGCCGACATTGTGCATGCTCTGTTGCCTGAGTCTATGTGCCTGTGGTTCTGTCAGTGTGATCATGTGATGTATCTGACCCCAGGAATGTGTCAATAAAGTTTCCCCTTCCTGGGACAATGAATTCAAGGTGTTCTTATTTCAATTTCCAGGAGTGTATATTCCGCTGCTGCTGTATTCAGTTCAAACTGATTGCCTCTTCTTTTTGATGTACTTCCATTGAAAACGTCCATCCACAGGCTGATACCTACAAAAAACAAAACTCTTACTACTACTAACGTAATTACTTTGTATTTGGCATAGAACCACACACGCGTTCACTGATACGTTCATTCAGGTACACAATTGGTCCAATCACATTAATGTGACCACCGCCTACGTTCGTCGTCAACGTGCCATAAGCATTCACAGATGGCAGATGGCAGAACTAGCAGTGGATGGTATATAAAACCTATTTATGTCGGCGGGACGAGGAGGGGGGGAGGGGCGGGGGGGGGGGGGGGGGGGGAGACGAACAGTTTAGTCCTTGCACTGGGGAAACGTAGCGATTTTTCTGACACCCAAAAGTGTATTGTTATTGGGTTTCGTGGCAAGACTGGAAGCATTTCCGAAACGGCAAAATTGGTGTACTATTCACGTGTTGCCATGGTTGAAGTATACCCTATATGGCGGAATGACACTACCCACATCTACATCTACATCTACATGCTTAATCTGCAATTCACACTTATGTGCCTGGCAGAGGGTTCATCGAACCATTTTCATAATACATCTCTACCATTCCACTCTCGAAAGGCGCGTGGGAAAAAGGAACACCTAAATCTTTCAGTTCGAGTTCTTATTTCTCTTATTTTATTATGATGATCATTTCTCCCTACGTAGGTAGGTGTCGGCAAAATATTTTCCCATTTGGAAAAGAAAGTTGGTGATTGAAATCTCGTAAATAGATCTCGCCGCAAAGAAAACCGCCTTTGTTTCAGTGGCTGCCACCCCAACTCACGTATCATATCAGTGACTGTCTCACCCCTATTGAGCGATAACACGAAACGAGCTGCCCTTCTTTGCACTTTTTCGATGTCCTCCGTCAATCCTACCTGGTAAGGATCGCATACCGCGCAGCAATATTCCAGCAGAGGACTGACAAGTGGGTTTGTCGCATCTTCTAAGTGTTCTGCCAAGAAAGCGCAGTCTTTGGTTCACCTTCCCCACAATATTATCTCTGTCGTCTTTCCAATTTAAGTTGCTCGTAATTGTAATTCCTAGGTATTTAGTGGAATTGACAGCACTTAGATTTGTGCGATATACTCAAAATTTATCGGATTCGTAGTACACATGTGGATGACCTCGCACTTTTATTTATTCAGTGCTAATTACCACTTTTCGCACCATACAGAAATTCTCTCTAGATCATTTGGAATTCATCGTTTGATGATTTTACTAGACGGTAAATTACAGCGTCATCTGCAAACAATCTAAGGGGGCTGCTCATATTGTCACCTAGAGAAACAGCAGAGGGCCTATGACACTACCGTGGGGAGCGCCAGATATCACTTCTGTTCTCCTCGATGATTTACAGTCTATCAGTTCGAACTGTGACCTCTCTGAGAGGATACTCCATATGCACGCATTTTGATTACTTGTCGCTTGTGAGGAACGGTATCAAAAGCCTTCTGGATATCTAGGAATATGGAATCGATCTGAGACCCCTTGTCGACGGCACTCATTACTTCATGGGAATAAAGGGCTAGCAGTGATCCACAAGAACGATATTTTCTTAATCGGTGTTGGTTATGTCTTAATAAGTCATTTTCTTCATTTTGATTCATAATATCCGAGTACAGTATATGCTCCAAACGCGTCGTTGAGTCAATTGGCCTGTACCACGGGCCAAAGACGATAGGGATGAACGACGGCTGGAGAAATGTGCGCATACCAAGAGGCGTGCACCTGTTGAGGAACTGCTCTCCGGATGAAACTAAAGACTATCAACAGTGTGTTCCCAACGACCGTTTAGCAAACATTGTTGCGTATGGGTTTGTGCAACATGCGTCTGGTTCATGCACTCTTACTGATTGCAGTTCATCGGCGAAGTAGGCTGGAATTTGCACCCAATATCGTAGCTGGACGTCCACTTAGAGCCAACAGGTGACCTTTCCGGGTGAATCACGGTTTATGCTCAATTGGAGACATGGGCGTTTTCATCATAATGCTCAAGGTCGGTAGAGGGAGCGTTATGGTCCGGAGAATGTTTTCATGGCTTTCCAGTGGATCAATGCAAGTGAATATCTGTCCTTGAGGACCATATCCACCCTTACATGCAGTTTGTTTTTTTCCCGTCAAGACAACATCTACCAGCAAGACATTTATAATTTGGTGGTGCACCACAGTTTATGGTAAACTCTACTTTACTTGTAACTGCTAGGCTACCTGAAGATAATATTGGAAACATCTAGACTGTCTATTTTCTATTATATACATTATTTTGTTTAGATGATATTAATATCGGGTCTCCAGGCGAAACATAAAGTTATCTCGACGTCAAGATAACCTTATGTACCAGCTGAATATCATCAATTACTACGCTGGGAAAGCTTACAGAACCATATTATTTTGTTTAGGATGTGGCGGCGTGCATGCTACTAACTTGTCTCGTCGCGTTAAATGAAGCAGCTTCTTTCATTTAATGTTAATCGAAGAATTTAATGAACTGGTGTTTTTAGTCTTAACTACTGCAAGCTATCGTTTATTTGCGCCTTCCTGCTGTCTGTTGAGACCCCAACGGCAACGAAAGATACAGGTACAAACTGCGTGTCCGCTCATACCTCATGACGCAGATATTTAAGCTCTCTTTACATACCTTCCACGAGGATAATCAAGTTGTTGTGCCCTCACCTATAAAGTTCTTGTCCACTCAGCATTATTGACAATTGCAATTAGAATAATTAATATTCACACTGTCTCCAATATGATGACCATTCTTGTTGTAGTTATGGAAATGAGTCGTTAAAATTATTGTTCTTACTTCCGCGCATTGAAGTGCTAAAACGTTCTCAGTTGTAAACAAATAGTTTCAAAAAGTTCTGGTTAAAAGTTAGATTGGGATTGTTATAAATCATCGTTTAGACACAGGTTCTCGATTAGGAATGACCTCATGTACATCTTTGCTTTTCGCTATGTGGCGGTCACTAAGTAAATAGACAACAATGAAGTCAGTGTGTTAAGCTCTTACGAATATCACTGTTTGTTATTCTCGTTCCTGCAGTCGTGTTGATACAAGGAAACGCCCACATAAATTTCTCTGAATCGGCTTGATGTATACCTCACACATTTCATAGAGTAAATGAACTCAGTCTGTTTGATTTAAAACATTATTACGAAACCCTTGCCATACGGAGTTCTATTTACACACGTTCCACACAGGTAATTAAGTTGTTATGTTCTCGCCAGTGAAGTTCTCGTGAACTCCGCATTACTGACAATCGCAATTACAAGCTCCTTTGATCACGCTCTTCGACTTGTCTGTGGAATTTTCACTTGAATTTTACTGCTTTAATATTTATCGTTTGATCTCTACTCCATGCATTCTTCCACACGAAGTAACTGAACTCATACACTTTCAAATCATCTTTCACAAGAAACACACATTGCCTCTCAGTTCTTCTCCATAACCCTAATATCGTAAGGTACTTAAATGAATAAATAATAATCATCATCTTTTAAAACTGATTATGCCTTTCAGCGTTCAGTCTGGAGCATAGCCCCCTTATAAAATTCCTCCATGATCCCCTATTCAGTGCTAACATTGGTGCCTCTTCTGATGTTAAACCTATTACTTCAAAATCATTCTTAACCGATTCCAGGTACCTTGTCCTTGGTCTGCCCCGACTCCTCCTACCCTCTACTGCTGAACCCATGAGTCTCTTGGGTAACCTTGCTTCTCCCATACGTGTAACATGACCGCACCATCTAAGCCTGTTCATGCTGACTTTTACATCTATAGAGTTCATTCCCAGTTTTTCTTTGATTTCCTCATTGTGGACACCCTCCTGCCATTGTTCTCATCAACTAGTACCTACAATCATCCTAGCTACTTTCATATCCGGAACCTCAACATTGTTGATAAGGTAACCTGAATACACCCAGCTTTCGCTCCCATACAACAAAGTTGGTCGAAAGATTGAACGGTGCACAGATAACTTAGTCTTGGTACTGACTTCCTTCTTGCAAAAGAGAGTACATCGTAGCTGCGCGCTCATTGCATTAGTTTTGCTACACCTCGCTTCCAGTTCCTTCACTAAGTTGCCATCCTGCGAGAATATGCATCCTAAGTAATTGAAACCGTCCACCTGTTCTAACTTTGTTCGTCCTATTTGGCACTCAATCCGTTTATATTTCTTTCCCACTGACATTACTTTCGTTTTGGAGATGCTAATCTTCATACCATAGTCCTTACATTTCTGATCTAGCACTGAAACATTACTTTGCAAACTTTCAATCGAATCTGCCATCACAACTAAGTCGTCCGCATATGCAAGGCTGCTTATTTTTTGTTCACATATCTTGATCTCACCCAGCCAGTCTATTGTTTTCAACATATGATCCATAAATAATATGAACAACAGTGGAGACAGGTTGCAGCCTTGTCTTACCCCTGAAACTACTCTGAACCATGAACTCAATTTCAATTTACCGTCAACTCTAACTGCTGCCTGACTATCCATGTAAAGACCTTTAATTGCTTGCAAAAGTTTGCCTCCTATTCCATAATCCCTTAGAACAGACAATAACTTCCTCCTAGGAACCCGGTCATATGCCTTTTCTAGATCTACAAAGCATAGATACAATTCCCTGTTCCGCTCATAAGACTTCTCCATTATTTGCCGTAAGCTAAAGATCTGGCCCTGACAACCTCTAAGAGGCCTAAACCCACACTTATTTTCATCCAAATGGTCCTCAACTAATACTCGGACTTTTTTTTTTTTCAACAATACTTGAGAAGATTTTACCCACTACGCTGATTAAAGAAATACCTCTGTAGTTGTTACAATCTTTTCTGTTTCCATGTTTAAAGATTGGTGTGATTACTGCTTTTGTCCAGTCTGATGGAACCTGTCCCGACTCCCAGGCCATTTCAATTATCCTGTGTAGCCATTTAAGACCTGACGTTCCACTGTATTTGATGAGTTCCGACTTAATTTAATCCACCCCAGCTGCTTTATTGCACTACAATCTATTGACCATTTTCTCCACTTCCTCAAATGTGATCCTATTTACATCATCATTCCTATCCCATTCTACCTCGAAATCTGAAACATTACTGATCGTATTTTCACCTACATTGAGATACTCTTCAAAATATTCCCTCCATCGGCCCAAGGCATCCACAGAATTCACCAGCAGTTTTCCTGACCTGTCCAAAATACTTGTCATTTCCTTCTTACCTCCCTTTCGAAGACCGCTAATTACACTCCAAAATGGTTTTCCAGCAGCTTGACCCATAGTCTCCAACCTGTTTCGAAAGTCTTCCCAAGATTTCTTCTTGGATGCTGCAATTATCTGTTTGGGTTTGTTTCTTTCTTCAACATAACTTTCTCTGTCTACCTGAGTTCTAGTATGTAGCCGTTTTTGATACGGCTTCTTTTTCCTTTTACAGGCTTCATTGACTGTGTCATTCCACCAAGCTGTTTGCTTCATCCTACTTTTACACACTACTGTTCCAAATCATTCTTTAGCCACTTCTAGTGCTGTGTCCCTGTACCTTGTCCATTCCTTTTCCAATGACTGTAATTTACTACATTCAACTAACTGGTGCCTTTCTGAGATCGCTGTTATGTACTTGTGCCTGATTTCCTTATCCTGAAGTTTCTCCACTCTTATCCTCCTACATATAGACCTGACCTCCTGCACTTTCGGACTCACAATTTCAATTTCACTGCAGATTAAATAATGATCAGTGTCATCAAAGAATGCCCTGAATACACGTGTGTCCCTCACAGCCTTCCTGAATTCCTCATTTGTTATTATATAGTCAATAACAGATCTGGTTCCCTTGCCTTCCCAAGTGTACCGGTGAATGTTCTCATGTTTAAAAAAAGAGTTTGTGATTACTAAACCCATACTTGCACAGAAATCCAAGAGTTGTTTCCCGTTCCTCTTGGCCTCCATATCCTCTCCAAATTTACCCATAACCTTTTTATACCCTTCTGTTCGATTTCCAATCCTGGCAATAAAATCACCCATGAGCAGAACACTGTCCTTGTCCTTTACTCTAACAACTACATCACTTAGTGCCTCATAAGAACTATCCATCTGATCTTGATCTGTCCCTTCACAATGCGAATATACTGACACAATCCTAATTTCCTTGCTAGACACTGTCAAATCTATCCACATGAGCCGTTCGTTTACATACCTTACTGCAACTACGCTGGGTTCCATTTCTTTCCTGATGTCAAGCCCTACACCCCATTGTGCTATTCCTGCTTTGACTCCTGACAGGTAGACCTTGTATTCTCCCACTTCCTCTTCTTTCTCGCCCCTAACCCGAATATCACTAACAGCTAAAACGTCCAGCCCCATCTTACTTGCAGCTTCTGCCAGCTCTACCTTCTTCCCAGAGTAGCCCCCATTGATATTAATAGCTCCCCATCTCATTACCATTTGTTTGCCAAGTCGTATCTTAGGAGTCCCTGGTTTGTCAGTTAGAGGTGGGACTCCGTCACCTCCAAAGGTCCTAGGCATTTTGCTCTGATTGTTGCCAGCATCATATTTAAAGTATCGGGGAAGCAGGTTGCTAGCCTTACTTGCCCCGAGTCCCATTGAGTTTTACCCCTAACGGTTGAGGGACTAACCGGTGGATTTGGTAGTCTTTGCCGTGTGAGCACAAAGGTGACCACGACTCAGAATGTGTCCGAGATGCCCAGCCTTCTTCCAAAGTAACTGGTTTCCCGACTGTCAGGACCACTTACTTGGCCACTCATACGTTGCCCGTGGTTCATAAACTAGGACATGACTACAGGAACCCACACCATGAACCACATGAATAAATAAAAGAAAAGAAAATAAAACATGGGGAAAAACCTTTCGCCTCACAGCTATCTATGAATTCCAGATATAAGCAATCTGGGAGTTCAGTACAGCCGAGTAGGCTGCGCCGTTACTCCAGTCACGAACGAGGCAAACTGCTTCGTGTACAGTCTATCAACAAGCTTCCAAGGCGGTGGTCTTCCAACTTTATGGTTCCACGGCTCCTTTGAACTAAACACAATCACTCGCGGCTCCTTTCGCACACGACACACGACTCAAAGTGGAGGGTAAATAAATTTCAAATTGGAAAAAAATGACAAACAATAATTATTCTTTTATTAAGAGTCGACCTCTTTAATCTGTTAATATTATTATATCTTATTTTCGCAAAGAAATCAATGGAAAGTATTATTTTACTTCTTCATCATCAGCTCTTCAGATCGCAGCTCAAGACTGGAAACTCTGATTCGCATGTATGCGGTCGATATTTCGTGCCGATTACTGCCGATTCTGAAAACTATACCTGACATAAGTACATTGTTGCAAAAGCTATCATAACCCGTCGGGGCTTGTTACCTACCAGCCGATACTCCTGTTTGCCGAAGCTTAAAAGCAGTAATGAGGAAATGAACTTTGATTTCAATATGGAGTCTGATGCAACAGCTATAAATTCGTCTTTTTCCTTAATGGTAAGTGTTGAAGCAAGTTCTGTACGGTCAGGATTTTTCTATTCAGTTATCTTGAACAACTTCATCTGGAAGGTAGCTGAGAAAGAAATCATGAGTTCGGTTAAACTGTCCACAGACACAAACTTCAGTTCCGCGCTCAATTGAAAGTCATTGTCTTCTGGAACCATGTGAAGGACAGGAAAGCCGTAGGGTATATGTAAGTCATCCAGCTTTTTCTTCCACGATATCTGAGGGTTGAAATTTTGTCTGACAGTTGCTGAATGTTGGTCTTATTACCTTGAAGGGATACATTATATGACCCGTGTTTTTCAGAAATGTAACAGATTACGCTAGCTTCAGAAAAAAGTCGCTGTTAACGAACTTCTCCAAACTCAAATGTTTCTCTTGAGTAAAGTAAAAGTTTATCCCCGCATTCATACAACTTTTTGAAGACATTTCCTTCCTGAAAGCCAGCGAGAGTTAATGTTATAGATTTACGAAACCTGCTCACTCCCAATATCAATAGATTTGTTGGAAAGACGTCGAGTCAAATGGCCGCCTTCTAATGAAGTTCCCCACTTTGGCCACTTATTGAAGAATCACATAAATGCCAGGGCTCATACTTTTTTATGTCAGTGCATCTCTGTGGATAAGACAGTGTGTTCAAATAGCAAAACGAGCGTCTTTTACAGATCGGAGCTTGCAGTCCCACTAACAGCCTCTCTCCGTCAACACGTGCACACAATTCTCCAAATTAGTGTCATTTCTTCGACAAAATAGCGTAGTATTTCAAAAGCATCTATTGCTTTGGTTCCAAGAATCATTTACCTAAGGAGAATTAAATCTACATAAAAATTTTCTAACGTATAAATGGAACAGAACAAAGGGAATGCACATAAATGTGGCTTTTCATCCAAGGGAATAGCAAAATCACCATTTTCTTTTAGTTTTCAACCAACTGATAATTAATGTCAGCAATACTGAGTATTTGACTGCTAATAGTGTTGTCTGACAAGGCAGTGCGTACTAGTTTCTTGGCAGATGGCCCAATTATCATGAAAGATACCATGTCAAGAGCAGCTAGTAAAATAAGGTGATCCGCTATCGTGAGAACCTTCGTACTCTTTGCTGCACAGCAGGCAGCTTTGAAGAATGAATGAAGAATATTTGTAGAAGTCGTACCGAAAGTTGATTTATAGTTCTGTCAATTTTTCAACTTGTCGGAGATGTATACTCATGATTTATTTACCGAAGCCAAAATGTTGCATTTTATTAGGAAGCTTGCTTTGAGCAGCTAGGACTTTGAAACAAATGATACACTATGGTCGTTTTTCATTCTAAACAGCACTCCGCCGAAAATCGAGATTCTACATATACATCTACATCCATACTCCGCAAGCCACCCTTCTATTCTAGCCTCGTATTGTTCGTGGAAAGAAGGATTGTCGGTATGCTTCTGTGTGGGCGCTAATGTCTCTGATTTTATCCTCATGGTCTCTTCCCGAGATATACGTAGGAAGGAGCAATATACTGCTTGACTCTTCGGTGAATGTATGTTCTCGAAACTTTAACAAAAGCCTGTACCTAGCTACTGAGCGTCTCTTCTGCAGAATCTTCCACTGGAGTTTATCTATCATCTCCGTAACGCTTTCGCGATTACTAAATGATCCTGTAACGAATCGCGCTGCTCTTCGTTGGAACTTCTCAATCTCTTCTATCAACCCTATCTGGTGCGGATCCCACACTGCTGAGCAGTATTCAAGCAGTGGGCGAACAAGCGTACTGTAACCTAACTGTCGGCAGTATTACTACATTTTCGTCTACTCATGTCTTTAGAACTGCTTAATACATTTGACATATTTCGTTCCACGGCTATATTTAAAATTATCCGAGCTGACAAAAATGCAAATCAGAGAAGGCAGATTACAACTAAAAGCGATCTTCATTCGACAAAATTAACCTCCAACTGGTTATTGTCGAATAGAAAGAAACAAGTAAATCCGCTGTCCTTTGAAAAATTAAACTACCAGGTATGAAACAGTTTCAAAAGGGTGATTACTGTACAAATGAGTTAATGTGTTAAATACTTGTTGTTAAGAATGTAGGCGAGATGAAGTCTGTAAATTGTTTTAAATTATCTTTAAAGTTAATTGGAAGACGCGAAGCGCTCTCATTGTGAAACACTGGACGAACATAGTGTGGGTAATTTGCACTACGTTATAAACAAAAACCAGTTTTTCCCGCGTCCTTACGTATATGATCTCGTATCTGCTGAACAATGTCTTGTTTAATGGCGTAATTTTTCAGGCACATTCACTGGTATTTCTGACTACTGATACAAACTGTATTGCGAAGAGTCGGTGGTGCAGAAGTTGACTATTAGAACGTCGTGTATGATGCTAATCATCATTTTGTGGAGGAAATCAGCGAGAAAAACTTTCGCAAGAGTTTGAAATTATGGGTAAAGTTTGTGACAAGTCGCTAAGTCTCCTGACTCTTGAATACTGGGTGAACAAGTTCCGGAAATTTGCGCCTCATCAGTTTCTCTGCCTCAAGAAAGATACGCAGTTTCTGACCGTAATACCTGTCTTGTTGTGTTAAACATCTGATTGGTTTGTTAATTTGGAGAGCGGACTAACCAGCGGATCATCGGTGCCATCGGATTAGAAAAGAATGGAGAAGGAAATAGGCAGTGCCCCTTCACAGGAACCATCCCGGCATTTATCTGAAGCGATTTAGGCAATCACGGGAAACCTAAATCAGGATGACCGGACGTGGAGTTCAACCGTTTTCCTCCCAAATGCGAGTCCAGCGACGTAACCACTGCGCCACATCGCTCGGTGTTAAACTTTTGACATTGGAGTATACCCGTAAGTGAGTAGATTAGACCAGCATTTTAGAATTTTGAATTCGGTCAATAATCACGCGAAATATGGAAAATAAAATTTTTCTTGCTTCTGGAAGCCAAGAACCTGCAACTAGGTGTGGTGTCCACGTTCTTAGTCACTTACTGATATAGTAGGTGAGTCACCTGATACGTGCGATTCGACTGCCATCTACCGCGCTACCTTATGAAAGAAACTCAGTTACAGACCCGCTACATATCACCAAGGGCGGGCACATTGTTCCTTTGCTAAGGAAGCAAATAAGAAAAATTACTAACCTGACGGAAAAAATCTCGACGAAGAAAAAATTCATGTAGAGTAATGAAATTTCGGCAATACGTTTATCCATGTAACATATTTAAGTGATTAACATTACAAGATCACAGGTTAATGTAAGTGCGAGATAATCCGGTGTAGATGTGAAATGCTGGTGCATTAATAAGCGCGATGTTGGACGAAAGCACGCAAACGTGCATGTATTGTATTGTTGACGTGCCGCATGTTGTTTGTGGCATGGAATTCCACGTTTCTTGCACCTGGCCGGTCAGTACAGCGATGCTTAATACTGGTCGGGAATGAAGCTGAAGTTGTCGTCGATGATATCCCATACGTACTCTATTGGAGACAGATGTGGTGATCGAGCAGAACCAGGACAATACTTCGATGGTCTGTAAAGCATGTTGGATTACGGCAGCGGTATGTGGGCGAGCGTTATCCTGTTGGAAAACAACCGCCTGGAATGCTGTTTATGAATGGGAGCACAGCAGGTCTAATCAGCAGATTGACGAACAATTTTGCAATCAGGGAGCTCACCACGGACCATAACTCCAGGTGTAGGTCCAGTGTCTCTACCACCCTAACATACGGGCACCACTGGAACAGAAGGAAAACACACTACCACCAGTGGACACTACCCTCCAGTGGACATCACTAAAGTTGCAAAAGGTGGTGTGATTTGGAGTCGTGGAATTTGCGCTACAGGACACCTGGCTTGGAGGTGTTACTGAAGTAACCGACTTATAACAATTCAAATTGTTGATGGGGATGTAGCACGATGCGCCAGGGCCATACACCGAACACGATGTCCCGGTACCTGAACGGAATTTGTAGCGAGCGAGGTGGCGCAGTGGTTAGCACCCCGGACACGCATTCTGGAGGATGACGGTTCAAATCCGCGTCCGGCCATCGCGATTTAGGTTTCCGGCGATTTCCCCAAATCGCTTCAGACAAATTCCGGGATGGTTCCTTTGAATAGGCACTACCGACTTCCTTCCCAGTCGTTACCTAATACGATTTCTAGCAGTTTTGTGCCCTCCCTCACATCAACCAACCAGCAAACACTATGGTCTCCCAGTTCGGTAGAGAGCCACTAGGCAGTCCTGAGACCGATCTTCTTGCGAGCCGGTTTTATTGCGACCGTGACTAACGCTCACGACCGTTACAGCATGCATTTAAAGCAGACCTGATCCACCAACTTTCGTTTATGTCGCACAGATCTTTCTTGGTGTTGAGCTCTTTGTTTCGTTGGTGTATTTTTAAGGAGAGACAGTGACCCCGCTTCAATAAAGCCGCGACGCCCCTGGGGACCGCGAGACGCAGTTTGAAAATTCCTACTCTTGATGACTTTTTGCAGCTTATATCGTCTGTCGATAGCAAGAAGGGCTATCAGCACGGGAAGTTCTCCGCCAGCGTGTCTTACACCACAGCGGCTTTTCTCGAATATTCGGCGGCCAACGCGAAGCATCAAACCTTGAAGGTTTGCCTCATCTGTAGAGCCTCTTTTAATTCTATACGTGTGGATAGAAACTGTTCTCGAAAGAACAGATACCACTGACGACCGTGCAGCTTATCTAGAATAAATGATAATTAATTGAAAACCTCAGCTGCCCATGGGTGTTGTTGATATACTTCGACGGGGACAGCTGAAAATGTGTTCCCCGACCGGGGGCTCGAACCCCGGATCTCCTGCTTACATGGCAGACGCTCTATCCATCTGAGCCACCGAGGACACAGGTGAATAGCGCGACTTACCTCTTGCACGCTTCCCGTGAGACCCACATTCCCATCTGTCCCAATTGTACATATGTGATGTACCTAATAGATATTTGCCCATCCACTCATTACTCTAGCACACTTTGGCGATCCCTGTAAGGGTTCGGGCAACCTGTCCCCATCGAGTTATATAAACAACACCAGTCGGCAGCTGAGGGTTTCAATTAATTATCATCGATTCTAGAGAAGCTGCACGGTCACCAATGGTATCTGTTCTTTCGAGAATAGTTACTATCCTCATATACATAGTTAAAGGCTACCCAGCCATTGACCTTCGTCCGTACGAATGCGCACATGTTGCCCAAACTCTTACGGGAATGGCCAAAGTGTGCTCTAGTAATGAGTGGATGGGCAAATATCTATTAGGTACATTACATATGTAGGATTGTGGACAGTTGGGAATGTGGGTCTCACGGAAAGTGTGCAAGGGAGAAGTCCCTGCCGTCGCTCTATTCATCTGTGTCCTCGGAGTTCAGATGGATAGAGCACGTCACCTAAGCAGGAGATCCCGGGTTCGAGTCCCGGTCAGGGCACACATTTTCAGCTGTCCCCATCGAGGTATATCAACACCTGTCGGCAGCTGAGGGTTTCAATTAATTATCATTTACTCTTTCAATTCGTCACACAAACGACAAAATAGCTGATACTGAAATATCTGACCGTGTGATAGAAGAGCAACTGAAATCGCCCAACAGAGGGGAGGCCACTGCATCGTACGGGATACTAGTACGATTCTACGATAGTAGGTGAAAGAAATTTCCCGTCTTCTAGCAGCGGTTTACCGTAGCTCTCTGAAGGAGCAATGTGTTCCTGATGATTGGAAAAGGGCACAGATCATTCTCGTTTTCTGGAAGGGTTGTCAAGCACACGCACAAAACGATAAGCCTGTATCTCTGATGTACGTCTACTGAAGAATATTGGAACATATTTTATGCTCGTGCATTATGACATTTCTACACACCGGAATTTTCCTCTATAAAAGTCAACACTGGTCCGTAATACAACTATGGTGTGAAACCCAGCCCACTCTGTTCGTTCACGCGCACCAGAAAGCGGTAGATACAGGCGCCCAGGTAGACGCCATGTTCCTTGACTTCCGGAAGGCATTCGATACAGTACCGCAGTGCCACCTGATGAACAAAATACGAGCGTAAAGAATATCAGACCAACCGTGTGACTGGACTGAAGACTTTGTGACAAAGAGACGTACAAGTAACTCGCGGGGGGTGGGGGGATACCCCAAGGGAGTATTACAGGTCTATAACTTTTCACAATTTATATGAATAGCGTAGAAGACAAGATCTAGAACGTCATAAGGCTTTTCGAGAATGATGCTGTTGTATGCAGAGAAGTCGTAAAACTAGAAAATTGTGTAGAAATTGAGCAAGACTTGCGTGGAATCGGTGCTTGATACAAAGATTGGCAGCTGTCGCCTCGCCCAAAACAAATATAACGTATTGATTATGCGTAGGCAGAGAGATCTTCCACTGTATGATTGAACGATTACAGAACACTCACTGGAAGCAGCTACTTCTACAAAATACCTAAGAATATGACTACGGACCGATTTGAAGTGGAACGACTGCATTAAACAAATCGTGAGTAAAGTAGATGTCAGACTGAGATTCTTTGGGACAATCCTCAGAATAGTAGTCTATCAAGAAAGATCGTAGTTAACAGAACACTTTATCAACCAGTACTTGCAGAGCACGGTGCAACCTCCCTCTTACTAATCGACCTATCCTGCTTGGGATATAAAGTATGACCGTGGATCGCGTGAATGCCTAATTGGTTTTTTCTAATTGTATAAGGCTATCATTCCCGAAGAAGTAGTACCGATAAGTAGGAGGAAAGTGTACAACCGGCCCTTCTGACGGAGAGTCTACTACAAGTAAAAGTAATAAAACCGAACAGGGCTATAATTAGGAAAATGAAAGTTATTTTGTACATTCACTCACGAAAAACTCTGGGCAGAAAGGGGTACCACTGATCATGAATCCATAAGTTACACTAATGAACTAAAAGGGAATAATTAACTGTCGCCAGACCACTATGGCGAATTACATCCAAAATCCTGTACAAGATCATGGGAAAGAGAAACGTGTATTATTAAACACTGACGCGCCAATTAAATGTTGCCACTTTTATTTTTACACTAATTTTAAGTGAGTATGTAATGTTAAAAAAACTGAGGAGTCACTCTTACCTTATGTTTGGCATAAAACTTTGAAAAAGGCAGTCGAATAATGATTTGAAAGTATGCAATTAATCTGTGTGTTAGTACTGAACTTCGTTACATGAACAATGACTTTCAGTGACCTCAGCATAAAGTCATCAAAAACATTTAGAAAAAAAAAATCAAGTAATTTTTACTTTGACATTACTTACTTTGCAAACTGGATTTCATAATGTTATCTGAATAACTGACCCTTTTTTTTACTGACTTGAACAGAATTAAATACTAGAATACGTACCAAACCAAACAGCAATGTGCTCCAAGCTATATTTAAAATAAATAAAACTTTTGCACTCTTAATTTGTGCATTTCTTAAGATTTGGAATTTTGCCAGTGATTGATTCTCAAACTTGAAAAATGAAATTGCTTTACTTTAGTCATATACTGAAGCCTCTGTTGTACAACAGCTAATTGAAAGTAGACAGACGCTAAAATTCTTAAAAGAGAAATTATTCATTAATAAACTGGCTGCAACTATTCAGTTTGTTTCTTATGACACTCAGTTAGCATATTAGAAGAAAAAAAGAACAAGGATCCTGCTTGGTAACAATGTCTGGGGCAGTGAGGATACAATCGCCCTGAGTTTAACTGATTATTATTTAAATAAATCTTATCGATCAAATCACATTCAGCTGTGCTGCTGGGTTAGCCGTTAATACTTTCTACCAATGAACAGTCTTACTTCAGTGCTGTGCATACAACGAAACTCGGAGCCGACGACGAAACTGTGTTGTTGGAACTGCTGCTTTTGTTGAAGACGGTAGCGTATTGTGGAGCCACGGCTAATTATAGGAACGGGCAGTCGTAATTAGTACAGCCTCTTCCGCTTGTCCACTGTCCGTACTCTTGCTCCAGACATCTGGCCGGCTGCCGTACATGATGCCTCCGAAAATTGTACTCTCTCCTGCGAGAGCGTTAACACCACACTTCCGCACACTGCAAGCGCTGGAACCCGTCTCTCTGTCCACGCGCTCCCCGCAACTCCCTACCCAAAGATTTTACAACGCACAAGCATTGCTATTATCGTTGCTAGTCAGTACAAATAACAATTCCTTTGGCTTCTTCCCTGAGCTTCTAAGTTTCACAGTAAAACACAGATAAATACGATTAAACGACAACAGACTTCTACCTTAATTTATACATAAAGTGTCCTTACTTATCAAAAGAAAACATTTAAATTACAAAAAAATTACATACAATTCAGGAAAAAAGTTATATATCGGTAGCAGGTGCCATGCATCCTGCATTTTCGGTGTTACAACGGCAGTATGAGACCTGTACCAGACAGGACTCATAGAGCAAACAGAGAAGCTGCAAAGAAGAGCAGCGCGTTTTGTTGCAGTCATTTAATAAACTGGCTGTCATCACAGAGGTGATCAACGGATTCCAGTGGCAGGCGATGCAAGAAAGACGTTCTGCATCACGGTATGGTTGACTGTCAAAGTTTCTACAGGGTAGGTCCTAGAAGGGTCAAAAGATATAATGATACCTCATACGTGTGTCTCACAGAAAGATCATGAAGATAAAATTAGAGAGAGTCTAGCACACACAGAGGCTTACCGGCAATTGTTCTTCTCGCGACCTATTCGCAACTGTAACAGGAAAGTTCGGCTGCACGTGATTAGCCGAGCTGTCCAAGGCGCTGCAGTCTTGGCCTGTGCGGTTGGTCCCGGCAGAGGTTCGAGTCCTCCCTCGGGCATGGGTGTGTGTGTTTGTCCTTAGGATAATTTAGGTTAAGCAGTATGTAAGCTTAGGGACTGATGACCTTATCATTTAAGTCCCATAAGATTTCACACACATTTGAACATTTTTTTATTTGTAACAGGAAAGGAGCAAGTAAACAAAGTACACTCCGCTACACACCGCAAGAAGGCTTTCGGACTATGGACGTAGATGCAGACAGTGATATCCAGCGGTCTGTGACGTAAGCTGACGACCACGACGTACAAACTGTGGCCTATAGGAACATCAAGGCGAACGGCACTGACAGTACACTGCCTCTCTGGAGCCAAGTTGGAAAACTTCGACTAACCAAACAATTTCGAACGTTTCCACTCACTCGATCACTTTGATCACCGGGTATCCTTTACACAAGGTGATCAGAAACAGAGTGAAAAACTTGGAAGGATGTTGCCGGGTAAGCTACGCTGACAAACAATTGTTCAGGAAAAATTCTACACGTAGCGACAATTGCTAGTTAATTAGCACTGACTTTAATCAATCAGACTGCTGCGCATGCAGTTTCAAGTAGTCTGCCAGATACAATTAATGTCAGTAAACAGTTTTTGATGTTGCTGGGCAACAGTCATACAATATTTTGTAAGGGAACACACCGCCATTTTGTTATTTTATTGTTTATTTATGTACAACCCAGGCTACGTTGGTAAACGTAAACCTGTTTTTACTATATATGACGTCGTCCCACGGTTATTTACTGATCTGTTGCAAGATGGTGATTTTACATCTGGCATTTTCTGGGGTGCCAATTTAATTTATGACCAACTTTGACCTTAACAACATTTGAACTGTCCTGCAATGTATGTTGAAGACATAAAATCAAATACTTGAAAATGGCATAAAACGCCGAAACCTGGGTTGTACTTAAATAAACAATAAAACAGTCAAATGCCGGTGTGTTCTTTTAGAAAACAAATTAACGTCAGTTGTCCCCCTACCGTAGGTGGTAGCGCAAGAGAGTGCTTAGCCTTTGGCTTGTGTTCGATCCTCACTATCGTCCCAATCGTTTCTTATCAGTTATTTCTCAGCTCTGCATACCCTGGGACAACCTTACAAACTTGTCAGTCTGTTTCTGAGAGCCCTGTAGAAAACAGCAAACACCTCAGTTCTATTTTGGGTCGACGAGGCTAATCGCTAATGAGGTTAAATTTACAACTGTAAAGTATCGGCCAGGATTCTGCAACCTATTGTACAGTCATACAACCAGGTTTTCGGCGATGGCGTTATCTGTCAAGACGAGAAGACGTGGCTGTACCATCCCAGCCTCGCGAACATCTTCGTCAGGCAGGAATCAACTAAATAGGGCCTGCGATATTTGCTGACAGGAACTCCATTGAGTGTGCTTGGGACCAGTTGGAACCGGCAGCGTGCTAGCGCAGGAGAAATCCTCAGACATCTCGTAGATAGAATGACAAGTAAGACCGAAGCCTGTTGCAGTATGAGGAGTGCAGCAAAATCATACTGAATGTAAGTGATCAACAGATTCCGATTTCACTGAGGTGTACATTCTAGCACACCGCTATCTTTTCAATTTTAGCTTTCATTTTATTATAAAGTTTAACTTTTCCTCACTTTTGTGAGGCTTATTTACTCATTGTCCGCTCCTGTTGAATCCAAGCCCTCGCACGTTGTTCTGTACCCAGTGGCACAAAATGTCTTTTCGTGCACCTAAAGTATCCTTGGCACGTAATCACAACCATGATAATATTGCGTTCGACTATCTTTCGAATCAAAAATAGATTTCCCTGCACGATGGATGCATATAAACCCCATTTATCCCATATGAAAATACCAAACGAGATGGCGTAGTTGGCGGCTGGTGTGGCCGAGCGCTTCTACGCACTTCAGTCTGGAACCGCGCGACCGCTACGGTCGTAGATTCGAATCCTGCCTCGGGCATGGATGTGGTTGATGTCCTTAGGTTAGTTAGGTTTAAGTAGTTCTAAGTTCTAGGGGACTGATGACCTCAGAAGTTAAAGTCCCATAGTGCCCAAAGCCAAGGCGTAGTTCTTAATGCACTATAGGCTCTTTTGGGAGGCGCCTCAAATCCTCGTATTCCTAACCATGTTTAGATTTTCTATGGAATCTCTAAGTCCCTTAAGAGCACTGTGAAGCGGATTCTTTCGAAAAAAAGACGGCTGATATCCTCCCACACGGCTACGTAATTTCCGAGTGCGGATTTAGTGCCTATTAGTTTATTGTTTATCTTTTGAAATTACATACACTATTCACGTCGGTATTTACACAATGATGTACAAAATACGCAAGAGCTTTTGTCTCAGCTGACCTTAGTTATTGATGTCAAGAGAGTCTATCCATTCTAGTGTCGTTGGAGGAATGTTGATAGTATCCTTCCAGCCTCCACTGGAGCGTATCTAGGGACAGCTCAGAAGCTTTACAGTCACACAATGGGCAGTCTGAGGGACCCTATTTCAGCATCAAGGACTTAATCCTTCCGTCTTCACATCGCACTCTGTTCAACTGAAACCATCTTCATCCAGGCATTTGGCAGCCTGATATGCATGCGGAGACTTCTAAGTCATGACAGCCTATGCTGGTGTTGTTTATCCATGTCTCCTTCCACACATCTTCAGTCTTCACTGGTTGGATCTCACGAGCTATTCAGAATGGTTTTCTTGACTTTAGACACATGCTGGGTGTGCTAAACGCAATTTGCTGCATAGATAGCCTTTGGAGAAATTATTATTAACCTTTTCCCATCCACGGGTCACTGGTTCTAGTCTTCTCTAATGTTGTGGAGCAGTGTCATTGAGAGCAGACGGTCAGGATCGAGGATTTGATCTCAAGATTCCCGTTATGATTCTCACGTTATCGTTAAAACGACCCTACACTTTACTGACACTAACATTCTTGTACCAGATTGGTGAGCAAGATTCGGATACAGAATATACCGGAGACGAGGTCGCTGTACGGGGAGTGTCAGTTTGAGCACCCCAAAAAATTCCTGCTAGTTTCCGGATAATGTTGCTCCTGGTCTTTAACTTTTCTTCAAATGACGTGAGATGAGACCTGAATGACAATTAGTGATCCAGTGTGATTCCGAGATACTTAGGGTGA
The DNA here is from genome assembly GCF_023897955.1 of Schistocerca gregaria. Taxonomy (NCBI): domain Eukaryota; kingdom Metazoa; phylum Arthropoda; class Insecta; order Orthoptera; family Acrididae; genus Schistocerca; species Schistocerca gregaria. The sequence goes on from NC_064923.1 coordinate 747,020,474, forward strand.
GGGTTGTTTTTACCCGTTTCATTAAAGAAGTTTACATTTAATGGTGGCGTTGCTAAGCGTTTGTAGAGATGGAAAGCTGTCACTTCAATTTTTGCAGTATTAGCTAAGGATCTATAATAATCACCAATCAGGGTTCTTATGCCAGCACAGTTTCCCCATCCTCTAGGTTCTTGCTTTGAAATGCAATGGCAGTATTATCTGCGTAGGTGAGGTCGAACAACAGTGGGGCTACGGAGATACTTGCGGCAGATCGCTCTTGATTTAGCCTCTGCTGCTCTCATTGTCTAGGACGTTAACCTTAATTAACATCAGTTGTGTCACAAGGAAGCTTGATGGCACCGCTCAAGTTTTCAGAGCCGGCATTAACGACACCGTAAGGTCGTTCGCTGACTATGTCGCTGTGCACAGCAAATTACTTTGTTGTAAGATCGTCGTAAGGAACTGCAGAAAGACTTTGACTAAAATTTCCACTTGGCTTAATGAATTCCAGCTTTCCTTAAATGTGGATAGACATAAGACAGTCACAGTAAGAAAGAGGAAGAACCCTATACTGCTGGTGCTAAATACGTGTATAAGGGACCAAACAGCTAAGGTTATGAGTCTGCTATTCACCCTTCAGGATAGAAGCAGGGTACGCAGCCTTTCTGCGTATTCAGTAAATTCTGTGCATAAATGTGAGCAAGTGTTCTAAATACTTGCGTGCTGCGTATCTGAGACCGAATACGGGAACCAGCGCGGTGTACGTCTAGTGGGATGTGGACAACTGCCTAAAACCGACGTCCGGGCTGGCGAGCGAACCGATCCCTCCTTGTTAATCCTCTGGACAGGGACCGGCAGACCTACACGTCCCGAAAGCTGTCGCGTTAACACGGGCGATTACCCAGCCGGGTAGCCCAATACTGTCTGGATACGTAGTAGTAGCGAACATGCAGACACGTCACATCGTAATAAAATTTATCAGTAATACTAACACCCGATATAAAATGGGACCAGCTTGTGAAACAGTGTTAGGGGAAGTCAATGGAATACTTGATCAGTTGAAATTGTGCTTGGAAGATTCAGTGCAATCGAAAGATAAATATCATTAAATGCGCTAATGCGAACAATTCAAGACTACTTCTGCAGTGTCTGGAGTCCTTATGAAGTAGCATGACAACAGGGTGAACGAATACATACACGCGCTGCCAGGATCGTAACAAATCTGTCAGGGGAATTCGAATGTGAATTCTTGGCGGAAAGACAGCATAGTTGGCCCGACAATTTAGAGAACTAGAATTTGACGAAGAGCACAACCATTGTCTTTCCGCCATCGCTTATCTCTCACAGTTATTGCGAGAATGAGATGTGAGAGAACAGGGCACGTACAGAAGCATAAACACAGCCAATTTCCCCTCGCTCATTACGCTAATGACACAGGAGAGATAACCGGTAATATTGGTAGCAAATACCGTCAGGTTTCACCTATACAATGGGTTGCGAAGTATAAATGTAGTTGTGGATGCAGTTCCAAAGCCAAAACGTTTTGGGAGCAATATGGAAAAATCCTTCGCGATAAAGGAGGTTCCAGTCTTAAGTACATCTGTAGAGTACAGATGGCTGTAAAGAGTGTGGGTGTACGCAGTAGAGTTGTGTTTTTGTTGCATATCGTCGAAGAAAGGGAAGCGTGGATGCACACATTCAAGGTTTGTAGCTTACTGTGAACACGAGATAAACCATTACAATTGTGAAATGCTGGTACATTAGTAACCGGTGTGACCCCCAGAATGTTGAATGCAAGCATGCAAACATGCGTGTATTGTGTTGCACATGTGCCGGATGTCAGTCTGTGGGAGGGAGTTCCATGCCTGTTGCACTTTGTCAGTCAATACAGTGAGGGTTAATGTTGTTTGTGGATGACGCTAGAGTTGTTGTCCGAAGATGTCCCATACATGCTTGACTCGAGCCGGATCAGGAGATAAACCAGGCCAAGCTATGATGTGTATGTTATGTAGAGCATGTTGGGTTACAACAGTGAGCGTTATCCTGTTGGAAACCAACCCCTGGAATGCCATTACAGCACAGTAGTTTGAATCACCAGACCGACGTGCAGATTTCCAGACAGGGAGCGTAGGATAACTACGAGAGTGCTCTTGCTGTCATATGAATTCGCATCCCAGACCATAACTCCTGGTGCAGGTCCAAGTGCGTCTAACACGAAGGAAGATTGGTTGCAGGTTCTCAACTGGTCTCCTTCTAAACAACACACGGCCATCAATGACAACGAGGCAGAAACAGCTTTCATCATAAAACACAACTGGTGCACACAGAACTCCAATAAGCTATCTCTTGACACGTCCGCCCCTCGTAGATGAGTGGTCAACGCCACGGAATGTCATACCTAACGGCCCGGGCTCGATTCCCAGTTGGGTCAGAGAATTTCTCAGCTCAGGGACTGGGTGTTGTGTTGCCCTTATCATCATCGTTTCATCCCTAACGACATGGAAGTCGCCGAAGTGGCGTCAGCTCGAAAGACTTGCACCAGGCGAACGGTTTACCCGACGGGAGGCCCTAGCCACACGGCATCGGATCGGATCGCTTGACGCCACTGACGTCGCAAATAGTGGTGGTTTAGGGTCAACACTGTGGGTATAGTACGATGCGCCAGAGCCGCACTCCACCAAATATGGTGGTTTTCCCTCTCGGTAGTGCCACGTGGCCGTCAGGGGTCCATGTCTTCTTACGATCGTACATTCTCATGACTGTTACATCCACAGATTAACACACATTTGCGAACAAAAAAATTTTTATTAGTTGAAGCAAGGCCACCGCTTAATTTTACGAAAAGATAAACTCCCTTCAGAAACGAAAAAACTTCTTCTCCTGCCAAAACTTTATAACAAGCCAAAGCATTATGCCACCTTATTGAATTGAAATATTAGCGACTGAATTGAATTTACGTTCCTTTGTCTGGTTTTCTCTCGACGCTCTCGGGCGGATGCCGAGGAAGTAGACGGGCGCAGAGTCCGGGGTCGTTGGCCGGCGTAGCGAAGACGTGGCGCCTGGACGTTCCGGTTGCGTCGAAGTATCTTCAGGGCGGCAGTCCGCGGCGCGTCAAAAGATGCCTGCTTTCCTTTCTTACAACTATTTAAACACGGCGGCTCCAGTCTTCCTGCGCTGATTCCGGAGTGATGATTGGTGGCCATTGGCGATTCCTGATTGGCCGATGGTGATATAATGGCGTGACCATCCGCGCCGCAAAAAAGTCTCGTGCGCGTGCGTAGTTCGCGGCTGATTGAATGTTTGGCGGGAACGCCTCTAGCGCTGGCTGGCGGAACGCGCCGGTACTAAGTTACAGGCGCGGCTTAACTCTGCCGCGGTAGCCGACCGTTGCGTTTGTGTGGCTGTGCGCGCTGCGGCAGTGACCACCGCTGGGAACATTCATGTACAGTGGCTAAATTCCTGCTAAGTGTTTCTGTAGTATCACAGAAGGAACATCTAACTTGTTTTATCCGTATTACAACTCGTCATTCAAATTGGGTGAGATGCAGATAATGGCGTGTTTGTCGCCCTAAAGGTGTTCTTGCTACATTACTGAAAGTCCTTCTGCAGTACCGTAGAAGGAACATACAACTCCTTGCAGCCGTATTACACGAACTCGTTCAAACTCGGTGAGATTCTCATAGATGCGTCTTTGTCACCTTAAAGGCATTCTTGATTATAATCAAGTTACCACGTGCAGTTTCGAACGTCACTAACGCTCACGAGTGTTACATCGTGTATTTAATGCAAACCTGATTTTCATCCTCTTAGTTGCGCTGCTAACGCCACTATTATGCGACCGTCGCGAAAGTTGAACAGACATCGTCTTTCAGAGACAGAAACACACCTGGCAGCTTCAGTTTATGTAGCACAAATCCTTCTTGGTGTTCTGACCCTTTTCTTCCGTCAGTGTAACTGGACGTAGAACATGTAAGCTAGCTGTGGAGTAACCTTGGGTAAGAGAATAATTTCTTCAATTGATCGACAGAAGACGTAAGTACAAAAAGACAGGACTGTGGCAATATAATTCACTTCGAAATGAAATCAATAAGACGTTTGGGATAGCTAATGCGAAATGACTGAAGGAGAAATATGAAGAATTCGAAACCAAAATGCTCGTCGGAAGGACGATTCAGTAAGACCAAGAACAATCTTAGGCGAAACTGAAAGAAAAATTATCAAATTTAAATGTGCAAAGGGGATTCCACTGTCGAACGCAAGGAAAAGGTGGAGAGATGGTAAGAACTTACTGAAGGTCTTAACTAAGGGGAGGAACTGTTGGGTGACGCGACGAAGGAAATAAGTAATCGATATGGCTGACCGTCGGAGCTTAACACCGCTTTGCAAAGGATGCAATCAAGTGAAGCAGATGAAGTAGATAACATGCCGTCCCAATATTTAAAATCATTGGAGGAGGAGGGAACCAGATTGCTATTCAAGATGAGGTGTACAATTTATAACGACGGAGATATGCCACTAGATTATCGGAAAACCAACATCCACAAAATTCTGGTGATATCAAGGGTAAATAAATTCGAGAATCATCGTAGAATCAGTTTAACAGTTGATGCCTCCAACCTCATTACAGAAATAATACACAGAATCATGAATAAAGAAGCTGACGATCTGTTAGGTGACGATCATTTTGGCTTTATTTCTCATATTGTGCGTAGTAATTGAGACAAGACTTAGTGTAATCAGGACTTCTTCGTAGCAACAGACGACCTAGAAAAAGCGCTCCATAACGCAAAATAGTGCGTTGTTTGAAATTCCGAGAAAAACAGGTATGAGCTACAACGAGAGGTAATATACAGTATGTCCACGAACAAAGAGTTAACAATAAGAATGGAAGAGCAAGAACGCAGTGCTCGGAATTGTGGAGTCAGGGATGCAGTATTCTCCCCTACTTTTCAATTTGTACAACGAAGAAATATTAAAGAGAGCGGTTACAGTTCAGGGTAAAACAATGTCAATGAAAATATTTAGTTAGGACATTACTATCCTCGGTGAAACTGAGGAAGAATTACATGGACTACTGAATGAATTGAACGCAGTATGAATTGAGAGTAAAGTAAAGAAATACGGAAATGATGGAGACAAACCGAAATGAAACTAGCGATAAAATTGCCATAACAGGAACGCTGAATAGAAGTAGTGAATACACTGTCGTAGCCTGTACGCGAAATTAAGTATGATGGACGAAGCAAGGATGATGTAAAAACCATTTATCACAGACAAAGTTGACGGTGGTGGTACTTCGAAGCAGTAAGTTTGATGATACAACATCACACACAGGCCTTAGTTTGACGAATAAACGTACTTCTGCAGGATAGTACTGTATGGAAGTAAATCATTGACTATAGGAAAAGCGGAGCAGAAGTGAATAGGAGTATTTGACATTTGGCACTATAAGAGCATGTTCAAAATTCGATGGACTGATCAGATAAGCTTGTATGGAAGGGTCATAGGCAGCAGTACGTTTCCCAGGAGCCACATCAGAAACATTCGAGATTGAGACAGGCCTCAGTCAAGGGGATGCTCTCTCACGTGTTCAGTTCAATGTCATCTTAGAGAAAGTAATAAAAGAGTGTAGGCGACAGGAGTGGACTGGAATAGAGATGGACGGGAACTTCAATTGTCTCGCATATGCAGATGACATAGTACTACTAAGTGAATCAAAGCACGAGTTGAAAGAAATGTACCAGAAAATGAACAATTACGCACAGAAGATGTGGCTCAAGGTGAATCGAGACAGTACAGAGTTCATGCAATTAGGAAGATGACCATAGCAGGTAGAACTTCTTGAGATACATTGCAAGAGGTTCAAGAGGGTAGACCAGTTCAAATACTTGGGATCTTGGTTTACCACAAACAACAACACATCAAGGAAACAATATCAGCGGAAACGAAATGCATGCATTCCCTCAGAGAGGCGTTTGGTTCTAAATCGATCTCAGTGAACTCTAAGATGATATACCCAGCAGTAACGTACGGTTCAGAAACATGAAGCGTGGGTAAGCGAGAAAGGGAAAAACTATTAATATTCGAAAGAAGAGTAATGAGGTATGGGGACCAGTTTTAGATAACGGAGAATGGAGGAGGAGGGCAAACGAGGAAATATACCTTCTGATGCGACAACCAACTATTCTATAGAAGATAAAGAGCAAAATAATACAATGGGTGGGCCATGTAGCCCGTATACCAGATGGAAGACAGGCGAAGATGGCACTAGCGGGGAAACCAAACGCCAAACGCCCCGTTGGACGACCAGGGCAGCGCTCGATGGACGACCTGGCGAAGGGCCTAGCAGCCCTGGGAATTGAAGACACCTGGAGGAACCGGGCACAAAACAGGAAGGAATGGAGGCAGCTTGTGGAAAGAGCTCGTGGTCTGCAGGGCCTGTGATCGCTAAATATCTATCTATCGATCAGAACAAGGAACAAGGTTTCACGCCGAATCGTCTAGGGAAGTAACACGTAAAAACAAGTGAGAAGGAGAAGGGTCGGAACGACAGAATACTTTTCAAGACACAAGGGAATACTTTCAATAACATTAGAGAGAGCTGCAGAGGGTAGATAATGTTTCAGAAGACAGAGATTGGGAATGCATCCAACAAGAAGTTGAGGACTTTCAGCGGAAGTACTCGAAACTGGACGAGGCTATCTGTGTGTTGGAATTCAGTTCGGTCTGGCGTGGCGTTTGAATTAAGCGCGAGCACGGCGTGTGAGGGAGAAAGCGGCTAGTTAACACGCCGCATATGACTCCTGGACGAGGAAGTCCCTTGCTCTGCCGGAAGCATTGAAGGCCGTCGACCGCACGCTCTTCACGAGGTATGCCCGCGTGGTCTCTGACAAAGCGCCCCGGACCCGACAGTGGCGCCAGCTGTACGCTGACTGTGGCGGAGTACCAAACTGTGGTTCGCGGTTGCACACATAAAGCGCAAACAGTGGTATGTACAATAGAGCACGAGAACACGAGCTGTGATTGGAAAGAGCGCGTCGATACGATTCCAGTAATGTGCAGATGCATCCAGGGAAATGAGTCTGTGGAGAAATACGGCGTCAAACACATCCAATTCAACGTCATTCCCGCACGTAATTTATAACTTCCAAACTATTTATCGGGAAAAAGTCAAGCTCACAAATTGTAGCGCTCATCATTGCGCATCGACTTCCTACATATTTGGGACTACACTGCGTAGTCGAGGTATGTATTTATTCCAGTCTTGTATTAGTCTACATGTGCACCTACATACATAGTCTTGAAGACGACGTACAGCACGTGGCCGAGGGTAGCCTATTCCATTACTAGTAGTTCCCTTTCCTGTTCCACTCGCAAATACAGGGCTATTACAAATGACTGAAGCAACTTCATAAATTCAGTGTAGCTCCATTCATTGACATATGGTCATGACACACTACAGATACGTAGAAAAACTCATAAAGTTTTGATCGGCTGAAGCCTCACTTCAAGTATCTGCCGCCAGAGCGCTCGAGATCGCAGTGACACAAAATGGCGACAGGAGCCGAGAAAGAGTATGTCGTGCTTGAAATGCACTTACATCAGTCAGTCATAACAGTGCAACGACACTTCAGCACGAAGTTCAACAAAGATCCACCAACTGCTAACTCCATTCGGCGATGGTATGCGCAGTTTCAAGCTTCTGGATGCCCCTGTAAGAGGAAATCAACGGGTCGGTCTGCAGTGAGCGAAGAAACGGTTGATGGCGTGCGGGCAAGTTTCACGCGTAGCCCGCAGAAGTCGACGAATGAAGCAAGCAGGGAGCTAAACGTACCACAGCCGACGGTTTGAAAAATCTTACGGAAAAGGCTAAAGCAGAAGCCTTACCGTTTACAATTGCTACGAGCCCTGACACCCGATGACAAAGTCAAACGCTTTGAATTTTCGGCGCGGTTGCAACAGCTCATGGAAGAGGATGCGTTCAGTGCGAAACTTGTTTTCAGTGATGAAGCAACATTAATGATGAAGTGAACAGACACAATGTGCGAATCTGGGCGGTACAGAATCCTCACGCATTCGTGCAGCAAATTCGCAATTCACCAAAAGTTAACGTGTTTTTTGCAATCTCACATTTTAAAAGTTTACGGCCCCTTTTTCTTCTGCGAAAAAAAGTTACAGGACTCGTGTATCTGGACATGCTGGAAAATTGGCTCATGCCACAACTGGAGACCGACAGCACCAACTTCATCTTTCAACAGGATGGTGCTCCACTGCACTTCCATCATGATGTTTGGCATTTCTTAAACCGGAGACTGGAAACCGATGGATCGGTCGTGGTGGAGATCATGATCAGCAATTCATGTCATGGCCTCCACGCTCTCCCGACTTAACCCCATGCCGGCCGCGGTGGTCTAGCGGTTCAGGCGCTCAGTCCGGAACCGCGGGACTGCTACGGTCGCAGGTTCGAATCCTGCCTCGGGCATGGATGTGTGTGATGTACTTGGGTTAGTTAGGTTTAAGTAGTTCTACGTTCTAGGGGACTGATGACCACAGATGTTAAGTCCCATAGTGCTCAGAGCCATTTGAACCATTTTTTTGAACATAACCCCATGCGATTTCTTTCTGTGGGGTTATGTGAAATATGCAGTGTTTAAACCTCCTCTACCAAGAAACGAGCCAGAATGCGAGCTTGCATCAACGATGCTTTCGAACTCATTGATGGGGACATGCTGCGCCGAGTGTGGGAGGAACCTAATTATCGGCTTGATAACTGCCGAATCAATAAATGGGCACATATCGAACATGTGTGAATGCCTAAAAAAACTTTTTGAATTTTTGTATGTGTGTGAAAAGCATTGTGAAAATATCTCAAATAATAAAGTTATTGTAGAGCTGTGAAATCGCTTCAATCATTTGTAATAACCCTGTAGATCAAGGAAAAAAAGATTGTTAATATGTCTTCGTATGAGCCCTAATTCCTCATATCTTATCTTCGTTGTATTTACGCGCATTGTATGTTGGCGGCAATAGAACCGTTTTGCAGTCAGCTTCAAATGCGTGGTTATCTAAGTTTTCTCAATAGTATTCCTCGAAAAGAAAGTCACCTTCCCTTCATTGTTCTCACTAGACTTCACACAGCATCTATGTAATACGTGCCTGTTGTTCGAACCTACCGGTAGAAAATCTAGCAGCTTCGTCTCTGAGTTGCTTCGATGTCTTTTTTAATCTGACTTGGTACGGATGCCAAACGCTCGACCAGTACTCCAGAAAATTGTTCAAATGTGCGTGAATTCCTAAGGAACCAAACTGATGAGGTCATCGGTCCCTAGACTTACACACTACTTTAACTTATGCTAAGAACAACACACACACCGACGTCCGAGGGAGGACCCGAACCTCTGGCGGGAGAGGCCGCGCAGTCTGTGACATGGCGCCTCAAACCGCGCGGCCACTCAGCGTGTCAGTACTCAAGAATAGGTCGCACTACCGTCGTAAATGCGGTTTCCTTTACCGATGAATCGCACTTTCCTAGAATTCTCCCAATAAACTGCCTTCCCTCCTACAATCCTCACATGCTCGTTCCATTCCATATCGCTTTACGAAGTGACGCCCAGGTATGCAAATGACGTGACTGTGTCCAGCAGGACACTACTAATGCTATGTCTGAACGGTAGGGCTTTGATTTACCTGTTCAATAACTTACATTTTTCTACGTGTAGAACTAGCTGCCTTTCATCACACCAACTAGAAATTTTATCTAAGTCATCTTGTACCCTCATACACTCACTCAACTTCAGCGTCTTGCCGTACATCAAAGCATCATCAGCAAACAACGCCGATTGCTGCCCACCCTGTCCGCCAGATCATTTATACATATGGAACATAACAGCGGTCCTATCACACATCCCTGGGGCGCTCCTGCTGACAACCTTGTCTCTGATGAATGTTCGACATCGACAACCAATTGGGTTTTATTGCTTAAGAAATCTTCGAGCCACTCACATGTCTGTGAACTTATTCCATTTGCTCGTACCTTCGTTAACAGTCTGCAATGGGGCACCGTGTCAAACACTTTCCGGTAATCTAGAAATATGGCATCTGCCTGTTGCCCTTCAACCATAGTTTTCAGAACAGAACATGAGTTTAGCATTAACTGTGCTTTTTAAAACCATGCTGATTCTTGGACATAAGCTTACTGGTCTCAAGAAATTTTTTTTCTTTTTTTTTAACTGAGATCATGTTGAAGGATCATGCTGCTAATCGACGTTAGGTATATTGCTCTGAAATTTTGCGGATTCTTTATTTTACCCTACATATACAAAAGAGTCATTTGCGTTTTTCCTCAGCCACTTAGAACTTCGTGCTGAGCGAGAGATGCACAATAAATGCAGACAAGATAAGGGGGCAGTGTCGAAGAGTACTCTTCCTAAAACCGAATTAGGATTCAATCTCCGGCCGTAGTGGCCCTGCGGTTCTAGGCGCTACAGTCTGGAGCCGAGCGACCGCTACGGTCGCAGGTTCGAATCCTGCCTCGGGGATGGATGTGTGTGATGTCCTTAGGTTAGTTAGGTTTAATTAGTTCTAAGTTCTAGGGGACTGATGACCTCAGAAGTTAAGTCGCATAGTGCTCAAAGCCATTTGAACCATTTTTTTAGGATTCAATCCGTACCTGGCGATTTATTTGTTTTCAACTCTTTCAGTTCTTTCTCAAAGTCAGGGAGGCTTATCACAATGTCGTCCATAGGGGAGTCTGTTCGATGGTCAGACTACAGTGTGTCTGCACGATTTCTTACAGGATAAGTTTAAATTGTGGATGTCTTCAAGTGCCACACCAGACGGGTCAACGAGCGAGTAAACGGAAGCCTTAGACCAGATTAGCAATTTGACATTCGACCAGAATTTTTGCTCGTTCGCGGCCAGATCGCTTGCTGAGGAATGAGGGTGGTGATTGTATGGTAGTTGTATGCTTCACGCATAGATCTTCTCACAGACGCAAGATTCTATTCCAACCTTTCCCGTCGTAATTTGCGGGTTATCTTTCGAAACGAGAGTGCAACAGACTCAGACTCCTCAATATTTTACGAATTTCGTAGTTAAATCGTGCTGGGTCTTTTCCGTACTCAGTAGCTACAAAGTTCTCCAGACCACTATGCACAATCGGTTTAAACATTGTCCGTAATTCCCCTAATTCGTCTGAGTGTAACTAAGTGATGCCAATTCCTGTCGAAGTGAAATGGAAACTACTTGCTTATCCGCTCCTCCTAGCGGAAACCGAGCTGTTTTGAATAATTTGTTAACTTTGTTGAACATTCCCCCTGTCTAACCATCTGATCGTTTCCCCCTCTGTCCTCTTTCCAAGTCCTTCACCCCATGTATCTGCCCAAGTCTTCATCCACCCCACTAACAACCCAATTTTTCCTGCCATCTACTCCTACCCTTCTCTCTCTTCATCTCCTCATCCTCTCTCTCCCTGTCCGTCTACTCCTATCCCCTGCCGCTGTTCATCTGCTCCTGCCTCTCTCTTTGTCCATCTGCTCTTCGCCTCTCTCCATACAACTGCTCCTCCTCCTTTCTCTCTCCATCTGCCCCTTCCCTCTCTGACCATCTACTCGTCCAACCTCGCTTTGTCCATATCTTTCTCCCTCTGGCTCTCTCCATCTCCTCGTCTTTATCTTTCCTGTTCATCTCCTTCTGCCCCCTCTGCATGTCCATCTCCTCCTTCCGCCCTTTGTCTACCCAATGTCCACCTTCTATCACCCACCCCTGTAGGACGTTTGGTGGTTCTCATCCCGTCAGTATTCCATTCCAGATGGCAACTATTAAGTGTACAACATTTTATTTAAATTGTTCCATGACTTTAAAGTGAGCTTATCACCTGTGCCACTGTAACACCTCTCAGACATATTTCACATAACGAGATTTTCACTCTGAAGCGGAGTGTGCCCTGCAGAATGAAAATGTCATTCTGGAAACGTCCCCCAGGCTGTGGCTAAGCCATGTCTCCGCAATATCCTTTCTTTCAGTAGTGCTAGTTCTGCATGGTTTGCAGGAGAGCTTCTGTAAAGCTGGGAAGATAGGAGACGAGGTACTGCAGAAGTAAAGCTGTGAGGACGGGTCGTGAGTCGTGCTTGGATAGCTCAGTTGGTGAAGCACTTTCCAGGGAAAGGCAAAGGTCCCGAGTTCGAGGCTAAGTCTGGCACACTGTTTTCATGTGCCAGGAAGTTTCTTATTTCACGTATATTTTACATACTTTATTTTATTTGCACACGTATTTCACCTGTCTCCCTACATATTCAGTTTCATTTTCATGCAGCACAATGTTTCTGACGTCGTATCCGCTCAGCTATACAGCCTTCAGAGTTATATTTACGTAGGTACATACGAGGTTACCGTCTGCGAAATGTGTTGTGAATAGAGTTAGTGGCAAAGAAGCAATAAATTAAAACGTCGTCCAAGTTGTTACAGTTTCTTACGCATCTCAGTGTTTATGACGTCATATATCCTGAACTATATGCTGTATAACGATAAATTTTTCTGGCGCATTCAGTGATGCATGTGAGTCCTGTATGCATAATGGGTCGCGAATACAGTTGGTAGAAAGGAAGTAATAAATTAAAGCTTCGTGCTACATGCGACAGTTCTAATGCACGAACGGTGAAAATGTAGTATGCAATAAACATTTTTCCTTTCATGTTTTTGTTCATGGTGTGGGTTCCTGTAGTCATGTCCTAGTTGATGAACCACGGACAACGTATTAGTGGCCAAGTAAGTGGTCCCGACAGTCGGGATACCAGTTACTTTGGAATAAGGCTGGGCATCTCGGACATATTCTGAGTTGTGGTCACCTTTATGCTCATACGGTGAAGACTACCAAATCCACCGATTAGTCCCTCAGCCGTTAGGGGTAAAACCCCATGGGACTCGGGGCAAGTAAGGCTAGCAACCTGCTTCCCTGGTACTTTAAATATGATGCTGGCAATAATTAGAGCAAAATGCCTCGGACCTTTGGAGGTGACGGAGTCCCATCTCTAACTGACAAACCAGGGACTCCTAAGATGCGACTTGGCAAAAAAATAGTAACGAGTTGGGGAGCTATTAATATCAATGGGGGCTACTCTGGGAAGAAGGTAGAGCTGGCAGAGGCTGCAGGTAACATGGGGCTGGACGTTTTAGCTGTTAGTGATATTCGAGTTAGGGGTGAGAAAGAAGAGGAAGTGGGAGAATACAAGGTCTACCTGTCAGGGGTCAAAGCAGGAATAGCACAGTGGGGTGTAGGGCTTTACATCAATAAAGATATGGAACCCAGCATAGTTCCAATAAGGTATGTAATCTAGCGACTGATGTGAATAGATTTGATAGTGTCTAGCAAGAAAATTAGGATTGTGTCAGTATATTCGCATTGTGAAGGGACAGGGATAGTTTTTATGAGGCACTCAGTGATGTAGTTGTTAAAGTAAAGGACAAGGACAGTGTTCTGCTCATGGGTGATTTTAATGCCAGGATTGTAAATCGAACAGAAGGGTATGAAAAGGTTATGGATAAATTTGGAGAGGATACGGAGGCCAACAAGAATGGGGAAACAACTCTTGGATTTCTGTGCCAGTATGGGCTTAGTAATCACAAACTCCTTTTTTAAACATAAGAACATTCACCGGTATACTTGGGAAGGCAGGGGAACAAGATCTGTCATTGGCTATATAATAACAGATCAGGAATTCAGGAAAGCTGTGAGGGACACACGTGTATTCAGGGGATTCTTTGATGACACTGATCGTTATTTAATCTGCAGTGACATTCTGATTGTGAGGCCGAAAGTGCAGGAGGTCAGGTCCATATGTAGGAGGATAAGAGTGGAGAAACTTCAGGGTAAGGAAATCAGGCACAAGTACATAACAGCGATCTCAGAAAGGTACCAGTTAGTTGAATGTAGTAAATTACAGTCATTGGAAAAGGAATGGACAAGGTACAGGGGCACAGTACTAGAAGTGGCTACAGAATGTCTTGGAACAGTAGTGTGTAAAAGTAGGATGAATCAAACAGCTTGGTGGAATGACACAGTCGAGGCAGCCTGTAAAAGGAAAAAGAATGCGTATCAAAAATGGCTACATACTAGAACTCAGCTAGACAGAGAAAGTTATGTTGAAAAAAGAAACAAAGCCAAACAGATAATTGCAGCATCCAAGAAGAAATCTTGGGAAGACTTTGGAAACAGGTTGGAAACTATGGGTCAAGCTGCTGGAAAACCGTTCTGGAGTGTAATTAGCAATCTTCGAAAGGGAGGTAAGAAGGAAATGACAAATATTTTGGACAGGTCAGGAAAACTGCTGGTGAATCCTGTGGATGCCTTGGGCAGATGGAGGGAATATTTTGAAGAGTAGCACAATGTAGGTGAAAATATGATCAGTAATATTTCAGATTTCGAGGTAGAATGGGATAGGAATGATGATGGAAATTTAATCACATTTGAGGAAGTAAAGAAAATGGTCAATAGTTTGCAGTGCAATAAAGCAGCTGGGGTGGATTAAATTAAGTCGGATCTCATCAAATACAGTGGAATGTCAAGTCTTAAATGGCAACACAGGATAATTGAAATGGCCTTGAAGACGGGACAGGTTCCATCAGACTGGACAAAAGCAGTAATCACACCAATCTTTAAACATGGAAACAGAAAAGATTGTAACAACTACAGAGGCATCTCTTTAATCAGCGTTGTGGGTAAAATCTTCTCAGGTATTGTTGAAAGGAAAGTGTGAGTATTAGTAGAAGACCAATTGTATCAAAATCAGAGTGTGTTTAGACCTCTTAGAGGTTGGCAGGACCAGATCTTTAGCTTACGGCAAATAATGGCGTAGTCTTATGAGTGGAACAGGGAACTGTATCTATGCTTTATAGTTCTAGAAAAGGCATATGACAGGGTTCCTAGGAGGAAGTTATTGTCTGCTCTACGAGATTATGGAATAGGAGGCAAACTTTTGCAAGCAATTAAAGATCTTTACATGGATAGTCAGGGAGCAGTTAGAGTTGACGGTAGATTGAGTTCATGGTTCCGAGTAGTTTCAGGGGTAAGACAAGGCTGCAACCTGTCTCCACTGTTGTTCATATTATTTATGGATCATATGTTGAGAACAATAGACTGGCTGGGTGAGATAAGGATATGTGAACACAAAATAAGCAGTCTTGCATATGTGGATGACTTAGCTGTGATGGCAGATTCGATTGAGAGTTTGCAAAGTAATATTTCAGAGCTAGATCAGAAATGTAAGGACTATGGTATAACGATTATCATCTCCAAAACGAAAGTAATGTCAGTGGGAAAGAAATATAAACGGATTGAGTGCGAAATAGGAGGAACAAAGTTAGAACAGGTGGACGGTTTCAAGTACTTAGGATACATATTCTCACAGGATGGCAACATAGTGAAAGAACTGGAAGCGAGGTGTAACAAAGATAATGCAGTGAGCGCTCAGCTACGATCTACTCTCTTCTGCAAGAAGGAAGTCAGTACCAAGACTAAGTTATCTGTGCACCGTTCAATCTTTCGACCAACTTTGTTGTATGGGAGCGAAAGCTGGGTGGATTCTGGTTACCTTATCAACAAGGTTGAGGTTACGGATATGAAAGTAGCTAGGATGATTGCAGGTACTAGTAGATGGGAACAATGGCAGGAGGGTGTCCACAATGAGGAAATCAAAGAAAAACTGGGAATGAACTCTATAGATGTAGCAGTCAGAGAGAACAGGCTTAGATGGTGCGGTCATGTTACACGCATGGGAGAAGCTAGGTTACCCAAGAGACTCATGGGTTCAGCAGTAGAGGGTAGGAGGAGTCGAGGCAGACCAAGGAGAAGGTACCTGGATTCGGTTAAGAATGATTTTGTAGTAATAGGTTTAACATCAGAAGAGGCACCAATGTTAGCACTGAATAGGGGATCATGGAGGAATTTCATAAGGGGGCTATGCTCCAGACTGAACGCTGAAAGGCATAATCAGTCTTAAATGATGATGATTATGATGACGATGATCTTTTTGTAAGAGTTGTCAATGACAAAAAGTTAGGTAAGGGTTTGAAATTATGTGTAGAGTTGTTGCGGATCACAAAGCGCTCTCATTCTCAAGTATTGGATGGCAGAAGTATGGGTATTCGCGCGTCATACCCTATACTTATTTTTCACCCCCAGTCCACCTCTTTAATGGGGTGGTTGTTCTTACCTCGCAGCAATTCTTTCCAAACTGTATGTGATATGTGTGACAAGTTTGGTTGATACCTGTGCAGCGGTTTAGCTGGGGATGCATGCATACATATATACATACATACATATGTACATACATGGACACATACATACATGCGTTTTTGTAATATGTATGGATTTTTTTAAGAAATTTTAATTGGACATGTAACTGATATCGGATACATATTTATGTTGGCAGGGATTACTATACATCTCCCACAATATTTTGATTTTAAGATACATTACTTTTATTATCAGATTTCATTGTTTATATAGTTAAATTTGAATAGTCTTGCCCATAATTTGAATGTTATCAGAGATACAAAGAATCTAGCAACTCCAATGGACAGATGAGTCTATTTCCGATTAAAGTAAGATATTTCTCATGTTTGTAAGATAATTTTTGAAGGTACTGGAGACATACACTGTTTTCACTACTACAAATTAAAAGGTGTAAACGTTTAAAGTTCATTTGCGGGCAAACTATGGCTCACACAATTTACTATAAATTACGAATCTTGTGTTGAATGTCAGCTCGCAGCCAGTGGCGTATTCTTTTACTTAAATTAATGTGTAAAAAGTTTCGTGGAAGACAGGTGACCACATAAGGTCGTTATGTGACGTCAATGCACGCACTTTTCGGGATTAGGGAACCGGGAGCATGGAGGGGTGAATAATTTAACCTCTACAAATGCGGCACACATATTGCCCGAGGTCTGTCCATGTTAGGCTGCTTTGGGGGGGGGGGGGGGGGGGGAGGGTTTCTAGTTGCAGCCGAGAAAGGGAGTAGAAAGTCGTCAACATATTGTTTCACTACTATGGTGCCTGACGGAATACTGTGTAACAGTCGCAGTTAGCAGAACAACGCACAGGACTGGCTCTGTTGTTTTCCTCCGAGCGTTGTTCACACAGCAATTGAGAGTGAAGTGTTTTCCGCTAATTCCCCTAAATATCATCAGCGCTCGCCACAGCAAATAGCTCTCTACACACGGCGCTTGATTCATTCAGTTGCTTCTGATTGTGAACGTGAGGTGTGTCAGTCCTTTTTATATCTTTGATTATAAAATGCAAGTACGTTCGAAAAAAACAGAGGTATAACCACTGAACAACTTTTATCATCTATTCTCATTGTAATAAAACCTAGAGGTAATGAAAAATCCAGTTTACGGCAGAGCGCCCTGTTTTATCGGCATCAACAGCTTGTCTATATCTTTTATTGACATTGTCTGATCGCAGAAATTAATACCAAGGTCGGTTTCAACCGCTAACCAGCCACCATCAAAAGCATAGAACGGAAAAGTAAGGCTGCTAATAGTTACTGGAAATATGAAATAAATAAGTGCGTGCGTACTGGAGGAGATGTACTCATTGCGCTTGTTACATAATAGGCCTAACTTAGACGCAGACAAAACCACTCAGTTTCGGATATGACACTCAATAACGTATGGAAATACAATGAGGTGACAAAAGTCATGGGATAGCGATATGTATAAATACAGATGGCGTGAGTATCGCGTACACAAGATATATAAGGTCTGTACTTTGCCAGAGGTGTCACTTGTACTGAGGTGATTCATGCGGAAAAACGTTCGGCGTGATTCTCACCGCACGACGGAATTAACAGACTTTGAACGCTTGATGGTAGATGCAGCAAGACGAATGGGATATCCCATTTCGGGAATCGTGGGGTTTCAATATTCCGAGACTTACAGTGTCAAGAGTGTGACGAGAAAACTAAAATTCAGGCACTGTTTCTCACCACGGACAACACAGTTCCCGACGGCCTTCATTTAACGACGGAGAATAGCAGCGTTTACGTCGAGTTGTCAATGATGACAGACAAGCGAACTTGCGTGAAACAACCGCAGAAATCCATGTGGAACGTATGACGAATGTATCTCTTGGCACAGTACGGTGAAATCTTTCGTTAATGGGCTATGGCAGCAGATGATCGTTCCGAGAACCGATCGCGGTCCTCTGGTTTGGAGCCGAGTGGAAGGCTTAAACCAGAGGCTCAGACGATTCTGCGGAGAGCTGGGGTGCAAATTTCTCGACCTCCGCTATCGGGTGGAGAAATGTAGGGTCCCCCTGAATAGGTCAGGCGTGCACTACACGCCGGAAGCGGCTACGAGGGTAGCGGAGTACGTGTGGAGTGCACATGGGGTTTTTTTAGGTTAGAGAATTCCCTCCCTAGGCCCGACAAGACGCCTCCTGAGACGCGGCAAGGCAGGAGTAGGCAAAATGCAACAAGGAATAACAATATTAATGTGCTAATAGTAAACTGCAGAAGCGTCTATAGAAAGGTCCCAGAACTGCTCTCATTAATAAACGGTCACAACGCCCATATAGTACTAGGAACAGAAAGTTGGCTGAAACCAGACGTAAACAGTAATGAAATCCTAAACTCTGATTGGAATGTATACCGCAGAGATAGGCTGGACAGTGAAGGGGGAGGCGTGTTTATAGCGATAAGAAGTGCAATAGTATCGAAGGAAATTGACGGAGATTCGAATTGTGAAATGATTTGGGTGAAGGTCACGGTTAAAGCAGGCTCAGACATGGTAATTGGATGTCTCTATAGGCCCCCGGGCTCAGCAGCTGTTGTGGCTCAGCACCTGAAGAATAATTTGGAAAATATTTCGAGTAGATTTCCCCACCATGTTATAGTTCTGGGTGGAGATTTTAATTTGCCGGATATAGACTGGGAGACTCAAACGTTCATAACGGGTGGCAGGGACAAAGAATCCAGTGAAATATTTTTAAGTGCTTTATCTGAAAACTACCTTGAGCAGTTAAACAGAAAACCGACTCGTGGCGATAATATATTAGACCTTCTGGTGACAAACAGACCCGAACTATTTGAATCAGTTAATGCAGAACAGGGAATCAGCGATCATAAAGCGGTTACTGCGTCGATGATTTCAGCCTTAAATAGAAATATTAAAAAAGGTAGGAAGATTTTTCTGTTTAGCAAAAGTGACAAAAAGCAGATTACAGAGTACCTGACGGCTCAACACAAAAGTTTTGTCTCAAGTGCAGATAGTGTTGAGGATCAGTGGACAAAGTTCAAAACCATGGTACAATATGCGTTAGATGAGTATGTGCCAAGCAAGATCGTAAGAGATGGAAAAGAGCCACCGTGGTACAACAACCGAGTTAGAAAACTGCTGCGGAAGCAAAGGGAACTTCACAGCAAACATAAACATAGCCAAAGCCTTGCAGACAAGCAAAAATTACGCGAAGCGAAATGTAGTGTGAGGAGGGCTATGCGAGAGGCTTTCAATGAATTCGAAAGTAACGTTCTATGTACTGACTTGGCAGAAAATCCTAAGAAATTTTGGTCCTATGTCAAAGCGGTAGGTGGATCAAAACAAAATGTCCAGACACTCTGTGACCAAAATGGTACTGAAACAGAGGATGACAGACTAAAGGCCGAATTACTAAATGTCTTCTTCCAAAGCTGTTTCACAGAGGAAAACTGCACTGTGCTTCCTTCTCTAGATTGTCGCACAGTTGACAAAATGGTAGATATCGAAGTAGACGACAGAGGGATAGAGAAACAATTAAAATCGCTCAAAAGAGGAAAGGCCGCTGGTCCTGATGGGATACCAGTTCGATTTTACACAGAGTACGCGAAGGAACTTGCCCCCCTTCTTGCAGCGGTGTACCGTAGGTCTCTAGAAGAGCGAAGCGTTCCAAAGGATTGGAAAAGGGCACAGGTCATCCCCGTTCTCAAGAAGGGACGTCGAACAGATGTGCAGAACTATAGACCTATATCTCTAACGTCGATCAGTTGTAGAATTTTGGAACACGTATTATGTTCGAGTATAATGTCTTTTCTGGAGACTAGAAATCTACTCTGTAGGAATCAGCATGGGTTTCGAAAAAGACGATCGTGTGAAACCCAGCTCGCGCTATTCGTCCACGAGACTCAGAGGGCCTTAGACACGGGTTCACAGGTAGATGCCGTGTTTCTTGACTTCCGCAAGGCGTTTGACACAGTTCCCCATAGTCGTTTAATGAACAAAGTAAGAGCATACGGACTATCAGATCAATTGTGTGATTGGATTGAGGAGTTCCTAGATAACAGAACGCAGCACGTCATTCTCAATGGAGAGAAGTCTTCCGAAGTAAGAGTGATTTCAGGTGTGCCGCAGGGGAGTGTCATAGGACCGTTGCTATTCACAATATACATAAATGACCTGGTGGATGACATCGGAAGTTCACTGAGGCTTTTTGCAGATGATGCTGTGGTGTATCGAGAGGTTGCAACAATGGAAAATTGTACTGAAATGCAGGAGGATCTGCAGCGAATTGACGCATGGTGCACAGAATGGCAATTGAATCTCAATGTAGCGAAGTGTAATGTGATGCGAATACATAGAAAGATAGGTCCCTTATCATTTAGCTACAAAATAGCAGGTCAGCAACTGGAAGCAGTTAATTCCATAAATTATCTGGGAGTACGCATTAGGAGTGATTTAAAATGGAATGATCATATAAAGTTGATCGTCGGTAAAGCAGATGCCAGACTGAGATTCATTGGAAGAATCCTAAGGAAATGCAATCCGACAACAAAGGAAGTAGGTTACAGTACGCTTGTTCGCCCAATGCTTGAATACTGCTCAGCAGTGTGGGATCCGCACCAGGTAGGGTTGATAGAAGAGATAGAGAAGATCCAACGGAGAGCAGCGCGCTTCGTTACAGGATCATTTAGTAATTGCGAAAGCGTTACGGAGATGATAGATAAACTCCAGTGGAAGACTCTGCAGGAGAGACGCTCAGTAGCTCGGTACGGGCTTTTGTTGAAGTTTCGAGAACATACCTTCACCGAAGAGTCAAGCAGTATATTGCTCCCTCCTACGTATATCTCGCGAAGAGACCATGAGGATAAAATCAGAGAGATTAGAGCCCACACAGAAGCATACCGACAGTCCTTCTTTCCACGTACAATACGAGACTGGAATAGAAGGGAGAACCGATAGAGGTACTCAGGGTACCCTCCGCCACACACCGTCAGGTGGCTTGCGGAGTACGGATGTAGATGTAGATGTAGATGTAGATGATAGATGCGAACGCCTTTGCTAACACTACAACATCACTTGCAGCAGATCTGCGCTCGTGACCACATCGGCTGGATCCTAGACCACTGTAAAACCGTGACCTGGTCAGATGAGTCCAGATTTCAGTTGGGAAGAGCTGATCGTAGCGTTCGAGTGTGAAGCAGGCCTCATGAAGCCATGGAACCATGTTGTCAACAAGACACCGTGCAAGCTGTAACGGCTCCACAATGATTTGGGCTGCGTTTACACGAAATGGACTGGGTTCACTGGTCCAGTCCAATCAATCAATGACTGGAAATAGCTATTTTCGGCTACTTTTGGAACATCTGCAGCTATTCATAGATTTCATGTTCTCAAACGACGATGGACTTTTTATGGATGACAATGCGCAATGTCACTGGGTCACAATTTTTCACGATTGGTTAGAGGAACATTCTGGACAATTCGAGCAAATGATTTGGCTACCCAGATTGCCCAACATGAATCCCATCAGAGGCTTATGGGACATAACTGAGAGGTCACTTCGTACACAAAATCCTTCACCGGCAGCACTTTCATAGGTAGGGAGACTGAAGAGGCAGCATGGCTCAATATTTCTACAGGGGACTTCCAACGATTTACTGAGTCCATGCAATGTCGAACTGTTGCTGTACGCAGGGTAAACGAGGTCCGACGCGATGTTAGGAGGTACCTCGTGACGTTTCTCACCTCAGTGTGTTGCATACTGTACCTTATGAGGATATTCACAAGGGAAGCTGCCTGTCGCATCCCCTTCAGATTTATTGATAAGAAGGCCCAGTTGATAGCCCATCAACAACAAAACACAGAGCAAGCATGATAATAGGAAGAAGGTGAAATGACTTTCTTTTCTTTGTCTGGTTTCAGCTACTGCCATCTTCAGATCATAAAATATTAAAATACTCTGATATTGCATCAACGTCAAACTAATAGTAGATACAGCATGAGAATATTTTATGATCTGAAGGTGGCACCAGCCGAAACCGGTCATAGTGAAATGTAAAAATTTATGTGATCAAGACGGACCTGCAAGATAAAGTACAACATCGAGCAAAGTGGGGCAGGTAATGTGCAGCGGTCAAGTCGTCACAGTGATGGACTGCAAAGCGGATGAGCCATGTTCAAAACTCACTCAAGTCTTCACAACATTATGAACTGTAGTCCGATCAGTGAAATGTTTGCCCTCTTTCTGTTGCCTTAGCAGCTGTCATGCTATACACTGGATACATTGCTTATTGAACATGAGTCATGTGGTGAGAGTATATTACCGTCCAAAGTAAATCTGATGAACAGTGAGAGCAGACGACATAACACATAGACGTCTCACGGAAATGAAAACAACAAGTAAATGTGAACTATGTCACAACAACGGAATTCAAGACTCAAAACTTTTGAAACGGAACGCAACTTCGAAAACGTCAACAAAATAATTTTGACAGCGCACAGAGGTAATGCAGCTCATGTGACGAATTATTATGTTTTCATCATTTCCTTAGGAGTTATCACATTCACATTCATACGAACACCTAAATCAGGCGAGGAGACATATCGCATTCACTCACTCATCAGGCGTACAAATTAGGTGCATCACCGAGGAAACGAGCTAAAGACCCCTACGGGGTTGATCACGTTCCCTATCGAAAAAAATTGAACTTATCTTAGAGTATTAAAGACGCTCATGAAACTTCAAACTCGGTTTTCTCGACATGTTATTTGGAGCTGAGTCAAGGATATTTGCATTTTAAATTTCACGTAACATAAAATTTTTAAAAAAATGTTATGTCAACAAAATAATTTTGACAGCGCACAGAGGTAATGGAGCTCATGTGACGAATTATTATGTTTTCATCATTTCCTTAGGAGTTATCACATTCACATTCATACGAACACCTAAATCAGGCGAGGAGGCATATCGCATTCACTCACTCATCAGGCGTACAAATTAGGTGCATCACCGAGGAAACGAGCTAAAGACCCCTACGGGGTTGATCACGTTCACTATCGAAAAAAATTGAACTTATCTTAGAGTATTAAAGACGCTCATGAAACTTCAAAATCGGTTTTCTCGACATGTTATTTGGAGTTGAGTCAAGGATATTTGCATTTTCAATTTCACGTAACATAAAATTTTTAAAAAAAATGTTATTGCCGTTTGGTCTCCTTGTTAGCAAGATATTATGTGGGATCCATAACAGGTAAATAAGAGGCACTTGGAAAACTGTGACCCCTGTAGGCTACAAAACCAGCATACCATCATATCTTAAGTTTTTACATGTTGCCTCGTAAGATTTCTTTTACATGTTTAATATTTTTGATGAGAGTGCTGATATCCTCTGAAGTTATCAGATGACTAGTGGCGTCGTGCTGTCACAGCGTTTCGACGAGTTTTGCACATTTCATCTTCAGGAGAAGTGTTAAACTGATATCCAATTCAATCTGTTATAGCCCATTGAGCGGGGACTCCTTTGCCGAGAGCCCACTGGTAGGATAATCGGTTGTCTCCAGAAGAGAGATGGTAGTCGAAGGTGAGGGGAGGATACGCCTGGCGAAGCGGAGGGGGTCTGTATGGCGAGTCTAGGTGCTGCTTGTCTATTCTGCTCGCTGCACCCCCCAATTCTCATAAGCGTTCTTGCTGAAGCCACACCCCACGCAGATATCAATTTGAAAGTGACTTCCAAGTTGGCAACAACCCCTATTGCCGATGCTTCTTTGATGACTAAATCCCAGAATCCCTTTGTACAGCACTGTGCCTTTGCCTGTTCAAGAACAGCGATGTGTTCTCCTTTGATGCTGTGCCTTGCCTCTGCAGACTTGTAAGTTTGGTCGAGGGGAACACTGCTCAACTGTTCTGAACTGGACTGCTAGATGCATCTCTGTGTCTGGCGAATGTACTGAATACTAAATTTCCAACTGATGCAGTAGACTCCAGGAGTCCGCAAACATATTTTGTCTTTCAATGATCCAAGAGTATTCTTGATTTTAACTTCTGAGTTGAAAACGACTTTTATAGTTTGGTTCTCCATCATACTGGCTGTTTGTCAGCCCTATATGCAGAAGGAATGCCATGTACTTTGTTCATTCTTCTGGATTGTTTCCTGTCTTCTTCTCAATTGGCTGGATAGGATATTGAGTGCACACAGGAAGGAAGTGGACTATCTGTGCACGGGGGCCCAGCACAAGGCGGCTTGAGCCAGCGCAGATAATATTCCCTTGTTGTCCAATGAGGCAGCACGGAATAGCGTTGGGCGGAAGGACCGACACGTGGAGTTCCGTGCCTGACGGCAGACCAGAATGAACGAGACATTGAAAAGCGTTTGATTTATTGCCAAATATCGAATCCAGCATGTGCACGATCTCCGAGCACAACGTAGTGGCTGATGCTGTAGCAAGCTCTTGATAAGTTCCTGTTTCAGATATGAATCTATGCCGCAGTTTTAATGTACAAGTAATTTTGAAGCCAGCGCTATGACCGTTTACTAGTTTATTCGAAAATTCTGCACATACTTTTCTCATTACTTTTAAGTGCATGTATGGTTCAAATGGCTCTGAGCACTATGGGACTTAACATCTATGGTCATCAGTCCCCTAGAACTTAGAACTACTTAAACCTAACTAACCTAAGGACATCACACAACACCCAGCCATCACGAGGCAGAAAAAATCCCTGACCCCGCCGGGCATCGAACCCGGGAACCCGGGCGTGGGAAGCGAGAATGCTACCGCACGACCACGAGATGAGGGCTACGTGCATGTAGGATTGCAAGAAAGAAACTACGCTGTTCCAGTCGTTTAGTAGAGCAAACTAGAACGGTTCTTCAGCCAACAAAATGGAAACGATTTCACGCTTATTGACTAATTTGTATTAAGTTTTTGTAATATTGTGTCTGAAATGTATACGATTAACCAAGATATCTGTGGTGACCTTTTGAGCAGCGTAGCATTAAGTTCGTGTTCGCTGCGAGGTACACGTTAAACTCATCTGATGAAGGCCATGCAAGGGAGGGATACTGAAAGTTAAAAGTGGCAAGTGGCACTTGCTCTCACTTCATGAGCAACTATTGACAGAACTGATATTTAAACCTGAACGTTAGTCAGGTCTGCAATGACCCTACCATTCCAACAAATATCAGCCAAATGTTATTGGCGATAACTGCTTTCACCATCAGCTCGGGATCGCGAGTGCCTTTAACGCCGGTCTGGGTGAGCAACTTCGGCAGGCGAGCTGGTCCATTGGCAGATGTTGACAGGTTAAAAACTCGATTAATATTATTACTAGCCGTAAAAAGGTTTGTAACTCATGTCGGAACGTTACAAGTATAAAACATCTTGAAACCACACTCAGACGAATTTACGGCATACAATATTACAAATGAAATTAATAGAAACTAATAGTCTGTAACGTTTACAAGTGTCCAACATTGTGTACCTGCATGAAAGTCAATGTGCACGCTGCGAAAATTTGAAGATTAGCCGGATGATGGGAGGGCAAAAAGTTTAGCTTAAAATGGAGGTCGAGATTCCCCTAAACTATATTTTGTTCTTCCTCTCAGCAGAATAAGTACACTCCAAGCAATAAACTGCCATTTTGACGACTTGGTCTTAGCCTCAACAAAAAGACACATGTGTCGTTCGTGGAAGACTAAATAATGCTGGTCCCTAAACATAATACTCTATGAACCCTCTGCCAGGCACTTACGTGTGATTTTCAAAGTATCGATGTAGATACATGATACATGTAGGTGTAGGTCCAGCTATCATGTGATCTCGTGAAAAAGAGAGTACAAATAAATGTGATAACTACAAATTAAATATGAATGTTTTACCAACAGCGCAGGGACACAAATGCGTAAGGCAAATTTTCTCAGTCGACCCACCAAAGTTTTTCCATATCACATATTCTTCACTTCAGTAAGTAATATGTACTTTTGGGCCGCCGTGATTTGTTCACTTACTTGTCTTTCATGGAAGTTTGAGGTCAAATCCAATTGCTAAATTTATCTCAAGAGATAGCTACGTGAGTCAGAATACATGTAGACGACCGTAAATCCTCCATTGCTTCAGTGATTCGTGCACTGAGAGAAACGCACCAAATTACGTTAAGATGGATTTTCATCCAAGTAACAATACTGAACCAGCACTAAAACATCAAGTCTTTTGTTTGCACGTCCGCCAGCACAATTCAACCAACTCATCACTGAAATCCATTAGTCCATGAAATGAAGCAGGATGAGTTCGCGTTAAACAATGAAAGTTGAAAACGTGGCGCTGCAACAAGGTGGAAAACTGTGATTACTTCAGTGTCATTGAATATGGTTTAGGCATTCACAAAAATCATTCTCTTTAGTTTAATTGATCTGACTTGGAACCCGAACTGAATCGGCCACAGGAGTTCTTGGCTATGCTGATAGCTCTATGATAACTGGAGTCGTAGTAGTTTAGGAAGTTAAATAGGATCTCCAGACATTCGCAGCTCCTATATGAAACAAATATATCAAATTGTTAAGGACAAACCCACGAAAGAGGCATGGATCCACGTGACAAAGGTTATGTTGATATTGTTGTTGATTGTGGTGGAATTAACGATGTGTTTATAAATAGAATAATGAACAAATTATCATGATATGCTACTTTATTTTTAAAATTTTTATTACTATGCTCATCATGTGGTTACTAACGATTGTTAATGTATTAAAGGTATGGAGTTGATTCTAAATAACTAGAAAATTGTGACTCTAGTATGCTGTAAGATATATTTCCTGGGATATACTCAGGAATGAACACAGCAAACAGTTCCGCACCAATCCAAATTTTATTGCAGATCTATCTAGATTTAGAATAAGGAAATGTGGGAAAAAGGCATTTCAATTGATTACATCAAGAAGCATTTAGTAGTGGTACAGCTTGAAGAGTACGTAATAACACTATTATAGCGAGTCATATAGACCCAGAAAGCTTGTACAAACTCATGTCGTTAAAACGACCTTCAACAGTCCGTAGCTTATTTCACACTGAGGCTGCTGTTAGCAATCTTCCACAGTTAGCCACAGTAGCCACAGATAGTAAAAGGCGCCCCCTTACTAGTTAACTTTCGGTTACAGATTACTATGTACATAAAACCCAAGTAACATTTAAAAATGAAAACGTGAAATATTAAACTAGAAGTCACGCTAAATAATTTCAAATTCTTCGTTGAATGAATAAAACCACACTGAAATAATACATACACCAACTCTAGGTTATATGGCGCTATCTGCTTATTGTGAAAAATAAGAACGGGGAGTATCCATGTTTGATGCTTAGTTAGACTAAGATTGAAGGTTTAAGGAAAACTATCTCACATTTAGTTTGATATGTACCTTACTGAATATATCAGAAATATGACTGCATGTTAACAGCATTAGGTTAAATGGTTGGTTACAATGTCCCGCCTATTAAGATAACATGACACATGTTAGAGCACATAATAGGATTACTGATGACTTAATTTAGTAAGCAATGACTTAGTTTAATGTTATTTAAACCGAAGCTGAAGCTGTTGCTAAGAGTTAGGGGAAAATTGTCGTAATGTTTCTCATGGGAGACCCTGTTTTCGTTTGAGGACCTGTAGAGCGGATAAACTACAACATCAGCAAGAACATTAATTTCCACATCTTTATCGTCACTTGTTTCCGTCTAGTGCTGCCTAGGTGTTACACTACCGCCTACAATTAACTGGCTGAAGAGGTTGATAAATAACTGCCGAGATGGTTGACGTCTATACGGGTATCTTGCCGCATACACCGTACAAGAACGAACTGCATTCTTCCTACACACTCCAAACACGATGCTCATGTCAGCTTTTTCTGCATTAGTAAATCCCATGATCCACTGACGGCCTATTGCTTGTATTGTCACACACTAACTGCACTCAAAAATGCTTCTGAGCACTACGGGACTTAACTTCTGAGGTCATCAGTCCCCTATAACTTAGAACTACTTAAACCCAACTAACCTAAGGACATCACACACATCCATGCCCAAGGCAGGAGTCAAACCTGCGACCATAGCAGTCGCGCGTTTCCAGACTGAAGCGCCTAGAACCGCTCGACTGCCCTGGACGGCGCAGTGTACTCAAGGAACACACAGGCACGCTGTAAGCATATATAACATCATGCCTAGCAACTACACAGTTTGAATGGATCAGTAGCACTTTCCCATTTCGCAATATTTGCGGCGCAAGTTTTAGGTGATAAACCCTCTGCGGGGTGAAGATACTAGGCGGATCAATGTTCCTGTCATGGTTCCACTTGCCGACATGGTGGTTTTCAAATAGCTCCCAGAACAGAGTGGTCCTAATTACTAGGTGCTCGTTGAACGGAGTAATGTGACAGGACCTGAGATGACAAGAAACTTCCATCTATTTCGGCAGCCCATAAATCCACCCTTCTCCCTCTACGAAACATATTAATATGGTCGGTCATGTCTGGGACGCTACCCTCGTTTCCGATCAGATAGGCAGAGAAATTAGATTTTTGAGCCACGTCCTTCCTTTGCAAGCAATATGTTCCCTGAACCTCATTTCAAGGCGCCTTCCAGTCTGCCCCACGTAACCAGAGCCAGTCTGGACCATCCACCTTGTATAAACAACTGCTTCATGATAAATCCACAATGTTAATTAAGATATAACGAAGGCCATTGCTGCTCGAAAAGGAAACCCTATGGTTTTTAAAAATAGTTGCCACTCTAGAATTGACTTTGCCATTATACGGTAAATACCATAGTAAACAAATGAATTTGCTGCTACTATCCTTTATAACGCTCATGCCGACAGGCGCAATTTCTTGTTAGCTTTTGGATACTGTTTAATTGTAAATATTATTAACGTAATAATGCAGTAAATATTCATTTTGCATTATACCTACTCCATGATATTAAGTTCAGATTAATGCACAGTCTCTGACAATGGAAGCTGAAGCAAAAATTTAATTGCAAAATTGAGAAGGATTTTTTGTGCTGACCAGTGTGGGTGGAATGGTAATCTATGATACCATCAGTACAGGAATTTTTTGAAAATGCCGATCAAGTTCTTCCCAGTTTCATTTCTAATATACGCGTCCAAGAATTTAACAGAGCCCTTAGCTTCAACTACGGTAGTAAATTTAATATCTTCAGTCAAAGTACTGAAATGATAACAGTTGCATAAGATCATCATTACTGCTTGTGATTAGTAATAACGTGTTGTCGATGTCTCTGTAAATGATAGACTATTGTCTGTGAAAATTCAGGAGTTTGAAGGAAAACTTGTTTTCCATGGAATTTATGGCAATGTCCGCTAGCTGACCATAGATGGAACTTCTTCGTACTTAGTCTATCATTTTGAGATTACATTTAACCATTAAATTTAAAATAGTTGTACTTCAAAATTAGTGGCAGGAGATCATGAAGTCCAGAACTCTCACTTTTGGAAAATCTATTCTGTTTCGCTACATTTCGTCTAACAATGTCGATAGTATTGTCTATTGGTATTTAAATTTACTCTGTCCAATGAAACATATCACAAGTAAAGCTGTGAGTACCGGACGTGAGTCGTGGTTCGGTAGCTCAGATGGTAGAGCACTTGCCCGCTAAAGGCAAAGGTCCCGAGTTCGAGTCTCGGTCGGGCACACAGTTTTAATCTGCCAGGAATTTTAATATCAGCGCACACTCCGCTGCAGAGTGAAAATCTCATACTGGATATTACATATCTATTGATACTGACACCTCTTTAATTTTAGTGGTAACTTTAACTGCTTTTAACTGAATATTGGTGTTTAAATTGGAAGTGTTGCTTCAGAAAGTTAAACAATTTCCTAGTACATTTGCTAAAAGGACCACCACTGCCATTAACAGTTGACCTAACCGACATATCTTTTTTAAGAACATTAAGCTTCGTTCTTAGTGTGGGCCCTTGTGGATTCGTAATTCTAAGCTGTTGTGTTTCTCTAGGTGGAGCTTTTCTTGTTTTAATTATTTGAAAGATCTTTCCCTTAGCTACCCTCCAAAATGAATTACTAAACATTAAACTGTTAATATGTCAGTTACCAGTGACATTACATCACCGTTGCCTTGAACCCTTCAATTAAAGGTTGTCGCAACATTATAAAGCCGAACTACTTAAGAAACTGTATCGCAAACCATGACACACCTAATACAGTGCCTGACTCAATCGAGTCGACTTTTAATGTCCGTGATTCACTTAAACCGCTTTAGTGGTAAAGTGATTCAACGTAATCACGGACAGTAAAATTCGAACCACTTTAGTAATAAAGGTTACGTTTACTACTAAAGTGGTTCAACAGAGTTACGGACATTAATAGTCGAATCGATACAGTCAGAGATTGAACTAGGTGTTTTATGGATTGTGATTCAGTTTCTTAAATAGTTCGGGTTTATAATGCTGTGACATACTTTAACTGGACGTGACGCTTTGTCTCTCTGACAATACTACGCATCTAAGATAAATTGCCCGTTTTTGATGGCCACTCTGTTGAAGTGTAATTATATCCTCAATAAAAGCAGAATGAGGGGGTGAAACGCACGCAAGCGTGGGGTATTTTTAAACGCCCTGTAGATAACACACGGGCAAATACGTACGCTTGTATAGCTTCTGCCACAGCTCGCTTGGTCGGGTTTTCGCCAGCAGGCAGCGGTCGGAGAATGTGACGTCACCGGGGGGGGGGGGGGGGACGTATGACAGCCATTAGCCTGCATAAAACGGAATATAAATCAGGGGGACCGACTAGAGCGGTCTCCTTTTCCGCAAAGCCAGCCGGCCAGCAAATCAAATATCGGCGCTGACATCGCAGCTGTGGCGCTTCCCGACTCTCGTCTCGAATAACATTTTTGCCAGTGAGGGAAAGCAAAACACGCTTCACAGGCCGCCGGAGATGGCATCGGCGGTAACGAAGCGTGAAACGCGGCCGCCTGCGTCTGCTAGGTGCGGGAAGGCGCCGGCGGCAGATGAGCTGGAGGGAGGGAGGGAGGATGGAGGGAGCAAGTGTTCGCTCAGTGTGCGAGGCTGTGAGCAGTAATACTGAGCGAGTGTGTATAGTGGTGGTACAACAGATGGAGCCAGGTACGATTCTTATGTAACACACTTGATACAGCGACAGGACAGTCAACACCTCGTGCTAGTACTCTGATTTATTAGTGGGAAGTACACACAAGAAGTTTGGTGGTGTTGGGGATGTTAGTTTCCTGATCCTAGTATTAAATAATTCGGAAAAGGCTTTTCCATTGTTGACTGGAATACACTTTTGGTAATCATGAAGTTGTCTGGTAATAAAATGTAAAGAGTAAAAAATCATTTAGAATTTCTACAGAAACTTGACAGCGGCTATAACAGACGACGAACATGAAAGGGAAACAATAGTGCAGAGGACAGAAATTATATCATTAAGGTTTCTTATATATTATTGTACACAAACGTGTAGTTGCTGAAGGGGAGTGTTATGGGACCATTGCTTTTCACAATATATATAAATGACCTAGTAGACAGTGAACGAAGTTCCATGCGGCTTTTCGCGGATGATGCTGTAGGATACAGAGAAGTTACATCATTAGAAAATTGCAGCGAAATGCAGGAAGATCTGCAGCGGATAGGCACTTGGTGCAGGGAGTGACAACTGACCCTTAACATAGACAAATGTAATGTATTTCGAATACATAGAAAGAAGGATACTTTATTGTATGATTATATGATAGCGGAACAAACACTGGTAGCAGTTATTTCTGTAAAATATCTGTAAGTATACGTAGGGGACGATATGAAGTGGAATGATCATATTAAATTAACTGTTGGTAAGGCGGGTCCCGGGTTGACATTCATTGGGAGAGTCCTTAGAAAATGTAGTCCATCAACAAAGGAGGTGGCTTACAAAACACTCGTTCGACCTCTACTTGTGTATTTCTCATCAGTGTGCGATCCGTACCAGGTCGGGTTGACAGAGGAGATCCAAAGAAGAGCGGCTCGTTTCGTCACAGGGTTATTTGGTAAGCGTTGCGGAGATGTTTAGCAAACTCAAATGGCAGATTCTGCAAGAGAGGCGCTCTGCATCGCGGTGTAGCTTGCTGTCCAGGTTTCGAGAGGGTGCGTTTCTGGATGAGTTATCGAATATATTGCTTCCCCCTACTTATACCCCCCGACGAAATCACAAATGTAAAATTAGAAAGATTCGAGTGCGCTTGGGGGCTTTCCGGTAGTCGTGCTTCCCGATAACCATACGCGACTGGAACAAGAAAGGGAGGTAATGACTGTGGCACGTAAAGTGCCCTCCGCCACACACTGATGTGTATCTTGCGAAGTATAAATGAAGATGTAGATGTAGAGGCGCAGCAGTCTTTTCACTAGTTGTAAGGTAACAGTCTGGCTGATTGCCCCAGTGTGGTATTTTAACATCAGTCAATCCGACTCTGCTGTGTCGAGAGCTCCATCGAGCTAGTCTTCTGCCTGAAAACATCAACAGACACCACTGCAACAATACTACAGTTATCTCAGTCTCGTCAAAGGCCTTGGAAGATCAGCTGAATGGAACAGATACAACCTTGAATACAACGAAAGTGAAACAAGGGAATGGTGTATGTCACATTAACGGAGGCAATGTTGTGGAATTAGATTGGAAAATGAGACAATAGTGGTAATTTATGAATTTTTGGTACTTGGGCACCAAATTAACTGAGGATTGTTGAAGTCGAGAGAATAGAAGATGCAGATTACAATGGCAAGTAAAGTATTTCTGAGAAACAAAAATTTATTAAAGTGGGAAACAAATTTGTGCGTTAAGAATTGTTTTCAGAAAGTATTTTGTCTGCAGTGACTATAGAGAACGGTAAAACACAATGTTCAAATGGCTCTGAGCACTATAGGACTTAACATCTGAGGTCATAAGTCCCCTAGAACTTAGAACTACTTAAACCTAACTAACCTAAGGACATCATACACATCCATGCGCGAGGCAGGATTCGAACCTGCGACAGTAGCGGTCGCGCGGTTCCACGAAGAGCCTAGAACCGCTCGGCCATCACCGACGGCAAAACACAAAGTGTTTATTGAATAGTTTAACAGTGTGGCTCCGGTAGCAACCAAAATAATTTAAACTTTCTGGAGCAGGTTTTCAGAATTAATAGTTAACCTTTATTAGGTAATTCACTGTGGGAAATATGCCTGTAACTCAAAGTTTCACTATATTGAATCTTCAGTGCTAGCACTTGACCAAATACACAGTGTTTGTATTAGCTCTTTTCTCCAGTTCAGCGGGAACACTGTTGCAAAGAGTGTTAGTACTATCTCATGTTTCGTGTATCACGATGTACCGGCGTCTTTTCGATTAGAACTGTGCTACTTCCATTTTGGTAACGAACGCGATCATCGTCCCACCAGATAGCTGTTCAGACCCCGAGGTCTTTAAGATTGTCGTTACCGAGCAGGCTAGACTACTTTGTGGTTGTCGTCGACGAGGGTGATGGGAATACAATCGTGTCTACAGCTGCAAGTGCCTGGAAAATATTAGTTGCGTTCTGAAGAATATCCTTCATAAATGAATACAAATATCATCTCCAAATTGGTCCTATGGCTACATAGCTACGCTGTGTGTCTTATAGAATAGTTGAAAATGAGAGTGAATGAGTGCCAGTGCGGTTACAATGGCCTATAGACACAGCAGGCTAAGCTCAGCTGGCGAATCAATTGAGCGCCACTGGGTCTCACTGACATCAGTTAAAGCCTCAGAACGATTAGGTTCTTCCTGTGTGCACTTTGTATCACTCAGCACATGGTTCAACGAAAAGAAGTAGTTTAGCACTAACATGACGTTAGATATACACTCATCTGCCAAAACGTTATGACCCACGACTTTCTACCGATAGAAACACTTACAGGCGATATCAGCGTCACCTGGACAGGAGTGACTGCTAGCCAGACACACGCATGTTGCATGTAGTATCAGTGAGAGTCCTGGCTGTGTGTGGACTGTGGTTCGACCGAGGGGAGATTGTTATGACCCGGAGGCTCGGTACGTGTATTCAACACGTGGTGAAACCAAGGTGAAACGTGAAACCATGTCTAGACATCGTGGGACCGAGCGGCCCTCTCTCGCTAGAGACATCGGACGTCGTAAGCTGGACAGACTGATAAAACAAGTCAGGCGGCGAACTGTGGCGGAACTTACATGAGACTCTAATGAAGGTAGAGTACAAGTCTGTCTGATCACACAGTACAACGAACACTCCTAACGATGAGCGACCGCAGCCAATGTTAACCACCACGACATCGGCTACTACGACTGAAATGGGTGCGTAACCATCTGCACTGGACATTAGCGCGGTGCAGAGCGTAGCATCCTCTGATGAACCCCGATACCTTCTTCTTCATGCTAATGGGTGGGGGCGAATCCGTCGTCTTCCAGGGAAGAGCTTCTGGACACCTGTACTGCGGGACAGAGAGAGACTGGCGGCGTCTCCATTATGCTCTGGGAAACATGCACGAGCTCGTGCAAGGCACATGACAGCCAAGGAGTATCGTACACTGGATGCAGACCACGTGGTATTTTTCAACATGATAATGCACCTTCTTACAAGGCCAGGAGTGTAGTAGAGTTGTTCGAGAAACACAGCAGTGGCGTGTTACAATTGACATGCTGCCCTCCCTCCCCCCCCCCCCCCCCTGTTTTCCATGACGCCTCGCCGCTCTTATCAGTGCCGAACTTGGATGTTCCGGCTTTCAGATGAGTGTTCATAGCGTTGTGGCTGATCAGTGTAAATTGTTGATAAAGCGAGCTGTCTCATATTCTTCTTATGTTTATCTAATTACAATCAGCTGAAGAAACTCTCAGAAGACGAGCGTTGTTGAACGCCGAACTATTTCACGTAATAGTCTAAGTTAATTGCAACGTGTCTCCTAGTATAATATTTCATACAGATTAGTGATCCAGTAGAATTCCTTCTGTTGAGATTAATAACTCTTTTATTGTCAGAGCCCTGTGGCCACAGTAAAAAACATTTTGTATGTCTTCTTCTTCTCAAAACTATCAGAGTTCCATATGAGATGTTTTGGACAGTTTGCTGTTTCCGACGACAGAGAAACTAAAGCCCGCCCTGTTTTCCGAAATTATCTCACGAAAGAAGATGCAATAAATGCTCCGATAATGAATCAAGAATAGCTGTCAACATGAGTAGTTTGGTAATAGATATACTTGGGCCAACGGCCTTGCCGCAGTGGTAATGCCGGCTCCCGTCGGATCACCGAAGTTAAGCGCTGTCGGGCTGGACTAGCATTTGGATGGGTGACCATCCTTTCTGCCGAGCGCTGTTGGCCAGCGGGGTGCACTGAGCCCTTGTGAGGCAAACTAAGGAGCTACTTGATTGAGAAGTAGCGGCTTCGGTTTCGTAAACTGACATACGGCCGGGAGAGCGGTGTGCTGACCACATGCCCCTCCTTATCCACGTCAAGTGCGCCTGTGGACTGAGGGTGACACGGCGGCCGGTATGTACCGTTGGGCCTTCATGGCATGCTCGAGAGGTGTTTAGATGATGAGATATGCTTAGTGTAACGAAGAAACCTCACCCACCAGGGGAATGCCTTCCGGTCTGGACTCTGTGCCAATCGTATACGAGTAGAGCTTCTCGTTCAGCGAATGAGCCGTACCTAAAAACTGGAAAGAAGCACTGGTCACACTAAAATGCAATATGGGAAACAGAAGTTATCTGCTGAATTATAGACTCGTGTTACTGGCATCCAACTGCAGTAGAAATTTGGAACATGTATTGTTCCAACATCACGAAAAAAATTGACGGTAGACGATCTATTAACACATAACGAGTATGGTTACACGAAATATCGTTGTTGTGGAGCATAAATGGCACTTTAATCCAGCGAAGTAATGAGGTCTATCGAGAGGGGATCTAAGGTTGATTCCATATTTGTAGATTTTCCAGAAGGCTTTTGACATCGTTGCTCACAATCAGGGTCTAATACAATTGCGTGTCCGTTGAGTCCGTTGAGCATGATCTTAGTTGTACGACTAGGTCCTTGCCTTTTTATAAGAAAGATCACAGTTCAGAGTAATGAGGGGAAGCCATCTATTAAAAGCTAAGTCGTCACATCTGAGGTTTTCAAAGAAAGGGTTACATGTCCTCTGATATTTTTAATCTCTATAAACAGCAAGACACACAAATTTATATTTTATACGAAATTGCAGGGCTTGTGTTTGTTCGGCCGAAGCCAGGCATGCAACTTTCAATTACACTCCTGGAAATGGAAAAAAGAACACATTGACACCGGTGTGTCAGACCCACCATACTTGCTCCGGGCACTGCGAGAGGGCTGTACAAGCAATGATCACACGCACGACACAGCGGACACACCAGGAACCGCGGTG
Organism: Schistocerca gregaria; assembly: GCF_023897955.1. Lineage (NCBI taxonomy): Eukaryota > Metazoa > Arthropoda > Insecta > Orthoptera > Acrididae > Schistocerca > Schistocerca gregaria. Next base: position 747,057,154 of record NC_064923.1, read on the forward strand.
TTGGCCGTCGAATGGCGCTAGCTGCGCAGCATTTGTGCACCACCGCCGTCATTGTCAGCCAGTTTGCCGTGGCATACGGAGCTCCATCGCAGTCTTTAACACTGGTAGCATGCCGCGACAGCGTGGACGTGAACCGTATGTGCAGTTGACGGACTTTGAGCGAGGGCGTATAGTGGGCATGCGGGAGGCCGGGTGGACGTACCGCCGAATTGCTCAACACGTGGGGCGTGAGGTCTCCACAGTACATCGATGTTGTCGCCAGTGGTCGGCGGAAGCTGCACATGCCAGTCGACCTGGGACCGGACCCCAGCGACGCACGGATGCACGCCAAGACCGTAGGATCCTACGCAGTGCCGTAGGGGACCGCACCGCCACTTCCCAGCAAATTAGGGACACTTACTCCTGGGGTATCGGCGAGGACCATTCGCAACCGTCTCCATGAAGCTGGGCTACGGTCCCGCACACCGTTAGGCCGTCTTCCGCTCACGCCCCAACATCGTGCAGCCCGCCTCCAGTGGTGTCGCGACAGGCGTGAATGGAGGGACGAATGGAGACGTGTTGTCTTCAGCGATGAGAGTCGCTTCTGCCTTGGTGCCATTGATGGTCGGCTGCGTGTTTGGCGCTGTGCAGGTGAGCGCCACAATCAGGACTGCATACGACCTATTCACATAGGGCCAACAGCCGGCATCGTGGTGTGGGGAGCGATCTCCTACACTGGTCGTACACCTCTGGTGATCGTCGAGGGGACACTGAATAGTGCACGGTACATCCAAACCGTCATCGAACCCATTGTTCTACCATTCCTAGACCGGCAAGGGAACTTGCTGTTCCAACAGGACAATGCACGTCCGCATGTACCCGTGCCACCCAACGTGCTCTAGAAGGTGTAAGTCAACTACCCTGGCCAGCAAGATCTCCGGATCTGTCCCCCATTGAGCATGTTTGGGACTAGATGAAGCGTCGTCTCACGCGGTCTGCACGTCCAGCACGAACGCTGGTCCAACTGAGGCGCCAGGTGGAAATGGCATGGCAAGCCATTCCACAGGACTACATCCAGCATCTGTACGATCGTCTCCATGTGAGAATAGCAGCCTGCATTGCTGCGAAAGGTGGATGTACACTGTACTAGTGCCGACATTGTGCATGCTCTGTTGCCTGTGTCTATGTGCCTGTGGTTCTGTCAGTGTGATCATGTGATGTATGTGACCCCAGGAATGTGTCAATAAAGTTTCCCATTCCTGGGACAATGAATTCACGGTGTTCTTATTTCAATTTCCAGGAGTGTATAATGCCCACCGTCACGGTAATACACATAATCGATGCACGAGTGCAGGCTCCTCACACATCTTTGGCGACAGGTAAAGTTTGGGTCTGGTCGTGAGTCGTGCTCGGATAGCCAAATGGTAAGGCGATCTCTTGCGATAAGCGGGATATCTGGATTCGAGTCCCCGTCCGGCTCCTATTTGCGTTGACGTCATTCCATGATACAGCTGATGGATTCCCATATTTTCGCCTGCAAATACGTTTAGTATATTTCAGAAGTAACCTTACAAGGCAAATCGGAATAACAGGCATTGCAATACCGTACATGTACATCTACATGGTTACTCTCCAATTCACACTTCAGTGCCTGGCAGAGGGTTCATCGAACCATTTTCATACTACTTCTCTACCATTCCACTCTCCAATGGCGGGTGGGAAAAAGGAACACCTAAACCTTTCCGTTCCAGCATTGGTTTCTCTTATTTTATTATGATGACCGTTTCTCCCTACGTAGTTGGGTGTCAACAAAATATTTTCGCATTCGGAAGAGAAAGTTGGTGACTGAAATTTCGTAAATAGATCTCACCGCAAAGAAAACTGCCATTGTTTCAGTGATTGCCACCCCAAATCGCGTATATTATCAATGACACTCTCACCCCTATTGGACGATAACACGAAACGAGCTGCCCTTGTTTGCACGTTTTCGATGTCCCTCGTCAATCCTACCTGGTGAGGATCCCACACCGCGCAGCAATATTTCAGCAGAGGACGGACAGGTGTAATGTAGGCTGACTCTTTAGTGGGTTTGTCGCATCTTCTAAGTTTTCTACCAACAAAGCGCAGTCTTTGTTTCGCCTTCCCCACAATATTATCTATGTGATCTTTACAATTTAAGTTGCTGCTAATTGTAATTCCTCGGTGTTTAGTCGAATTGACAGCCCTTAGATTTGTGCAATTTATCGTATACCCAAAATTTATCGGATTTCTTTTAGTACCCATGTGGATGACCTCGTACTTTTCTTTCTTTAGTCCCAGTTACCACTTTTCGCACCATACATAAATTCTCTCTAGATCATTTCGTAATTGGAATTGATCGTCCGATGATTTTACCAGACGGAAAATTACAGCATCCTCTGCAAACAATCTAACGGGGCTGTTCAGGTTATCTCCTGGATCATTTACGTAAATCAGGAACAGCAGAGGGCCGGTGAATCTGGCTTGCGGAACGCCAGATATTACTTCAGTTCGACTCGATAATTTACCGTCTGTCACTACGAACTTTGACTTCTCTCAAGGGAAATCATGAATCCAGTCTCATAACTGAGACGATACTCCATATGCAAGCAATTTGATTAATAGTCTCTTATGAGGAACGGTATCAAAAGCCTTCTGGAAATCGAAGAATGTGGAATCGATCTGAGGTGCCTTGTCGACAGCACACATTGCTTCAATGGAATAAAGAGCTAGCTGTGTTGCACAAGAACGATATTTTCTGAATCCGTTTCGGCTTTGTATCAATATGTCATTTTCTTCAAGGTGATTCAGAATGTTCGAGTAAAGTATATGCTCCAAAACCCTACTGCAAATTGAGGTAAGTGATATGGGTCTGTAATTCAATGGGTTACTGCTATTTCCTTTCTTGAATATTGGTGTGACCTGTGCTACTTTACAGTCTTTAAGAACAGGCCTTTCGTCAAATAAGCGGTTGTATATGATTACTAAGAAAGGCGCTGTTGTGTCTGCATACTCTGAAAGGAACCTGATTGGTATACCATCTGGACCGGAATACTTGCCTTTCTTAAGTGATTTGAATTTTTCGTGACACCTAAGAAAAATAAAATAAAATGTGTGTGAAATCTGATGAGAGTGAACTGCTAAGGTCATCAGTCCCTAAACTTGCACACTACTTAATCTAAATTATCCTAAGGACAAACACACACATCCATGACCGAGGGAGGATTCTAACCTCCGCCGGGACCAACCACATTTACATTTATGTCGCTCATACTAACAGCTGTTCTGGTTTCGAATCCTGGAGTGTTTACTTCATCTTCTTTCGTGAAGGAATTGCGGAAAACTGTATTGAGTAACTCCGCTTTAGTGGCACCTTCATCGGTAACATTTCAGTCGCTATCGCGCAGTGACGGTATTGCCTGTTTCATGCCACTTGTGTACTTTACATACGACCAGAATCTCTTTGGGTTTTCTACCATATTTTGAGACAATATTTCATTGTGGAAACTTTTAAAAGCATCTCACATTGATGTCCGCACTAAGTTTGGAACTTCCGTGAAACTTAGCCAGTCTTGGGGATTTTGCGTTCTTCTGCTAAAGAACCATTTTATATTACTCTTGTCAGACCTCTTCTGGATTACTTCTGCGCTGTGTGGGATCCTTACTTTGTAGGACTGACGGAAGAGCACTAGAAAATTCCAAGAAGGACATTTTCACGAAGGTGAGATGAGATTTTCATGGATATGATATGCGATTTTGGGTAGGATCATTAAAATACACTGCCGAACTTAGAAGTTAAGCATGCTGAACACATGTCGCTTTAACTATGTACATGTGCGCACGATAGGTGGAGAGTCGCAGTTCTTACTGTCTCAGTGGAATCCCCTCCGAAGGGTATTAGTCCCAGTTGCGGACCGTCGTGCAAGCGACCTGACCACGTCTGTCGTTTTTCGCAGGGACAATATTTTACGGATTGAAGCATAAGCTTCTCTTAAACTGCGTGCTGGGCGCTAAATACCAAATGTGTCGCATTTGCTGCTCTGCAGACGAGACTGCCGCGTTTTTTCTGTTCTAACAGTGTTAAATATGCTCGCAGCATGGTAAGGAGCAACCGCAATAGGCAAAAGAAGACGACAGTACCACCGGAAACGCCCACTGCCGAAATACCGGAAGAGTCAGGCCTGCAGAGAAGACAACAGGAAAAAGAAGTCCCATATCGTCAAAGATACAATTCACAGAGGTTTCTGCTATTCATCTGCTATACTGGAAGCAACTGGATAGAGGCCTATAAAGATCTGACTGAAGAACTTCAATACCGTCTCAAGAGACCTATGAAGATATGACTGAAGAACTTCAATACCGTATCAAGAGCACACCGAAGGATAACGGTACCAGACTGGAGATCAGTAGATTCTCTTTGAATGCCCAGGATACCACGAGGAATGTGGCTGTCTACCTCAATCAAGAACTAATCAGTACAATACTTTAGAAGAAGACGCCACAAGTCATTGCCCTGTTACGAGGGCTGCTGTTCGATCTGAAAACAGTGCCTCAAGCACTGTTGAACCGCGGATTTGATTCTACGCTGAGACTTCACAGTCGAAGAAATAAGAAGGAACTACCACTGTTTAATCTGGCTGTAGGTCCGTCGGAAGCTGCTGTTACTTTCAAGATGATAGAACAAATCTTAGATGTGAAGAACTCGGTGACCTTCGATGTGAAGATTGAGGCTCTCCCAGCAGGATTTAACAATACATCACAATGTTTCAAATGTGAAGAGCAACGACATGTGGCTAAATATTGCTACAATCAAGCGAAATGTTGCAGGCAGTCATGAGAGCCGCAACTGTACGCAAAAAAGAGGAGGTGACCCACCATGGGAACGCTGTGGAAGGTCATACGTTGCGAGCTGGCGTGGCTGCAAAGCCCGCCAACAGCTTCGAGGACAAGAAGCAAGCAAATTCAGAAGAAATTGCCAGCAAGAAGAAGAGGCGAAGAGGACGAGGGAAATGCGCGACGTCAATTCCATAGAAGAACAAAAGTAGCTCGGTATCGTCCCGCGAGCGCTGTGTCCAGCTGGTGCGCCCCGCCAGTGACAGTGGAGGGGGAGGCCGCCCACACAGTGAGGAGTGGGGGCAGACAGCGGCGAGACACCGAGGAGGGGAAAGTCGCTGCAGTGGCAGCAGACAGCGCAAGACCAGAAGAGCCGAAACACGGGATGGGGGTCGAAGCACTTGTCGATGCGGCAGTGATGAGACCTTACGGTGAGCTCGAAACGAGATTTCAAATTACGACTGGTGAGTCAGTTCCAGCCTCAGTGTAGACTTTGAAATCGCCCAGCCGCGCAAGGTAAATCCCAGCCAAAGTTGTAGTGGAGACTTTACTTCGGCTATGAGGCAAATGCGGGGACTTACGTCTTCTCCTTCGCGTAGCAAAACATAGAATAAACAGTGTTACCATAGAATATCCAATATTATCTGCCGCAAACGAAAGCATTACTTCGAAATCTAACCCGTCATCCCCTCAAGGATAGAAATAAATGACGTTGTTCATGTTCGATGTTGTCAGTATACATGGTAGGATATATAAGGCCAGTAAACAGCTTCAGTTGTTTGACTTCGGAGTCTTTCACGGTCACGTGCTTCAATAAAATCTTCTCTGTTCACAATCCACATAATTTCGAATAAAGCACGTGAGCTATCAACAGCTCATCGAAGGCGAAATCGCTGTCTGCCGGGGCTAGCATGTTCTTCTGCTCATATAGATGTAATGACAATGTCTGGAACAGTCCATTAAATTTCGGGCATGCAGCCGCGCAAATAAAATTTCCTCTGCTGATATTTCTGCCGCGTATCGTCCGGCCATCCCCAGAGCGAGCCACAAGACGATACGCGGCTGAAATATCAGTAGAGGAAATTTTATTTGCGCGGTTGCATGCTCGAAATTTAATGTATTATTCATTACGGCGCGAGAAGTTGAAAATGCACAACGTATGGAACGTTCCAGAGAGGGCGGGAGTTGTGCATGAGCGGAAGGCAAGTTGGGCAGCTCCTAGCGACCAACGAGGTATAAGGGCCGTACAACTAACTTGTGACGTCACACTAGTCGCCTTGTCCGCCACACTTCGCGAAAGCTCGGCTCCGTGCAGGGCCCGGGGAAAATAATTTTTTAAGTGAAAACGTGTCCGCTAAACGCCTTAATTTTGTCGTGTGCCATGAAGAACTCGTACGCATCGAAACACGAGATAAAGAATTATAGAACTTATCTGAAATAGTTACTTCCTCCCCACCAGACACGCCTGCACTGTCACGTGCTCCGACTTGCACGCCACGTCCTACCTTCCCCGTGGGCCTCGGCGCTGGACCGCATGACGTAACATGGCGCAAGGTGCCTGCGGCACATTTGAAACCGCCGCTCCCGCGTCCCTACAAATGTCAAGCCTACGGTTTTGCTTTTTTCAATATCTAAAGTATCCAAAGACCGCTCCCAAGGATTATTAAGTGTTTACCCCGGTCTCTGATAATATCGTTGCTGTTAATTCTAATTTTGGCCGGTTCCCTGTATCTTATGCCCGTTTTCTAGGCAACGTTCAGTCTCGACCCACTTCTCAAGTTCCTTTTTTTTCATATGTCGTGAACGCTCTATACTACGCTCGGCAGCAGTGCGAATGGTCTGACTACGAAAATACTACCATATTCACGGGGGAGCCCACACACGGTAGAAACTCTAAGACCTATGTTGTCTTTGACCAGGCGTAACATATTTCTTATCCTGGAGGCGGGCCGGAACACTGTTTAACATTCGTTGCAGTACATAAAGTTCGTTGTCGTTACGGCATCAGCCCGGGCCGTCAGTGATTTCGACTGCTGATGATGATTGGGAAGAAAGCTGTCGCAAGCTCGAGTGTTTTATTCGAAATGATGTAGCTTCTAAACCGAGAATATTTTATTAAGGCATCGGATGTTGAGTCATCCCTGGTGGACATAGTCCGTCTCCATAGCCGAGTGGGCAGTTCCGTTTCAGTGGCGCTAGCGAGTAGACGATGTTTACTGCTGCGCTGCACTTCCGTGTTTACATCGCTGTACTTGTGCTTCTCCGAGTGCTCTCCGTCCGTTAATCCCCGTGTTCGTTCATATCCCTTGTGTTCTGATCGCTCCTTTTCGTCGTGCTGCTACTAATTGGAATTTCGGTTGTTTAACAGAAATTTCAGTGCTGCATTAACCATGGCTACAAAACTCAGCAAGAATACTCTGGTATTTACTTTTGACAAGGAATTCCGTCCTGTTCAGCCGACCTCCCTGGAAATAGATGAGTAGATTACAAAGGTAATGGTTCTCAATTCTGAAACCGTCCATACCTGGCAAATGGATCAGGAAAAATGTTGGGTTGTTGTCAAGTTATTCAGTGCTGCGACTGTTGATAAAGGGTTACGAATGTGGAGCTATGAAGTAGATTTTGTGCGTAGAAATGTTTATAAAAGTAAGGTTTCTATCTATAGAGCTGACATAGATTACAAAACCTTTCGTGTGTTAAATCTTACCATTCAAACTGGAAATGATAAGATTAAGAAAGCTCTTTCAAACTACGGGGACGTTCAATCAATTGCAAATGAAAGATGGTTGCCTCGCTTTAAACAGCTATGTTTCATCGGGGTCCGCTGCGTGATTCCGTCTCACATAACTATTTGTGGGTATAAGGCACAAATTGTTTATACAGGTCAGGAAGCTACATGTGATATATGTAACGAAACTAGCCACTTCAGACAGGAATGTCCGCGGCGAACTGTTATTCTTAAAAGTAATTTGATACAGCGTCTGAAACTTACCTTAAATGATTCGTTACCAAAGGTTCGAATCCTGCCTCGGGCATGGATGTCTGTGATGTCCTTTGGTTAGTTAGGTTTAAGTAGTTCTAAGTCTAGGGGACTGATGACCACAGATGTTAAGTCCCATAGTGCTCAGAACCATTTGAACCATTTTTTGTTTTTTGGTTCGTTACCAAAGAATAGCCCAGATCAACTAGTTGAGGATGTTAACGCAGCGGGCCAAGCTGATGTCTCCCTTCACGATAACAGTCAATTCCCCCCGTTAACAGCAAAGGGGAGCCCTATTACCACTACTCGTAAAACTAAAGTGCAACCGGAAAAACTACCTCTGGAGGCAACTGACAGTTGCTCAGAGGACGAGCTGTCCTGTACAACTCGAATAGTTCGCAAGCGAACAGTGCGAAGCGGAGGCAGAGGAACCAGAAGGCAGAATGCGAATGGAAACTGATGAACAGAAAGATAATCAACATACGGTACCAGAAAATGAAGGGAGTGTAGTCAGTATTAATTTGCGAGAAATAACTGGCGACGTAGATGATTGCAAAGATCAGCAGCTATCGGTTAGTAAAAAAATTCAGGGAGAGGTTGCAAAACTGCTGTCTCCATTTGTTTCGCTCGTTCAGAAATTAAGTGGTATTAATAAAGAACAAGGAAGTGGTGGCCAAAATGAAATCACGGTCAACACCGCAGGGCAGGCGCCGGTAACAGAAGTTGCGAAAGCGTCTGCTGCAGCTCCAGATGAGCCGCGAATAAAATAAACACGCAACCAAATGTGAATGTAGCTCGTAAGCAAGGCAAGGAATAATCCGGAAAGGGCGACCCAATCCCAAATAATGTTCGGTGCCAAACGGTCCTACACGAATCACTGGAAAAAATCTGAACGTTTACAAGGAAATCGGTCTGTTAGCGGTACAAGAGAAAACCTCAGAAGTAGAAAAAAAAACGGGACAGTAACTAATAAACTGTTTGAAGTGTTATTCCATATTCAGCCTTCCGAGAAAACTGTTAATAGTTTAACTGAAGCATGAACCACAGGAAACTAAATTTGTCCATCAAACCTACTACATAGTGACAGCACAATGACGTAGTCTTATTCTGTCATCAATATAAACATAAATAAAATTAAGTCCGGTTTGAAATTATCGGCACTTATGGCATTTTCGTACAAATCCATTATTGATATCGCCTTGTTACAAGAAGTTCTAATGTCGGATTTTCGTAATTCCCGGTTATGTCAGTTACATAAATGTGTCTTACGAAACAAGTGTTGGAACAATTGTTTCGGCGAAAGAAGGGATTCCAGTAAGTGAGGTGGAGCGACTGGAAACAGGAAGGGGTATAGGTTTCAGTATCTATGATATGACTATCATCAACTTGTATACTCCTTCCCGAAGTTCTCACCGAGCTGTCAGGGCAAGTTTCTTCAAAGATAAAATGATATACTTGTTAAGGAAAAATTCAAGACAGTTATTACCTGGAGGTGATTTTAATTGTGTTTTAAATCGGAAAGATCAGTTACCTAATTTTAATTTTTCAAGTGAATTGAAACAACTAGTTACTGCTTTTGAATTAAAGGATATATGGAAAATGAAATACCCCTCCACTGTTGAGTTTACTTATGTCACGGCAACATCTCTTAGCAGGATCGATAGATTATATACTTCTAAAAATCTTGAAACTTCCGTGACAAAAGTAGAAACCATTTCTACACACATTTCAGACCATTCACTTGTCTTAGCTTGCATAAATCTAACAAGACAGCAAGTTCGCCGATTCAAGAATAAGTGTAATTTGAATATCTCCTTGTTAGTATATCATGATTTAGAAGACCTGTTTAAAGAAGCATGGGCAATATGACTGCGTGATCGTAGTAGATATTCCACTGCTATCGACTGATGGGTTAAAATGGCGAAGCCAAAGTTGAGGAAGGTTCTTATTCAATGCAGTGACCAGATCGCAAGAGAAATGAAATGCACTATAGAATATTACTATTCCGTTTTGAGAGACGTATTCTATCTGGTCTCAGCAGGTTCCTCACTTCGGATAGCAGATATAAAAAAAATCAAAGCCAAGTTACTTAATATCAAGAGAAATCAAATGGTAATCGAAGTGAAATTCGGTGTCAGGAGACGAAACTACTTCCCTGTATCATTTAGTGAAGCATACGGAAAACGGAAGAAGCACTTTTATTGACGAGATTCCAACAAAGAACGGTACGATTCTCGGAACCCAGCAGGATATCATGGACGAGATTTATCGCTATTAGTGCGTGCTATATTCTCTAAATCAATGTAGTGATGCATCCTTGGAAGAATTCCTTGACATCTTAGCCCCACAGCTGACAGAAGATGACAACGACAATTTTCTCCTGGTAGTCAGCTAAGAGGACGTGTAGGAGACTCTGTGCACCTCACCATCAAAAAAATCCCCAGAGACGGATGGTCTGCCAGCAGAGTCTTACATCCGTTAGTAGTCAACAGTGGTTGCGAAAACCACGTACATTATAAATGAGGTTATTCAGGATAAAATGATTACGGCTGAGTTTAAGGAGAGTAAAATTGTTCTTGTGCCAAAAACAATAGAAACAAAGATTGAATAAATTTCGTACAATTTCACGGCTGAATTCTGATTATTAATTAATAGCTAAATTAGTGAACAAGAGAATTTCGTGCCTTACATAGAAAATTATTAGTAAACATCAGAACTTCGCGCAATGCAGGACCATTTTTCAAAATCCAGCAGAATTCGGGGATATCACTGCAATAACTTCTGTAACAAACATAAAGTGTGCTTCATTTTTTTAGATTTTTATAAAGCCTTCGATATAGCAATTCATGAATATCTTCTACAGACGATGAAGGAAATAGGTTGATGGGGTCATACAGTTGATAAAGAACATAGCGACTGGAATAAATGCAAAAATAGCGATGAATTGTCAACAATACAGGCCGATACAAATAAAACGCTGTGTTCCTCGAGGAAGTCCTCTGTCCATCTCGCTCCTCGCCACTTCACAGGAACCTTTCCCCTGACATGTCCATGCTAGATTAAAATGCTTAACTCAATAAGGAAATAAAACAGTTATAAGAGCCTAAACTGACGTTATAGGGGTCATTATAAGGAATAATGAATCACGCTAGCAACAGTGATTGATACGTACTGTAGAGCATCTGGAGCCAATGCTAACGAAAAAAAAAGTAAGATGTTAAAGCTCAGAGGTTTTAATCCTATCGACGTCGAGTGGGCCAAATTAGCCCGACAACATAAAACACTTGGGATCACCCTGACAGTATGCCCCACGGCAATGACTGCTTTAAATTGAAATGTTGCAGCAGATTAAGTGCAAGGAGCCATTATAGAGAATTTAACTCGATATATGAACCCACTTCCAAGAACAATGTATATCAACTCACGCATCCTTCCTAAAGCATTTATACTGCCCAACGGTTGCCAATACTGAGAATGATATCGACGAGAAAAATGTCAAAAATCACGAACTTTTTGTGAAAATGTGAAGTGTTCAGCGTACCTGCTAAAGTAGCCACTTTAGATCCTAAAAATGCTGGACTAGGATTAACTGATATAACGGATAAAGCCTCTGCACTTTTTATCAAAAGGCAAGTTCATTGAATAAGAGACTCGCGAGATAGAATAACCAGCCAACTTTTCGAGATCATTAAACCTCGAATCGTCTCAGTTGTGAGACTGGATTCGTGATTTACTGTCGGGAAGGTCGCAGTTCGTAGTAATAGACGGCAAATCATCGAGTAAAACTGAAGTGATATCAGGTGTTCCCCAGGGAAGCGTCCTGGGACCTCTACTGTTCCTGATCTATATAAATGACCTGGGTGACAATCTGAGCAGTTCTCTTAGACTGTTCGCAGATGATGCTGTAATTTACCGTCTAGTAAGGTCATCCGAAGACCAGTATCAGCTGCAAAGCGATTTAGAAAAGATTGCTGTATGGTGTGTCAGGTGGCAGTTGACGCTGAATAACGAAAAGTGTGAGATGATCCACATGAGTTCCAAAAGAAATCCGTTGGAATTCGATTACTCGATAAATAGTACAATTCTCAAGGCTGTCAATTCAACAAGTACTGGGTGTTAAAATTACGAACAACTTCAGTTGGAAGGACCACATAGATAATATTGTCGGGAAGGCGAGCCAAAGGTTGCGTTTCATTGGCAGGACACTTAGCAGATGCAACAAGTCCACTAAAGAGACAGCTTACACTACACTCGTTCGTCCTCTGTTAGAATATTGCTGCGCGGTGTGGGATCCTTACCAGGTGGGATTGACGGAGGACATCGAAAGGGTGCAAAAAAGGGCAGCTCGTTTTGTATTATCGCGTTATAGGGGAGAGAGTGTGGCAGATATGATACACGAGTTGGGATGGAAGTCATTACAGCATAGACGTTTTTCGTCGCGGCGAGACCTTTTTACGAAATTTCAGTCACCAACTTTCTCTTCCGAATGCGAAAATATTTTGTTGAGCCCAACCTACATAGGTAGGAATGATCATCAAAATAAAATAAGAGAAATCAGAGCTCGAACAGAAAGGTTTAGGTGTTCGTTTTTCCCGCTCGCTGTTCGGGAGTGGAATAGTAGAGAGATAGTATGATTGTGGTTCGATGAACCCTCTGCCAAGCACTTAAATGTGAATTGCGGAGTAGTCATGTAGATGTAGATGTAGATGTAGAATCCTGCTTCCCCCGACTGACGTGCAGAATATCAACAGTCGTATTCAGCATGTGAGGATTTTCTATGTTGAGTTTAGTTATGTAAGTTCCGAAATCAGACAGTCGCGACACTTAATAACAAGAGCCATGAAGTGGGAACGAAAGAAAAGCGAAAGATGGTACAAAATAGAACGACAGTTTCCAAAACATTGATTGGACTGAGGTTTGGAAAAAACATTAGTTCTAATGTGGTTACGTGTAACATAAAAACATTATGGTACAAGATAGTAACAACATAGTTATCACCAATGTAAGACTGTACGCAATCGGTCACTAAAACCAATTTATGTCAACATTTATGTCTAGTTGATACAATAATTCATAGATACACTTGCAGCGGTCACATGAATAGCTGGAAGTGGACCCGAGAGCAAATAGCTCTGATTACAAGGACATCCCCTGAGAATATATCGCTGTCATTGATACGCAGGCCTGAAGCACGCTATTCCCCAGAGGCAAAAAATAACACTGTGTACTGCTTGCTGGTCAGTTTTGTTAGTTAAGTCATTACCGAACTAGGGTCCGACAGCACCACAGAGTTCAAGGTCGACATGCTGTCTGAATACCACAAAATGAGAAGGTATTCGAATCACAAGAAAAAGTTCGGTAATATGTTGAAAATTATATTTGAAAGAATGGACATTGGTTAATATAAAAAAGAAGACTGTGTTGACAGTGATGTAGTTATCTTAAGGATATTATTTAAATTTTTACTGTAAATTTTTGGCGCGTGCTTTTTCTACTTCAGAAAGTAGTTTTTGAAATATTATAAGCTAATGTACACATCTTATGTGACAGTCAGATTGTGTGTCTAATAGTGTCAAAACACCAAATATTAAAGCTGCATTATTGCTTTATGGTATAAGTATGGAAATTGACAGTTTTTATCGAAATGTCTATATCGACTAGTTAAAACCATAGGATTGTTTCTGACTATTCAGTGGCTGGGAAATTGCCCTGTTCATTTTTGCACTGTGACGTGTAAGTGAGTTTTCCAGTGAAAGATCTATTATATAGGTCTGATCACTTCAGATAATTAACATTCCATTAATGTTCAGAAAGTGTAGTTGGAAGGCTAGTCAACTTTACAACATCTCTTCTCCGCCTTTCTCAAGTATTTAAGAGATTGTCTAATAAGATTAATAAATTGCTTCTATATGCAATGGGCATATAAATTGCTTCTATATGCAATGGGCATAAATCTTCCATATTCTTCATAAGTTTTTGGTGACTACCATACAATTGTGTGAAATTCTCATAGCCAGTCTGACTAAGCTAAAAGGTTAAAGATGAGTTTAAAAAAAATTCGTTAGCGTGGCAGAAAGCCATGCAAAAAAGATGTGTTCGATTCCAGGCTGGGTCAAATATTTTCCCCGCTCGTGGACTGGGTACTGTTTAGTCACGTCACCATATCATCTTTATCGACTCCCAAGTCGCCGAAGTGGCGCCAACTAAAAAGACTTGCACCAGGCGAGCGGTGTATCTGACGGGAGGCCCTAGCCACGCGACATTTTATTTCACTTCAGAACATGGAGACAGCGTGTACACTGGCGTGAAGGCGTTATCAGTATCTAACTGCTTGAAAGAGGCCTCTTTGGGGGTCTCCATTTGGCCAGTTGGCCGAATTGAGAAATATCCAGATTTGTGCGGCATGTAGGTGTGACCTGTCCCAGTGTTGGAATGCACTGGAATGCGAGGGTAGTCACAACCGTCGTCTAGGATCTCGCCGAACACGTGTGACTGGCGCCAGAGTGGATCGCAGCACTGTGCTCCAGCGCATCGTAACCCTTCCATATCCGCTCCTGTCATCCGAGAACACGTTGTGGACTCCTGCAAATTCTGCATCATTTCGCATCATTGGTTGGAGACAAGCAACAGCCATACTAGGTAATCAGTGTCGCATGTGTAGACTGCCAGCGGGTGCGTTAGGGCCGTAGATCTGGCGGTGGGGACCACACAGCGAGGGCATCCGTCCCATTGCGTTAGGAAAGGATCGGGAAGGAGGTCGGCCGTGCCCTCTCGAAGGAACCGCCCCGCCATTTGCCTGAAGCGACTTAGGGAAATGACGGAAAACGTAAATCAGAATGGCCAGACGGGGGTTAGTACCGACGTCCTCCCGAATGCCAGTCCATTGTCCCGACCACTGCGCTACCTCGCTGTGTGAAGTGGTGTTATTCTGGTGTCACGGTGCGGAGAAACACGCCGTATGACGTCAGGTCACGGCTCATTGGTGACGGCACAGCCTGTAACCCTCCTACTCGTTTTTCAACTAATCTTAGTGCCTAACAACATGTGGCTCAGCAGAAACGTCCCCAAAATGTGCCTCATTTATTCAAAATGTTGATTGAAGACGCGTTATTACTATCTGATTGTGGTTTATTACACGTGTTCAAGAATCGCAGATGATTTCATTGCACAATGGAAAGAAACGGGAACATGAATTAAATATTTGATTGAATATAAGATCATGGTTACTTCTAGCACGATGAGGCGTAAACCCTACACTCAAAGCCTAACGTTTGTTCGCACAAGAGAATGAAAGACAGTAATCACGTCCAACGTAGTCTGGAATCAGCACGCAGTTTCGATGTCTTGCCAGCACCAACTTGCCTTAGGAGCTGTAAAGGCTTTCAAAGAATTTCAAATGCTTCCGTTAATGGCACCTTGGCTTCACTTTGACTAATAATTCCGATGATGACAGAATTCTCAGAAAACTTCGTGCTCAAGTCAAGCACTCGCAAAAGAATTAAAATAAAAGCAGCAGGTGAAGAGAAAGTATAGCAGTGATTTCATAATAGACTGTGGAAGCCAAATAAATTTTAGATGTTTTAGTGACATTACTGATTACTGTTATTAACACTAAATTCAATAAGCAGCAAAAAGAAAAAATTACGTGCGTCCCGTGAGGCATCGTGTGGTATACAAGTTCACGAGATATGAAAACCAGAGCAAAACAAAACCATCTACATGCAAGAAGACTGTAGGCAACATTAAATGAGTGGGATTATAACGAAGCCAGTACATTAATGTCACCGACGGGTAGGTGAATTACTGATAATGTATCGCGAGCGTAAAACAAGAACCATCTCTGTGAACAGTGAAACCCAAGGCTGAACACCAATGAAGGTACATCTGTAGACTTGAAAGCATTGCGGACAAAATATTTCGTCATACAGTTCAAGTATGACTCGAGTTCATCGTAATCCTCGTAGACTGATGAATTAGAATAGACATCGGAACGTAATCTCAATTCAAGTACACATCATCCATAAGCCAGCTTCTGTCCCGGGCCTAAGACAGGCCGCGGTGCGTACGTCACGAAATTAGGCCTGAGGTCGCTCGCTCAGCTCAGCAAACGAAACGCGTTTCTAAACCTGCTAACTCGCAGCTGGGCGTGTACACACTGACTAGAATTGCATGTCGTACTGGAATCAGCAATTATGAAGCCCTATTGATTAACAGTAATGTAACAAAAATCAATTTAAGAGCAATACTCGACATAATAACGGCTTGTTCACTGCAATTAGTCTCTTTTGGTTAACAGTCCTCATTTCATACAAGAAGTGGTGCCTTATGCAAGTGATAATCATTCTGGCATGATTTTAATTTTATTGTAACCCAGTACACCCGCAACAAATTGTAAGTAGCCCTATGGGCTTCCTATCATTGCAGGATTAATAACAGCAAGACTCCACAATAGTGGATTCCAGCAGAAGATGCAATTCTCGTTTCTACGTGCACATCTAGTTACGAGTTAACAGGGGTACAAACATAGCTTGTCTGCTGATATGAGCGAGTGAGCGAGCGAGCTCACGCCTACCTTCGTGACGTACACGCTGCGGACTGTCTTTCTCGTAGTTTTCGATCCTGTCCGTGCCGGGAGGCAGGAAAAATAATGACGTCCGCACAGGTCCTGAAACAGCATTGGGAAGGAAACATTTGCGTCCGTTCTACGGGTCAAGCTGACACACGATTCTGCTAGTGCTTCCGCTGGGTGTTCAGTTTACTACGACCTGCAACACGTATCCAAGCAGACACACCTTCACTTTAGCAGCCAGAGAATTTATTACTTTTAGCAATCGACAATCCATATACCGAATCTCTTTGCAACAGATTTGCAGTTCAGGACGTGCAATAGAATGAACAAAGAATAATTTGGCTGTATGACGAAACAGTTCCACACGGTACACTGCAGATACGGTGCGACCTTAGGTGTTACCTCTGATGCAGTTGTATTGTGGCACCAATTTTCAGCAGAACAATGATCGTCCACCAACGGCACGTGTCTCCGTGCAGTTTTTTGTGATACCGAGGAACTCCCGAGGCCAGCAACGTCACCACTCCGTCCCCGACAAAACATCTATGAGATCAGATTGGACTTCACTTCTGTCTCAGCGCTAGGGTCCAGGATACCTTAACTACCGAGCAAGGTGGCGCAGTGGTTAGCACACTGGTCTCGCATTCTGGAGGACGACGGTTCAATCCCGCGTCCAGTCATCCTGATTTAGGTTTTCCGTGATTTCCCTAAATCGCTTCAGGGAAGTCCCGGGATGGTTTTTTTTTTGAAAGGCCACGGCCGATGTCCTTCCCCACCCTTCCATAATCCGAGCTTCTGCTATGTCTCTAATGACCTCGTTGTCGACGGGGCATTAAACACTAATCTCCTCCTTTTGTCCATGGTCAGTTGGAATAGGAGAGGATATAACGACTTAACGAGACCGCTTCGTAAGTCCGCTCGGTATCTGCACTGTCAGCGATGCAGAGTGCTAAACGAAGGGCCTCGGGTTCGGTTCCAGGGCCAGCGCTTCAGTCTGGAACCGTGCTGCTGCTACGGTCGCAGGTGCGAAATCTGCCTTCGGCATGGATGTGTGTGATGTTCTTAGGTTATTTAAGTTTAAGTAGATCAAAGTCTAGGGGACTGATGACCTCAGATGTTAAGTCCCATAGTGCTTAGAGCCCCGCTTCCGTTCTAGGGTTGGTCGGAGAGTTTCTTCGCTCTGGGACTCGGTATTGCGTTTTTCTTACTTTCGTATCGTCGTAACTATCTAGACAATCGTCTCCAATAGACTGTCGTATCATCTTTCCAGTATTCGGACGCCTGAAAGGGTACGAACCGAAAGCCAATAAACAGAAAAATACATCTTTCTCAAGCGAATCGTACATGTTTCAAGGCCAGGGTGGGTGCAATGTCATTCTCCTAAATGGGCTCATACTGACAGGTTCTTTGTGTGATTCGATAATGCCATAACGTCACATAACCTCTCAATCTGTGAAGTTTCATTTCGTTTTCTCAGCCCGTACTGAGTGCAATACATTTTTGTCAGGCACCGTAAAAGAGTTTCTCGTTCCAGCCTGACCTTTTTACGAAATTGCAATACCTAAGTTTCCTTCAGTCACCTGACACTGACAGTATTGCAGAGGGCTTACTTTAAATACAGTGTTCCAATCTTGTTTCGGAAAACTTTGTATTTGCCACGATCGCAAGGAAAGATACGATTACTAGTTTCGATCAGTTAAATGCCCATCACGTAACAGAAAGCAGTATTAACGAACTTCCAGAATACAGGGGCAGCCTGTGTCAGCAACTTCTCTTAATCAGTAGACGAAAAATCAGTCCAAGTTGCAAATTTTTGCTTTTTATTCATTCCATGACTAGTTTCGGGCCAAGACTCATTTTCAAACCATCATAACTAACTCGAACTGCAAATCTTCGTTGCTTATTAATGACG
This sequence comes from Schistocerca gregaria, assembly GCF_023897955.1. Taxonomy (NCBI): domain Eukaryota; kingdom Metazoa; phylum Arthropoda; class Insecta; order Orthoptera; family Acrididae; genus Schistocerca; species Schistocerca gregaria. Next base: position 747,075,445 of record NC_064923.1, read on the forward strand.
TCTTTGGAATTGCCATTTTCGACTTTGTTATGATGATTCGAAAATGGTTCTCTGTCCTAAACTAGTAATAGAATGAATAAAAAGTAAAAATTTGCAATTTGGACTGGTTTTTCGTTGTACAGAAAGCAGTATTTACATCGGTTATTAACGAGAGACACTTAGTCAGAATCATATTTACAGTCCAAAGCTCAAAACTTTCAGGTAGCATAGCGTTTATATTTCGTAGCAACAAATTTGGAGGCTGGACTTGGAAACATGTTCACAATTCCAAACAGAAAAACTAAATTTGGCATACCGTATGTATATTCCAGTACGTATATTCTAACTACAGTTCTCAAGTTTGGAATTGTAAACATGATTGTGACGAACGTCTCGCTTGAGTAACAATTGTACACGCTGCTTTCTGTTAAGTGATCTGAAGGTGGCCATTTAACTGGTTCAAGCTAGTAATCATTGTATCCTTTCCTGCCGTCTAGCCAAATAAAATGTTTTCCGAACGGGGAGTGCCACACTACCTAAGTTTCTCCTCCGGATGCCAAAGTATTATGTTGGCGCCCATCTACATTGCGAGAAGTAACTCTTGCAATAAAATAAATTAGATCTCGCACGGAAAGATGTTGGGTGTTACTTTTTCTCACGTGCGATTCGAGAGTGGAAAAGTAGAGAAATAGTATGAAAGTGGTTCTGTGCTTCCTCTGTCAGACATTTATGTCCGAGTTTCAGAATAATCGTGTAGATGTAGATGCAGAAACGGGACAGACACTGTTTAATGCAGACTAAGTTCTCCTATGGAGCACTAGAGAGGAGGCATTCGTGACACACGTTTTCAGATGTGGCGCAACCAGCGAGACGTGAATACGGGATTCGGCGGAGTGCTTTAACAGAAAGCGCCGCCCTTGAGCAGCCTTACAAGGGTTCCTGAGCACAATGAGGTTCGCACTAATATTACTGCTTTCCATGGGCTTCATCAACTGCTGCTGCCGGCATCCTTGCAAAGTAACACAATACCGAAACGTGCTCATTTCGTTGCATGAAGAGAGTTAACTGAGCGAATATCCAGCTGATACAAATTGCCAGTGAAAACTCTTAGCTATGAGTACAAAACAAACGAATCCATGTTAATGGTATTGCATTCGACTGCGAGAGGGAATGTTTAAAAGATTTACAATTCATGAACGTGAAATGATGTAAGGAAACTGCGTTCGGTGAAGGTACTGAGTTGAAATATGTACACTGCTGGCCATTAAAATTGCTACACCACGAAAATGACGTGCTACAGACGCGATATTTAACGGACAGGAAGAAGATGCTGTGATGTGCAAATGGTTAGCTTTTCAGAGCATTCACACAAGGTTGGCGCCGGTGGCGACACCTACAACGTGCTGACATGAGGAAAGTTTCGAACCGATTTCTCACACACAAAAAGCAGTTGACCGGCGTTGCCTGCTGAAACGTTGTTGTGATGCCTTGTGTAACGAGGAGAAATTCGTACCAACACGTTTCCGACTTTGATAAAGCTCGGATTGTAGCCTAGCGCGATTGCGGTGTATCTTATCGCGACATTGCTGCTAGCGTTGGTCGAGATCCAATGACTGTTAGCAGAATATGGAATCGGTGGGTTCAGGTGGGTAATACGGAGCGCCGTGCTGGATCCCAACGGCCTCGTATCACTAGCAGTCGAGATGACAGTCATCTTATCCGCATGGCTGTAACGGATCGTGCAGCCACGTCTCGATCTCTGAGTCAACAGATGGGGACGTTTGAAAGACAAAAACCATCTGCATGAACAGTTCGACGACGTTTGCAGCAGCATGGACTATCAGCTCGGAGACCATTGCTGCGGTTACCCTTGAGGCTGCATCACAGACAGGAGCGCCTGCGATGGTGTACTCAACGACGAACCTGGGTGCACGAATGGCAAAGCGTCATTTTTTCAGATGAATCCAGGTTCTGGCGACATCGCGATTAACGCACATTGGAAGCGTGTACTCGTCATCGCCATACTGGCGTATCACCCGGCGTAATGGTATGGGGTGCCTTTGGTTACACGTCTTGGTCACCTCTGGTTCGCATTGACGGCACTTTGAACAATGGACGTTACATTTCAGATGTGTTACGACCCGTGGCTGTACCCTTCATTCGATCCCTGCGAAACCCTACATTACAGCAGGATTGTGCACGACCGCATGTTGCAGGTCGTTTACGGGCCTTTCTCGATACAGAAAATGTTCGACTTCTGCCCTGGCCAGCACATTCTCCAGATCTCTCACCAATTGAAAACGTCTGTTCAATGGCGGCCGAGCAACTGGCTCGTCACAATACGCCAGTCACTACTCTTGATGAACTGTAGTTTCGTGTTGAAGCTGCATGGGCCGCTGTACCTGTACACGCCATCCAAGCTCTGTTTCACTCAATGCCCAGGAGTATCAGAGTCGTTATTACGGCCAGAGGTGGTTGTTCTGGGTACTGATTTCTCAGGATCTATGCACCCAAATTGCGTGAAAATGTAATCACATGTCAGTTCTAGTATAATATATTTGTCCAATGAATACCCGTTTATCATCTGCATTTCTTCTTGGTGCAGCAATTTTAATGTACAGTAGTGTATATTCATTGCCCAGTACAGTTTTTATGAGGGATAACTTGTAATTATGGTTTCAAAATTAATGGGAACTACTTAGACACTTCTTAAAATAACATATGTCCTCGTTAAATGTCATGTAAATAAATCGTCAGTATTCAACGCTGCGTATGGTGAATATCAATGAGAAAAAATTTTGGGAGGTAAGTAAACGTTTACAAATGTAATTTCAGGCTGTGACTTCTCTTCTGCAATTTTTAAAGTGCTTCGGAGCATTGTTCTAAGTATGAGTATAAATCATGTGCCTCCAAGTGTTATATGTGTGTACCGCATGTTAGAACTACTGAAATGGTATCTGATGGATTGGCAGTCGAAAACAGCGCTCATTTCTTAAATCTTTTCTTAAGTATAAGGGACAGTCAAACGAAAACGAGACAAACTGAAAAGAAGTATGTTGCCTTTTTATTATTTCAAAAGTAGTCGACATAACTATTAACACATATAGACATGCCTACATGGAAAAATGTTAGCCGTTGCCTACGAAACCACGACTGTGGCCAGGTATGCACTCTTTCTACCAAACGAAACCTACGACCACGAACATCTTTCTTCAGTGCTCCAAAAATATGGAAATCGCGCTTGGGTGAGTTCGTATGTCACCAAGTTTGTTTCTGCTACGCTTCACATATTTTATTCCGAAGCCTTGTTCATTCTCCATAACGTCTTCATCTCTCCCCATGAGATTTCCATGGCTTTGGAGCCCTAGAGAAAGACAATCATGGCTGACGATTTGCTTCGGACGAAGACGAACACTTCTGGGTACAGCCATCATTCCACAACTGCAGACATTTTTCCATGAAGACACTGCATGCCTTGTCTCTCAGTGGGATAAATGTATTAAAAGTTATGGAGATTATGTTTGAAATAATTGACGTTTACCTAATATTTTTTCCCATCTGTCTCGTTTTCATTTGACTGCCCCTTATATAACATGTCATATATTACGCACGAGGGCGTGCTCAAAAGTAATGCCTCCGAATTTTGTCCGTGACAACTCCTGAAGTAATTTAAATAAAATAAAGGTTACTGACATTCATCATCTTTAGTCCTTATGTTTACATATTTACTTCTTAACACAGCCGTTCTGACGAGGAACGTACTTTTCCCAATGGGAGACCAGTTTCTTGATGTAACCGCTGTAGAATATTTGAATTTGTTGACGGAACTACAACCTCACCTCTGGTTGCACGGCTTCGTCACTATCAAAGTGAAGCCCTGGAACGTGCTGTTAAGTTTTGGCAACAGATGAAAATCGACTGAGACGAAGTCGGGACTGTATGGAGGATGATCGTTCACGATGAACCCAAGACGCCGGATTGTTGCAGATGTCACCGCGCCCGTTTGTTTTCTGGCATTGTCATGCTGAAAGAGAGCATCCTCCATCTGTGAACGAACACTTGGAATTCGTAACTCGATTACAGCACTCTCTTTCTTACGCACCAATTTTTGGACATAAGAATAAAGATGTGGAATGTTAATAACTATGTTTTATTTTAAAATCCTTAAGAGTTTCCACATATACTTTTCAACACGCCTCCGAACATCCGTCGTTTGATGGAAGTTTGAAGACATAGCAGAATGATTCTTCCGTGCCGCCAGGATGTGTGCAATCTTGTGTAAATTTATCAAAAAGAATCGAATTGCACTTAGCAGTTACTCAATAGCTCGCACTGCATAGAAGAAACAACATGGTCAACGTGATGTTCTCGCAGTAAAATGGATCGGATGGACACAGAGCAAAAATACTCAGGACCCCCAAGATCTTATGGCCATTATTCTGGATAAAGTAGCTACACTGGTGCAGCAGTGGAGCGATTAAAGGGTTCTATTACAGCAAAACGTCTCCAGATACTGGTGAAAGGAATGCTAATTATCTGAGATCAAACTTCGAAACGAACAACCCCAGTGGTTCGGGTTGTCCTGAATATAATTCTCTGCTACCTTTTCTAACCGATCGTCGTACGGAAATGACCTGCAGTTCACTGATTGCGTTAGGACGTTCAAACTGCACGGATAGCCGCGGGGAATTATGGGAATTAGTATGCGTAAGCATGGTTTGCGTTGGCAACGAAGCCCACTTTTATTTGGATGGGTTCGCTCAATAAACGAAATTGGCCCAGTTTGGGGATTGAGGCTCTGCATTTCGGGATCGAGAAATCTCTTCACTCTCTATGGGTGACTGTGTGATGAGCAATGCCCAGTCACGGAATAATCGGTGTGATATTTCTTGATGCCAGGATGACTACCGAACTGTGCGTGAAGATTTTGGAAGATGATTTCATTTCCATTATCCAAAGTGACCCTGATTTCGACACTATGCCGTTCATGGCAAACGGAACTCGACCCCATCGAAGCAGGCCAGTCGAGGAGCACTTTGGCGACCGCATTCTGCCCTTGGGGTACCCAGAGGGCACTACCATGGGTCTCAATTTTCTGGATCTGAACACATGCGATTCCTTTTTGTGGGGCTATATTGAAGACAAGATGTACAGCAATAACCCCAAAACCATTGGTTAGCTCAAAACAGACTTTCAGGAGGTCATCTGTAAAGGGCCTCGTTATATCTCCAAAACAATGTGTTTCGAATCAGCGAATTAATTGCTATGATAGTGGCTGCAACTGGTGAAATACTGGAATGGCTCACTCTTAGGGACGCACATTCGTCAAAAGCTTAGTCCTCCGGCTAGAAGGAATTTTCTGTCAGTGAAATAGTAGTGATATTAGGTTTCAACGTCCTGTCGACTAAGAAGTGATTAGAAACGACGTAAAAAATCGCGTAGGACAAGGATTTAAAACGGAAGCAACTGTTTCAAAGCTATCAGCCTGGAATTTGTCTAGTCGATTTAATGCAATCATCAAAAATTAATCGAACCACGATCCTTCCGAACGCGAGTCCTCTGGACTAAACTATCTGATTATCTCACTCTGGCGCTGCACTTAACGAGATTGTCTACAAGGCTCAACCATTTACTACAAAACTCTCCGCGCCTTAGAATGTAAAGTCACTTTTGAATACTCGTAAGTGACGTAAATACTTACGGCTGTGGTAAAACACATGTAATGTATTCCACACAGAATCAAAGCAGATGTCGAATGACTGTTCTTTCATTTATTGGCTTGTAGCTCTCTACCCATACAACCATCTAAGTACCATATCTAATCTTCTGTAGTTGATTCTTACAATTTTGGGTCTTCTTTTTGCTACTTTAGGTAAGGCCCATACAACATTTTTACTGAAGTTGTTGGAGAGACATAACCAGTTAGAACGTAAGTTCACAATTAGGCAATACTCTCTCTCATAAAAAGTAGCACCTACGGGTGCCGAGTAGTATGCGATGCGTCAACACTTCGCGTTTATGGCGTTTTGAACTGTGCTGGGGACTGTATGAATGAGATTTCTGAATTTCTGTGGAGGAATGCCAGACCCTTATTTCTCATGAACCGAAACCAGAGAGGGGACTGACGTTGGACGCTGTGGTCTACACTGAAGTCCCAAAAGTGCGCCGGCCGAGGTGACCAAGCGTTTCTAGGCGCTACAGCCTGGGAGCGCGCGACCGCTACGGTCACTGGTACGAATCCTGCCTCGGGAATGGATGTGCGTGATGTCCTTCGGTTAGTAGGGTTTAAGTAGTTCTTAAGTTCTAGGGGACTGATGATCTCAGAAGTTAAGTCCCACAGTGCTCAGGGCCGTTTTTAAACCCAAAAGTGCTCCACTGGGTTTTCCAAACTCTTCCTCTACTGTAGGCAGTACATACATTGAGGTGACGAAAGGCAAGGGATGGCGATATGCACACATACAAGTATACAGATGGAGGTGGTATCGCGGACACAGTGTCTAAAAGGGCTGTACACTGTCAGTGCTGTCATTTATACTCAGGCGTAGTTTATACTCCGGCGATTCATGTGAAAAGGAGTCCGACGTGATTATTGCCACACGACGGGAATAAACAGACTTCGGAATCGGAATGGTAGTTGGAGGGAGACGCATGCGACGTTCAAATTTTGGAAACCGTTAGGGAACTCAATATTTTGACAATCATAGTGTGTCTAGAATATAAATTTCTTGCATTGCCTCCCACCATGGACAATGCAGTGGCCGAAGGCCTTAATAACAACCGTGAGCAGCGGCTTTTGCTTGGAGTTATCGGTGCTACCAGACAAGCAGTAATGCGTGAATTAACAGTAGAAATCACTGTGGGACCTAAGACGAACATATCCGTTAGGACAGTGTGCAGAAATCTGATGTTAATGGGATGCGGCAGCAGGCGACCGACACCAGTGCCATTGCTAACAGCACGACATCGCCTGCAGCACCTCACCTAGGCTCGTGACCATGTCGGTTGGGCCCTAAATAACCTGAAAACCGTGGCCTGGTCTGATGAGTCTCGATTTCAGTTGGTTAGAGCTGATGGCAGGGTTGGAGTGACGCGGAGACACCAAGTTGTCAACAAAGCACTGTGCAAGTTGGTGGTGACTCCATAATGGTGTGGGCTCCGTTTACATGGAATGGACTGGGTCCTCTGGTCCAACGGAACCCAGAATTAACTGAAAACGCTTATGTTTGGCTACTTGGAGACCATTTGAACCCATTCATTTTTGTGCATGACAGTGCTCGATGTCAACGGACACCAGTTGTTCGCTGTTATTTTGAAGAACATTCTTGACAATTCAAGAGAATTATTTGTCAACCCAGACCGCCCGGCGTGAATCTCATCGAACAGTGTTGGGAAATAATAGAGAGGTCAGTTGGTGCACAAAATCCTGCATCGGCAACACTTCCGCAATTATGGACAGCTACAGAGACAGGTGGTTCAATATTTCTGCAGGGGACATACAAGGTCTACTGAGTCCATGCCACATCGACTTGCTGCGCCATGCCGGGCAAAAGGAGATGAGTCACCATATTAGGAGGAATTCAAGATTTTTGTCACCTCAGTGTAATGCTGTAGTAAGCAAAATTCTACTGCGTTTAGCATTTCCAAAAGCACAGTAATGGAGTCACACTCGAACCACCAGAAACTCCCACGTGATATTTTCGTATCCCGCCTGGATAGGCGGTGGGTGGATCTGCTCCTGTGTACTGCTTCCGTAATATAGACCGAGAGTGAAGGAAGCGAGTAGGAGCAGGACAGGTGAAGCACTTCGGTGCTGAATGTAACTTTAACACTTTTATTAGAGTCAAAAACACAAGCAAATATCAAATGCTTGGCTAGGATGAGCACGTAGGTGTGAAGCCGTAGTCCATGTCTAATCCTGTGAAGTTCGGATGACTGTTCTGTATAATCTCAAAACTAACAAATACTCGTTGCTGTCCAAAATTTAACTAAAAGTAACTAACAAAAAGTCTCAATATCAAGCTAGCCCACTCGCTAGTTGAAGCGATATTTCCAGGCGGTCTGCTCTTGATGAAATGGGGGAAATCAAGACGGCACACCCTGAGCTCCACAGTGTCGGCTAGAGGGCGCTGTGGTCGGCGTAGTTAGCCTTCTCTCGTAGTGCCAACTGACGAGAGCGTGCAGCTACGTTGTGGCATCGTAAATATCGACGCCATAGTTATAACGGCACCTCCTTCGTAACTGACTGTTCTCCATCTTACAAACTCCTCCGGCCACCATCAGGTGCAAGACGGAGTAAACATTTTATCACTGCTAGTCATTCCTTTCCCTGTCCTACGTGCAAATGGAGTCACGGGAAAACTACTTCTACAACTCCGTCCGAGCAATAATTTCTCTTAATTTATCTTTGCTGTCCTGGCGCTTCCTGTACAGAGTGACAATTATTGAAATCTATGAAAAGAAACGTAAATTACTTACAAAATACCGTGTGCACCCGTTTTATTCAGTATGTAAACCTCACTACAGATATTCGGATTTAGGTTACGACATGTTCGATATGGCTGCCATGACTGGCTATGCTGTGGCGCAGACGAAAAGCGAAATTCTGCATGATCCCCTGAAGTATGGGAGCAGCTATGCTGTCGATGACCTCCTGAATGGCTGTTTTCAGCTCACCAATCGTTTTGGGGTTATTGCTGCATACCTTGTTTTTAATACAGCCCCACAAAAAGGAGTCCCATGTGCTCAGATCCAGGGAATATGGTGGTCAATCGAGACCCATGGCTGTGCCCTATGGGTACCCTAAAGCCAGAATGCGGTCCCCAAAGTGCTGCTCCACTGTCCAGCTTCGATGGGGTCGACTTCCGTTTGCCATGAACGACATATTGTCGAAATCAGGGTATCTCTGGATTCTGTAAATGAAATTATGTTCCAAAATCTTCACGTACAATTCGGTAGTCACCTTGGAATCAAGGAATATCGCACCGACTGGACATTGCACACCACACAATCACCCGTTGAGGGTAGAGAGGTTTCTCGATCCCGAATCTCAATAGCCAAAATGGGCCACTTTCGCTTATTGACGAACCCATCCAAATGAAAGTGGGCTTCGTCACTAAACCAAACCATTCTTACGCATACTAATTTCCATCATTCCCCGCCGCCAACAGGGCAGTTTGTACGTCCTAACGCAAACAGTTCAGAAGTTATGAGGATTTTATTTCACACAGTTCAATAATTGTCACCCATTTCACAGGCAGCAATAGGATCTTTCGACAGTCTGCCTCAAATTCCGGTTCTCTAAACTATTTTAGTAGTATTTCGAGAAAAAGACGTCGTCTTCCATCTAGAAATTCCCATTTCAGTTCACGATTCAGAGCCGTAACACGCGCGTAATTATCGAATCTACCGGTCACAAATCTAGCAGTATCCCTCAGAACCGCTTTTGTGCATTCCTTCAGTACGAGCTATTAGGGTGCCAAACACTCGAACAGTAGAAAAGAATGAGTCGCCCTAGTGTTTACAGGCTGTCCCCAGTATAGATTAACTACTGTTTCGTAAAATCCTCCCAACAAACAGAATTCGACCATTCACCTACCCTACTAATGGCCTTACGTTCTAGATCTATATCACACCGCTTTGGAATATTACACGTAGATGTTACATCGACGTCACTGACACAAGCAGCACACCACTGTTGTATTCCGAACTTACAGAATTGTTTTTGTCAGCGAACAGTTGCAGAACGTTCCTAACCCCATCCGTCAGATCGTGATGTATATAGAGGAAAACAATCCTGTCACGCTATCCTGGGGAGTTCCTAACGATACCCTAGTGTCTGATGACCATACGCATTCCAGGACAACTACTGTACCCTATCACTTAAGAAGTCTTTCAGCCTCTCCCATACCTGAGGACCAATTTCCGTTCTCTCTGATATTCGTTACCAGTGTGCATTAGGGCACTGTTTCGGGCGCATTCCGGAATGTATAAATATGGAATCAGCGTATCGCCCTTCATCAATATATTCGAGGGATATACCGCAAGAAAAGGACATGCAGAATTTCGCACGAGAAAAGTTTTCTAAATCCGTGCTGATTTGTAGACTGACGTTTTTCTGTCGTAGGTAAACTATAATCGTGTTTAGTATTTTCTCTGGGATTGTGCAGTGAATCGATTTTAATGATACTGGCTTGTAATTTTATGTGTCCGCTCTGTTATTCTTCTTATATACAGGAATCACCCAACCTTTTCTCCAGTTACTTGGGACTTTGCGCTGGGTGAGAGATTCTCGATAAATACTAGCCAAGTAATGGGCCAATGGCGTAGAGTACTCTGTACGCAACCGAACTGGGATTTTAGCCGGCGGCTTAGTGGTTTTCAGCTCTGTCAGTGGCTTTTCAGTGCCAGTGATGCCTATTTCTTTGCCCTGCGTTTAGGAGTCTGAGCGACTGTCAAACGATTGTTCCCATTTGTCCGTGTGATCCTCTTGCATGAATGATTTTCTTAAACGCGAAATATACAAATTCAACTCTCTTTTAGGTATCTTCTGTTGCCACCGAGACAGGTAGCTACACGCAGCGTCAGAATTTTCTATGGCTTCCGGAAAAATCTTCCTGTAAGTTAAAATGGTGGGGGTTGTTGTATGCTTCACGCATCGAATAATGCGTACTCCCAGTTACGGAATTAACTGCTTCCAGTTGCTGACCTGCTATTTTGTAGCTAAATGATAATGGACCTATCTTTCTATGTATTCGCAGCACATTACACTTGTCTACAATGACATTCAATTGCCATTCCCTGCACCATGCGTAAGATCCTCCTGCATTTCAGTACAATTTTCCATTGTTACAACCTCTCGATATACTACAGCGTCACCTGCAAAAAGCCTTAGTGATCTTCCGATGTTATCCACAAGGTCATTTATGTATATTGTGAACAGTAATGGTCCTACGACACTCCCCTGTGGCACACCTGAAATCACTCTTACTTCGGAAGACTTCTCTCCATTGAGAATGATATGCTGCGTTCTGTTATCTACGAACTCTTCAATCCAGTCACACAATTGGTCTGATAGTCCATATGCTCTTACTTTGTTCATTAAACGACTGTGGAAAAGGTATCAAACGCCTTGCGGAAGTCAAGAAACACGGCATCTACCTGGGAACCCGTGTCCATGGCCCTCTGAGCCTCGTGGACGAACAGCGCGAGCTGGGTATCTCACAATCGTCTTTTTCGAAACCCTTGCTGATTCCTACAGAGTAGATTTCTACTCTCCAGAAAAGTCATTATGCTCGAACATAATACGTGTTCCAGAATACTACAACTGATCGGCGTAAGAGATATAGGTCTATAAAAGACCCTTTTTTTTTCAACTGGCCTAACACAGTAACACGTTCACTGTCTAATCAAAAGCATGCGGGCACCCACATGTAACGCAGAATTGGGCGCTAAATTTCACTGAAAAACACAAATGCAAGGTCATAGAAAACACCGACCCATTCACTCACAGCAGTCCACTCCACGCTGATAGACTAGCATATGCAAATAGTTCAAGCAGGCCTACGTACTCCTGCGGGGGATGCTACACCATATTATTAGCTCACTCTACACTGCTGATGTCCGAAAGATTGAAAAATACACAAACTCTTACAAAAAGATAAATAGCAATACTAAAAAGGAATAAATAGACAGCTAATGTTCAGTTCTATTCAGAATCACTCGTCAGGGAACTATTGGCACTACACATTACGACAGGCAACGTTCTCCAGCCATTCACCACACCAAAACCCTTCCATTGGAATCTCAACGGGTATAACGTGATTTATCCCTGCAAAACCCTCGTTTTCAGTCACACACTGTCTAGGGGTGTCCTTCTTTAACCACTTAAGGCATCACTTAGCACTGACTGCAGAAATGTTTGGCTCCCGAGGAGGTACTCCGCCGCCATTAACAACAGGCGGCTTGAGCAGCTTTAAAAGGATTCTAACGACCCCGATTGGTTTTGTTCCTGAGATAAAATCCAATGTCTATTCCGTGTTCGAAGTTACTGTGTCGTGTTGAACAATTCATTGGAATGTTACTGCTTCTTTGCTGACAACAAATTACTCCCAACTTTATATTATATACGTCTATCGTGAGATTTAGCGGCAATTCTGCGTTACATGCGGGTGTCCGGATGCTTTGATTAGACAGTGTATGTGTTACTGTGTTAGGTCAGTTAAAAAAAAGAGATAGTAAAACACAGAGAGATGAAACCGTACTTGAAGTATTACGAACGGAATTGAAAGTTTATGTGAAAATTGTGACCATTTAATGACAGAGGTATGAAAAGCTAAACAGTGGTAAACAAAATAAAGTTCTTGTATTGCCATTCTCAACATTTCTGTGAATTCATTTACCCAAAGAAATACTCACTGGATTAACAAATGCTAAAAGTAAATCAGGCGAAAAAAGGTCGCTGCACTAATTCGATGAATAATGATTGGTGTTATCAGTGATAAGTTACACCAACGACCAAGTGTTATACACAGTCATTAAATCAAAAACCTATATCAAGCCTCTGTAAATAATAAGTCATTTTTCTGTTTGTATCTTTAGTTAGTCTACAACTGTCTTGTTAATGTGATAACTAGAATTGCAGACAGTCATAAATTTGAAAATTTTTGGCAGATTAAAGCTGTGTGCCGGACCGGGACTCAAACTCGGGACCTTTGTCTTTCGCGGGCAAGTGCTCTACCATTTTCATATCAGCGCACACTCCATTCCAGAGTGAAAATCTCATTTTGCAATCATAAATGTTTTAATACTATTATAATGCATGATGTCCTTACCCTTAAGCAAAAATAAATAAAAAGAAGGCGTAATCTCATAGGAAATGAAGTTAAATATTACTTTTATTACAAATAGCCACAAATTTACTCAAAAAAGAAATGAGACACTGTCAACAATTCTAAGTTGCTTGAAAATGCACTATATATGGAAAACTTTTGACATGGTGCCAAATATGAATCATAAATGTCCCATTCCAGAATTTCAGGTGCTAAGACCAACTGGAGACTAAAAACAGATAGGTTTTCCCTTCTCAGGTATTTTACACACATCTTGAAACTAATGTTTTCCACACACATTTTGCCACATATGCTTTCAATACATACGCTGATCACACTTCCGGCAACCCCCCGACAGCCCACCTCATCCTCCTATCTCTAACTTTCTATCTCCTACTCCCTACTGTCTCTATCTCTTCATCTTCTCCTCTGCCGCTTTTTGTGAATTTCCTCCACCCCCTCTCTCTGATAGTAGCCTCCTTCACATCTCTCTTTGCATCTCTACCTCCCCTCTTCCTTTTCCATCTGCACACCATCCCTCTACAATTTCACCTGCCTCATGCATCTCCTCCTGCTCCACTTTCTCTGTCCATTTCCTCCTCCTGTTCCTCACTCTGTTCATTCCAAACTACCACAAAAAGTATCTAGAGAAAACACTGGAAACAGTTTGGATAGATGAAATATTATCGTTGTGTCTGGGTGCTTCTGCATGTTAAATGTGTTGGTAGTTTCTTACCATGGGCATTTAAAGACGCACCATACTTGATATGAAAGTGTGATGAACAATACATCAATCTCACCCACATCTGAACAACCTCATCAGCTGAGAAATTCTCTAAACGTTGCATTTCCACGTTCCACAGAACGCTCCATTCACGGCTTGTTGTATTGTTTTTGTAGTGACACGATCATAATACTGGGTTATCAGCACTGTGACACGTGTTGTCCTCAATTATATAAATGAGGATGAGTGCACCACTAACTACAATTGTATGAGCGTACTCACCAAGATGTTTCCCCAGTGAATCTGGATTACAGTCACTACACATCGCAAAAAAATAAGTTACGTACTAGTCATCGCTCAAATAGTTCTTTCCTAGATCAGATACCCTCTTCCAATAAGAGGAGATTGAGATCCTTAACCCTTTCCTTTCTAGCCTTAGCCCGAACCTGCTTTTGAACTTGTTGGGCTCTCAGTTCGCTTATCTACAGAGTCTCCGAAGCTCTGTAACTATTCGTGACGTCTAAACTGAAACTAGAAGACCTGCCGAAACTTCGATGCATTTTAAACGACTCATAGTACACACATCAAAAAAGTTTTGTATCTCCTCGGTTCAGAGAGTTCCAGAAGATGTAGAGAAAATTGGAATAGAGATTAACATAAGCATCATTTCCGCCCTTCTCATTGCTCATGGAAGCCACACATTGCATGTTGTACCACCATACAGTGAGATCTTCAGAGGTGGTGGTTCAGACTGCTGTACACACCAGTACATCTAATACCCAGTAGCACGACCTCTTGCATTGATGCATGCCTGTTTTCGTCGTGGCATACTATCCAAAAGGGACTGTTAGACCAGATTGTCCTATTCCTTAACGGCAATTCGAAGGAGATACCTCAGAGTGGTTGATGGGTCACGTTGACCATAAACAGCCCTTTTCGATCTATGCCAGGCATGTCCGATAAAGTTCATGTCTGTAGAACACGCTGGCCACTCTACTCGAGTGATATCGTTATCCTGAAGGAAGTCTTTCAAAAGATGTGCACGATGGGAGCGCGAACTGTCGTCCATGAAGACGAATGCCTCGCCAATATGTTGCCGATATGGTTGCAGTGTTGGTCGGAGGATGGCATTAATGTATCGTACAGGCGTTACGGCGCCTTCCATGACCACCAGAGGCGTACGTCGGCCCCACATAATGCCACCCCAAAACAGCAAGGAACATCTAACTTGCTGCACTCGCTGGACAGTGTGTCTAAGGCGTTCAGCCTGACTGGGTTGCCTCCAAACACTTCTCCGACGACTGTCTGGTTGAAGGTGCATGCGACACTCATCGGTGAAGAGGACGTGATGCCAATCCTGAGCGGTCCATTCGGCATGTTAATGGGCCTCTCCATGGAGTCGCGATTGCAAAGATGGACCTCGCCATGGAAGGCGTGAGTGAAGTTGCGCATCATGCAGTCTGTTGCGCACAGTTTGAGTCGTAACACAACTTCCTGTGGCTATACGAAAAGCAATATTCAACATGGTGGCGTTGTTGTCAGGGTTCCTTCGAGCCATAATCCGTAGGGAGCGGTCATCCACTGCAGTAGTAGTCCTTGGGCGGTCTGAGCGAGGCATGTCATTGACAGTTCCTGTCTCTCAAAGTCTCCCCCATGTCCGAACGACATCGCTTTGGTTCACTCCGAGACGCGTAGACATTTTCCTTGTTGAAAGCCTTTCCTGGAACAAAGTAACAATGCGGACGCGACCGAACCGCGGTATTGGCCGTCTAGACATGGCTGAACTGCAGACAACAACAGCCGTGTACCTCCTTCCTGGTGGAATGACTGGAATTGATCGGCTGTCGGACCTCCTCCGCCTAATAGGAGCTGCTCATGCATGGTTGTTTACGTCTTTGGGCGGGTTTAGTGATACCTCTAAAAAGTCAAAGTGACTGTAGCTGTGATACAATATCCACTGTCAACGTCTATCTTCAGGAGTTCTGGGAACCGACCGAGGGAGGTGGCGCAGTGGCTAGACACTGGATTCGCATTCGGGAGGACGACGGTTCAATCCCGCAACCGGCCATCCTGATTTAGGATTTACGTGACTTCCCTAAATCGCTCCAGGCAAATGCCGGGATGGTTCCTTTCAAAGGGCACGGCCGACTTCCTTCCCCTTCCTTCCCTAGTCCGATGAGACCGATGACCTCGCTGCCTGGTCTTCCGCAAAACAACCCAAGCCAACCCAACCCAGTTCTGGAAACCGGGGGGATGCAACACTTTTTTATGTATGTATACGACTTTAACCCAATTTGATAACTTACACGTATCCCCAAAATGACGAATGTTACATTTCAAGATGGCTAAACCACAATATTCCACATGAATACAGTGTCGATATTCCTCGCAATGATTTCCATTTTCGAGCAATTCCCGAATTTTTTTTTTTACTTTCGATATTCGGAATTAGGATGAACTATTCATTTAAATATAATTAGTCAGCCAAAGTTATAAGTGATAACAATGGAGTAAAGGAAATGTAGCCCTCCTCGTACTTGTTCACGAGCCACTATCGAGTTTCGGAAACACACGGGGCCAGAGGCAGGTCGTAGCGAGTGTGTCTGGACAACCGTCAGCTGTCGCTAATGGGAAATTTATGTTCGGAATCTGCAAATTACAGCACTGGCTCGGAAATGAAACGTGACAACCATTCGGCCTGTAGCGAGCTGCCGATTTCACGACACGACACTGGGAGGGCAAAAATTAACACACACGCAACGTGAAATGCTCACAAGCTCAAGTTCACTGTTACATGAATTACCCGAAACGTCTCACAAATGATTCTTACCTGCAGTGACAATTTTCAACCTGGTTTGGATACAAACAGGTTTTCGGAATAACAGGACGATGGAATTGGTAGCATTGTGCAGTTTAGCTGATCGACGCGTTGTAACTAGTGTATGTATGATGATGTTACCTTCATTTTGGGAAAGCAGGCTGTGAAAAGAAACTCCGTAGGTAGACAGCAAACTAGAAATACCCATGAACAACAAAGTTTTTGTAAGACCGCTTCCAGAAATCTTAAGAGATTTACTTTTTCTTTCCAGGTACATTTCAACAGCTATGTCCCATTTGCAATTGGTGTCGATTTGTTCCTTCGACTGGATCCTTTCTGCCTTGGATTTAACACAGAAGCAGCTAACATTTGTCTGCCAGTTTGCACCTATCGTCCTTTTCCATTCATTTCGTCGTTGCAGACTGGCAAGGCGATATAAATGTGATGAGCAGAAAAGTCTGAAGATAATGGCATTTAAGATTGCTTGAAACACCACAGAGTCGAAGCACCATATGGCACTAAAGTGGTATTCTATTAGGCAATGAAATCTACAATAAAATCTTCACTTTGTTCAAACAAAATCGAAAGAGATGAACTTGGAAAAAAGAAAAAGTACTACGTCAGCTTGGTAGGCACCGAGATTTGTGTTGGTAAAAAAAAAAAAGATAATGTGAAGCAACAATACTGATGTTTTGCAGGTGCTAGTGGTAAAGAACTCCACATTTGTTTCGCAGATTCTGAGAAAATAAAGCAACAAGAATTTCAAAATGCTACAAGATGATTGTAAGTGTAGTTTTATGGGTACAAATAGACATCATAATTGTAGAGATATATTTAGTACAATGTGTCTATATTACTGCAACCGGCCGGCCGGAGTGGCCGAGCGGTTCTAGGAGCTTCAGTCTGGATCTGCGCGACCGCTACGGTCGCAGGTTCGAATCCTGCCTCGGGCATGTATGTGTGTGATGCCCTTAGGTTAGTTAGGTTTAAGCAGTTCCAAGTTCTAGGTGACTGATGGCCTCAGATGTTAAGTCCCATAGTGCTCAGAGCCATTTTAACCATTTTGAACCACTTGTCATCTCTGACTGGATTGTGACTGACCATCAGCTTTCATCCACTCGCTTCTCTGTTCAGTCACCTCACACACAATGCCTTCTATCTATCCTTCTCAAGTGCACAACTCCACAACGAAACTCGGTCACGAAATCTGGCAGAAAAACCTAAGAGATTGTGGTCATAATGATGAAATTGGCACTGAATCAGAGTTACTAAAACCGGTTCTTCCATATTCCTTCACCAAAAAAGACGAAATAAGTATTCCAGAATTCGAATCAAGATTTCTCTGTCTCGTGATGGCTGGGTGCTGTGTGATGTCATTAGGTTAGTTAGGTTTAAGTAGTTCTAAGTTCTAGGGGACTGATGACCTAAGATGTTAAGTCCCATTGTGCTCAGAGCCATTTGAACCATTCGAATCAAGAACTACTGCCAACGTCAGTAACTTAGACGTAAATATCTTAGGTTTAGAGTAGCAGCTTAATTCGTTTAATGAAAGCAAAACCTCCAGTCCAGACCATATACTGGTTACGTTTTTTTAAGGGTATGCTAACACAATAGCTCCACACTTAGCAGTCGTATAAAGCCGTTCGCTCGACTAAAGCTGCGTGCCAAAAGACTGGAAAGCTGCACAGATGACTGTACTATCATGAAAGCCAATAGGAGTAATCTCCTGTATTACAGATCCTATCACTAACGTCCATTCGCAGTAGGATTTTGGAAGATACACTGTTGTTGTTGTTGTCTTCAGTCCTGAGACTGGTTTGATGCAGCTCTCCATACTACTCTATCCTGTGCAAGCTGCTTCATCTCCCAGTACCTACTGCAACCTACATCCTTCTGAATCTGCTTAGTGTACTCATCTCTCGGTCTCCCTTTACGATTTTTACCCACCACGCTGCCCTCCAATGCTAAATTTGTGATCCCTTGGTGCCTCAAAACATGTCCTACCAACCGATCCCTTCTTCTAGTCAAGTTGTGCCACAAACTTCTCTTCTCCCCAATCCTATTCAATACCTCCTCATTAGTTACGTGATTTATCCACCTTATCTTCAGTATTCTTCTGTAGCACCACATTTCGAAAGCTTCTATTCTCTTCTTGTCCAAACTAGTTATCGTCCATGTTTCACTTCCATACATGGCTACACTCCAAACAAATACTTTCAGAAACGACTTCCTGATACATAAATCTATATTCGATGTTAACAAATTTCTCTTCTTGAGAAACGCTTTCCTTGCCATTGCCAGTCTACATTTTATATCCTCTCTACTTCGACCATCATTAGTTATTTTACTTCCTAAATAGCAAAACTCCTTTACTACTTTAAGTGTCTCATTTCCTAATCTAATTCCCTCAGCATCACCCGATTTAATTTGACTACATTCCATTATCCTCGTTTTGCTTTTGTTAATGTTCATCTTATATCTTTCTTCTAAGATAAGTCGTAAGGTCAGTATTGCCTCACGTGTTCCAACATTTCTACGGAATCCAAACTGATCCTCCCCGAGGTCTGCATCTACCAGTTTTTCCATTCGTCTGTAAAGAATTCGCGTTAGTATTTTGCAGCCGTGGCTTATTAAACTGATAGTTCGGTAATTTTCACATGTGTCAGCACCTGCTTTCTTTGGGATTGGAATTATTATATTCTTCTTGAAGTCTGAGGGTATTTCGCCTGTCTCATACATCTTGCTCACCAGCTGGTAGAGTTTTGTAATGACTGGCTCTCCCAAGGCCGTCAGTAGTTCTAATGGAATGTTGACTACTCCGGGGGCCTTGTTTCGACTCAGGTCTTTCAGTGCTCTGTCAAACTCTTCACGCAGTATCGTATCTCCCATTTCGTCTTCATCTACATCCTCTTCTATTTCCATAATATTGTCCTCAAGTACATCGCCCTTGTATAAACCTTCTATATACTCCTTCCACCTTTCTGCCTTCCCTTCTTTGCTTAGAATTGGGCTGCCATCTGAGCTCTTGATATTCATACACGTGGTTCTCTTCTCTCCAAAGGTCTCTTTAATTTTCCTGTAGGCAGTATCTATCTTACCCCTAGTGAGATAAGCTTCTACATCCTTACATTTGTCCTCTAGCCATCCCTGTTTAGCCATTTTGCACTTCCTGTCGATCTCATTTTTGAGACGTTTGTACTCCTTTTTGCCTGCTTCATTTACTGCATTTTTATATTTTCTCCTTTCATCAATGAAATTCAATATTTCTTCTGTTACCCAAGGATTTCTAGCAGCCCTCGTCTTTGTACCTACTTTATCCTCTGCTGCCTTCACTACTACATCCCTCAGAGCTACCCATTCTTCTTCTACTGTATTTCTCTCCCCTATTCCTGTCAATTGTTCCCTTATGCTCTCTCTGAAACTCTGTACAACCTCTGGTTCTTTCAGTTTATCCAGGTCCCATCTCCTTAATTTCCCACATTTTTGCAGTTTCTTCAGTTTTAATCTACAGGTCATAACCAATAGATTGTGGTCAGAGTCCACATCTGCCCCTGGAAATGTCTTACAACTTAAAACCTGGTTCCTAAATCTCTGTCTTACCATTATATAATCTATCTGATACCTTTCAGTATCTCCAGGGTTCTTCCATGTATACAACCTTCTTCCATGATTCTTAAACCAAGTGTTAGCTATGATTAAGTTGTGCTCTGTGCAAAATTCTACTAGGCGGCTTCCTCTTTCATTTCTTAGCCCCAATCCATATTCACCTACTATGTTTCCTTCTCTCCCTTTTCCTACACTCAAATTCCAGTCACCCATTATTATTAAATTTCCTTCACTATCTGAATAATTTCTTTTATTTCATCGTACATTTCATCAATTTCTGGATCATTTGCAGAGCTAGTTGGCATATAAACTTGTACTACTGTAGTAGGTGTGAGCTTCGTATCTATCTTGGCCACAATAATGCGTTCACTATGCTGTTTGTAGTAGCTTACCCGCATTCCTATTTTCCTATTCATTATTAAACCTACTCCTGCATTACCCCTATTTGATTTTGTGTTTATAACCCTGTAGTCACCTGACCAGAAGTGTTGTTCCTCCTGCCACCGAACTTCACTAATTCCCACTATATCTAACTTTAACCTATCCATTTCCCTTTTTAAATTTTCTAACCTACCTGCCCGATTAAGGGATCTGACATTCCACGCTCCGATCCGTAGAACGCCAGTTTTCTTTCTCCTGATAACGACATCCTCTTGAGTAGTCCCCGCCCGGAGATCCGAATGGGGGACTATTTTACCTCCGGAATATTTTATCCAAGAGGACGCCATCATCATTTAATCATACAGTAAAGCTGCATGTCCTCGGGAAAAATTACGGCTGTAGTTTCCCCTTGCTTTCAGCCGTTCGCAGTATCAGCACAGCAAGGCCGTTTTGGTTAATGTTGCAAGGGCAGATCAGTCAATCATCCAAACTGTTGCCCCTGCAACTACTGAAAAGGCTGCTGCCCCTCTTCAGGAACCACACGTTTGTCTGGCCTCTCAACAGATACCCCTCCGTTGTGGTTGCACCTACGGTACG
Organism: Schistocerca gregaria; assembly: GCF_023897955.1. Taxonomy (NCBI): domain Eukaryota; kingdom Metazoa; phylum Arthropoda; class Insecta; order Orthoptera; family Acrididae; genus Schistocerca; species Schistocerca gregaria. Next base: position 747,096,377 of record NC_064923.1, read on the forward strand.
GCCATCTGTATCGCTGAGGCACGCAAGCCTCCCCACCAACGGCAACGTCCATGGTTCATGGGGAAGGAAGATACACTATGTTACACTATGTTCGAAAATTATGAATTACCTCAAAGGAAATGATTTATTGACATTCAACAGGGCTTCATAAAATGTCGTTCTTGTGAAAGACAATTACCTTTTTATTCTCGTGACGTATTGTGTGTTATCGACACGTAACATCAAATTTATTCCATATTTTTAAGTTTGCAGAACGCTTTAGACACCGTTACTCACAAGCAGCTTTTAATCAGACTGCCTAACCATTGCGTATCGTCTCACAAGAGGACCATCAGATCTGTTATTCACGTTTTTTGACGGGTCTTCGTTATGTTATTGGCGACTCTGTCCCGATTATCTGCTTAGCGGATTTTCATGCGACGGTCCCATGTATTCGAGAAAATCGATGTTTAATTAATCTTTTGTCGACAAAGCGAGCATATCAAAGTGGAAAATATTCAAGGCTATAGCGCTGGCGGTACGGATTTTCCAATCTTGCGACGTTTGCTTTAACAGGAAAGGTAAAATCTTCACGAAAAACAAAAACTCAAAATGCTCTTGACTTGCTAAGTCTAATAGATAAATCTCCCCGAGGGAAGATTCTATAAAAATACATTCTTTAATTGTTCATTAATTTAGTGCTTTTGCTTTCACAGGGATGATCAAGCACGCTTGGTTCGCATCGAATGTAATCGAAGAAACATCTTTTACTTTAATTTAAAGGAACTTTGTTTCGTCGTAACGCTTCCAAAAAAATACGTGTTCCTCCAAGGCAGTAGCTTTAATTAAATGTGCTTGGTGTTCTATAAAATTATGTATCGCTTGCTCCTACAACAAATATCACCAGGAATTGTGTTCTAGCATAGCTAGTGATGCAAGCGATAGCAAGTAAGACGGTAGTGTAATCTATTCTGAAACAAACGAAGTATGCATTTGAAGAAAGTTCGATGTAGTGGTTGATATATTAACGAAATCACTATAGGTAAAAAGGCTAGCTGTGAATAATGTTGCATGACATACGTTGTTTAATGGTACTGCGTAAGTAAATTTTTTTAAAAAAGAAAGAAAATCACAGGCAAGATTTGAACCCTGATCGCCAGCATGATACTGTGAACCTTAACCTCTGCGATACACTTGCTTGGTCGATACAGTCCAAATATTACCAGTGTAGTGAGTACACATCATGTTCAATATTTTGTCGGAAATTAGGGCCGTCACATGAAAAGTCATTAGGCGTGTATTCAAGACTTGTTCCTCTACAACACACCAAAACCACATCAAAATTCGTGATTAACGGGTCTGATGGTCAACTTGTCGGTTTTGCGACTAGATTTGTGATTTCCTGTCAGTTCGCTGTAATGGACGAGAAGTCATCGAGTAAAACTGAAGTAATATCTGGCGTTCGCCAAGGAAGTGTTACAGGCCCTCTGCTGTCCCTGATCTATATAAACGTTTTTGGGGACAATCTGAGCAGCCCTCTCAGACTGTTTGCAGATGTTAAGTCAGCAGAGGATCAAAACCAACTTCAAAATGATTTAGATAAGAAATCTGTATGGTGCGAAACGTCGCCGTTGGCTCTAAATAATGAAATGTGTGAGGCCATCCACATGAGTAACAAAAGGAATCCCTTAAATGCTGACAGTTCAGCTAAACACCTAGCGATTACAATTACAAATAATTTTGAATTGGAAAGATCACATAGACAATGTTGTGGGAAAGGCGAGCTGAAGCCTGCATTTTATTGGTAGAAAGCTTAGAAGATGCAACAAGTCTGCTAAAGAGATTGCCAACAGTACACTTGTCTGTTCTCTTGAGGAGTACTATTGTGCAGTGTGGGATCCGCACCACACAGCGTTTACGGTAGACATCGAAAAAGTTTAACGAAGGGCAGCTCCTTTTGTATTGTCGCGAAACAGGGGAGAGAGTGGAAGGAACATGATACTCGAATTGGGGAGACGGAAATTAAAACAAGGGTGTTTTTCATTTCTTTTTCTAACGTTTTCCACAGAGTGTAAGTATTTTGCTGGCGCCCACCTATATAGGAATAAATGATCATCTCATTAAATAAGGGAAATAATAGCTCTTATGGAAAGATTTAAGAGTTCGTTTCTCCCGCGCGCCGCTGAGGAGTGGAGCAGCAGAGAAACAGCAAGATAGTGACTGGATGAACCCTCTCCCAGGCAGTTAACTGCGAATTGCAGAGTAGTCACTTAGAAGTAGATTTAGGTGTAGCATGTACAAACGTTTTTGTAGTCCCATTGTCGACGACCGCAAGTCCTCAACTTTATACGATGTGTGACGTTATACGATCACTATCTATAGCAAATGTTATAAAATCGTATCAGCTTCATTTTCACTGATTGGTCGATTGCAAATCTAGACTCGGAGTTTGCAGAGGCAAAGTGTTTCTAAAGTTATTGATACATTTTTATCGACGTTTTAATTAATAAAATATTATACGTAGTCCGCAGCTCGTGGTCTCGCGGTAACGTTTTCGCTTCCCGAGCACGGGTCCCGGGTTCGATTCCCGGCGGGGTGAGGGATTTTTCCTGCCTCCAGATGACTGGGTGTTGTTGTGTTGCCTTCATCATCATCATCATTCACCCCCATTACTGTCGGAGGAAGGCAATGGCAAAACACCTCCACTACAACGTTGCCCAATAAGGCGGCGCGGGTCTCCCGCATCGCTCCCTTACGCTCTGTAAAGAAGTATGGGACTCATCATCAATACTCTTTTACGTGGAACAAATTATCTATACTGCGATATTCTGACATCGCACATCGACTGTAATGCTTGAAGTGTTGCAGAATGTTTCTTTCTACATCCTCATATGCACCTATAGTCCGAAGGCCACTTTGCGGTGCCTGGCGTAGGGTGCATTGCATACTACTCATACCACTGTTGCTTCCCCCCTTTCCTGCTACGACCGCGACTACTTCTCAGGAAGATTTGAAGTACCTTACATTCGAATAAAATGAGGGGTAGTTGCTACTCCCTGCAACAAACGTCGATCCTATGCAGGTCTTGCTTCATTTCGCTACAGTGTTCCAGCGTAGCGACTTCTCTGTACAAGACAGTATCAGCGCAAAAAATCTCACGGAACTTCCGACGTTATGTAGTACGACATTTATCCACAACGTCTCCTCAACAAGTTTTGGTCTCTAAGTATTTGAACGTCTTTCCCGCGACTAAAGATCACTTTTTAGATGTACGTGTTTTGACTTTCTCTCTCTCTTTCGACTAGCATAGTTAGGCTCCTGAGAGATATTTACACGCAGCACATATAGTCTCAGTTAGCAACACGCCACCAGTACGCAGAGAGAACAAAGTCCCTCTGATGAACCTAATGCAGAAATACAGTGGCGCAGTGGCCGCCCTTACTATTATAATGTGTAATATGTTTCCCCCGAAGAACGTAGTATTCAGACTGGTCATGCGATAGTGTCCTCAAGAATACATTGTTATCTCAAGATCTTCCCCAATCACGGTCACAGAATATGAGCCAGGAACTCTCCAACTAGTTTGTACAACTCAGTGGCAAAAGGTAATTTAAATCAGCAGTTGATTCCTTGTGGATAGAATCGCGATCCGCATGTCACATGGCGTAAGAGAATAAAGCTGTAACAGCAGTTTCCGAGATATATGACCAGTATCTCCGCATTGTGAAATATAAAAACTTACAGAATATTCGTAGAGTCTTTAAGAGGTTGTGGTACACAGCTTGTTCAGCTCTAGATGAACCAAACTAATTCTTTGTATTAAAAATTGAATTATAATGGTCTCAAATTGGTATTTAGAACAAACATATTTGGTATCAGCAAGATGGTAAATATCTCCTTATACAGGGAAGACCCGCAGTTTTGATCGCAGCGCTTTCGAAGAGTATTTGAAAAAGACTCGAGAAGCTATGTGGTACAGAATCTCTCGTATTGCTTGCACAATACATAGAGTGTAACAAAACACACTGCTTGACAAAAAGGGTGAAGCACACAGAGAGGAAGGAGGAAACCAAATGAAACTTCACATGTTGAGAGAGTATGTGATTGTATTTCAATGATTGCAAAATCAGATCAAATTTACAAAGAACTGGACAGAATGACCACGTTTACCAAACTATTGGTTCAAATGGCTGTGAGCACTATGGTCCTTAACTTCTGAGGTCATAAGTCCCCTAGGACTTAGAACTACTTAAACCTAACTAACCTAAGGACATAACACAGATCCACGCCCGAGGCAGGATTCTAACCTGCGACCATAGAGGTCGTGCGGTTCCAAACTGTAGCGCCTAGAACCGCTCGGCCACCCCGGCCGGCAGACGTTTATCATTATGATTTTGAACCTGCCTGCGTGCATGCACTGATTCGGTTGGCACACGTGCTATGAAGCACGTTTATACTACCTTCAGGCAAGCTGGGTCACAACTGTTGTAACTGGAGCTTAATATCGAGGGTACTGGTAGTGGAACGGAGCTGGTGTCCCACTTGGTCCCACACTTGTTCTATCGAAAACAGATCGGGATGATCCCTCAGCATCATGCAGACAGTTGGAAAATACACATGTCTTCTATAGAGGAGCATTCTCCAGCTTAAAAATGACACCACGATACTGTCGCACGTGAGTTAACTCACGAGGGGGCAGAATGTCCATGATACACCGTAGTGCTAACAACGGTTCATCTCCCAATACAATTCCGCCCCATTCATCAGAATACCTTCTTCTCGGTCACTTCACCAATCCAATTGCAGCCCCGTGTGTTGTGGTGTTATCGTTAGCATTCGCACGGAAGAGTAATTCCCTAGTCTCGGTGTTGCTACACTCCGACCAATGCCGCGGTATGTCACTGAATGTTGCATGGGGTGCATTTCCTTTTCTCGAGTGGCAGGCGCAGAAATGAAGCGTTCACGACATGCTTGGTGCATAATACTCGACCCTCCCTCGTGCTGGTCAGACGTGGCCGGCCGCTGTGGCCTAGCGGTTCTAGGCGCTTCAGTTTGGAACCACGCCACCGCTACGGTCGCAGGTTCGAATCCTGCCTCGGGAATGGATGTGTGTGATGTCCTTAGGTTAGTTAGGTTTAAGTAGTTCTAAGTTCTAGGGGACTGATGACCTCAGATGTTAAGTCCCAGATTATGACTGCCCTCGCGTTCCACTAGAGTCGAATATCGGGCCACCGTCACATCTGAGTGCTCCATAAATCTGGACATCGCACTATTCCAGCACCCGGCCAAACGGAGACGTGGAATGAGCTTCCTTTAAAACTCTGTCAGGTGCTGATAAAGCTGTCTCATACGACTACGCGATATCTCTGCGTCCTTCACAGGGAACTAACAAACATGTGACGTGGTTCACGCCCATTGTATACCGTACCAAACATGGTAACAACACTAACGTACTCTCATATCCGATCTTTGTCTCACAGGGATTTTCAACTGCAAATCACCTAATAAACGTAAACGTTGTCCGTAGTAGGCTGTTATGAGATATTTACTTAATCGTGCCGTTAGCTAATTTATACTAAGTGTCATTTCCAAGCACATTTGTAACATCTGTATTTCATTTCATTTTCAAGTAATTCTTAACTGCAAGTAAAATGTAGCCATCTTCCCCCATTTCAGGAACATGCTGTGCAAAGAGCACACTTGTTCTATCGAAAACAGATCAGGATGTCTTGCTGGACACCTCAACATCATGTGGACACTTGGCAAATACACATGTCTGCTGTGGACGAGCATTCTGCTGCTTAAAAATGTCACCACGATGCTGTGCAAAGAGCATAGTTCAGGACACGATATCAAAAGGTGTCACTGTAGTGTGGATTCCCTCCAAAAATGACAGAAGATGATTACTTTCTACTTGTAATTAAGAGTGGCTTGAAAATGAAATGAAATACAGATCTTATAAATGTGCTTGGAAATGACGCTAAATCGAAATAAGCTTACCGCATGATTAAATAATCATCGCATTAGAGCTTACTACGGACCATTTACATGTTTGTGAAGCATATGGGAGATTTGGGTCCACATAAATACAAAATTGTAAGTAAATTATTTACATACCCGCCAATGGCGAGCTACTGTGCGACGTTACACTGAGATCCAGCCACGCCTTGTGGTCTCCTTTTTTTCAGTCAGAATATACCTACAATATTCGCTAGATTGCAGACGTTGTCTTTTGGAACAAATTGAGGATAACCTGCGTACAGAAATTGCCTAAAACGACAATACAGAGCGTCGTTGCTGCAATGAGGAACGTCTGCCACTAGACCATCCTTTCGTCAATTAATTGGTACGGCGATGAAGAGCAAGCTGAACTCTAGAGAATAGTCTAGACGGCGTTTAAGATAACAAGGCGGCGCCGACCACGTCCTGACCTGCTTCGACAACACTGTCGACTCCTACAGAGATGAGGGTGCGTAGACCCGTTCTCTGCCAGAGGGGTGGCCTAGAAGTAGGCGTTTTCCTCTTCCAGGTACCACTTTGCCCACCTCGATACTTCGTTGCGTCATTGGACGGCGGATCCGTACGTGGATTGGCGCCCTCAATTTCTTCCCCTATTCTTTGTTAGTCGGTCGACGAATTTTTGTTGGGTTTTGCGTAGACAATGCAGAGCGAATGTCTTGACAATGAGGGAGACAGAGAGCGATGAAGACAAAGGAAACAGAGGCAAAACACCTCATTTAACGAAGCTTTTAATGCATGTGAACTAATTGAGTCCCATCGTTTCCGCGGAACTAGCCGTATATAGTAGGCCTTATTGCTGTTCATTAAGAGAATTTCAGGGCCGATCGATACCAAGCCGACGCAACCTAGCAATTCCACGGGCGGCTGGCCGCAAAGCCCGGCATTTCAGTGACGGACGCCGGTAATGGATTGCGCTCGAGACGTCAGACGGTCGCGTGCGTACTCCTCTATGTCTGACATGTCCCAACCTCCCCTCTCCCCTCCCCCTCCCACCAATCCCTTGCCCGCCAACTCAGACCCTTCGGCTGCCTCGATCTGCCAACCGTCTTTCCCAATAGCTTGTCACACCAGTCCACGTTTACCGGAAGTTTCGATCGCCGTAGAGGTACTTAGTGAGCGGTTTCAGTAAAGCGGCTTGGATCCCGAGAAGCACTTCCTGCAGGAACTAGCTTTCTGAGAGTCTCGTAAAGCCGCGAAGATGGAATTCCTTGAATCGCTACTGCTCTTCCCATGCCTCAGTTTTATATGGCTCTACACATTGTCACCGTGCAGATTGCCAGATCATAAATATCTGTCACTCTTTCACTTTAAGGTATTAGTATTTTATCTCATTAAGTGTTAAATATTTTATCCCCATATATTTTCTACACCCTTGCCGCAGTGGATGCACCGGTTCCCGTGAGATCACCGAAGTTAAGCGCTGTTGGGCTTGACCGGCACTTGGATGGGTGACCATCCAGCCGCCATGCGCTGTTGCCATTTTCCGGGTGCCCCCAGCCTCGTGAAGCCAATTGAGGAGCTACTCGACCGAACAGTAGCGGCTTCGGTCAAAGAAAACCATCATAACGATCGGGAGAGTGGTGTGCTGACGCCACGCCTCTCTTCTCCGCATTCTCCTCAGAGGATGACACGGCGGTCGAATGGTCCCGGTAGGCCACTCGTGGCATGAAAACAGTGCTTTTTTTATATATTTTCTACACATTTCGCCCTCTATACTACGAGAAAATGACAATTTTCTGGCTAGGTACAGAGATGGTGTTCATATCAGTTACGGTTTTCTAAACCACTATACACTGTACGATAGTGTAAAGTAAACATGAAGCTGATCTGTGGCACAGTTTCGATCATTCTGTTTTTTAATAAAGTTTTGTTGTGTTTGTATTGCACAGATTAATACCCTTAAATACTGTGAGTAGGATGTCAAAGAGAGCTCAAGAACAGATAACGATTATACCTCAAGGTCACTTCTAGTGTTAGGTTACATGATCAGGCTTATTACTTTCAGTCACAGGGAACTTCCATGCCTCCCCCCTTACCCATGGACAATCCCCACATTTTGGGCAATAGTGTGTCATGCCTTCAAGGTCACCAAACCTATGTGAGAGTTCTGGAACAAATGTATTTAAATATAAGATCCATAAAATATGTGCTAAGTAACACATGTCTAATGATTATTTTTATGAAAGATGCACGTCTTTTTGTTCCTAATTAAGTATTGTACACAAAATTCATGTTTCATTGCAAATATAAATAATGAATTATCGATATTTTATAAATGATTATTGACAAATTTACATAGTTTAAAAAAATTAAATAATCTTTATTAGCATTCTTTTATATAAAATTTATATTTGCAATGAAAATTGGAATTTTGTACACAGTACGTAATTAAAAACGAGAATACGTGCACTTCCATAAAATAATGATTCTACATGTGTTAATTAGCACACGTTTGATGAATTTTGTATTAAATGGTGTAGGTTTTGAATGAAAAAAACTGCTAAATTTGGAAGAAGGACTGAAGCGATATTCGAACTTTCAGTCCTTTTATTTCCCAATTACCTATTTCCAACGATCCCGAGTAAGCCATGATCCTGTCGTGAGAAGGAAAAACTCATTTTAAGAAACATAAGTTACTGAGTTTCCTTGCAAAACTTGAAGGCCTCCTTTCCCCAGAATTTTTGAGAGTTGCATTGAATGGTTTCGTAAGACCGATATTTGAGATACGAACTTCACTTACTGTGAATATAAAAAGAACTGCAAAAATCCGGTTGATGTTTATTCTGTTTCTAAGTGGACTAAAGTCGGGGAAGGTGGTGGCCACTGCCTTAGAACTCTACTACGTACATACGGCGCCCACCAAAGACTTCCGATACCGAATTTAACCTGGTGTATTTGCGATGTCAGAACTGTATCTACACAGGCAGCTTCAACTAACTGCTGCAAATAACAGATGTGTATTCGACGACCCAGTCCTGAGGAGATAGTTTTAGATAGAGGACATACAGTCGTAGTGTGTCGACGCTGTTGTATTACATCTCGCTGAGAAGCAGCGATCTGAATGTCTCTAATGGAAGCGTTCATGTCATTCTCCAAAATGTTTTGAAGAAGAGAAAACTATGTGCAAAGTTTGCCCCACACGCTTTGACTCCAAAGCAAAAGCAACGATGTGTGGACGCCTGGCGTGACTTTACTGAAATGAGAAACGCATACAGCTTTTCTCCAGACCAAATCATCACGGGTGACGAGAACTGTTGCTGTCAGTGCGAACCAACCACAAATCGACTAAGTTCGGAGAGGGAACAGAAGAAGTTGTGAATGTAACGCACGAGTTGAATAACATCCCAAAGGCGTTTGCTGACAATTGCAGCAGTTGCATCTGGACCCGTCAGGTTAGCCGAGAGCGCTAACGTGCTGCTTCCTGGACTCGTGTAGGCGCGAAGGCCCCGGATCCAATCCGCCCGGCGATTTAACGACGATGGGCGGTGTGCTGGCAAGCCTGGACGTTGTTTTTAGGCGGTTTTCCACATCGCGCTAGGTGAACACCAAGCTGGTCCACACGTTCCGCTTCAGTTACACGCGTCGCAGACATTTGAAACTCGTTCGCACTATTTCACGATTTCCGCTAGAAGCAGACAGATGGGGTACACTGATTCTGTCCCGAGGGGGGTGGGGGCGGGGGGCAGGAAGGTCATCCTGCCACCCCTTTAAATTAATATGCCAAATCCGATTTAACCACGCCGAACCTGCGCAAACTGTGGGACAAAGGCGCAAACGAAAGAAAGAAAGCACTTGTTGCATATGACTGTGTGAATGTTTTGTGCGGAATTCAAGTGGAAGGGGGGGGGGGGGGAGGGGGAATCCATGTAGAACACCACAACTTTAACTTAACTCTATTTTTTTTATTATTATTAATGTGGTCTCGAAATTTTTAGGTCTGACGGGATAGATCTCCAGAGTAATTGAATATCGAAGTATGTCCGAACAGTTAGCCCATAATGAGGCGAGGCATCATCGTGCTGAAAGAAAATTGCCAGTGTCGTTCCTTGAGACTGCAGGGACACCAGCACAATTTAGACTGACAAAGTAGGTTAGACTGACAATAGTAAGTAACAGCCTATTCTGAGCGTACTTTGACTGAAGGAGGAATCAACAACATTCGAGACTCATATACCATACAAAACTGTCACTTTCGATGTGCCAGTGTCTATCGAAGAACATTTGCAGTTAGAGTTAAAGTATGCGTGATTCCATTTACTTACTTCTCTGTTAATTCTGGACAGTTTTAGAGCTTTCGTGCCACCCATTCCGTAAACTGTACCAGAAATTTTGTATCGGTAAGATGTATCGAGGGAGGTGGCCCAGTATTGTGCACACTGGTCTCTCATTCGGGAGGCCGACGGTTCAGATTGCAGTCTTAACATCTAGATTTAGATCTTCCCTGATTTTCCAAAATTGCTCCGGGCGAACTTCGAAAAGGTACGTTTAGAAAGAACGAGGCCGACTTTTTCCCAATTATTTCGTAATCCGAGCTTATTCTCCGTCTCTAATGACCGTGCTATCGACGGTCCAGTAAAATCTAATATGTTGGCGGCCAAAATGCTAATTGTTGATGTACGGCTGACCCCTGTTTCCTGCGAGATACGGTGCGTGCTGCACTCTGGACTTTAACCGAACGATGTCAAAATGGTGGTTAATGTTTCTTCATCAGTGGCGGTTTTCGATCTTTCAGCTTTCCGTTTCATAGTGATACGGCCACTTTCACGGAATTCCGCCAGAAGTTTCACCAGCGCACTGTGGGTAATGGGTGATCAGTCTGGGAGACATTAGCTGATATCTTCTACGATAACACGGGTGCCTGTTTACTGTAGTCAGGGCTATCTCTGAACTTTAGGTTTTTCTTAAAGCTTGCGTTAACGCCATCAGTTTACATGCAACCTTTAAGGAAGAAACATCAGTCACAACTCGAGAATAAATAATGCTGTTCTGAGATGAAAGACGCCATTGTGTTCCTCGTGAGAAGCTCTGTTTGATAAATTATGTTACCCCCTTTCTATGCGAAAATTACAAATTGCATCAGATACGGCCTTCATATTTGTAACATAGCCTTAAGTGTTTCCTCGCTCTGCGATAAGATGGTACTTAAATTTTTGTTTATCCATCTGCATTTGTTTAAGAAGAATCGTTCAGATCCGTATCTGTAGGGCAGCCTCTACATGATGTTTTCCCGAATCTTCAAATACTGAGGTAAGAAATAGAAGTCACGTTGGATCATTATCATAGCTGCTGATTGATATGCATTAAATGTAAATGTCGTGTGACTAGGACCTCCCGTCGTGTAGACCGTTCGCCGGGTGCACGTCTTTCGATTTGACGCCACTTCGGAGCCTTGCGCGTCGATGGGGATGAAATGATGATGATTAGGACAACACAACACCCAGTCCCTGAGCGGAGAAAATCTCTGATCCAGCCGGCAACCGAACCCGGGCAATTAGGATTGACATTCTTTCGCGCTGACCACTGAGCTACCGGGGCGGACTGTTATGTATTACGACAGTGCGATAATGCAGCACTTCATGGAAACAACAAATATCCAACACAGACACGAAAAAAATTATTGAGGGTGGATCCTCAGAACTGACACCACCTATTCCCTACAACCTTATACAGGACGATCGCCTAGCTTTTCACTTCAAATATTTCCGAAACACCGTTTTAGACACTGAAATTCCATTTTCATCCAGATGAATTATGAGGAAGTCCCCACTAAACGATGTACAGTCTCTTTTCATAGCTACATTAATTGCAGAGACTTCGGTTTTAACATGGCTTTTTCAAATGAAACTGTAGCAATCTCAGCTGCTAGTATTGCAGTTATAAAAGAGACGAATTGAACGGCACCAAACTCTTCAAAATATTTTGACTATTACTTCGATGTAATTACAGTGTTTAGATCTTAGGATATATTAGTTCTGATCATCAATTCCATTGTTGTCTTAAAGCTGAGTTTGTGAGCTACTATGCAAAAAAGGAAATACGTCACGGATGATACGTAGAGAGTGATACACCCCTGAGATACCGGTGTAAAAGGAACACATGGCAAATATAGCTTTCATTCTGTCTGCGTTGTTTACGTGTGTCGAGTGCTCATTGATTAAAAAAATGTTTTTCGTAAATCAAGAGAAACTAGACATGCTGCTACTTTACGACGAATGAAGAAAGAAGGCGAAGAGAAAAGATGAGTTCTACGAACGTAGTTATCTCAACAGATGCTATGCAACAAGAATAACATTTCAGAGGACATGCAAACATTGGGTTTGGAAAGGTCACTGGAATACTGGGCAGACTGTAAGGCCCACGCTTCCAACGAGCGAAGCGGACAAAATGCACTAGTCTACGAAACGTAAGGGCGAAAGTAATTTCACTGCCTGGTAACATAGCTCGCTGAAACTTGGCCTGTACGTAGAAATAACTGCTAGAGTATAATTAAGAAGGCAACAAACGCAATGTGCGTTGAGACGAACAGAAATAACACTTTTATTCAAATACAACAAATGCACCGAAGTCACCGTGACTTAAGATGGTATACTGCACATTGTAGAAGGTAGGACACGGTGTTAAATAGGGTGTGCGTTTACCACGGACGGCAGTGGATGCTCTGCGAGATGTTACCATGCTGGCCACAAGAGTGGTACGGAGGCCGTGCAGTAGGGTGTTGCCTTCGTTCACCAGCGAGTTTGACAGCTTGGTCGTTGTTGGATGAGGGCGTGACGCAAAACACCCACCAAAGGCATCACACACGTGCTCAATGGGATTTAAGATGGGGCAACGGGCAGGTCAGTCCATTCGCCAAATATCCGCTCGTTCTGAAAGCTGCTCCACCTGCGCTGTCCGATGCAGTTGCGCTTTGTCGTCCATAAAAAAGAAGAAAGGGCCGAATGCGCTCCCGAATAGACGAATATTAGGAAGGAGTTCAGTGTCAGAATAACAATGGTGAACGTACAGTGCTCAAGGATTTGGAGGTCAGTGTAACCAGGCGACATTAAGCCTCCCTGCGCTGTAACACCTAAGCCACCAAAATGATCATGTTCGACAATGGCCCTGGGTATATTACGTGGTGTGACTTCTCGCCATATGAGTGTACGTCAACAATCACCGTCAGGCCGTACCTGCACTCATCCGAGAGGTGCACGTGATCCCACTCCTCGCTGGTCTAGTTCACACGCCCCTGCAACCATAGCAATTATTATTGCCGACTTTCGGGTGCCACTGGGTCACAACTTGCTGATCGCCGGACAAACAGACGCCTCCACCCCATATAGTGCCACTGCGTTGCGTGAGATTGCGTGCCTTGCAGTCCTGATAAATGTTGTTGGAATTCCAGCAGTTGTTTGAAGTGGATCCCTTGTTGCCTGCTTCTTAGTGTAGCGGTTATCTGCTGCGACAGCTGATCATGTTCGATCACCTCCACTCCTAGGTGTAGTTGTACGGAGCGCTCCCCATGAACGCCAAACAATGCTATGAGCAATATCAAACTCCTGGGCTACATTCATCACACTTCGCTACACTTCCAATTCCCCCATGATTATTTCCAGTGTGAACTCGTCCAAATGTTCTCTCCAGGCCATATTGTAATGAATAACATCACCACACTGTCCCGTAGCTGCTCGCTGAGTAACACACACAGCTGTTTTCCGTTCCTTCAACTGTCTCATTTTCCGGGACAGCCCTATTTAGTGGTATAGTCACGCTGACCTAACGCCATGTGACGTCCAACTCTCTGTGTATGATTGGGAATGCTCTGGCAACAAGCTGCCACCTTTACATATACATTACTGGGCATTAAAATTGCTACACCAAGAAGAAAAGCAGATGATAAACGGGTATTCATTGGACATATATAATAGAACTGACATGTGATTACATTTTCACGTAATATGGGTGCATAGATCCTGAGATCAGTACCCAGAACAACCACCTCTGGCCGTAATAACGGCCTTGATACGCGTGGGCATTCAGTCAGAGCTTGGATAGCGTGTACAGGTACAGCCGCCGATACCACAGTTCATCAAGAGTAGCGACTGGCGTATCGTGACGAGCCAGTTGCTCGGCCACCATTGACCACACGTTTTCAGTTGGTCAGATATCTTGAGAATGTGCTGGCCAGAGCAGCAGTCGAACAATCCCAGTATCCAGAAAGGCCCGTATAGGACCTGCTAAATGCGGTCGTGCATTATCCTGCTGAAATGTAGGGTTGCGCAGGGATCGAATGAAGGGTAGAGCCCCGGGTCGTAACACATCTTAAATGTAACGTCCACTGTTCAAAGTGCCGTCAGTGCGAACAAGAGGTGACTGAGTCGTGTAGCCAATGGCACCCCATACCATCATGCCAGGTAATCTGCCAGTATGACGATGACGAATTCACGCTACCAATGGGCGTTCACCGCGATGTCACCAAACATGGATGCGGCCATGACGATGCTATAAACAGAACCTGGATTCATCCGAAAAAAATGAAGTTTTGCCATTCGTGCACCCAGGTTCGTCGTTGAGTACACCATCGAAGGCGCTCCTGTCTGTGATGCAGAGTCAAGGGTAACCGCAGCCACGGTCTCCTAGCTGATGGTTGTTGTCTTGCAAACGTCCCCATCTGTTGTCTCAGGGATCGAAACGTGGCGGCACGATCCTTACAGCCATGCGGATAAGATGCCTGTCATCTCCACTGCTAGTGATATGAGGCCGTTGTCATCCAGCACGGCGTTCCGTATTACCCTCCTGAACCCACCGATTCCGTATTCTGCTAACAGTTATTGGATCTCGACCAACGTGAGCAGCAATGTTGCGATATGATAAACAGCAATCGAGATAGGCTACAATCCGACCTTTATCAAAGTCGGAAACGTGTTGTTACGCATTTCACCTCCTTACAAGAGGCATCACAACAGCGTGTCACCAGGCAACGCCGGTCAACTACTGTTTGTGTATGAGCAATCGGCTGGAAACTTTCCTCATATCAGCACGTTGTAGGTGTCGCCACCGGCGCCAACCTTGTGTGAATGCTCTGAAGAGCTAATCATTTTCATATCACAGAATTTTCTTCCTGCCGGTTAAATTTCGCGTCTGTAGCACGTCATCTTCGTGGTGTAGCAAATTTTAATGGCCAGTATTGTATTTCCAACAAGAAATGGATGTTCTAGGGAGCTGTTTCTCATAATACGTATGCTACGCCCGGAGAATCTCAGTGTGCCTATGGACTAAATCAGCTCACCATTTTTCGTACTTTGTGGTTAAACATCTTCTTTTCGTATCACATGTCATTTGACCAATATTTTATATACATTTATATACAAGAATGTACATATTTTATGTACATCTGACAGTACAGTCCGCTGAAACTGTATGTAGTGCTGTCCGGTTAGTCTCTGTGGTAGAAAGTGTGGTCCAAGTATGCTGTCTCCAAGGAGACCTGCCTAAAGTTCAACGAATAACGCTGCTGATGTGTGATACGTGCTTTGCATTAGGACTGACATAGGCCCAAATGTGACACTTATGGTAGTTAAAAATATCGTCACGGGTAAATGGTTCATATGGCTCTGAGCACTATGGGACTTAACTTCTGAGGTCATCAGTCCCCTAGAACTTTAAACGACTTAAACCTAACTAACCTAACGATATCACAGACAGCCATGCCCGAGGCAGGATACGAACCTGCGACCGTAGCGGTCGTGCGCTTCCAGACTGTAGCGCCTAGAAACGCTCGACCACCGCGGCCGGCGTCACGGGTAAATCCAGCCTCATTCGTATTGCTTACAAACAGGGGATCCAGGGTATACTGTTGTTACATCCATTGGCGGAAACACTCTCTAGGTGGGAAGTCTGCACTGCTGAGGGCTTTAACTTGCAGGAGATGATACGGATAGATTACTTGCCGATGTGAAATCCGCCACAAGCTGCTGTGACTCAAGACTCGCTCTTGGGTAGCAATCGTTGAAGTACTCGGTTGTTCGTGTAAATTGCATAACACCACTTCCTAATCATCGGGTGTTATGCATCTGGGTCGATCATCCCGTACATGGTGTTCGAAACTCCCGGTTTCTCTAAGGCGCTGATATGACCCGTTAAACGTGCACCTGTCGGGTTGCCTGCGATGAGAAAAAGCCTCTTCACACAATCGTGCAGCCTCAAAGGCACTGTCATTCGTTTTGCCGTACACGAAGTGCATGTCAGCGTACTTATCATTGGTGAAATCTCTGTCCATAGTAGCCGGTCGATGTGGCGCAGCAGCTCTACACCTGCATCTACATTTATACTGCGCATGCCATCCAAGGGTGTGTGGGGAAGGGCACTTTACGTGCCACTGTCTTTACCTCCCTTTCCTGTTCCAGTCGCGTATGGTTCGCGGGAACAACGACTGCCGGAAAGCCTCCGTGCGAGCTCAAATCTCTCTAGTTTTACATTCGTGAAGGTATAAGTAGGGGGAAGCAATATATTCGATACCTCATCCAGAAACGCACCCTCTTGAAACCTGGCGAGCAAGCTACACCGCGATGCAAAGCGCCTCTCTTGCAGAGTCTGCCAGTTGAGTTTGCTAAACATCTCCGTAACGCTATCACGGTTACCAAATAACCCTGTGACGAAACGCGCCGCTCTTCTTTGGATCTTCTCTATCTCCTCTGTCAACCCGATCTGGTACGGATCCCACACTGATGAGCAATACTCAAGTATAGGTCGAACGAGTGTTTTGTAAGCCACCTCCTTTGTTGATGGACTACATTTTCTAAGTACTCTCCCAATGAATCTCAACCTGGTACCCGCCTTACCAACAATTAATTTTGTATGATCATTCCACTTCAAATCGTTCTGCACGAATACTCCCAGATATTTTACAGAAGTAACTGCTACCAGTGTTTGTTCCGCTATCATATAATCATACAATAAAGGATCCTTCTTTCTATGTATTCGCACCCCCCCTTGAACCATGGACCTTGCCGTTGGTGGGGAGGCTTGCGTGCCTCAGCGATACAGATGGCCGTACCGTAGGTGCAACCACAACGGAGTGGTATCTGTAGAGAGGCCAGACAAACATGTGGTTCCTGAAGAGGGGCAGCAGCCTTTTCAGTAGTTGCAGGGGCAACAGTCTGGATGATTGACTGATCTGGCCTTGCAACATTAACCAAAACGGCCTTGCTGTGCTGGTACTGCGAACGGCTGAAAGCAAGGGGAAACTACAGCCGTAATTTTTCCCGAGGACATGCAGCTTTACTGTATGATTAAATGATGATGGCGTCCTCTTGGGTAAAATATTCCGGAGGTAAAATAGTCCCCCATTCGGATCTCCGGGCGGGGACTACTCAAGAGGATGTCGTTATCAGGAGAAAGAAAACTGGCGTTCTACGGATCGGAGCGTGGAATGTCAGATCCCTTAATCGGGCAGGTAGGTTAGAAAATTTAAAAAGGGAAATGGATAGGTTAAAGTTAGATATAGTGGGAATTAGTGAAGTTCGGTGGCAGGAGGAACAACACTTCTGGTCAGGTGACTACAGGGTTATAAACACAAAATCAAATAGGGGTAATGCAGGAGTAGGTTTAATAATGAATAGGAAAATAGGAATGCGGGTAAGCTACTACAAACAGCATAGTGAACGCATTATTGTGGCCAAGATAGATACGGAGCCCACACCTACTACAGTAGTACAAGTTTATATGCCAACTAGCTCTGCAGATGACCCAGAAATTGAAGAAATGTACGATGAAATAAAAGAAATTATTCAGATAGTGAAGGGAGACGAAAATTTAATAATAATGGGTGACTGGAATTCGAGTGTGGGAAAAGGGAGAGAAGGAAACATAGTAGGTGAATATGGATTGGGGCTAAGAAATGAAAGAGGAAGCCGCCTAGTAGAATTTTGCACAGAGCACAACTTAATCATAGCTAACACTTGGTTTAAGAATCATGGAAGAAGGTTGTATACATGGAAGAACCCTGGAGGTACTAAAAGGTATCAGATAGATTATATAATGGTAAGACAGTGATTTAGGAACCAGGTTTTAAGTTGTAAGACATTTCCAGGGGCAGATGTGGACTCTGACCACAATCTATTGGTTATGACCTGTAGATTAAAACTCAAGAAATTGCAAAAATGTGGGAAATTAAGGAGATGGGACCTGGATAAACTGAAAGAACCAGAGGTTGTACAGAGTTTCAGGGAGAGCATAAGGGAACAATTGACAGGAATGGGGGAAAGACATACAGTAGAAGAAGAATGGGTAGCTCTGAGGGATGAAGTAGTGAAGGCAGCAGAGGATAAAGTAGGTAAAAAGACGAGGGCTGCTAGAAATCCTTGGTTAACAGAAGAAATATTGAATTTAATTGATGAAAGGAGAAAATATAAAAATGCAGTAAATGAAGCAGGCAAAAAGGAGTACAAACGTCTCAAAAATGAGATCGAGAGGAAGTGCAAAATGGCTAAACAGGGATGGATAGAGGACAAATGTAAGGAAGTAGAAGCTTATCTCACTAGGGGTAAGATAGATAATACTGCCTACAGGAAAATTAAAGAGACCTTTGGAGAGAAGAGAACCACGTGTATGAATATCAAGAGCTCAGATGGCAACCCAGTTCTAAGCAAAGAAGGGAAGGCAGAAAGGTGGAAGGAGTATAGAGAAGGTTTATACAAGGGCAATGTACTTGACAATATTATGGAAATGGAAGAGGATGTAGATGAAGACGAAATGGGAGATACGATACTGCGTGAAGAGTTTGACAGAGCACTGAAAGACCTGAGTCGAAACAAGGCCCCCGGAGTAGACAACATTCCATTAGAACTACTGACGGCCTTGGGAGAGCCAGTCATGACAAAACTCTACCAGCTGGTGAGCAAGATTTATGAGACAGGCGAAATACCCTCAGACTTCAAGAAGAATATAATAATTCCAATTCCAAAGAAAGCAGGTGCTGACAGATGTGAAAATTACCGAACTATCAGTTTAATAAGTCACAGCTGCAAAATACTAACGCGAATTCTATACAGACGAATGGAAAAACTGGT
Organism: Schistocerca gregaria; assembly: GCF_023897955.1. Classification (NCBI taxonomy): domain Eukaryota; kingdom Metazoa; phylum Arthropoda; class Insecta; order Orthoptera; family Acrididae; genus Schistocerca; species Schistocerca gregaria. The sequence goes on from NC_064923.1 coordinate 747,115,426, forward strand.
AGAATCCGACCTCGGGAAAGATCAGTTTGGATTCCGTAGAAATGTTGGAACACGTGAGGCAATACTGACCTTACGACTTATCTTAGAAGAAAGATTAAGAAAAGGCAAACCTACGTTTCTAGCATTTGTAGACTTAGAGAAAGCTTTTGACAATGTTGACTGGAATACTCTTTTTCAGATTTTAAAGGTGGCAGGGGTAAAATACAGGGAGCGAAAGACTATTTACAATTTGTACAGAAACCAGATGGCACTCATAAGAGTCGAGGGGCATGAAAGGGAAGCAGTGGTTGGGAAAGGAGTGAGACACGGTTGTAGCCTTTCCCCGATGTTATTTAATCTGTATATTGAGCAAGCTGTAAAGGAAACAAAAGAAAAATTTGGAGTAGATATTAAAATTCGTGGAGAAGAAGTAAAAACTTTGAGGTTCGCCGATGACATTGTTATTCTGTCAGAGACGGCAAAGGACTTGGAAGAGCAATTGAACGGAATGGACAGTGTCTTGAAAGGAGGATATAAGATGAACATCAACAAAAGCAAAACGAGGATAATGGAATGTAGTTAAATTAAATCGGGTGATGCTGAGGGAATTAGATTAGGAAATGAGACACTTAAAGTAGTAAAGGTGTTTTGCTATTTAGGAAGTAAAATAACTGATGATGGTCGAAGTAGAGAGGATATAAAATGTAGACTGGCAATGGCAAGGAAAGCGTTTCTGAAGAAGAGAAATTTGTGAACATCGAATATAGATTTATGTATCAGGAAGTCGTTTCTGAAAGTATTTGTTTGGAGTGTAGCCATGTATGGAAGTGTAACATGGACGATAACTAGTTTGGACAAGAAGAGAATAGAAGCTTTCGAAATGTGGTGCTACAGAAGAATACTGAAGATAAGGTGGATAGATCACGTAACTAATGAGGAGGTATTTAATAGGATTGGGGAGAAGAGAAGTTTGTGGCACAACTTGACTAGAAGAAGGGATCGGTTGGTAGGACATGTTTTGAGGCATCAAGGGATCACAAATTTAGCATTGGAGGGCAGAGTGGAGGGTAAAAATCGTGGAGGGAGACCGAGAGATGAGTACACTAAGCAGATTCAGAAGGATGTAGGTTGCAGTAGGTACTGGGAGATGAAGCAGCTTGCACAGGATACAGTAGCATGGAGAGCTGCATCAAACCAGTCTCAGGACTGAAGACAACAACAACAACATGTATTCGCAATACATTATATTTGTCTATGTTAAGGGTCAGCTTTCACTCCATGCACCAAATGCCTATCCGCTGCAGATCTTCCTGCATTTAGCTGCAGTTTTCTAATGCTGCAACTTCTCTGTATACTACTGCACCTAGACGCTTCAATACGGAATTGCGATGCCGGTACTTTCGCAGGTTCGAATCCTGCCTCGGGCATGGATATGTGTGATGCCCTTAGGTTAGATAGGTTTAAGTAGTTCTAAGTCTAGGTGACTGATGACCTCAGATGTTAAGTCCCATAGTGCGTAGAGCCATTTTCGGTCCATAGTGCCTTAATGTTCGTAACTGATAGTGAGGCTGGTACCGCAGAGTGCACAGAGAGAACAAGAAAAGTAGTTGCGGATGCGTAAACAAACAAATAGTCGATCCCAAACCTTGAGGTGCCGCAGTATCCAGAGACGTTTACAGTTCGTTCCTAAAAAGAATTAAACCGATACCTCAGCAAAGGTTGATTTTCGGACCTGTATTTATTGGAGCCTTTTAGCTACTTTTGGTCTGTACTTTCCGTGAGTGGATTACTGACTATCGCTTCTGAAACACCCTGTAGAAGCTGAAGCGGGAATATTCCACTATGTCCCACAAGAAATTCCGAATTTTTTAACAAAAATCGGCCCGGAACACCGATCGTATAACCTTTTTTTTTCTTTTTTTTTTATTGGATCCTGCTACAAGATGTGAACATTACAAGTCTTTCCTATGTGCCTATGCAGATGATGTAGCACTAATAAGTAGTTCCAAAAGAGAATTAATCAGAATGATGCAAAATTACTACAAAATTGCTGAGAAAACAGGATTACACGTTAATGAAGGAAAGACAGAATAACTGCCCATAAGTAAGAAAAGCAGAAAAGATGCACCTCTGACTGTAGATGGATTCAGTTTCAAGACTGTCGACCATTTCAAGTACCTAGGAAGACTTTTTAGTAACAACGACAGAACAGATATAGAAATAGATGCCCGTTTATCAAAAGCAAACAAGACACTTTTTAGTTTCATCAAAATTTTAAGAAAAAGATTACTTAGCAGTAACTTCAAAATCCGCTTATATCAATCGAGGATTATACCTGTGATGTTATATGGATGTGAAACATTAATTTTTAGAAAGAAAGATGAAGAAAAACTGTTAATATTCGAAAGAAAAGTACTGTGGAACATTTTTGGGCGTGTATACGACGAGAATAACATGCAATTGAGAATAAGAAGAAATGAATTAAGAGGGCTGTACAAACACAGTAACATCATCGAAGTGCTCAAGAGTAGAAGGTTCAATTGGGCATGCCATATAGCAAGAATGGCAGAGAACGGACTACCTAGAATGGCATTCAGCAGAACAATAGATGGAACGAGAGGAAGAGGGAGACCCAGAATCAGATGTCGGGATAACATTCGGGAGGACACAACTAGGATGAACAGCAACAGCAACTGGACAAACAGCTCATTGGACATGTAGAAGTGGAAGAGGCTCATAAAGCAGGCGTATGGTCGATAAGGCCCTTGCCACATTTAAAGTAAAGTAATGTACAGTCTCCTATGTTATTATTCCATGTCCGAGAACAGTGTCACGTAAGTTTGGCTATAGCGTTTGGAAGACTCTACGTAACATCTGTTGACCTCCGTCTCTGTGTAAGTGGAACAGAACAAGGAGTCGATAATACGACTAAGGAACACCCATCACCATTCACTGAACAGAGGCCAGTGTGGAATATATGTAGATGGGGCAACAGAAGCTCGCTACGATGCGTCAAGCACGCGATCGGTGGAAGGAAGTGCGCGATCAGCAAGCGCGACGGCGGACCACTCCTTATTTAAATAGGAAGAGAAAAAAACGCCCGAATTTAAATTGGGAAATAAGCGGGACGTTTGGCGCTGCTGACTGCCTGCGGAGCGCCGGCTCCCCCCGCAGCCAGCCGGCGGCTGCTCCCGGCCTCTGCCGCCGTGGCGCTGCGAGCGCCGCCCGCCCGCTACGCTGCGCGACGGCAAACCGACACAAGGACTGGAAAGAATCGCAAATATTTAAATAGCCGGTATTTTCAATTCCGCGGCGACGCGGTCCGTTCTGTGGCGCGCACACCCTGTCCGGAGTCTCGCTGAGTGTGTGTGTGTGTGTGTGTGTGTGTGTGTGTGTGTGTGTGTGTAAGTGGTGGGACGCAGGGTGAGGTTGGAGGGTAGGGGGCGGTGCACATGCTGGAAGAGGCATGGAGATGGCGCTCTGCTGCGAGATATACGCCGGCCCGGGAATGGTAATAGGATGCATTCCTCGCGGCCACCCGGCGTCCAGCGCACAGTGTCCGGCAGATTGCGTTTCGCGATGGCGGCCAACGACGTTAGCTGGCAGCAGACACCGGCTCTGCGACGCTCGACGCCAAGTAGGCGAGGCTTGGAGACCGCGTCGTGTGCGCGGCGTAACACAGTACGTGTCTCGACGTTTCTTCAAAATCTTCTCCAGGTACGAGTGTCACTCCAAAAGAAATGCACACAATTCTTGTAAAAAATACAATTTTCTTTCCGCATGTGTGAAAGTTTTGCTGTGTGTAGATACATCCTTCCCACTTGTTTTCAAACTTAGTTCAACCTGTTACCGAGAGTGGCGCCGTCACAGCATGTCTTTAAGATGGCTGCTACACTTGACATTCGTCAGAAGCAACGTGCTGTCATAGAATTCCTGTGCTGTGACAACGAGACAGTGGGAAACATCCACAAGAGGTTGATAAACGTGTATGCAGATGCTGCTGTCGATCGCAGTACAGTTAATTGATGATTACGTGAAGAAACCGGGCAGGGCAATATTGAGGATTGACCTCGCACCGATAGGTCTCGTACTGCACACACTCCAGACAATGTGCAGAGAGTTAACGAATTGGTGACTGCTCACAGACGCATCACAGTGACCGAATTATCACGCTGCGTTGGGGTAGGTGAAGGAAGTGTTTGCAGAATACTGAAAGTGTTGGCGATAAAAAAGTTTTGTGCCAGGTTGGTTCCCAGGATGTTGACAGTGGCTCACAGAGAAACAACAAAAACGGTGTGCAGCGAACTTTTGGAACAGTACGAGAATGGTGGAGATGAACTTCTTGGAAAAATTGTGACAGGTGATGAAACATGGCTCCATAATTTTTCACCAGAGGCGAATAGGCAATCAATGGAGTGGCATCATGCAAATTCACCCAAGGAAAAAAATTCAAAACCACACCTTCTGCTGCAAAAATTTATGGCTACGGTGTTTTACGTTTCCGAAGGACTCTTACTTGTGGAGACATCATGCCAAGTGGAACTACCATTACTTCTGATGCATATGTGACGACATTGAAGAAATTTCAATCTCGACTGACTCGTGTTCGACCACATCGGCAAAAGCAGGATGTTTTACTGTTATACGACAATGCACGGCCACATGTCAGTCAAAAAACCATGGAAGGGATCACAAAACTCGGATGGACAACACTGAAACATCCGCCTTACAGTCCTGACCTGGCTCCATGTGACTATCAACTCTTTGGGAAACTGAAAGACTTTCTTCGTGGAACAACGTTTGAAGATGATGGCTCCCTTTTCCACGTTGCCAAACAGTGGTTCCAACAGGTTGGTAAAGAATTTTACCGTGCGGGTATACAGGCGCTGTTTCCAAGATGGCGTAAGGCAGTTGAGAGAGATGGAAATTATGCGGAGAAATGGAAATATTGTTCCTAAAGGATATATCTACACACTGTGAAACTTTCAAACATGTAGAATAAAAGATGGATTTAAAATAAATGTGCATTTCTTTTGGAGTGACCTTCGTATAAACGACAAATCGCCTGCACTTGTCTACAATGCAACTCCATCAAAAAATACTAGGACCTATACACTTCCTTTTAGGAAATATTGGATACCTTCAATTCACTGGAGGACTACATGACGCTAAACAAGTAATCGTTATGGCACACATCTACAAAGTGCCTCCGAAATCCAAAACGTTCTGGAAATCAAGAAAATGGCCATAATGAAGGTTCTTGGTTAAAGACGCTGTATAAAGAGAACCATTGCTCAGAATGAAGTCAAATTTCAACTGCGGTGGGGAGGTCATAGAGCAAAAAAATAATAACGAAAATCTGACCTATAAGTGGAGCTGTAAACTTCAGAATATACACACCAACAGGTGGGCGGCACACGGCTGTTGGTCAGTTTGTGTCCGAGGCGTCAAACATCACTCTACCTATCTTTTACAAGAACAGTGACTGTGCACCAGTAGTCCTGCAGACTTTCCGGACTCTCAGTGGTATGAAGAAATGCATTGCTCTGATGTCCGCTAAGGGTCTCGAGCTACTGATTACAAAATTCCAAAAGTCAGTTTGTTTTGAAGTGCCGTGTGGCAGAGGGAGGAAAGCAATTGATCCGACGTCTGTACCAGATGAGGCCAAAGAATTGAAGGAGCTGTCGAGCTGTGGCGTGCAAACGTGCAGTGCTGGGGTAAATGCCCGAACGCTGGACATGTCTGTGAACACGGTGTATAAAATCCTACGAAACATCCTGCATTGTTAACCATACAAAATCACCCATGTGCAGGAGTTGCTTCCTGATGATCTGGCAGCAAGACAAACGTTCACTTTGGAATTTCTTGCTCGCGGGGAAAGAGACAATGAATGGCCAAGGAATATGCTGTCGACAGACGAAGGCCATTTCCATATCAAAGGACATATCACCACGCCGAATTGCGGAATATGAGCGACGGAAAATCAGCACGCACATCAATCGGTGCCATTGTATTCTGCAAACGTGACTGTGTGCTGTGTAGTGAAGGTTGACGGCATCGTTTATCGTAGGCCGTATTTTTCCAAGAGCTGGGTCCTGCGGGTCCTGTTACATGTAATATCACTGATAAAGAGTTTTTAGAGTCTTTTGCTCTCGAACGTCAGTCCCACACTTCAACAGCGTGGATGCATGGGCAAGATCATTTTTATGCTAGATGCCGCTGCTCCGCACATTGGACATCCAGTGAAGCGGCTGCTACAGAGGCACTTGGGAAATGCTAAAATTATCAGCCGTCATTTCTCCACAGCCTAACCGTTCAGGTCTCCTGGGCTTGATCCGTGTGACTTCTGGCTGTGGGCTATCTGAAACATATTGTATTCAGTGCTCCAATTACGAACGTAGCGCCCCTGGAGGCTGCATTGCGGAACGCATTCTGAACGTCACCTCCGAAACAAACCGATCTGCTGTAGAACAAGCTGTTTCTCGAGTTGATATTGTGGCAGGAAACGGCAGACAGAATAGTGAACATGTCTTCCGCCCGTCTCACGTTAGTTAGATACCGATCTCGATTTGTTTTCTATGCAGGTTTTGGCCCCTGTACTATTAAACATCGATATCATTATGTTTTCTATGTGGGTTTTGGCATCAGAAAAATTAAAGTGCCTGATTTGTGCATTGTATGGTACGAATGGTGTAATGTGGAACTTCACCCAACGCCGTCGTACTGCGACTCGACTGCCATTTCTAGCAGGCCCCATTAGTGTTAAAAGCCTTTTAGTGCCATGTATCTGTGAATTTCGTTTCTTTCTCGACGTTTCCCCTGTGCCAATAAAACGGGATAACACCTGAGGACATCTTGCACCACAACTAGTCATTTCCTTTGCAGCTCCACTCGCAATCAGTGCGGTGGAAAAATGTCTGTCTATGTGCCACTCTATGCGTCCGTCCTAATTTCTCTTATCTTAGTGGCCCATAGGCGAAATTTACGTTGCCGATAGTAGAATCTTCGTAGAGTCAGCTTCAATTGCCGGTTCCCTAAATTTCCACAATAGAACGTTGCTTTCCTTACAGGTTTTCGCACCAGACTTCACGGAGCATCTATCTAATACTCGCGTGTTGTTCGAACCTGTCAGTAGCATATCTGGCCCCATGCATCTGAACTACTTAGATTTGAAACGCCTGGTTAAATCCGCAGGACACGACAGGTGGTTGGAATTGTGGAAAGGGGCCAAACATGAGCGGTTGTCAGTTACACTCGAACACATATAACTTTATTTAGTTGCCCAAACATTACAGCGCAAATATCCGAGCTTAACTATCGACTGAATATGTCACACAATCTTATGGCTTCAGGGTACAAACTCATTAAGTTTTAAACAGCTGAAGGCCCATGATTTAAAGCACAACTATAATAAATTTTGAAAAGGTAGAAAGCGCAAGGTTTTAACCTTAAATAATATGTCAATGAGGCTGAAGGTCCAAACAATCTAAGACTTGACAAATAAGGAATTTTAATTTTAAAACGGCTGAAGGCACATGATTTAAAACACAACTCAAATAAATTTTTACAAGGCAGAAAGCCCAAGGCTTTATCGTCAAATATTTTTTAAAATGAGGTTGAAGGTCCAAACAATCTAAGATTTAACAAGCAAGGAATTTTAATTTTAAAACGGCTGAAGGCCCCTGATAGAAAAACACAAATACAATTAATTTTCAAAAGGCAGAAGGCCCATAGCTTTATCCAGAAAAAAATACAGAGGGGTCCAAGAAATGTATCCATTGTTTAAAAATCCATAACTTGAAAACTAATTGACAGAGTTGTCTCATTTTTGGTGAAAGTGCAGCTCAAAGTGCAACTTAAAGATATCACTGCAGTTGTTCGAAATGGTCACCATTAACATCCAAACACAAACGATGCCGCCGAACTGCAGCACGAACTACTAACGGCAAAGTGTTCAGTTGGATATATCTTTCGGCAATTAAATCACCACTCAACTTTGATGTCCTGGGTCGGTGAGCCACGAACTTCGTAGCAACCGGAACAGCTCCCACACACTCCAACACTGTATAGAGACCACCAGCAGGCGCGGCCCACTGCGCCGTGCGGAGATTTCCTGGCTGATCCACACCAACCGACCGACTGCCTGCCGCACACCGGCTAGCCGGCAAGGTAGTACAAGGTGCGAATATCGATACACAACGCTGCTGCCACACGTAGAAAGAGGAAGAACCACGGCATAACCGCAATAAGGGCGGGAAACCATACGCAGAGTAACAGTCAAGTTATAAACCAACGCATAAGCCTGGGCCAACATGGCTCAGTATTCTTTTAATCTTACCTAGTGGGGATCTCAAACACCAGAGCAGTACTCAAGAACGGGTCGTACAGGTATTCTACACGCCGTCTCCTTTACAGATGAGCCGCTCACCCCCATAATTTTCCCAGTAAACCGAAGACGACTGTTCGCTTCCGTAGTACAGTCCTTACACGCTGGTTCCATGTCATATCGCTTTGCACCGCTAATGCTCAGACATTTAATCGACGTAGCTGTGGCACGCAACAAACTGCTAACGTTGTATTAGAAAATTACGGGATTGTTTTTCCCACTCATTTACATTAGTTTACATTTTTGTTCGTTTAGAGCCGTGCCGGTGTGGCTGTGCGGTTCTAGGCGTTTCAGCCTGGAACCGCGTGACCGCTACGGTCGCAGGTTCGAATCCTGCCTCGGGCATGGATATGTGTGAAGTCCTTAGGTTAGTTAGGTTTAAGTAGTTCTAAGTTTCAAGGTACTCATGACCTCAGATGTTAAGTCCCGTAGTGCTCAGAGCCATTTGAACCATTGTTCGTTCAGAGTTAGGTGCCATTCATCAAACCAACTATAAATTTAGTGTAAACCATCTGGTATCCGACCAGAGTCATTCAACGACGTCACCTTACTGTACACCACAGCACCGTCAGCAAACATCACGTTACTGCTGTTCACCCTGTCCATTAGATCATTTATGTGTATACAGAATAATAGGGCGGTCGTGTCACATATCTCTGGGACACTCTCTTGTCTCTGATGAACACACGCCATCGACGATACCGTACTCAGATCTACACTCATGCTCATAAATTAACGATAGTGCTGATACATAGTGAAACAACAGTCTGGTGGCCGGTCTGCGGGTTTCAATCACCTCGGGGTATAAACATGCGGTGCATCTGACATGTGGTCGTCGCACGGTGGCGCTGGTAGCAGTTCACATATGCAGAGGTGTGTTGGTGCATCTCACAGTACGCTGCAGCGACTAAGTGTACAGACGTTTTCAGACGGGCTAATTGACTACGTGTTGAAAATGGCTCAAAGAACACGTATTGATGACGTTACGAGGGGCAGAATACTAGGGAGACTGGAGGCTGGTCAAACACAGCAGGTCGTAGCAGGGGCCTCACGTGTGCCACAAAGTGTGATCTCAAGGTTATGGCAACGATTCCAGCAGACAGGAAACGTGTCTAGGTGCTACAGTACGGGACGTCCACAGTGTAGAGCACCACAGGAAGACCGATATCTCACCGTCAGTGCCCGCAGACGGCCACGGAGTACTGCAGGTAGCCTTGCTCGGGACCTTACCGAAGCCACTGGAACAGTTGTCTCCAGCCTCACAGACTACAGACGACTCAACAGACATGATTTATTCGCCTGGAGACTTGCAAGGTGCATTCCACTGATCCCTGGTTACAGGAGAGCCCGTCAATCCTGATGCCAAGAACACAGTGCATGGTCATTAGAACAATGCTCCCAGTCCTTGTTCACGGACGAGTCCAGGTATAGTCTGAACAATGATTCTCGTCGCGTTTTCATCTGGCGTGATCGAGGAACCAGATACCAGCCCCTTAATGTCCTAAAAGTGACCTGTGCGGAGGTCGTGGTTTGATGGTGTAGGGTGGGATTATGATTGGTGCACGTACACCCCTGCATATCATTGACAGAGGAACTTTAACAGGTCAGTTGTATCGGAATGTCATTTTGCACCAGTATGTCCGCCTTTTCAGGGATGCAGTGGGCCCCAGACCAAAACCCCGTCGAACACGTCTAGGATGCTCTCGGTCGACGTATCGCTGCACGTCTTCAAACCCCTACGACACTTCAGGAGCTCTGACAGGGACTGGTGCATGAATGGGAGGCTATACCCCAGCAGTTGCTCGACCACCTGATCCAGAGTATGCCAACCCCTTGTGCGGCCTGTGTACTTGTGCATGGTGATCATATCCCATACTGCTGTCAGGGTACATGAGCAGGAAACAGTGGCGTTTTGTAGCACATGTGTTTCGGGACGGTTTTCTCAACATATGACAAGTACCGTGGACCTACAGATCTGTGTCGTGTGTGTTCCCTGTGTGCCTGTGCTATTAGCGACAGTTTTGTGTAGTGCCACGTTGTGTGGCATCAAGCTGTGCAATGATACTTAATTTATGAGCATGAGTCTATTAGATAATTAAGAAATCTTTGATGCACACGCACACATCTGAGAACCTACGCCTTATGCTTTTACCTTCGATAACAGTCACTCTATGAAACTCTTTCAGTCAGTTGAGAGATGGTGAAGGACGATTTTTTTTTTTTTTTTTTTTTGCAATAAAGAATACAAGTAGACTATAATACTCAAAGTGGCGAATGTGAATGCCATGGAAGACGAGGTTCTCGATAATAGTGCTCATCAAACCATTTTAGAACATTTCATGTCTTTCTAATAGATCCATTAGCATCTTGCAGGACTCATTCCACTACAGTGAAATTTACCGACGCAAGTGAATGAACTTTATCTCTTCAAATGAGTTCTGTGACACATTTGCACTCAAAATGACTCTAATACCAACCGGAAACCCCGATTTTGCTACAGCGTATTCTTTATCCCTATCATACGTGGAACTTTTGATTCTTTGGCCTCCCACGGGTCTTCCGTACTCCCCTCATTGGCATTTGACTAGTTCACTAGATGTCTGTCAACACTTCCGCGTAGCTCTCATATATGCAGATCTCGCCACACTGATTACGTTGACACTGAATTTTAAGGACGCTTCTTAAACTCCAATGCTGCCAGGAAACTTGGTAAAGTAACTGAAGATATTTGTAGATTTCGTCACTTAAGAAGCATATAAGTGAGGATACGAAATTTGCATTGATTATTAAGTCTACAATTAAAGGTGATGGTAGACAGCACGGCATGAAAGTTTTTGAAACACCTTTTTCTACTTCAGTCAGTACATTACCCTGTCGTCTGATGAGGACTATTTTCTGTACGTTCCAGTGAGATTATGCACTGAAACTTAACCATTTTTGTTGGAAATTTATTTTTCTTGCACACAGAACACAGTGATAAGCTGAACACCATCCATTAGCACTTTCACATGCAGATGCTTAAATTAAAGAAAAGAAATGGATTGTAAACATATGTATGCGAAAGAGTTATATGACGGTTCTGTGTGTATTGCTGTCTTCTGTGGGACAGATAAATAAATTTCCAACAAAAATGGAAAAATTTCGGTACAGAACCTCACTGGCATACCCAGGAAATAATCCCAATCACTCTTCAGATTAATGTAACTGTTACGTACCTGATGATGGTAGAATGTTGCCGCAACGCGTCATGCTAATAAATATTAGTAAAATGTGACATAAGAAGTAAAAATTATTTCGTAATTTTAGAATACAGTTGCTGACCTTAATCAACTTCATATAAAATGGATAAATTCAGGTTAAAAGTGAATGTACCACAGCAAATGGAACGGTTTGGCGTTACAGACCTTCCACTGGCCTTCGCCACGACAGACCAAACCAGGATGAGCAATATAAGCGATACTGGTACATTTGATCGTAACCATATCGTGGGTTAGAGGTTATGTTTCTAGTGTGATGGACTCTTCACATTACAGCGTGTCAGCGATGTACCTACCGACTATAACTTCAGTTTAGGATAAACATCGTTACCAGGGTCAGTTTCTGTGGACTGCAACGAGTCGATAATATAAGTTGCTGTCAACTTTTACGGATTATGAGCACGCATAGGATGGTCGAATTGGAGAAAATAAGTCACAATATCAATAGCGAACAAAACCATCTGATGGGCAGCGATAACACCTCTTCGTTAGCTTTGTGATCGGCAGCACGTATACTGTATTGTGCAAGAAAGGAAGAAAGACCCATACTATAACCCGTGATAGAGGGTTAGTTACAAGGTACATTATGGAGTACACGTAAAACGACTAATGGTAAGAATGATATGGAAATAAGTTAGGATTCTGACGAATCGTGTAGCATCAAATACATTAGAGACTCAACATTTATTGTGGTAGGAAAATTTGCCTTTGTGGAGGAAACTATTTCTGAAATCTGCTTGAATCATTTACAAATACAACGGAAAACCTAAGGCAGAATCACTGGAAATCCATATAACTGACAGGAGCATAGGGGACACAACAGCGGTCAAATACAGTATTTGTGTAAATTTCTTTCAACTCAAGGCTTGGAGGGTTAACGAAGTATCATTGTAGCACAAGTGGATCAGACTGGGCAAAAAGAGGGCACATAAAAGACATAGAGACAGTCTGGATTCACATTGAGAAGGATCACATTTTGTTCACATAGGCTTAACCCTTTCAATATCACTGGGACGTACGCGTATATAACGCACCGTAGGTTACCAGAGAACTAGTGGGAACCTGTTGCATTTTATCGCCCTGTATAAATACTCCACTAGTCAAGGAAGCCTCGTAACTTGAATCGATTGGGTGTGCTGTCTTCAAGTTCCATTGTTAACTATCTACTGGGGTCCGCTTCGCTCCGCACTGTCTCATCGAATTAGCTGACGCCTGCAGGTAGGCAGACCTGCAAAGCGAGCTGATATCGCGCCGTCTCTCTTTTTTTTTTTTTTTTTTTTATTGGGGCCAAACTGCCGAGGTCATCGGTCCCTAAGCTTACACAATACGTAATCTAACTTAAGCTAACTTACGCTACGGACATCACAAATACCCATGCCCGAGGGAGGACTAGAGCCGCGCAAATCGTGTAGAGGCGCCTCAGACCGCGCGGCTCCGCTGAGGCTATCGCGCCTTGCTCGCACGTATCGACGTTTGCTGCGCCACAGTCGATGTCCCTATTGAGTACCTTTAATGGGAGTTAATAACTTGGGCAGATACTCTGTTCACTGATGCCTGTCTTTTTTGTTTTTTGACTGCCTTTCAAGTTTTGGCCAGCCGACTCCTAAAAACTCCAACGGCCTTGCCGCAGTGGTAACAGCGGTTCCCGTCAGATCACCGAAGTTAAGCTCTGTCAGGTTCAGCCAGCACTCACTTCGATGGGTGACCATCCGGCCTGCCGAGCGCTGTTGGCAAACATAGTGCACTCAGACCTTGGGAGGCAAACTGAGAAGCTATTTGACGGAGAAGTAGCGGCTCCAGTCTCGTGAATTGATATACGGCCGGGAGAGCGGTCTGCTGACCATATACCGCTCCATAGCCCCATCCAGTGATCTCTGTGGTCTTAGGAAGACACAGCGGTCGGTCGGTACCGTTGGGAATTCATCGCCTGTTCGGACGGAGTTTAGTTAGTTAGTCTTCTTAAACATCAGGTGTACTTATGGATAATCCTGTATGTCCCACCCTTCCCCACGATAAGAAACTTAACTGTGGGAAACATTTCTTTTTTCATACTGTTTCATCGGACTACCACTTAAAGCAACTGCACATTAACGTGTCGCCCTAACCGCCGTCTGCTTCACGTCTGCTGTGCAGCGAGCTACCTTAATTTAAGTATTAACTGTATTTTTCTTATTTGTCACTTCTTCTTCGGTGTGTTTTTGCTTTTAGGAAACTTTAATTGTCGAGTGCTAGTAATAGTGTTCCATAGATTTCGTGTTGTTTTGAATACAGTCAGAGTGCCAGTAGTGCTAGTGTTTGTTTTGAATACAGTCCAGAGACAGGTAGTGCTATTTTCCTTGTTTTCTACAAGAAGTGGTTAGCAATCACAGTTTAGTCAATAATCAGTCGCCTTTAGTGAATTAGCAGTCTAGTTAAAAGTTGATTAAGTCTCTTCAGTAAATTGATTCCTTAGGATGGATAGGATGTGTGACTGCTGTGTACGGACGCAGGAGGAGCTGGCCACTCTTCGCGAACAGCTGAGCGTGTTGATGGCCGCGGTCAGCCGTCTTCAGGCTGCTGCCTCGGAGTGTAGCGGCAGTGGGGAGTCTGGTGCGTCGCAAGGTACACCCCAGGTGTCACATGCTTCACCCACTGTCCCTGCTGTCGAGACATCTTCGCGGGTACCGGGCGCGGTTGGGCCACCCTCTCCCCAAGCGGCGTTCGCGGCGCACGAGGCGGAGGGTAAATGTGGAGGCTGGCCGTGTGGCATCGCCAGCTCTACCTGTGAGTGGACATGTGGAGCAGGCACATGGGGGGAGGGGTTTATTAGTTATTGGGAGCTCCATCGTTAGGCGGGTGATGGAGCCCCTTACGGAAATAGCGGAAAGGTCGGGGAAGAAGGCCAGTGTTCACTCTGTCTGCTTGCCGGGGGGTCTCATCCGAGATGTGGAGGAGGGCCTACCGGCGGCGATAGAGAGCACTGGGTGCACCTGACTGCAAATTGTTCCTCATGTTGGCACCAATGACTCCTGCCGTCTGGGTTCAGAGGTCATCCTCAGTTCGTACAGGCGGTTGGCGGAGTTGGTGAAAGCGGAAAGCCTCGCTCGCGGGGTGGAATCAGAGCTAACTATTTGTAGTACGTTCCCAGAACCGATCGCGGTTCTCTGGTTTGGAGCCGAGTGGAAGGCTTAAACCAGAGGCTCAGACGATTCTGCGCAGAGCTGGGGTGCAAATTTCTCGACCTCCGCTATCGCGTGGAGAAATGTAGGGTCCCCCTGAATAGGTCAGGCGTGCACTACACGCCGGAAGCGGCTACGAGGGTAGCGGAGTACGTGTGGAGTGCACATGGTTTTTTTTTTTTTTAGGTTAGAGAATTCCCTCCCTAGGCCCGACAAGACGCCTCCTGAGACGCGGCAAGGCAGGAGTAGGCAAAATGCGACAGGGAATAACAATATTAATGTGCTAATAGTAAACTCCTCCCCCCATGAACCATGGACCTTGCCGTTGGTGGGGAGGCTTGCGTGCCTCAGCGATACAGATGGCCGTACCGTAGGTGCAACCACAACGGAGGGGTATCTGTTGAGAGGCCAGACAAACGTGTGGTTCCTGAAGAGGGGCAGCAGCCTTTTCAGTAGTTGCAGGGGCAACAGTCTGGATGATTGACTGATCTGGCCTTGCAACATTAACCAAAACGGCGTTGCTGTGCTGGTACTGCGAACGGCTGAAAGCAAGGGGAAACTACAGCCGTAATTTTTCCCGAGGACATGCAGCTTTACTGTATGATTAAATGATGATGGCATCCTCTTGGGTAAAATATTCCGGAGGTAAAATAGTCCCCCATTCGGATCTCCGGGCGGGGACTACTCAGGAGGATGTCGTTATCAGGAGAAAGAAAACTGGCGTTCTACGGATCGGAGCGTGGAATGTCAGATCCCTTAATCGGGCAGGTAGGTTAGAAAATTTAAAAAGGGAAATGGATAGGTTAAAGTTAGATATAGTGGGAATTAGTGAAGTTCGGTGGCAGGAGGAACAAGACTTCTGGTCAGGTGACTACAGGGTTATAAACACAAAATCAAATAGGGGTAATGCAGGAGTAGGTTTAATAATGAATAGGAAAATAGGAATGCGGGTAAGCTACTACAAACAGCATAGTGAACGCATTATTGTGGCCAAGATAGATACGAAGCCCACACCTACTACAGTAGTACAAGTTTATATGCCAACTAGCTCTGCAGATGATGAAGAAATTGAAGAAATGTACGATGAAATAAAAGAAATTATTCAGATAGTGAAGGGAGACGAAAATTTAATAGTAATGGGTGACTGGAATTCGAGTGTAGGAAAAGGGAGAGAAGGAAACATAGTAGGTGAATATGGATTGGGGCTAAGAAATGAAAGAGGAAGCCGCCTAGTAGAATTTTGCACAGAGCACAACTTAATCATAGCTAACACTTGGTTTAAGAATCATGAAAGAAGGTTGTATACGTGGAAGAACCCTGGAGATACTAAAAGGTATCAGATAGATTATATAATGGTAAGACAGAGATTTAGGAACCAGGTTTTAAGTTGTAAGACATTTCCAGGGGCAGATGTGGACTCTGACCACAATCTATTGGTTATGACCTGTAGATTAAAACTGAAGAAACTGCAAAAATGTGGGAAATTAAGGAGATGGGACCTGGATAAACTGAAAGAACCAGAGGTTGTACAGAGTTTCAGGGAGAGGATAAGGGAACAATTGACAGGAATAGGGGAAAGAAATACAGTAGAAGAAGAATGGGTAGCTCTGAGGGATGAAGTAGTGAAGGCAGCAGAGGATAAAGTAGGTACAAAGACGAGGGCTGCTAGAAATCCTTGGGTAACAGAAGAAATATTGAATTTAATTGATGAAAGGAGAAAATATAAAAATGCAGTAAATGAAGCAGGCAAAAAGGAATACAAACGTCTCAAAAATGAGATCGACAGGAAGTGCAAAATGGCTAAACAGGGATGGCTAGAGGACAAATGTAAGGATGTAGAAGCTTATCTCACTAGGGGTAAGATAGATACTGCCTGCAGGAAAATTAAAGAGACCTTTGGAGAGAAGAGAACCATGTGTATGAATATCAAGAGCTCAGATGGCAACCCAGTTCTAAGCAAAGAAGGGAAGGCAGAAAGGTGGAAGGAGTATATAGAAGGTTTATACAAGGGCGATGTACTTGAGGACAATATTATGGAAATGGAAGAGGATGTAGATGAAGACGAAATGGGAGATACGATACTGCGTGAAGAGTTTGACAGAGCACTGAAAGACCTGAGTCGAAACAAGGCCCCCGGAGTAGACAACATTCCATTAGAACTACTGACGGCCTTGGGAGAACCAGTCCTGACAAAACTCTACCAGCTGGTGAGCAAGATGTATGAGACAGGCGAAATACCCTCAGACTTCAAGAAGAATATAATAATTCCAATCCCAAAGAAAGCAGGTGCTGACAGATGTGAAAATTACCGAACTATCAGTTTAATAAGCCACGGCTGCAAAATACTAACGCGAATTCTTTACAGACGAATGGAAAAACTGGTAGATGCAGACCTCGGGGAGGATCAGTTTGGATTCCGTCGAAATGTTGGAACACGTGAGGCAATACTGACCTTACGACTTATCTTAGAAGAAAGATTAAGAAAAGGCAAACCTACGTTTCTAGCATTTGTAGACTTAGAGAAAGCTTTTGACAATGTTGACTGGAATACTCTTTTTCAAATTCTAAAGGTGGCAGGGGTAAAATACAGGGAGCGAAAGGCTATTTATAATTTGTACAGAAACCAGATGGCAGTAATAAGAGTCGAGGGGCATGAAAGGGAAGCAGTGGTTGGGAAAGGAGTGAGACAGGGTTGTAGCCTCTCCCCGATGTTATTCAATCTGTATATTGAGCAAGCAGTAAAGGAAACAAAAGAAAAATTTGGAGTAGGTATTAAAATTCATGGAGACAAAGTAAAAACTTTGAGGTTCGCCGATGACATTGTAATTCTGTCAGAGACGGCAAAGGACTTGGAAGAGCAGTTGAACGGAATGGACAGTGTCTTGAAAGGAGGATATAAGATGAACATTAACAAAAGCAAAACGAGGATAATGGAATGTAGTCAAATTAAATCGGGTGATGCTGAGGGAATTAGATTAGGAAATGAGACACTTAAAGTAGTAAAGGAGTTTTGCTATTTGGGGAGTAAAATAACTGATGATGGTCGAAGTAGAGAGGATATAAAATGTAGACTGGCAATGGCAAGGAAAGCGTTTCTGAAGAAGAGAAATTTGTTAACATCGAATATAGATTTATGTATCAGGAAGTCGTTTCTGAAAGTATTTGTTTGGAGTGTAGCCATGTATGGAAGTGAAACATGGACGATAACTAGTTTGGACAAGAAGAGAATAGAAGCTTTCGAAATGTGGTGCTACAGAAGAATACTGAAGATAAGGTGGATAGATCACGTAACTAATGAGGAGGTATTGAATAGGATTGGGGAGAAGAGAAGTTTGTGGCACAACTTGGCTAGAAGAAGGGATCGGTTGGTAGGACATGTTTTGAGGCATCAAGGGATCACAAATTTAGCATTGGAGGGCACCGTGGAGGGTAAAAATCGTAGAGGGAGACCGAGAGATCAGTACACTAAGCAGATTCAGAAGGATGTAGGTTGCAGTAGGTACTGGGAGATGAAGCAGCTTGCACAGGATAGAGTAGCATGGAGAGCTGCATCAAACCAGTCTCAGGACTGAAGACAACAACAACAACAATAGTAAACTGCAGGAGCGTATATAGAAAGGTCCCAGAACTCCTCTCACAACGCCCATATAGTACTAGGGACAGGAAGTTGGCTGAAACCACATGTAAACAGTAATGAAATCGTAAACTCAGACTGGAATATATACCGCAGAGACAGGCTGGACAGTGAAGGGGGAGGCGTGTTTATAGCGATAAGAAGTGCAATAGTATCGAAGGAAATTGACGGAGATTCGAATTGTGAAATGATTTGGGTGAAGGTCACGGTTAAAGCAGGCTCAGACATGGTAATTGGATGTCTCTATAGGACCCCGGGCTCAGCAGCTGTTGTGGCTCAGCACCTGAAGAATAATTTGGATAATATTTCGAGTAGATTTTCCCACCATGTTAGAGTTCTGGGTGGAGATTTTAATTTGCCGGATATAGACTGGGAGACGCAAACGTTCATAACGGGTGGCAGGGACAAGGAATCCAGTGAAATATTTTTAAGTGCTTTATCTGAAAACTATCTTGAGCAGTTAAACAGAGAACCGACTCGTGGCGATAACATATTAGACCTTCTGGTGACAAACAGACCCGAACTATTTGAATCAGTTAATGTAGAGCAGGGAATCAGCGATCATAAAGCGGTTACTGCATCGATGATTTCAGCCGTAAATAGAAATATTAAAAAAGGTAGGAAGATTTTTCAGTTTAGCAAAAGCGACAAAAAGCAGATTACAGAGTACCTGACGGCTCAACACAAAAGTTTTGTCTCAAGTACAGATAGTGTTGAGGATCAGTGGACAAAGTTCTAAACCATCGTACAATATGCGTTAGATGAGTATGTGCCAAGGAAGATCGTAAGAGATGGGAAAGAGCCACCGTGGTACAACAACCGAGTTAGAAAACTGCTGCGGAAGCAAAGGGAACTTCACAGCAAACATAAACATAGCCAAAGCCTTGCCGACAAACAAAAATTACACGAAGCGAAATGTAGTGTGAGGAGGGCTATGCGAGAGGCTTTCAATGAATTCGAAAGTAAAGTTCTATGTACTGACTTGGCAGAAAATCCTAAGAAATTTTGGTCCTATGTCAAAGCGGTAGGTTGATCAAAACAAAATGTCCAGACACTCTGTGACCAAAATGGTACTGAAACAGAGGATGACAGACTAACGGCCGAAATACTAAATGTCTTCTTCCAAAGCTGTTTCACAGAGGAAGACTGCACTGTGCTTCCTTCTCTAGATTGTCGCGCAGTTGACAAAATGGCAGACATCGAAATAGACGACAGAGGGATAGAGAAACAATTAAAATCGCTCAAAAGAGGAAAGGCCGCTGGTTATTATGGGATACCAGTTCAATTTTACACAGAGTACGCGAAGGAACTTGCCCCCCCTCTTGCAGCGGTGTACCGTAGGTCTCTAGAAGAGCGAAGCGTTCCAAAGGATTGGAAAAGGGCACAGGTCATCCCCGTTTTCAAGAAGGGACGTCGAGCAGATGTGCAGAACTATAGACCTATATCTCTAACGTCGATCCGTTGTAGAATTTTGGAACACGTATTATGTTCGAGTATAACGTCTTTTCTGGAGACTAGAAATCTACTCTGTAGGAATCAGCATGGGTTTCGAAAAAGACGGTCGTGTGAAACCCAGCTCGCGCTATTCGTCCACGAGACTCAGAGGGCCTTAGACACGGGTTCACAGGTAGATGCCGTGTTTCTTGACTTCCGCAAGGCGTTTGACACAGTTCCCCACAGTCGTTTAATGAACAAAGTAAGAGCATACGGACTATCAGATCAATTGTGTGATTGGATTGAGGATTTCCTAGATAACAGAACGCAGCATGTCATTCTCAATGGAGAGAAGTCTTTCGAAGTAAGAGTGATTTCAGGTGTGCCGCAGGGGAGTGTCATAGGACCGTTGCTATTCACAATATACATAAATGACCTGGTGGATGACATCCGAAGTTCACCGAGGCTTTTTGGAGATGATGCTGTGATGTATCGAGACGTTGTAACAATGGAAAATTTTACTGAAATGTAGGAGGATCATCAGCGAATTGACGCATGGTGCAGGGAATCGCAATTGAATGTCAATGTAGACAAGTGTAATGTGCTGCGAATACATAGAAAGATAGATCCCTTATCATTTAGCTACAAAATAGCAGGTCAGCAACTGGAAGCAGTTAATTCCATAAATTATCTGGGAGTACGCATTAGGAGTGATTTAAAATGGAATGATCATATAAAGTTGATCGTGTGTAAAGCAGATGCCAGACTGAGATTCATTGGAAGAATCCTAAGGAAATGCAATCCGACAACAAAGGAAGTAGGTTACAGTACGCTTGTTCGCCCTTTGTTTGAATACTGCTCAGCAGTGTGGGATCCGCACCAGATAGGGTTGATAGAAGAGACAGAGAAGATCCAACGGACAGCAGCGCGCTTCGTTACAGGATCATTTAGTAATCGCGAAAGCGTTACGGAGATGATAGATAAACTCTAGTGGAAGACTGTGCAGGAGAGACGCTCAGTAGCTCGGTACGGGCTTTTGTTAAAGTTTCGAGAACATACCTTCACCGAAGAGTCAAGCAGTATATTGCTCCCTCCTACGTATATCTCGCGAAGAGACCATGAGGATAAAATCAGAGAGATTAGAGCCCACACAGAAGCATACCGACAATACTTCTTTCCACGTACAATACGAGACTGGAATAGCAGGGATAACCGATAGAGGTACTCAGGGTACCCTCCGCCGCACACCGTCAGGTGGCTTGCGGAGTATGGATGTAGATGTAGATGTAGAACGTCTTTCACTCCGAGAGAAAAGTAGTACTGAATGGTTTATTAAGTTAAGCTGTCAAACGAGGCTGTCCTCCTTCGTAATTTACATAAGCGTATCATGCGTGACGGAAAGCAAACATTAACGCAGGTAGGGAACCAATCGAATATAAAGGAATAAACATTTTGTCATACGTGAGCGGCAGACAGATAAAGTGGAGTAGGGTGGCTCATACTGGCCGACTCTGAGAACATAGTTGGATATTGGAACGATTTTCTACAATGGGGATCATTTTGGACACGAAACGAGATTTCAGTCTTTAAGCTGGGTGCTAAAACTGACTTTAGCAGGATACCTAACAGAGAAAATATATGTGTTGTTCCTGCATTGAGAGGGGGTCGGGCAGTACCTTCAGCGACGAACTGGGTTGGCAACAGCTGGGGAACCGAGTTCAAGAAACTCTCTCAATCCAACAGCAAGAAAAAGGATAACGTCTTGGAGTGCAACAGGGTCTCGACTCTTGAACTAGCGGCATTAGCAAGCGCATTTGATAGACCGAACGTCTCATGAAAGGTAAGGCTCTCATTGAAACGTTATTAAACTTAATCGTAACCTCAAATATCGTTTAGCAGGATTTACATGACGGCTTGTGGAAATGACTTACACAACTGCTGGCATTACGACACTATCTGCGTCGAGTCCGATTCTGAAGTCCACACACCACTCAGTTGTGTGCGTACAGCCGGCCGCGGTGGTCTAGCGGTTCTAGGCGCGCAATCAGGAACCGCGCGACTGCTACGGTCGCAGGTTCGAATCCTGCCTCGGGCGTAGATGTGTGTGATGTTCTTAGGTCAGTTAGGTTTAAGTAGTTCTAAGTTCTAGGGGACTGATGACCACACATGTTAAGTCCCATAGTGCTCAGATCCATTTGAACCATTTGAAGCCATGCACGTACATTTTGCGAGCAGGAAAACCATCGTACCATTGTTACTCTTATTTCTGTTTCCTTTTTCCGATCACAGATTTTTAATACGATATTCGTTAAGAATATACGCATTTCTCATAAGGCTTCGTGTCTTCATAAATTTCTTCTCATTATCAAAACATTTAGTATATTGAGTGTGTGATATTCTTACCCATCATGTACCTCTAAAACCGATCAGCGATCTGAATATTGTATTTCAATTCTTCATATACGATGGAACCTATGCCCTTTATCCGATAATATCTGTAAACACTAACTCTTCAATGTGAACAGTTCTTCTTGTGAGCAATCGTCTAGTGCAACATTAGTATCTGATCGTCTATCGTCCGTTAATTCCAGTACCACACAGACACGCACGATGCAAGCATTTAACGAGAAATGAGCTGTTAACTAATCTGAAGTGGAGACCGACGAACAGGTGTTACCACCAAAGTAACGGAAACCGGTATATTTTCTGAGGGACTATTTAACTGGCTAAAGTTAATAATTTAATTCTGAAGATCACATCACAGTCAAATTTTCTCACGTCAACGACATATTACAGCCAGAAGACTTGGTATTAAAGCCAAAAGCAGCCTTCTGCCGTCCCCTTTTAAATTATTGGAAATTAAAGTTTCCACCATTTTCAGCAATTGAACTAGATGACTCCCGGACCGAGTCGACTATGGCTGTGTACTCATACGCACTGCACGTCGCTTCTGGGGGGTTTAAAAATTGCATGTGAAATTTTTTTTTCCAATAGGCACCCTTTATTGAAGAATCTGACTTGCAAAAATAGGTATTTTTTTTCTTTTTCTTATGCCTACAAGACACCAATTACTGAAGAGTCTGACTGATGTTACTGTACAGGAAAATCAGTATTCACTTCTGTCGCTGGAGCGTCATCCGAACTCAAGTTTGAAGCTCGAGATATATATGATCTTCTTACATGTAGCGTCTGCTTGCAGAGGTGTATGGCATATAAAGAGCATCCATTTCAGAGATAAGAACTATTCTGGGGTTGCTTTCGAGGAAATGAAATGTAAGACAAATTGTTCGAGACAAGTATTAGAGAATTTCCCCTCTAAATAAAAGAAATAAGGTATTCCATTTCATTTGTTTTTTAATTTGTCTTGATTTTTATCATTATTACTTCAGTTATGTCTTTATGGGAAACTTTATTTCTTGTGGCCCATCTGGTAGTCAAGGCGACTTGGAAAGGCTATCGACAATAACTAGACGGAGGGTATAGCGAGAACTCGCGAGTGACGAGGCACCTTAAAGAAATGATTCTATTGTGACGGAGATGAATTAGTCATTGTTGGTTCACAAGACCATGTTTTACGCATCATTTTACTCAATTTTGACACTACATAAAACTATTCTTTTTGCATCTTACACGTGAACTACAAAGTACGCCCTACCTGAGGGTAAACATACAATCAGAAAGTAAATCTATGTAAAATAAATTTTTCTTTTTGGAACATTGAAAGATATTATCCCAATACGAACAGATAGAAGCAAGGTAGATAGTAGTCTTCGGAATTGGTTTCATAATTTTGAATATCATTAATTAGCTACACTTCTTTTTCTATTAATGAAGAACGGAATATAGCGAGAAGCAGTAAAGTTTACTAGTAGAGCAGGAACATCCTGTCTGAAATGGTTTCATCGAAGGCTTGTCACAGAGTGAGGAGCAAGAAAATAATATTACTTTCGCATTATTTGCAACGGATGATCATTTCGGAGTAACAAGTTGATTCTGAGTTGCTTTCTGTGCTCAGTTGGGCGTTTAATAGCGTAATATTAATTATTAAGAATTTAGTAGTATTTAAGAGGGACAGTCCTCTGCACAGTAATTTATAATGTTGTTACTGAGTGCAAACATTCATTTTCATTAAAATACAAACTGTGATCTTAGTCATACAAATCAGTATCACATTGTACGCAAACATATTATACATCTTTATCTACATAGATACTCCGCAAGCCCCTATACGGTGCGTGGAGGAGGATACCATGTTCCACTACTCCCTTTCCTATTTCAAAGCGAGGGAAAAACGACTATCTATACGCCTCCGCATGAGTCCTAATTTCTCGTATCTTGTCTTCGCTGTCCTTGGTATTGCTTGGCGGCAGTACAATCGTCCTGCAATCAGCTTCAAATGACAACTGTAAATTTTCCCAATAGAGTTCTTCGAAGTGAATGTCGCTTTTCGTCCAGGTATTTCTATTTGAGTTCCGGAAGCTTCTCCGTAACACTTACGTACTGTTCGAACCTCCATGTAACAAACCTAACGACCCGCCTCTGAATTGCTTCACTGTCTCCCTTCAGTCCGATGTGACACCGATCCCAAACACTCCAACAGTACCCAAGAATAGGACGCACCAGCGTCATATATGCGCACCCCTTAACATACGAACCACACTTTCCTAAAATCCTCCCACTAAACCGAAGTTGACTGTTCGCCTTTTCTACCACAGTTCTCAGTTCTCACATGCTCCGTTCCATTTCATATCGTTTCTCTACATTACACACAGATATCTAGGTGGCTTGACTGTGTCAAGCAGGAAATTACTAATACTGTATCTGAACATTACAGGCTTATTCTTCCTACCCATCTGCATTAACTTACATTTTTCCACATTTACAGCTACCTGCCATTCATCACACCAAATAGATGAAGATGGTATCTGTTCTTACGCGCATGTCCGAAAGAACAGATACCATTGGTGTTCGTGCAGCCCTCTAGAATGAAATGATAATTAAATCAAGACCCTAAGCTGCCGACAGGTGTTGATATACATCAACGAGGACGGTTGAAAATGTGTGCCCTGACCGGGACTCGAAACCGGGATCTCCAGCTTGCATGGTAGACGCTCTATCCATCTTTTTTTATATATATATAAATTTCATTTTGTTCGCTTCATCTGCTCGGGGCGGACGTCGTAAGACACCCATTTATGTTCGTCGTTTATCGATTGACTCAGTTTTTTTTTATTACAGAGGGCGCGAAACCCTCTGACCGAACACGCTGAGCTACCGTGCCGGCAAACTCAATCTGAGCCACCGAGGGCGCAGAGGATACTGCGACTGCAGGGATTTATCCCTTGCATGTCCGAAAGAACATATACTATCTCCAGATAGTTAAGGCTAACCGGCCATTGACGTTCTTCTGTGCGGATGCACACGCATTGACCGAACTCTTACGGGACTCGGTAAGATTGTCTGCCGCAAGTAATGAGTGTAATGGGCAGGGGCATTACAAATGTAGTGTGTGGACATAAAGTTGGTAATGTGGGTCTCACGGGGAGCGTGCAAGAGACACATCTCTCCAGTCGCACTATCCTCTGTGCACTCGGATTAATCCAACGTTTGCGAATGGGGTTTTCAATTGTTAGAAGTTATGAAATACTGTCCTTTCCTATCCTCGCAGCATGGAAGTGGGGTTCCACATTCGAATCGATATTCAAGGGTCATTGAGAAGCGTATCGTGAACTACGATTCTGTCCCAATTTCTATTCCTCCGGTTACAGCGCCATCTGTGGCCAAACGAAGAAAATGTTTCACACAAAAGGTAAGTAGATTTTCCCACATAATCGTAATTTGCAATAAAAATGGGAGTTTCCACTGAAAATTTCGAAGTTTCACCCTGCCACCCACGCACGGGGTAGGGTGAGGAGGTCGAATGTGATGTCGTTGGATGTCTTTCTCCGAGACAAACAACTTAAATCATAACATCTTTTGATCCGATGTACTGTTTTTGAGATAATTCTATGTCTTCGGTAAAATAAAGAGCCTATGTATTATACACTTATAGCACGCCTTCACGTAGCACCCCTTCGGGTGTGGATGAAGGCGGGAGTTGGACCCCTGGGGCACCTGGAACAATTCATCCAAGTGATTCACAGCACAAAACGTGCTGTGTTGTACAGGTACCGTCCTGAGGATCGGCTGTGAGTGTGATCTCCAGGAGAAACATAGCCTAACTCGGTCCACAAACGAGTTATTAACCGAAAAAATACCGTGAGCTTAAGACGGCTCCTAAGAATGGTAGTGGGGCTGAACGGACCATGACATGTAAATGTACAAAATTCGCCTATATAGAGGAGTTTATAAACTGGTGTTCGCAAAAGTAGGGATGTGTTCCTGAAACCAAAACGTTACAAAAAGCCCATATGGACAGGTATCCGAAGATCCTCCGTTAGCAATTTACGAGAGTTCCCTGTAGTGAGCCGTTACTATTGGCCGCACTCAAGAAGATCATTTTCAATTTCATTCTCCATTGTTGGTGGTCCTGGCGCTTGTTTTTGATTTGTCTGATCGTCTTTTGTTTAGCGTCACGGTGTGAGGTAGGCTCATTCATGATCATCTTATTGGGCCCTTTTCATTCCCACATTGCCTTATGGGGCAAACTTACTTCCGATTTCTCAGAAACAAAGTATATCGTTTATCTGATACTGAACCTCCATACGTCACCCAACGGATGTGTTTTACGCAGGACTGTCCTCCAGCACACCTTACTCTAAACGATCGCCGGTACCCCGACGACTTCCGAATCTATGGATTGGTCGAGGGGATCCATTGCATGGCCTGCCCGATCACCAGATTTGAATCCATAGGATTTTTACCTCTGGGGCTTGTCGATTCTTTGGTGTACTGAATTCATTTACCTAATATTCATGTTCTTAGGGAACGTATTCAACATTGATTCGACCGAACACAGCGAACTCCAGGCATTTTCAACTGGCTAGAAGGCAGTATAGAACGCAGTCTAAGGACATCATCGATGCAGGATTAGTTTAGATCGAGAAATTTTTGTAAACGTAAATGTAAATTTGTTAAATGTACCACACGCAATACACCATAAAAAACGACGCATCACAAAAGAATTATTCGAATGGGATGAAAATCGGTAAATGTGATGTGCATATACAGAAAAACAAATATATAAAATTTCAGAAAAATTGAGCGATTTATTCATGAGAAAGGGCGTGAGAAATTGAGCAGGTGAATAACGCGTAGGTCCACCTCTGGCCCATATGCAAGCAGATTCTCGGCTTGGCTTTGATTGGTGAACTTGTTAGATATTCTCCTGCGAGGAGGAGACAGAAAAAGGCCATATTTTGAATATACTAGGTGAAGCAGAAATTTTTAGTTATGACAAAGAATATTCACAGTTCACGCTGAATAACCAATCAGAAATATACCACCATAACATTCTGGCTAATTTTGATTGTTTAAACGATTGGGTATTAGTACATAATAAAATTCTGTTCTAGTCTCGTAGTCAGGTAGCGAAATCTGCATAGTGCCGCGACTGCTCATTTTATCAGTGACATATTTTATCGCTAATTCCGCCCCTTTAAAAACTTTTTGGGTCCTCTCATTAGAAAATAATTTTCTTTTTTTCTTTCTACGTGCAGTCAGATTTTAAAACGTGGTTCTGTAACCGCAAATTTCATCTATCAGCAATATGTCCTTAATGAATCGAGTACGGCTTATTTACCTTTCGTTCGTTGTAGTATTGACAATATTCAATGAATAGTAAATTTAGACTAGAAGCGATAGGTATGCCTATGATCTTTTGACATTGTGAGTACATTTTGCACTTTCCTTTATTAATTTTACATCCATAAAATGAAGTCCGTAGGTCAACTGGTAAAGTACTTGGCTCCATGAAACTTCTGAATGAGTTCGTCTGTATTTTCTGTGTGACTTCTCACCGGTACATTAATTGTATTGATTACGCTTGCATCCAACACCAATCTTAATTTTCCCTCTGGTTTATGTGCAGCTAACAGCGGACTGCAATATGGACTGACCGATGGTGCTATCAGGTCCCAGTTTATCATCCAGTTTATTTCTTCACTTACTGATTTCTTCAGTCTCCGTGGAATTGCATATGATTTATTACAATACGTCTCATGGGGAAACACCTCCAAATTGCATGTAAATCCCTTAACAATTTCTGGCCTTTTTTCTAAATACTGGATATATTTCTCCAAAAGATCTACCAACCGATCAGTTTGTTCGTTTTACAATCCATCAGCTTTCTTCGCCTTTTCTTTCACTTGTTCTGCTATCCCTGGTATCTTGCATTCTTTTATCTCTTCTATACATTTACATCTCCTTTCTTTTCTAGTGAGCTTAATGCCATAGCGAGGACAGTAATTTCCATTGCTCCTTTCTTAAATGATCAGATCAACTTGTTCCATTTCCCCATTATCACAAAAACTTTACCAGACGAGAAGTCCTTCTCCTTCATAGTCTCTAATCCGATGAAACAATCTTGTATTAATTTTTTAATTACTAGAAACACATATTTTATCGCTGTATTTCCTATTCTTACATCGAGCAAAGTTTGTATCAGGACTGATTGCGAGCGGGTACCTAAGGCTTCAGATGGTTCAGATGGCTCTGAGCACTATGGGACTTAACTTATGAGGTCATCAGTCCCCTATAACTTAGAACTACTTAAACATAAATAACCTAATTACATCACACGCATCCATGCCCGAGGAAGGAGTCGAACCTGCAACCGCAACGGCCGAGCGGTTCGTTTACTCTATTGGTTATACCCTTCACATTCTCGGCTAACTGTTCCTGTTCTGTAACTAAATTTCTCACAGTGGTGGCTATATTTGTTACTTTAGCCACTATATTTGCCTGTTCTATAGCTATGGCTTCTACATTTGCTGAAATAGCCGACTGCGCAGTTGACATATTCGCTTGAGGAGCAGAAATAATCATTTGGATAGAAGGCTTGTGACACTGTTCTGAAGCCAAACACGCCAAGGTATTCATCAAAAGTTTCATTTAATTTCTCAGCCATAGGATCTCTGGATTACCCTTGGCTACCCTGTTTGCCATGGGTTTTGTTCATCACCCGTGGGCTGCACATTCTCTTCCTGTTCCCTCTGTATTTGAAACTGTGATCTGGTTTTAACCATTAGAATTGAACTGTTCGCTATTCTTTTAATTACTTTACTCTGGACACAATTCTGCTTTAGTCCACTAAAATACACATCAGGTTCTATACCCTAGAATATCTTTCCACAATTGTGAAAACCCAAGTCACTCTGGATATACTGAAACATATAGTAAGTAAATCTACAAATATTCCTAACTCACTTGTTCTCTACAAAGACCAGACTAATGTGTACAATGCCTGTGTCACTCTTGGGCTCATCTTCACCGCAGAGTTCATATGTGATGGACAGACTCTGACGTGGCTGTCTGATGATGTTGGACGTAGTTCACATAGAATGATTCCATCAGCCGTACATGAAATTATACAAAGCACAACATTAGTACATTTACATAACATAAAATACACATTTATCACACCAAATCAGAATGTACATGGTGTATCATAATTAATGGCATAAATACATACAGTAGAAAATACGAGATACTGAAGGCAAAAAAGTCTCTGTAAACATAGGGTCGAAAATGCATACCTTACGAGCTACGAGCAATTTTTCATCTTCGATACTGTGAAGCAAATCCCTTCTACTGCAATCTCATTGCTTTCCACAATTTGGGAAGTAATACTATGGACCAAAACAGGAAAAAAGTCCAGTAAAGATTTACTCTAAAATGCAAGAACAAGGAAACTAAGAGCAGTCGTCAGCTCCGAGTATCCGTCATACACACTAATTTGTGTTTATTTCCCCACCAATTCTACCAGTATCTCCGGTAGTCTCACCATTTACTACGTCATTTATGTACTGGACCAAAACTATCCAACCGTTGTTTTGGTAGAGCGCAGGTTTAGGCAACAGTAGTCAGTTCACACGTTTTGTTTGTGATCTCTTTCGAGATGTCAATTTACAAAATCGGGATCCATGCGAAATCGTAGTACTTCTATTAATGTCAATCTTTTGGTAAATTGGCTTCATTCGTTTTCATTGTTAACGTGGAAATACGCTTTGGATAAGAGTTTAAGATTTCAGTGTGGTAGAGTTAACATGACGTGATTGTTGATCTGTCAGGGTAACTCGTAGAAGGTGGCTTTTCATTAATTTCGCACAACCATCATTGCGCTATCGGTGTGCCACACGGTTACGCGACAACTTGCAAATAATGAGTATAGCTGCGTCGTTGTTAAGAGTCTGGGGCAGTTGTCGGCGCCGGGCGACCTTTGGTAGCTGCCCGCAGCAGCGCGCGTTTACCCGGCTTTGTGTAGGGAAGCCAGCGTCAGACGGAGCAGGTCCGGCAGATAGGCCACGTCTAATAGACACGCTCCAGTTCGCATCGGCGTCGGATAGCGGGCGCCGAAATCGCGGGAGCGACCGACGACGAGGCGTCCTCACACACACACACACACACACACACACACACACACACACACACACACAGCTGAGAGGCACAACACGAAGCCAGGGATGACAGGGCAGCGAGTTTCAACACAACTTTGTGGCCACGCCAGGCACACTACGTGAGCGATTCGGTCAAACACCCCACGACAGCGGTGTAGTACACCTGAAGGTGGCAGCCACTTTGACGAGGCCTTATTAACTGCAAGACACTGTAGTTTACACAATATTTGGCTACTCATAAAATGTAATTTACATTAATAACTGTGTGTTCTGTCAAACCAAGCGCTGTCGGGCGTGGTTGGCAATTGGATGGTTGACCATCCAGGCCAAGGCCACCATGCGCTGTTGCCATTTTTCGGGATGCACTCAGCCTCGTGATGCCAATTGAGGAGCTACTCGACCAAATAGTAGCGGCTTCAGTCAAGAATACCATCACATCGACAGGGAGAAAGGTGTGCTCACACCACGCTCCTCCTATCCTCATCATCCTCTGAGGATGGCACGGCGGTCGGATGGTCCCGGTAGGCCACTCGTGGCCTCAAGACGGAGTGCTATTATTATTATTTCTCTTTCCTGTCTGGTTAAAAATGGAATGCGACGCGGACCTTGATCAAGCGTGACTTCCTTTTGACTGTACGGTATGTGTTACATTGCATTTAGGAACTTTCAGGTAATTGAACATGTATCAACAATTACAGATTTCTGTAGTTGTATATATACGTTTGGATGTAGGTGTATTGCGTTGATGTACTGGTGGATATTGTGTGGCATGACACCTGCAGTTGGTAGTATAATTGGTACAGTGTCAACTTTATCCTGATGCCACATGTCCTTGACTTCCTCAGCCAGTTGGATGTATTTTTCAATTTTTTCTCCTGTTTTCTTCTGTACATTTGTTGTATTGGGTATGGATATTTCGATCAGTTGTGTTAATTTCTTCTTTTTATTGGTGAGTATAATGTCAGGTTTGTTATGTGGTGTTGTTTTCTCTGTTATAATGGTTCTGTTCCAGTATAATTTGTATTCATCATTCTTCAGTACATTTTGTGGTGCATACTTGTACGTGGGAACGTGTTGTTTTATTAGTTTGTGTTCTATGGCAAGTTGTTGATGTATTACTTTTGCTGCATTGTCATGTCTTCTGGTGTATTCTGTATTTGCTAATATTGTACATCCGCTTGTCATGCGATCTACTGTTTCTATTTGTTCTTTGCAAAGCCTGCATTTATCTGTTGTGGCATTGGGATCTTTAACAATATGCTTGCTGTAATATCTGGTGTTTATTGTTTGATCCTCTATTGCAATCATGAATCCTTCCGTCTCACTGTAAATACTGCCTTTTCTTAGCCATGTGTTGGATGCGTCTTGAGCGATGTGTGGCTGTGTTAGATGATATTGGTGCTTTCCATGTAGTGTTTTCTTTATCCAATTTACTTTCTTTGTATCTGTTGATGTTATGTGATGTAAAGGATTGCAGAAGTGGTTATGTAATTGCAATGGTGTAGCCGATGTATTTATATAAGTGATTGCTTTGTGTATTTTGCTAGTTTCTGCTCGTTATATAAAGAATTTTCTTAAACTGTCTACCTGTTCATAATGTAGGTTTTTTATGTCGATAAATCCCCTTCCGCCTTCCTTTCTGCTTAATGTGAATCTATCTGTTGCTGAATGTATGTAATGTATTTTATATTTGTGATATTGTGATCGTGTAAGTGTATTGAGTGCTTCTAGGTCTGTGTTACTCCATTTCACTACTCCAAATGAGTAGGTCAATATTGGTATACCGTAAGTATTTATAGCTTTTGTCTTGTTTCTTGCTGTCAATTCTGTTTTCAGTATTGTTGTTGGTCTTTGTCTTTAATTTTATTTTAGTTCTTCTTTAATATTTGTATTGTCTATTCCTATTATTTGTCTGTATCCCAGATTTTTATAGGCATCTATTTTTTCCATCGGTTCTATGGAGTCGCTGTGGTTATCCAATATGTAATCTTCTTGTTTAGTGTGTTTTCCCTTGACTATGCTATTTTTCTTACATTTGTGGGTTCCAAACGCCATATTTATATCATTGCTGAATACTTGTGTTATCTTTAGTAATTGGTTGAGTTGTTGATTTGTTGGTGCCAGTAGTTTTAGATCATCCATGTATAGCAAATGTGTGATTTTGTGTTGGTATGTTCCAGTAATATTGTATCCATAATTTCTATTGTTTAGCATGTTGGATAGTGGGTTCAGAGCACGGCAGAACCAGAAAGGACTTAATGAGTCTCCTTGGTATATTCCACGTTTAACATTAATTGGCTGTGATGTGATATTATTTGAATTTGTTTGGATATGAAGTGTGGTTTTCCAATTTTTCATTACTATATTTAGGAACTGTATCAATTTAGGATCTACTTTGTAAATTTCCAATATGTGTAGTAACCATGAGTGTGGTACACTATCAAAAGCTTTTTGGTAACCAATGTATGCGTAGTGTAGTGACCTTTGATTAGTTGTAGCTTGATATGTCACCTCTGCTTCTATTATCAGCTGCTCTTTACATCCTCGTGCTCCTTTGCAGCAGCCTTTTTGTTCTTCATTTATAATTTTATTCTGTGTTGTATGTGTCATTAATTTCTGTGTAATGACTGAAGTTTATATTTTGTATATTGTTGGTAGGCATGTTATGGGGCGATATTTGCTGGGTTTGCTGTGTCTGCTTGTTCTTTAGGTTTCAGATAAGTTATTGCTTGTGTAAGGGTAGCAGCGAATGTGTATGGGTCTGCAATGTAGCTATTGAATAATTTAGTTAAATGTGAATGTGTTGAGGGGAACTTCTTTAGCCACAAATTTGCTATTTTATCTTTCCCAGGGGCTTTCCAATTGTGGGTAGAATTAATTGCTTGGGTGACTTCATGTTGCAAAATTATCACATCAGGCATTTGTGGTATCATCTTGTATGTGTCTGTTTCTGTTTGTATCCATCTTGCATGCCTGTTATGTTGTACTGGGTTTGACCATATGTTGCTCCAGAAGTGTTCCATGTCTGTTACGTTTGGTTGATTGTCTATTTTAATGTATGTTATCTATTGTCTGGTAAAATTTCTTTTGTCTTGTGTTGAATGTTTGGTTTTGTTTCCTTCTGCTTTCACTTTTTTTGTATCTTCTAAGTCGTTTGCCAATGCTTGCAATTTCTGCTTCTTTTCATCTAATTGCTCTATCACTTCCTTTTGTGAGTTTTTACCTAACCGTTTTCGTTTTTTGTCTGATATTTCATTTCTTATAAACTGTGTTAGCTGTCTGATGTCTTTTCTATGTTTTTCTATTCTGATCTGTGGCCTGTGTTGCCATGCTCGTTTGTGGGTTTCTTCTGTGTGTTGGTTGGTTCTCATCTCTGCCTAGTATGTATAGTTAGTGTAGTGAGTGCTCCTATATAAACCAGTAGTTGTAACTCTTCCATAGTTCTGTTTCCATTTATTTTGTTGTATATGATTGTGTTGATAGTTTTCATTGTTGTTTCGACTTGTGGGTTATTTGGCGGTCTAAGCAAGAATGGTCTAATGTCTCTATTTGTGTCTTTGTATTCTATATATGTCAGCTGAAATTTTTCTTCTATATCTAACATGTGTGTCACTTCGTGTTCTATTTGTGCTTGTTCTGGTGGCTGTCTTAAGATTTCATTTTCCTCTGATTGTTTAATTGATGCATGATGTTCTTTGTTTGTTTGCTCTGGGATATTTGAGTCCATTGCTATATTTTCATCTACTTCTGATCGCACATTATTTTGTTCCAGTATTTGTTGTACTTGTTGTTTGATGTTTTCTAATTCTGACTGGGCTATCCTGTTATTTTTTTATTATTACAAGGATCTGATCAGCTGGTCGTTGTACGATTAAAAACTTTAATTCTGGGTATCTGGTAATAAATGTTGTGTATACTTGTGATCTGTATCCAGTTGTGTTGGTTCCTAGATTTGTTGCATGGTAATAACAGAACGTGAGATGTCGGTTAACTTCATCTGACCATCTCACCCTCTGTCTTTGTTTTCCTTCTAGAGTGGTTGCAGGAAGCATATCCTGCAAAACACCTCTATTTGGATTTAAATCATTATCCAGTTGGCTAGCAGTGTCGTTACCATTGTGGGCTGGCATAGGGTTCAAGCGTCGACCCCGACCATGACGGCGCTTGTCCGAGGCTTCTTTAATTCTGTCCTGAACCAACTAATCACACTAAAAGGGGGGTTAGCCCTATTAGTGCTTTGTTCTTTTCGTCGCCTTTTACGACTGGCAGAACGTACCAGAGGCCTATATTATTATTATTAGTGTAAGTAGGCTGTTCATGTTTTTTTATTGGTAACGCCACATAGCGCTCTGTATGAAAAATCACTGGCTGTGCTGTGTGCAGTCAGTGGCTGGTTGGCATTGTTGTAATACTCGCCATTGTAGTGTTGGGCGACTGGATGTTAACAGCGTTTACCTTTGCGCAGTTGGAAGGGAGCCGCCAGCAGTGGAGGACGTGGGGAGAGAGATGGCGGAGTTTTGAAATTTGTAAGACTGGATGTCGTGAACTGCTGTATACACTCCTGGAAATGGAAAAAAGAACACATTGACACCGGTGTGTCAGACCCACCATACTTGCTCCGGACACTGCGAGAGGGCTGTACAATCAATGATCACACGCACGGCACAGCGGACACACCAGGAACCGGGGTGTTGGCCGTCGAATGGCGCTAGCTGCGTGAACCGTATGTGCAGTTGACGGACTTTGAGCGAGGGCGTATAGTGGGCATGCGGGACGCCGGGTGGACGTACCGCCGAATTGCTCAACACGTGGGGCGTGAGGTCTCCACTGTACATCGATGTTGTCGCCAGTGGTCGGCGGAAGGTGCACGTGCCCGTCGACCTGGAACCGGACCGCAGCTACACACGGATGCACGCCAAGACCGTAGGATCCTATGCAGTGCCGTAGGGGACCGCACCGCCACTTCCCAGCAAATTAGGGACACTGTTGCTCCTGGGGTATCGGCGAGGACCAATCGCGACCGTCTCCATGAAGCTGGGCTACGGTCCCGCACACCGTTAGGCCGTCTTCCGCTCACGCCCCAACATCGTGCAGCCCGCCTCCAGTGGTGTCGCGACAGGCGTGAATGGAGGGACGAATGGAGACGTGTCGTCTTCAGCGATGAGAGTCGCTTCTGCCTTGGTGCCAATGATGGTCGTATGCGTGTTTGGCGCCGTGCAGGTGAGCGCCACAATCAGGACTGCATACGACCGAGGCACACAGGGCCAACACCCGGCATCATGGTGTGGGGAGCGATCTCCTACACTGGCCGTACACCTCTGGTGATCGTCGAGGGGACACTGAATAGTGCACGGTACATCCAAACCGTCATCGAACCCATCGTTCTACCATTCCTAGACCGGCAAGGGAACTTGCTGTTCCAACAGGACAATGCACGTCCGCATGTATCCCGTGCCACCCAACGTGCTCTAGAAGGTGTAAGTCAACTACCCTGGCCAGCAAGATCTCCGGCTCTGTCCCCCATTGAGCATGTTTGGGACTGGATGAAGCGTCGTCTCACGCGGTCTGCACGTCCAGCACGAACGCTTGTCCAACTGAGGCGCCAGGTGGAAATGGCATGGCAAGCCGTTCCACAGGACTACATCCAGCATCTCTACGATCGTCTCCATGGGAGAATAGCAGACTGCATTGCTGCGAAAGGTGGATATACACTGTACTAGTGCCGACATTGTGCATGCTCTGTTGCCTGTGACTATGTGCCTGTGGTTCTGTCAGTGTGATCATGTGATGTACCTGACCCCAGGAATGTGTCAATAAAGTTTCCCCTTCCTGGGACAATGAATTCACTGTGTTCTTATTTCAATTTCCAGGAGTGTATATTATGACTATTAAGGTAAATACATTGTTTGTTCTCTATTAAAATCTTTCATTTGCTACCTATCTCTATCAGTAGTTAGTGCCTTCGTTAGTTTGAATCTTTTATTTAGCTGGCAGTAGTAGCTTGAGTAACAAAGATTTTTGTGAGGTAAGTGATTTGTGAAAAGTTTAGGTCAATGTTAGTCATGGCCATTCCCTTGTAGGGATTACTGAAAGTCAGACTGAGTTGCGCTAAAAAAAAAATATTGTGTGTCAGTTTAAGCACAGTCTTGTACAATTTTTCAAAGGGGACGATTCATTAGTAGTAGTATTCTGTCAAACCAGCAAGAAAAGTCGATACGAGGCTACTCATGTAAGGATGCTTCACTCTTCTATACAGCGTATTTCCGTAAGAGCATGCAAAAAGGTAACAGGGCATAGAGGATGCTCTATTGAGCAATTTGAGGTATAGAAACAGGAATCGGAGAAGCCAGCATAAGGGAGATATGGATGTAAACTTGTCTACCGCATTGTCTAGCATTACTGAGTTCCATTTAATTTACAACTAACGTGCGTACAAATTTACATGCATTGAGCTGTCCATTTACATACACATTCTTTATTTCCTGCGAGGAAACCAGGAGGACAAGCATGATTACTAGGAAGTCATGGTTAGCTTTTCAGAGCATTCACACAAGGTTGGCGCCGGTGGCGACACCTACAACGTGGTGACATGAGGAAAGCTTCGAACCGATTTCTCATAAACAAGCAGCAGGTGATCGGCGTTGCCTGGTGAAACGTTGTTGTGATGCCTCGTGTAAGGAGAAGAAATGCGTACGATCACGTTTCCGACTTTGATAAACGTCGCATCACAGCCTATCGCGATTGCGGTTTATCGTATCGCGACATTGCTGCTCGCGTTGGTCCAGATCCAATGACTGTTAGCAGAATGTGTAATCGGTCGGTTAAGGAGGGTAATACGGAACGCCGAGCTGGATCCCAACGGCCTCGTATGACTAGCAGTCGAGTGACAGGCATCTTATCCGCATGGCTATAACGGTTCGTGCAGCCACGACTCGATCCCTGAGTCAACAGATTGGGACGTTTGCAAGACAACAATCATCTGCACGAGCAGTCCGACGACTTTTGCGTCAGCATGGACTATCAGCTCGGAGACCATGGCTGCAGTTACCCTTGACGCTGTATCACTGACCGGAGCGCCAGCGATGGTGTACTCTACGACGAACCTGGGTGCAAGAATGGCAAAACGTCATTTTTCGGATGAATCCAAGTTCTGTTTACAGCATCATAATGCTGGCGTCATCGAGGTGAACGCACATTAGAAGCGTGTATTCGTCATCGCCATACGGGCGTGATGGTATGAGGTGCCATTGGTTACACGTCTCGGTCACCTCTTGTTCGCACTGACGGCACTTTGAATAGTGGACGTTACATTTCAGATGTGTTACGACCCGTGGCTCCACCCTTCATTCGATCCCTGCGCAACCCTACATTTCAGCAGGGTAATGCAGGCCCTGTACGGGCCTATTTGGATACAGAAAATGTTAGACTGCTGTCCTGGCCAGCACATTCTCCAGATCTCTCACCAACTGAAAGCGTCTGGTCAATGGTGGCCGAGCAACTGGCTCGTCACAATACGCCAGTCATAGCTTTTCATGAACTGCGGTAGCGTGTTGAAGCTGCATGGGCTGTACACGCCATCCAAGCTCTTTTTGACTCAATGCCCAGGCGCATCAAGGCCGTTATAACGTCCAGAGGTGGCTGTTCTGGGTACTGATTTCTCCGGATCTATGTACCCAAATTGCGTTAAAATGGAATCACATATCAGTTCTAGTACAATATATTTCTCCAATGAATACCCGTTTATCATCTGCATTTCCTGTTGGAGTAGCAATT
Source organism: Schistocerca gregaria (assembly GCF_023897955.1). NCBI lineage: Eukaryota > Metazoa > Arthropoda > Insecta > Orthoptera > Acrididae > Schistocerca > Schistocerca gregaria. Next base: position 747,153,603 of record NC_064923.1, read on the forward strand.
TTAATGGCCAGTAGTGTATTTACATTGTCTCGTGACAGAATGTGCCACAAATCAACGACAGGGCAATTCATTACTCAATGCTATTCAGAGGCGTACAGAACAGTACGATGGAGCAGCACCGGTACAATTTTGCAGAACTCACTGACATGCTCCTCGTGTGTGGGGAAGTACATTGCAATGCTCTCGTTGCTGAAAGGCTGTACAGGGAACGATTTCCTAACAGGCGTCTTCCGTCACGACGACTGTTTATTTCTGTCGATCGACGAATGTGCTAGACTGGTTCGTAGGAAAGAAGGAACGAGAGACCTGGCAAGCCGCGCAGGAGTAACTGAGCGGTCTCAGGCGCTGAAGTCATGGACTGTGCTGCTGGTCCCGGCGGAGGTTCGAGTCCTCCCTCGGGCATGGGTGTGTTTGTTTGTCCTTAGGACAATTTGGGTTAAGTGGTGTGTAAGCTTAGGGACTGATGACCTTGGCAGTTAAGTCCCGTAAGATTTCACACACATTTGATTTTTCGACCTGGCAACTTGTGGGTCGCTCGCACACCCGATTTTGAAGAGGAGGTTCTGGGATTGTTTCAGCGAATTCTACTACAAATATTCGTCATATTGCACGTGAATTGGGAGAAGCGCATACTAGCATGTGGCAGGTACTCTGCGAACATCAATATCATCCAGAACGAGTCCATGCAGTGCTTGTGACTGACTTTGCACCAAGGATCCAACTGTGTCAGTTGTTCTTCCAACAGTGCATTGATGGACCCGATTTCATCCAGATCGTGCTGTTTACTAACGAGGCCTCTTTTGCTCGTGATGGTATTTCGAACACCAGGAACAGCCACGTGTGGGATGAGGAAAACCTTCCCTCTGTAGTAGAGTCACACCGTCAAGTACATTTTGCTGGGAATATCTGGGCCGGCGTTGTTGGCGACAATCTCACTGGGCCATATACTGCACCAAGCCACTTGAATGGCCATCTGTGCTTGAGGTTCGTCCAAAGAAATTGTTGGAGAACTTGCCCTCGGCTGTTCGTGAGAGGATGTGGATATAACATCACGGTGCACCGCCGCACTTCACTGTGGATGTCCGCAACCATCTCAATGTTGTATTTCCTGGTCACTGAATTGGAAGGAGAGGTCCTATTCCATGGCGTGCTACGTCACCTGGCGTGAATCTCCTCGATTATTTCCTGTGGGTATGTATAAAGTCACTTGATTATGGGACTCCAGGGGATCTGGAGATGGAATTAGTTGTCAGAATTGTATCTATCTATCTGTGATGTGATTCGAAACACACCAGTAATATCTGTTAGGGTACGTCAGAATCTTGTTCGTCAAAATCTTGTTCGTCAATATCATGCTGCATTGAGGCTGATGGCCGTCAGTTTTAGCAAATTTTGTTGGATTCAGTACAACTGGTACATTCGTTGTGTCAATGATGGAGGTAAGCGTAACTAATGTAAATAAAAAAGTACACAGTAATGTTATTTTATTCCTATTCTCTCCTTAACCAGGCTTCTCCGAATCCCGCTTCCCTACACCTCAAATTGTTCTGTGTAGCATCTTCTACGTCCTGCTAAGTTTTACAAGTTCTTACGGAAACACTCTCTATACGCTGCACAGAAGCTGGTAGTCTGGATATTGTAGTGAGGTTCTACAGGAAGATTCGAAAAGCTTCGCCCGACTTCGCCAGACTATATCTTCTAAAGGAGTGACGACAGAAACGTGAGCGAAATTTTAACTTAGGCGTCGACAGTAAAAGTCTGTCGTAGCCAGAAGTTGTAATTTCCCAGTCCAGAAACAATAACCTCTTTGCGTTCTCCATTTCAAGAGATGGAAATCAGTCACAACTGCACTTTGCTAGTTTGATCTCGGGTGTGGAACGGCACCTGCTGTAGCTCAAATAATTAGAGAAAGGCACCATCAGTTTCAGCAAACTGGTTGCTTATGTAACGTGAAATTCATAGGTCGACTCAGTGTAAGAACTTGGGAAAAGCAGAAGAGACACACAGTAGCGAAGCACTAGAGAGATTCTCCAAAGCTTGACGTTTTTCCACTGTTTCCGGCGTTTTGACTTCGTGGTGCGTTGTAGTTTCTGCAAAGTATCTTCATAGCGTTTCGCACTGATTGAGGTTCTACCCTTTTGGAAACTTATGCTGCCCTTCTTTGCATAGCGTCAATATCTGCCGATAGTCCTATTACGCATTGGTCCCACATACTTGTACCATATTCTAACATGTGTTGCACGACTATCTATTACTTTAAGCAGCCTCCAGTACTTGTAGTTAAATCATGGAAAGAGAAATCATTATGGGCTAAGTGGCTTTAATCCATGCTGGAACTGAATGCGTGTCTAGTATTGTAATACCTGCATCATGTAGCTCAGTGTAGAAGGAAAAATAAATAATTAAGTGTCACGTAGTGAAATTCATGAGAAAATAAACAACGCTTTTCTGCGTAAGTTAAACATAAGCAAGACATGACATTGCATTTCTAAAAAAAAAAAAAAAAAAAAAAAAAAAAGGTTCAAATGGCTCTGAGCAATATGGTCATCAGTCCTCTAGAACTTAGAACTACTTAAATCTAACTAACCTAAGAACATCAAACAACTCCCAGTCATCACGAGGCAGAGAAAATCCCTGACTCCGCCGGGAATCGAAACCGGGGGCGGGAAGCGAGAATGCTACCGCACGACCACGAGCTTTAACGCATTTCCAAAATACGATGACTATGACATGTTTCCAGAAAACCTTAAAAATCGTAAATTTCCTTTAGAGAAATTCATTAATCAAAGAAAAACCTATGCAATAAAACAAAATTTGTTAAAATTGGTTCTGTCACCTGTAGTTGCATGTACATGGTAAGCCAGGGCTTGCTATAATTTATATGAGGTGTTTCTTTTTATAGGCAGCATGGCAATCCATCCAGTTCTAGGAAACGAATTGTGCGGATGTTGTGAAAGTATCGTTGACAGCCGACATACTGCAGTTCGTTTCCCTGATGGATCTCAAACCTCTTAATGGCATTCAGGTCCGAATGCCAGCGTACGCTACTGAGATATCCACCAGAACAGCTCGGCACGGACAAAGATTTTCATCGCAGTTGGCAACGTTCAGGGACCTACTGTACAGGTCTTCGTCTCTGTACCTCAGGCTCTCAAATTGTTTCCAACATTACGAAAGAAAATGTGACGCCCTCTACACCCGTACGAAATGTCTTCCCCCTACCATGACAATACAAACACTAAATCGATACCTTTACATGATATACCAGTGAATTTGTCAGCTATCATTTTACTTCTAGAAATATATGTGATGGATAAATCTGTTAACCTGATATGCATTCGCCTCTGAAGAGCGTTTTCGTTAATTCACTAATAACCCAACCCCCATGTTCCTGACTATATAATAAGCCGGGACACACATATCTGACACACAAAGCAACTGAGTCACATAGGGAGTTTACCTAAAAACTTCGTCTGTTGAGACAGCTGTAAACTCTGTAGGCAATTACATTGGAAGCATCGCTGAATTTCGCCATGCAGTTTTAAGGCGTCTGTTAAAAGGCAATGTCTACTCGTATATCGATGATGAGCATCTAATTCAATTCAAGCACGGTTCGGCAGACAACCATCCAAGTCCCACGCAACGCACAGCCCATCAGTCGTTTGGAGATGATCGTGTGTGGCTCAATTAATAAACACCCTCTGTAGGCTACTAATGAATAGCTCCTACTTTTGAATATGAGAATATGAAACTAAATCACAGGTACAATTACTCATAACTTGACTGGTAACACCACACAACACAAAGGTATAAGGTAAGAACACGGCAAGCGGAGCTTCGTCTGTCGGCAGTGTGACTTACCTCACTTCTATAAAATTGTCCCAACTTACAACTGTGATTCTTCATAGACACCGTACCCAGGAGGTATAAAGTTAATAATCAACACTAACAATAATCAGAAAATATTTGTTGATTATTACTTTAGAAAAAGCATGATATGGGATCATTAGTTTGCCGTAAGACGAGTAACATCTACTACGCGTGGCTGTATTCCTGAACCGACGATATTAAGAAAAATAAAGAAGTATATCCCATCTGTCTGACGAATGAAAACAATGATATACTAACTCCCGATCGCAGGTTAAATGTTGGACTCGACAGTAACCAACGCTGAATATTGAGCTAAATCTAATCATCGCTGTGCTACATGGTTCATCAGGAAACCTAGTCAGTCACACTGCCACTAGATAAGTGGCAATCTTTAAAAAACGGTAAGCAGCAACGCCTTACCTCGGATAGCCGGGCAGAAAGCACATAGAGGAGCAACATGTGTTTGTTAAAGCCAACTCAAATATATAACTTGCTATCTCCAAACTAAAATTGCAGCCACAAAAAACGTAGCTCTCTCTCTCTCAAAACTAAAATTGCAGCCACTCTCAATACCAATATCATGCACATCGTGCCTTCAGCTGTGTGGTGACAGAATTATCGGACCTCTACTTGCATTATGCATAATTTCCAGGCGACCTCTTCCGGTTCAACAGTGTCTGCTAACGCCAACTCAGAATAACATTCGTGCAAAACAGCTCAGAACTGACTAACTCGTAACACATTCACTACTCTACATGACAAGCCCACTTATGCGTGTGTACATATGACAACAACTAACTGACTGCCTCAGCACAACAGCTTGCATACCACTGACTATTTACAGTTGCCTCCTTCAAACTACTCCTTTTTTTTCCTTCAAATACAACGCGCTAACGTCGCACCACCAAGCCCTAGGAGTTCATTTTATGAGGTACTCACTCCAAAAATCACCAGTGAAACCTAATTACTTCCCATGTCGCAGAGGGATATCGAAATCGACCAGCGAGCTGTTGGAAAACGTACCAAAGAACTCTGCCATAGTCGATATTAAGAAATACGTAATCGGAATGAAGGGTGACAGAAACAACAGAGACCTTTCGCAGTCAACGTCGGATTATCTGCTTCGTAATGCAACTGTCACCAACATCCAAGTGCAGCAACATAGCGCATCAGGACTTGGGGAAGAGTGATGGCAACCGGGCAGCCCTCTACATTGAGTCGGCTTCCGCGAAACTCCCAGCCACAGTGTTCATCCAGCTACAAACATCACCAATGGACGGGGATCATGAATATGAATGTTGAAAGACTTCTCACGAGTGAGTTAGAAATACACTCCTGGAAATGGAAAAAAGAACACATTGACACCGGTGTGTCAGACCCACCATACTTGCTCCGGACACTGCGAGAGGGCTGTACAAGCAATGATCACACGCACGGCACAGCGGACACACCAGGAACCGCGGTGTTGGCCGTCGAATGGCGCTAGCTGCGCAACATTTGTGCACCGCCGCCGTCAGTGTCAGCCAGTTTTCCGTGGCATACGGAGCTCCATCGCAGTCTTTAACACTGGTAGCATGCCGCGACAGCGTGGACGTGAACCGTATGTGCAGTTGACGGACTTTGAGCGAGGGCGTATAGTGGGCATGCCGGAGGCCGGGTGGACGTACCGCCGAATTGCTCAACACGTGGGGCGTGAGGTCTCCACTGTACATCGATGTTGTCGCCAGTGGTCGGCGGAAGGTGCACGTGCCCGTCGACCTGGGACCGGACCGCAGCGACGCACGGATGCACGCCAAGACCGTGGGATCCCACGCAGTGCCGTAGGGGACCGCACCGCCACTTCCCAGCAAATTAGGGACACTGTTGCTCCTGGGCTATCGGCGAGGACCATTCGCAACCGTCTCCATGAAGCTGGGCTGCGGTCCCGCATACCGTTAGGCTGTCTTCCGCTCACGCCCTGGTGATCGTCGAGGGGACACTGAATAGTGCACGGTACATCCAAAGCGGCAACGAACCCATCGTTCTACCATTCCTAGACCGGCAAGGGAACTTGCTGTTCCAACAGGACAATGCACGTCCGCATGTATCCCGTGCCACCCAACGTGCTCTAGAAGGTGTAAGTCAACTACCCTGGCCAGCAAGATCTCCGGATCTGTCCCCCATTGAGCATGTTTGGGACTGGATGAAGCGTCGTCTCACGCGGTCTGCACGTCCAGCACGAACGCTGGTCCAACTGAGGCGCCAGGTGGAAATGGCATGGCAAGCTGTTCCACAGGACTACATCCAGCATCTCTACGATCGTCTCCATGGGAGAATAGCAGCCTGCATTGCTGCGAAAGGTGGATATACACTGTACTAGTGCCGACATTGTGCATGCTCTGTTGCCTGTGTCTATGTGCCTGTGGTTCTGTCAGTGTGATCATGTGATGTATCTGTGTATCTGACCCCAGGAATGTGTCAATAAAGTTTCCCCTTCCTGGGACAATGAATTCACGGTGTTCTTATTTCAATTTCCAGGAGTGTAATTCTGCATTACTGATTTCTATGTCTAGTCTTTATCTCCTTCATTATTCGTTTTATGCTGTTACTGTGCCAAATCATTTCAATAGCATGAATTTAAAATGTTGAATAAAATTATAGCGGTAGGAGTGGCTTAAAAAATTTGACTTCTGTCTTATCTCTCACCTTTTACAAGGCGTCTGAGGAATCTACTCCGTAAAAAGCAACCAAAATGCAGGGGCGTAACTGCTCTCGGGCGACCGGGACATTTTCCCGTCGCCTCTAAGGATGACATGCCCCTGGAGCCCGAAAAAAAGAAACGATGAAAACAAGAAAAATTAAAATGAAAAAGTTAGAGACCATGTGTCAAGTGAAGTCATTTCTTACATCAAAACAATTAAAGTTGGTTGTGGAGATCATTCTAACATAAACATACGCATATCATTTCGTCAATTGTATCTAACACATGGTAGTGTGTTCTGTGCGTCTATGCACTCTCAAACGAAAACCGACGTAACACTTAAATGTCACAGAAATGTTATAGGTATTTGAAGTGAAAACGATTTAAATTTATAGATACGAAGACGTGCTGAAAGTAATGTGAAAAATCTTAAAGGTTTTTAAATAAGACAAACGTTGATAAGATTCTACATGCTTGTTCTTCATGTCTACACATATGTTTTGCAACATAGTAGCCCTGATGACCAACACATTTCTCCAAACGAAAGATCAGTTTGTTGCTGCCGTCACCGTGAAATATTTGATTTTGTTGATGGAGCCAGGACCACACCTTTGGTTGCCCAGCTTGATCACTGTCAGAATGAAGTCCTCGAAGGTATTCTTGGTAGCAGATGGAAGTCGGACGAAACCAAGTAGGGACTATATGGAGGATGACAGATGACAGAGAATCTAAGGTGATAGATTTTTACAAATGTTCAGATGTGTGTGAAATCTTATGGGACAAAACTACTAAGGTCATCAGTCCCTAAGGTTACACACTACGTAACCCAAATTATCCCAAGGACAAACACACACACGCATGCCCGAGGGAGGACTCGAACCTCCGCCAGGACCGGCCGCACAGTCCATGACTGCAGCGCCTTAGACCGACGGATATTTACAGATGTCGCAGCTTTCGTATGCCGTCTAGCAATGTGACGCTGAAAGTGAGGCTGCTTCATGTGTGGAGGAACTCTTCCAATTCGAACCTCGATTAGAACACGCTGTTCCTCACGCACCGAATAGTTACGATACACACTGTAACGTTAATTGCTACAATTTGGGGAGCCCTTTACCGGCAGACGGTCTAACATTCTGCGTGGTGTCTGTTTGTTCTATATTGTGTCTCCCTACCACTTTCGCGCAACGACGCTCTGAGCGTGTTTTTTAGGGAATTGACTAGTTCGAACCTGGGACCTGTTGCTGGTAAGGAGACGGCAGACCACACATGACATGTAGAGTTCATAAGAGTTCAGTGAGACTAGCGATGATATAACCCAATACTTAATGATTTCAGCGTCAGCTCCACTGCATTCCCTGTAAAAGAATCTTAATACTAACTAAATTTAGTGGAAGGGGTTCAAGGCTTTCCTATTTTTAGTTAGCTGGTAAAATAACGTCGAAAAAGCAGTTACGTTTACCATTGGAAATTTTATTCTACTCACAAAACATTGTTTACAAATTGCACTATTGATAAAAGGAAATGTTTTAATACAGGATGATAAAAACCAACTGCGTTGAACAAATATGTGAACGAATATTCCCTGAGTGGGTTTCCAAGTTCTACAATGGATCGAAGGATGACCTATGACATATCACATCTTTAATCTAGGTTTAAATTAAGTTTCACAAGAGAGAAAACTATCAAAATGGTCTATAGTGACCCTCAATTATCTTTAATTATTTATCTAACTTGTCGTAAATTACAGTGGCTGATGTGACTTCTCAATAATTATATAACAGAAAAATCAGATTTTATGTTTGGTAGCAAATGTGAATACCATGAGCTTCAATTGACGATCGGCACTAGTATTACGCAAAACGGGGATGTAACAGAGACTTCTGCCGTTCTGAGTTAAGCCTTATGCGCTCAAAAATACGGCATTGCGTGCGTTCATTACCTTGTCTATGTTTAGGCTGCGTCAGGGCGGTGCAACGCCTCACATTTCGCTGTCTCGGAAGCAACTCTCCCCTAACTTCTCATCACTACAATTTACCGAAGTTAGTTTAAAAAAATATCTGGCTGTGTTATCATCTGACCAATCAGGGTCTCAATGTTAACGTTAAGCTCCGCCTACAAAAATTCTGTCTATCCAATGAGAAACGTTATACTTTTCGTGGTGGGGCAATGTTTTTAAAATTTCCAACGTAACAGGGACGCGAAAAAATCTCACGCTAAAACTTGCGGCTGCGGTGGCCCTCTTTGTGTTATCGTAATATCTATACTGTTCTTGTGGAGGGCTCTAGCTTTTAACATGGGCTAGGGGTGGTCCTAGCGGTTACACGGTAACGTGGTTGTCCGTCCCTTATCGTAGGGCATTCCAGCTTAACACAGTTCTGCTCTCGGCTTTTGTTCTCGTTTCTCGCCTCGGAACTGCGTCTCTCTCACGGTGGGAAGGTATGACATGCATTTAGGCGTTCTTGTGTTAGTCTGTGGTATTCCACTTGCTCACTCGTTACTCGTATTACTTTGGTTAATTTAATTTCACGATTTATTCGGAGCTATGTGACATACTACTAGATTTGCTTATCATGTTCGATTTGCCTAACACCTTACAACGGCTGCAATTACGTAGACATGAAAAGGAACGATGTAGAATGTTATTAACGTTTCTTTCGACGAAGAATCACAACGTTTCTTTCGTTTAGAAATCTTTAAGAGTTGTCCCATAAAAAAGTCGAAAGCATACTTTTTCAACACTCCCTCGTACATTAAATGGAGACACTCACTGCATACAGTTTTGAAAGCTACGATAATAGCGATTGGGAGCAAGTGAACATTGACACGAAGTCATCCACAGTCTTTCGACTTCTATCGAAACTGATACTCCTGTGAGCCAGTGCTCGGAGGGGCTTCCGATAGTCAACGGTTACTACGTCAGATGGGGTGGTACACAATGAAGTAAAAGGTCATGTACTATTGTTACCCACTGCTACAAGTTATTCGTCAGCGAAGTGAAACACAGTATTAAACGGTGACTACTAATAGCGTCTAGTCTAGGTATCATTTGATGGCCAAAGTTGGCAGCGAGAAATATGAAAATCTGTTTTGATTCAGTCATAGGGAGACAAGAAGCCAAGAAAATACAGGAACACTGTCCGTGGCCTGAGAATACGAACTGCACCGGCATCAAGACGAAAGGTGACTCACGGCATTTAATTACACGTTATCAGTTTCAAATCACATTTTGTTTCGTTTATGAAACCTACGGTTTGAGAGGTAAATTAGAAGACACAGCTTAATGTTTGAGATTTTTCTCTTGAGAAATTCTGATAAAAATATTACATTATTTAAAAATATTACGGTATTTCTTATGATACGTGCATGGGAAACTGTGTTTAAGGACACCACCTCAAACACTCTACTACTCGAACAATTTTTCTGCTGGCGATACAGACATCATATGACACCGAAACTTTGTTGGAGAATTCTTATTTTCCTGTTATTACAAAGTTCATAAAATTTATGACTGTCGAACTCAAAATGCCTCGGACACGTTGTAGGAAGTCTGGATGACTCTTTAGCAAAATCAAATTACGCTGAATAGAACTACAATGCGCGGAGATCTCTGCTTTCATTAAACATACATGACTGTGAGACTTTGTTATGCGTCTTGATATATGTGCAGCCTTTAGTTTTGTGCCGCTAACTGGCGGAAATGACATGACTTACCTTCTCAATGTTATCGTTGCTTCGCGCTCTTACTGCGTTTCACGGTTTTCTTGAGATTTTGCTGACGTCAGATGCACACTTTCACGTTGCTCGCCAATGGCCCCTTCTCGAACTGTTGCTAAGCAACGGTATGGACTGCTATAGAGTCTCTTGTATTGTTGAGAAGCGCATCACATCCTGATATGTTTGTTCTTTACTGGAAGGGGATAAGCGTAAAATAATAGTCGTACGGTTAAGGAAACAATAAATCAATATCGATAGGGGTGTAACTAGTCTAGGACGATCGGGGTGATTGTCCCAACGGTCAGGTGCCTCTAAGCGGAAAAATTAGTAAAATTCATTAGATAAGAGATGTCTCCTGCTGTTTTAGAATAGTGTAAAAATAGTTTTAAAAGTTTTTTTGATGTAAGATATGCGAATCATTTGTCTCCTTTACGACTCAATGTTAAATGAGCCTCAGGATATGAATATCAGTTAATGATTCTATAGAACGAAAACTCGATGTGAGAAGTATTTTGGCCGAGGCTGTGGGGGAGCATTAGTCACGAATGGTATGTTGAATGATGTGCATAAAGCAGTGAAGTTCCAATTTCAATCTAGTCTTTAAACGCGCTGTAGAGTCTAAGATGTTAATCTAGAAACAGCCCTGTATTTCGAAATAGTTAAAAAAAGTCTACAGATTTATTTTTCGAAATCAGACTACGGTTGTAGGGTTTACCTACTTGTTTCGCGAGCACGTCCAAGGAAACGTTAAAGACACAACAGCCGCAGCGTACGGCTGGCAGGTAAGAAAGTATCTATAAACTTTAAGAGAGATTCATTGACGTTCTTGCCGTTTCCACGGACGTAATTGGTAAGAGTAAGAAATGTAACAAACGAAGTGTAGCGATAGGTCTTGAGATTTAATATTACCCTTTTCAGATTCAATATAAGCTCCTAGAAAGAATTAATACAGAACCTAAGTCCTTGAAGTCTGAAAATATGTACTTGTGACTTTACAGGGCTTCCTCAATGGCCGCGCCAGTAATAAAGATGGAAAATTATAGCTCAACGTCCCGTTCACGCCATTGTCATTAGAGATGAAGAAGGAATGGTCAAGTGAAGACTGAGTAAGGAAACCAGCAGTGTCCATTCCAGAGGAAACATCCCGGCATATGCATCAAGCGATGTGGGGAAAACTAATGGAAACCCCACTGTGGAAGGCACCCTGGAAGGGTGTACGGAGATCTGAATCGCCGTCTGCCCGAATGCGATCATTTTTCATATCTACTGCCCTTCACGAAAATATTAAAATAGAAGTAATCAAGTTTTTCAGTTTTACTTCCTCGTTTCCTCATGACATTTGCACTGATCAGCCAGAACATAATGACCGCCAACTCACATCGATATAAACCCGTACAGGCGATAGCAGCGTCACCTGGCGAGAAATGACTGCTAGGCAGAAACACGCACGGTATATGCAGTGTCAGTGAGTGTGTGGTCCGTGTGCACAATGGGATAGGAGCGCGATCTATCTGAGTTTCACAGGGAGAAGACTGAGATAGACCGGAGGCACTACACGACTTGTCGGGTGTTCGAAGGGTGCTGTGGTGAATGTCTTCAGCACATGACGAAACTGAGGTGAAATCACGTCCAGACGTCGTGGGATTGGACGGCCACCCCTCATTAACGGTGTCGGGCTTCTTAGGCTGGGTAGAGTGGTAGAACAGGCAGGCAGCGAACCGTGCCGGAACTAACATCAGACTTAAGTGCCGGGCAGAGTACAAGTGCGTCTGAACACGCAGTGCACCGAACACTCCCAAAGACGGGCCTTCACAGCCGACAACCCATGCACGTGCTATTGCTAACACCACCATATCGGCATCTACAATTGAAATGGACACTTGACCATCAGAACTGGACGTTGGTGTCCTGGCTGAGCGTTATATGGTCTGATGAATCCAGATACCTTCTTCATCATGCCGATAGGAGGGAGAGAATACCATGTCTTCCAGGGGAACAGCACCTTGACACCTGTACTGCGGGACGGAAACAAGCTGGCGGCGGCTCCGTTATGCTCTGGGGAACATTCACGTGGGCATCCATGAGTGCAGTGGAGCTCATGCAAGATATTATGACGGCCTAGGAGTAATGTACACTGGCTGCAGATCACGTGCACCCCTTCATGATAATCATATTTCCCGACGGCACTAGCATTTTCAACAAGGTAATGCGCCATGTCTCAAGGCCAGAAGCGTCATGGAGTGGTTGGGGGAACACAGTGGCGAGATTCAATTGACCTAATGGGCTGCCAACGTGCCATAAATGAACCTGATCGAACACGTACAGGATATGACTGAACGTGCTGAACGTGGCGTCACAGTTCATTGTCCCTTCCCCAGACTTTACGGGAGTTAGATGACTTGTGCGTGCAGATGTGGCGCCAACTCCCTCCAACGCTTCATTGATTCCGTGCCACGATGCGTCGCCGCTGTTATTCGTGCCAAAGGTGGACGTACTGCCTATTAGGTAGGTGTTCTGGATGAACCGTGTGTCTTCCGTTTCCGAGAAAGCTAATGTTAATAAGTTATTTATTTACAGTACAAATACAAAAAACTTCTTGATGATGATGATAACGATGCTGAAGTCCCATACTCCTTGACAGAGCGTAGGGGAAGATTCGGAAGACCCACACCGCTGTACTAGGCAAGGCAAGGTCCTAGCGAAGGTGGTTTGTCATTTCCTTCCTCCGACCGTAATGGGGATGAATGACTACACAGCAACACCCAGTCATCTCGAATCAGGTGAAAATCCCTGACCCCACCGGGAATGGAACCCGGGAAGCGAGAACTCTGCGTGAGACCACGAGCTGCTGACCAAAATCTTCTTGGTGCAGGACATAGCAGAGGAGATATTGAGTTACACTGTTGTTTCTAACAAAAGCCGCGGCTTTTGCGAAACAGAGCGTTATTTTTCAAAGCTAAAATTAATTTTTTTAAATACTTACTTTCGACAAAGATTCAGGCATGGTTATGCATTGTGGCAGTAATCTTAATAGGAGAAGACTGTCTGTCAGTCGGTTAGAGTTTCATTTGAGTGGTGAGAGAATGTAACAAATATATGGAAAATTCTGAATCGGCAGAACTCGAAGCAAGGCGCCGTGCATCTGTCAGGAACGTGCTTGGTAAACTCCGACATCCATCTTTCAATTCAGAAACCTACGTACCTGTCCCACCGAGTTTGTGCAGATGACATTATACTTTCACGGAGGCGCAGAATGAGTTATTCTTCACATGCTCTGTTCGCGGACTAAACAGGAACAGACTTCAGTGTTTCAGTTAAAGGTACGCTTTTTCAACGCAGTTTCACATCGTTCAGAGAGTAAAGATGAAGATGTAAGCGTAAAAATTTATGCAGAAAATTAAAGAGCAAGTAAAACTGATTTCTGTAAAATGGATATTTGGCATGCAAAGGAACGAGAAAGAACGCATAATTGTAATATTTGATTTGTAGGCCTTACGCAGTCGTCAGAGTCTGTCGGTAACGTTTCGACTCCTAATGCTGGATACACTATCGGAGGCTAAGACTCAGACTGCAGTTGAATAGTTAAACTAGCTCAGCAACCGGAACTGAAGAGCTCATAGAGTCGTATGGGAGTGTGTTACGGAACTTGTATAAGGTAATAGTTGGAGATGTTTGCTTTATTTTGCACTGAGGCTCATAACGTGTGTAATCCTTTAACACAAAAGAATTTTTCAAGAGTTCAAAAGCAACTTGTAATAGAATGGTGTACTTACTTGTTAAACGAGACACATTGTTGGCCTTAGCGTAAAAAAAATGAAAATAAATAAATAAATAAAAAAATAAAAAAAACAACGCAAACTCTTGGCAAGTACAAAAGCAGTCTTCTGTTACGCCGCGACCCGACAATGCTACGATGTGTATAAACAGTTTAGCTACTTGAGTCTTTAGTAGGCCCCGATGATGTCTCCAGCATTAGGAAACGAAACGTTACACAGACATAAATGACCAAGGGTAGAAATATCGGCGGTGAAAAACAGAATTTTAACATTCTTTAAGTAAGACATGAGTTTATTTAGCTCGCTAGAAACGTACATTTCATTAGCAGTCTTCAATTTTATACGGATATTCTAACTTATGGACTTCTTTCAAACTGTCTCTTCGTTCTTGTTTTGTCTGGTAGTGTGGTATTAGATATTACCGTTAGTAGTTATATACATATTTTCAATTTGGTTTTCTAGTTAATTAAAGTGTACCTTCCGTAGTGTCCAGAATTCGTAACGGAACGATCCAGAAACTAAAAGTTGTTCCACACGCACTCACAGAGAGAGAGAGAAAGAGAGAGAGAGAGTGAGAGAGAGAGAGAGAGGGAGATAAAGAGGGGGAGGTTGAGAGAGAGAGGAGATGTTCTTTTTTGGTGAGAGGGGGATGGGGGGGAGAGCGGCTAGCTGCGAGATACGAGGTGCGGGCGAAGTTTTGAGTTGGGATTGGTTTTAGAGTGGGGATAGGAATGTAGAAGGAGAAGTGGGCCCCACTTCATGAACGTGTCCCGACGCTCTAAAAGAACAGGTTACAATCCGTTCATGATGTTGGTGCTAACGCAGTAGGGTCGCTATGGGTATCGCGTGTCCGTTTCTACCGGTGAATACTGCTTCCAAACACGCATTACTCAGTTCAGAATTGTAGGGAAATGTTATCGATAATTAACACTGATTAAGAACTTCTTGTCTTTCATATAAAGTATTTTCCCGAATATACTTAAGTTCTATGCAGTACTGATTTATGTAACAATACATATAGTTTCCTTATACAGTCATGGTGCACTGTAGGTGAAATATTACGTATTTCCTCCAGGCCTAAAACATCTGGGTTTGCATCTTAACTTTCTATCATCTTTCATGTGATCAACTGGCTTTCATATTTTTCCAGCTATTTCCATGGTTTCTCTAGCCAGCCTCAGTCTACATCGAAATTTTCACCACTTATCTCTAACCACCAGGCTGTACGCCTGCTTCAATTGCTAAGTGGACTCGAAGAACGTACTTTTCCAGTGATTATTAATAGATAAAAAAAGTGGTTCAAATGGCTCTGAGCACTATGGGACTTAACTTCTAAGGTCATCAGTCCCCTAGAACTTTGAACTACTTAAACGTAACTAACCTAAGGACATCACACACATCCATGCCCGAGGCAGGATTCGAACCTGCGACTGTAGCGGTCGTGCGGTTCCAGACTGTAGCACCTAGAACCGCTCGGCCACCCGGCCGGCAATAGATAAAAATCACATTTATATGTTGTTTTTTTTTTAATTCGCTGTATGTCATTCGATAACAATTAGTTAGGTTCTGGAGCCATAACTGTTACTTTAGGTCAAGTACTAATTTTATATTTAAGGCACAAAAATTGCCATGCGGCTGGAATATAAGTGGAACACATACACATTTATTCATTATCAATTTTTGGCCACTACAGTGGAAAAATTGCCTCAGAAACAAATATAAAATCAAAACTTTTGATAATACTTTTCGAAAACAGGGATCTTGTAAGTTACGTAAAATTAGTGATAAAGCGGTCTAGATCGTGAGGGTTGTTCTATTAAAAAGGCCGGTTTCGGCCTGGTCTTGGCCGTCTTCAGAGCAGCACCATCAGTTGGAACTGTCTATGTCTAGAACAGTCATTAGGCCTCAGTTGCTGAAAGTGCGAATGTGATCTGTTGACTGCTCTAGACATCGTCAACTTCAGCTGATTGTGCTGTCCTGAAGATAGTCTAAGACTAGGCCTAAACCGGTCATTTTGATAACGCAACGATCACGATCTAAACTGTTTTGTCACTGATTTTAAATATTTTCGTTGCCAAGATTTCCGGAAGTTTTCCCTTCCATATTAAGCGAACACCGGTGCTGGAGACTCCCCTCTGCCGCTCTTGCAGCTTGCAAGGATCTGACTGAAACGCAACAAGTTCTACTTCAGGCCGTTCTGTGCTCATGAGCAGTAAAAATAAATAAATAGATAAATAAAAAGTTAGCTCAAACAGTTTTCACTAACAACCATAATCTGCAGTCTTTCAGTTACAGAATATATTTATTTTGCTTCCCTGCTGGTGATCACAGATACAAGGAACACATTAGTACGGTGCGCGAACTCCAGGAAGACACTCGTTAAGGTGGCCGCAGGTGACAGCTGAAGCGATGTATATCGAAGAATGATTGCAGCTTTTCTGTCGCTCCTGACGGTCTTCTTCTGTGAACAGGGAACAGACAGGACTACATTTATCTTGCTTTCGGCATTTGCATACGAGAGAAGATGTGACACGCAGAGCTAATCATTGCTTAATGTGCCCTGTCACTCATTTTTAATTACTAAAAAGCTGTAATCGGTCACAGAACATGGAAAAAATACAGCATGGCGAAGACAACACAGAATGACGACAGTAGTACAGATAATTATATGCTCGGGTAAGGGTTGATATCGACCTAAAACAAGTGTATACATCGCCGTAAAACGTTTTTCGACTTTTAGAAATTCTGCTAGTGTCTGAATCTAACGCGCCAAATGTTTAGGTGAAGTAAGTGTGATGTAACTAGATGTTGTTCTGATATACATGGTGTTTGAAAATTACACCGACAGGCTTCGAGGGGATGTCTAATGTATCTTTAGGAACACAAAGAGCATAGGAAGCGTTTCCGAAAGCGTCTTGCGATGACCCTACAAAGCGTCAGAAACATAAGCGGTGACGCCCATATACAGGGTGAGAAGTATTTAAACCGATAAACTCTGGAAGGTTGTAGGGAACATCAAAACAAATATTTTTCCCTAAAGCCATGTCTACCTATGAGGAGTATTTAAACCGGCAGAGGAAGATTTCTCTGGCTGCCAATTAACTAAACCAACAAACACTTTTCCATTTTTTTATGACCAAGAGACAACAACAAGGTAGCAGGTACGGCCCAATTAGTCTCCAACACCACTGACCCACACATTAACGAAGAACCGCACTTGATGAGCCCTAGCAGCTGTGGCATGTGGGTTGTCCTCACTCCTAACATGTGAATTGTGCCTGTTGAAGACTCCATCACCCCCGAACGTTGCTTCATCGGTAAACAACACAGAGGATGGAAATTTAGGATGCATTTCACACAGTTCCAGGTACCACTGCGAAAACTGTTCCAGGTTGTGGACACGCTGTAAGTGAAATGGACGTAACAATTGCCCTCGAAGGACTGTTCTTACATTCGTCTGATTCGGCCCCCTGTTACGTGCAATTTCACGAGTGCTGATCGAAGGATCCCGCTCCATATGCTGCAAGACAGCTTCCTCAAATTGCAGCGTCCTTACCCTGTCCAGGTAACCTGCTAAATGACACGGTCTCACGCAGACGTTGGTAGACAGCAGCAAAGGTCGTATGATGTGGGATACGGCGATTAGGATATTGTTGTTGATAAACCCGCTGTGCAGCTCGTCCGTTGTGGTGCGCTACGTAGTACGCACCAAACATATCAGTGTACTCACTCCGTCGGCCACGGTGGCCGAGCGGTTCTAGGCGCTCCAGTCAGGAACCAAGCGACTGCTACGGTCGCGGGTTCGAATCCTGCCTCGGGCATGGATGGGTGTGATGTCCTTAGGTTAGTTTCATTTAGGTAGTTCTAAGTTCTAGGGGACTGATGAACTAAGACGTTAAGTCCCATAGTGCTCAGAGTCATTTGAAGTGTACTCACTCCAGGTGTATCGCTACATTAGTAAACAGAGACAATGCACTACTGCACTGGTGGACAGCAATTGCCTACAACTGAAGAGCGTAATACGCCCTCTGACAACTGAATATCGTATTAAGGCCTTTAACAACTGAAGAGCGCAATACGTCCTCCACCGGTTTAAATAATCCTCATAGGAAAAAATTACATTTGGGAAAAATATTTGTTTTCATGTCCCCTACAACCTCCCAGAGTTTGTCGGTTTAAATACTTTTCACCCTATATGTATGTGTATACAGGATACTCCCTCGATGACGTTCCAAACTTTAAGGATGATGGAGAAGAATAAATGTATCAATTTGAGCTAAGGGACGCTGGTCCTGAAACAGACGAGTCAAAAGTTATAAGCCAAAATCGTTGTGATACCTCTGACAGTGGAATAAGTGTATCGATACTGTTCTTGCGTAGACTGTACTGTAGGCTACTTCCAGAGATGGTAGTTTGGACCGAAACAGGTGAAAAATGTCAAGTAAACATGTGATATGAAATAAATACCTTAGGAACTACGAGCGCTTGTTTACCTTTGCTGGTGTGAAACACATCTCCTCTATTGAACAGTGCTCATAGCTCTTGAGGTATGTATTTTAGAGTTCATGTTTACTAGACATATTTATCTTGTTTTGCTCCACACAACCATATTTGAAAGTTCCCTGCACTACAGTCTTAGCTACAATAGTACCGGTACACGTATTCCATTGTCAGAGGTAAAGGAACGATTTTCACTTGTAGCTATCAACCCGTTCGTTTCTGAACCAGGGTCCCTTAGCTGAAATAAACACATTTATCATTCTCCATCATCCCTGAAAGTTTGTAACACCATCATGAAATCATCCTGAATATGCATGCACACACAGACACCGGCGCCTATAATCTCGACTCTCTCTAGCGTCGTTTGGGTGACTTTCCCGGGCACGTGTTAATGTCGTCATTTTGTTCATCAAGACACCTTGTACATCGCCTCGAAGTCCGTCGGTGTTGTTTTGAAACATCCTGTATATCCCACGATGTTAGATGCTTCACAGATATATTCACTTCTAGTGATCGTTTCAAGCAAATGCTCTTGCTACTTGCCTGGGACAGAACTTCGAGCTACTGGTCTGTGACGCTACAGGCTGGAAAAAATTCTCTCTGGGCAAGAGGCACGTCGCGTGCTAACTGCCCGCTTAAGAGGTTAATTGCTGGCTTCCTTCCACTTATCTGATCGCGAGCGCCAGCGTGCAGTTTCCATAAACCTTTCCTGAGGCTTTGCCCTCGTTGTTAAATGCTGATGTGCAAAGGAAGGATGAATCTCTTCCCTGCTGCTTCAGTCGGTTCACTTCTTGTTGCCTCAATGTTTAGCAGATGACACGACGATAGCATGTGGTGGATCTATCCAGCAGGCACATGTGGGTTTAAGACAAGCAGTCAGCACACAGTTTTAATCTGCCAGGAAGTTCCGTATCAGCGCACACTCCGCTGCAGGGTAAAAGTCTCATTCTCGAAACATCCCCCTGGCTGTGGCTAGGCCATGACTCCGCAATACACTTTCTTCCAGGAATGCTAGTTCTGCAAGGTTCGCAGGAGAGCTTCTGTGGAGTCTGGAAGGCAGGAGACGAGGTACTGGCAAAGTTGAAGCTGTGAGTCGTGCTTGGGTAGCTCAGATGGTAAAGCACTTCCCCGCGAAACGCAAAGGTCCCGAGTTTTAGTCTCGGTCGGGCACACAGTTTTAATCTGCCAGGAAGTTTCAGTAACTGTGAAGAATCCGTTGAGTACTCCATACCTACGCTGGCCAAAACAGGTGTATCGAACCGAAAGAAGGTTGGAGGGACAGATGAGAATACATCTGGCACCAGTGGTTTACAATGTATGCTTTCTGGCCCTGATCTTTTGTTGTGCTCCATACAACCATTCTTGTGTACTACAGTACTATCATAATATTTCAAGGGTAAACATTGCGCAATCTAATATCTCTCCATCTATCTGTTTCAATCTTTGAAATCTTCGATTTGGTACTGTAAGGACATGACGATCTTCACGGACATATTTAATAGTATTCAAAGCACAGTGACGATTACTAGATTGCACATAACTCTGAAAGCACTTCACACCCAACTAAATAGGAACAACTTAAATTTGCAAGGGTGTACTTATTTCTTGTGTGAGAAACTGTAAAGAATCCGTAGAGTTCTCCATACGCACGCTGGCCAAAAGTAGTGTATCGAACTGAAAGAAGGCTGGAGGGACAGATATGCTTCAGATGAGAATACATCTGGCACCAGTGGCTTACAATGTACCGTTTCTGGTCCTGATCTGTTGTTGTGCTCCATACAATGAGTCTTGTGTACTACACTACGATATTTAATATTTCAAGGGTAAACATTGGTCAATCTAATATCTCTCCATTTACCTGTTTCAATCTTCACAAGCTTCCATTTGATTCTGTAAGGGCATGACGAACTTCACGGACGTATTTAATAGTATTCAAAGCACAATGACGATTATTATATTGCACATAACTCTGAAAGCACCTCACACTCAACTGAATAGAAACAACTTAAAATTGAGAGTGTGCGCTAAAAAGTAATAACTCCTAATTTGTTATGTGAGAACTCTTAGGACTTTATAAATAAAAAAAGATGTTATTACCTTTCTACGCCTTTATCCTTCATGTCTACATATTTGTTCCTCAACATAGTCACCCTTATGGTATCTATAGCTACGATGGCACTGCTTAGGTTGGCATTTCGACAGACACTGACGACAGCGCCCTCTAGCCGGCGCTGGAGAGCTCTACGAGCATCGCTACAGATTCTGCCCATTTCATCAGGTGCAGCCAGCCACGACACTTCGCTTCGACTTCTCACCACCTTGCAAGTTATGTAATATGTTTGCATATGTTTATCCACGAGTAAAGGCGCTTTAACTGTATTGCCAGTACCGACGTTATTTCGCTTTTCCCGTTCCTATCCACGCGCCGCCTCCAAGACGGGATACAAAAACCCTGACCAGGAACCCACTTCTCCCTACAAGGGACCAATTTGTTGATACCGTCACTGTGAAGTGTTTGACTTTGGTGACGGAGCCATGAGCCTCACCTGTGCATGCACCGCTTCATCAATACCAAAGTGAAGTTCTCGAAGGTGTTCTTTAAGTTTTGGAAACAGATGAAAATCACATATGGCCTAATCGGGAATGTATGGAGGATAGTCGATGACAGTGATCCAAGGCGTCATTTTGCTGCAGGCGTCGCAGCACTCGTGTGTTGTCTGGACATTGTCATGCTGAACTACACGGTGTACCATGTGTGGATGAACTCTTCGAATTTGAAACTCGATTGTAGCATGTCGTTTCTCATGAAGCGGTCGTTACATTACACATCAGCACAATTCGGAGCCCTCTAAAGGGCCGCCCTCTGTGGCTGAGCGGTTCTAGGCGCTTCAGACCGGAACCGCGCGACTGCTACTGTCGCTGGTTCGAATCCTGCCTCGGACATGGATGTGTGTGATGTCCTTATGTTAGTTACGTTTAAGTAGCTCTAAGTTCTAGGGAACTGATGTCCTCAGATGTTAAGTCAGAGTGCCCAGAGCCATTTGAAACATTATGAACCCTCTAAAGACAGAGGCTGCAAAAACGTAGACATGGAGAGTAAAGATGTAGAATGTTAGTAACGTCTGTTTTATTTAAAAAGCTTAAACAGTTTTCATATAAGAAATTCGGAGGCATTGCATTTCAGCACGCCCTCATAAGTGTGTCGCTAGTTACATGAGAAGCATTAAAGATTTATCAATTAAGCCTTATTAAGTTAAT
This sequence comes from Schistocerca gregaria, assembly GCF_023897955.1. NCBI lineage: Eukaryota > Metazoa > Arthropoda > Insecta > Orthoptera > Acrididae > Schistocerca > Schistocerca gregaria. The sequence goes on from NC_064923.1 coordinate 747,175,401, forward strand.
GCCAGCTTGCTATTTAGTAACATTTAATCGCCCGCATGTTCCCACATTCACGAACAGATTATGAATACATTCCCTAAAAATTGACACTACCGTGATTTTCACTAAAAATCATGTAAAAGATAGGCTGTACAAGTAACTAACTAAAACTAATGAAAGAAAAAAGACGTAGGCTATCCATCAGGCGAATGTGTGTGCCAGTGCAGTAGAAGCACCGACTTACTTCGAATAATACTGATGCGGTCGTGCTACTTAAATAACGGATGCGAATTGCCCTGAAGGAAGGGCACTACCTCTGCCTCTAAAATCTCACTGATATGGCACTTTCTACTAAGGTTACGATCATTATGTTCGAATTTCTGTTGTGTGACGTATCCATTGATACACCAAACATCTATCATATTATTGGTATCCCGCCTGGATAGGCGGTGGGTGGATCTGCTCCTGTGTACTGCTTCCGTAATATAGACCGAGAGTGAAGGAAGCGAGTAGGAGCAGGAGAGGTGGAGCACTTCGGTGCTGCATGTAACTTTAACACTGTCAATAGAGTCAAAAACAAGCAAATATCAAATGCATACATAACTTCGGCTAGGATGAGCACGTAGGTGTGAAGCCGTAGTCCATGTCTAATCCTGTGAAGTTCGGATGAGTTTTCTGTATAATCTCAAAACTAACAAATACTCGTTCCTGTCCACAATTTAACTAAAAGTAACTAACAAAAAGTCTTAATATCAAGCTAGCCCACTCGCTAGTAGAAGCGATATTTCCAGGCGGTCTGCTCTTGATGAAATGGGGGAAACCAAGACGGCACTCCCTGAGCTCCACAGCGTCGGCGAGAGGGCGCTATGGTGGGAGTAGTTAGTCTTCTCTCTTAGTGCCAACTTACGAGAGCGTCCACCTACGTTGTGGCATCGTAACTATCGACGCAACAATATTGGCAGTTGGGCTACTGAACAGTGCAGACCGCCAGCGAAAGAAGCAGCTTAGTCATCAACGCATTGGACTGAAATTCTAGAGGAATGAAACTCAAATACTCGCCCATGTTCACGTTTCTCTGGTGTCCCTGAATCTTTACGGCTTCTTTAAAAAGGACTCAGTAAATTTCTCTCTCCATACACGCCCGATCCGATAATCATCCTCATTATCGAGTACAGCTTACTTAGACTTCCTTCCCCTTCTTTTTTAAAACAAGCTGATTGATCGCAGATTGCGTTCGCCGCTTCTAGCACTTACGTGGTCATCACTGTAGGACAGATTGGAACTTAAAGAGACCAAAACTGCGTACTTTTGTTTGCTCGCAACATCAGCGACTGCGTTCGCGTACAACGGAAATGTGATGCGTTTGTCGTTTCTGGACGAAGCAAGCCGATCTTGCGAAATGCGTCCCACCAGTTCAGCCGGCAGAAAACGGCGCCGAATCGTTGTCGTTCATAAACTATAAGGACGTTTGTTAGGGCCTTGCGGAAAAGGCCGTGGCCGTCAAAAGTTGCTTCTTTAGGTCCTCCCGTACCCACTGCATTTTTACAAGAATCAGTCTCGTAAGAGAGAGCCCTGTACGATTGGAAAGGCACGAGACAACGAACCCATGTCTCAGAAGCAGTGTTGAAGCTCACTAAAGTGGTCATACTGAATTTTTTTTTTACTTTCGATAGACACGCTTGTAGACGTTTTTTCAGCTCAGTTTCTCTGGACGACTCGTCATTGACCGAGTCTGCAATGGAGTATGCCTCGCTGGGGCAAGTTTTTGCCTTCACATAGCCAATGTTAAACGTTTATTTATGCTGCACTTCTCTTTTATACTGCCCAACAAATTGCTATTATTTATAGATATTCTAGTTTTACACACGTTGCTGCACATGACCATCGTCACCAAAGATGAAGCAAACATTCGTAGTCGCATTTGGTCGTTTTTTAGTCAGCTGTGGGCTAGCACGTGACCGTACCGTCCAATGAGAGAGATACGCCATTCTCAACAGTGATAACAGGCGGTCGGCGGAGGAGCAACTTCTGCCCTTCTATTTCAACTGAACAGCTCCTTCTTTTTCGATTGTTTTCTTGAAAAAGAGGTGTCTCGTGATGGAAAGCTATCCCAAGAATCAACGGTTGATAACTGAGGTCTCCCAGCTGTTAACATTAGTGTGGCCCACTTTCATGTTAGCCTGAATTACATCATTAGATCGAATGTATGTAACACGAGGTCAGTATGCAATTTGCAATTTCGAATACAACATTCCATCTTCCTTTCTTTATTGTACGTACTCGTACTCGCACGTGCATATTCTGCAAGCAATAGAGTTAAAATCTTCTCTGACATATATGAAGCTTCACGCTATTTTTGTTTTCCTCATTCCATCATTAGTACACTTTAAAAAAAGTGGCTCGCCACGCATACCACGACGGAATTATCCAAATGGGATGAAGATCCGTGGAGTTGAGGTATATCTACAGACATACATACGAATATAATTTAAGAGACACTGAGTGATGTTAAAGAGAAAAAGCTTCACAAATTAAGCAAGTCAGTAACGCTTTTGTCCATCTCTGATGCTTATGCAGGCAGTTACGTGGCTTGACATTGACTGATAGTGTTGTTGGACGTCAAATGCTTCAGTTGGCTCTAAGCACTATGGGACTTAACATCTGAGGTCATCAGTCCACTAGACTTAGAACTACTTAAACCTAACTAACCTAAGGACATCACACACATCCATGCCCGAGGCAGGATTCGAACCTGCGACCGTAGCGGTCGCTCGGCTCCAGACTGTAGCGCCTAGAACCACACGGCCACTCCGGCCGGCACCACTATATAACGAGAGTTTCTACTGCATTTCTTCTTGCTTGCCATACCCTACCTTAGCCAGCAAGGTAGCCGGATATCCCTCAAACCAGAAAGTTTGGAGCATTAAGGACAGAAACCCCCCAACCAGCTCGAGACGTTGACAATGCCGGCCGGCGTGGCTGAGCGGTTCTAGGCGCATCAGAGTGGAACCTCACGACCGCTACGGTCGCAGTTTCGACTCCTGCCTCTGGCATGGATGTGTGTGATAGGTTAATTAGGTTTAAGTAGTTCTAATTCTAGGGGACTGGTGATCTCAGGTGTTAAGTCCCATAGTGCTCAGAGATTTGAACGATTTGAACATTGACAATGCAACAAGCCAATTGGACCGAATGTGGCACAGTATCCCTCAGGAAAACATCCGACAACTCTATGAATCAGTGACAAGGCGAATTACCTATTGCGTAAGGGCCAGAGGCAAATCAAAGCGTGACCGGCCTGTTCAAAATGTAAAACTCTTTCTCTTGAATGAATTATTACTTCCTCTGAAATATTGTAATCGTTTGTTTTGTGTTCATGTACCTCACACGTACCGATTTCACTCTTATTCAGATATGTCGTTCATCGTGCACTTTTCTGTGTGTGTAGCCAACGGCCTTGGAACAGTGGTAACACCGGTTTCCGTCAGATCATCGAAGTTAAGCGCTGTCGGTCTCGGTTAGCACTTGGATGGATGACCATCTGATCTGCTGAGCCCTGTTGGCAAGCGGGCTGCACTCAGCCCTAGTGAGGCAAACTGAGGTGCTACCTGATTGAGAAGTAGCGGCTCCGGTCTCGGAAACTAATATCGGCCGGAAAAGCGGTGTCCTGACCATATGCCCTTCCATATCCGCATCCAATGGCGCCTGTGGGCTGACGATGACACGGAGGCAGGTCGGTACGGTTGGTCTTTCATGGCCTGTTCGGGAGGAGAGTAAGTAAGTGAGAGTTTGTGTGTGTGTGTGTGTATGTGTGTGTGTGTGTGTCTTCTAGTGTATTTCCGTACACCGTTAAGAAGAACACTTCAGATATGAGATAAATACTTGTTACTAACAGTGTGCTCGGAGTTCTGTTGCGAATTAATGTCTGTTACACAAGGTAACCTGTCTGACATTTGATCAGTGTCTAGGGTACGGTATGTGGACAAAAATGGTTCTGAGTACTATGGGACTTAACATCTGAGGTCATCAGTCCCTTAGAGCTTGGAACTAATTAAACCTCACTAACCTAAGGACATCACACACATCCATGTCCGAGGTAGGATTCGAACTTGCGTCCGTAGCGGTCGCGCGGTCCAGACTGAAGCGCCCAGAACCGCTCGGTCAGATATGTGGACATACAGTTTAATTTAATTTATGTGTTGGATCATTTAAATTAAAACAGTTCCAATTTGTTGTATATGACCAAGTTTTATGGGAGGTTTTCCTTGGTTTTCTTATGACTGCTGGCGCTGATAGATCCCTCCTGTTTATTCATAATTTGGAAACCTCTCTGCCCGACTGCCAGGTAGCACAGTGATTGGTTGAAAACCACGATGACCAGATATTGCCCGATATTGTGTTTGGAAGAAAATAAATAAAGACGTTTTATGACGGTGTTACACGATTACGACGTTCCTGCCTTATTTGTAATTCGAGAATGGGATTTAAAGGTGAATATCGGTGCTGAAGACAGAGGTTTCGTAATTTCAGTAATAAAATAAGTGGTCTGTCACGTAATCTGACACACTGCCATTGCCGTTCCCGGCAGGTAGAATCAAATTTGTCAAAGTCGCTCCGCGGACGTTTCAAGTTGAAAAACAGTTATATTTGGTGATATGAAGCATTTGGTTAGACACGGGACTCGCATTCGGGAGGACGACGGTTCAATCCCGCGTCCGGCCATCCTGATTTAGGTTTTCCGTGATTTTCCTAAATCGCTCCAGGCAAATGCCGGGATGGTTCCTTTGAAAGGGCACGGCCTACTTCCTCCCCCGTCCTTCCCTAAACCAATGAGACCGATGACCTCGCTGTCTGGTCTCCTTCCCCAAACAACCCAACCCCAACCCCGATATGAAGCATTAATTTTATGTTGATTGTTAGAATCTACGTCGTGTACGAATTAGGAGATTTTTAGCTCCTATTGTATCAAATGTAGGCCATGTGATTGGGCTTGTCAGTTAAACAAGGTTTCACCTCGAGTCAAAATTCCTCAGACGGTAAAATGAGGTATCTATGAGGCGTGACAAGATCGTAGTGAGATACATTCGGCCGATTTGGTTAAACGTTAACTTCTTATATACCTACCACTCTTTTTAAGACGTTAAGTCTCCGAAAATAATTGGAAACTATTTTGATGCCTTTCTTTTTATTAAACGAAAAGGATGGTAAGTTTCATACGTGCTGATTTACTATGCAAATATGTAGCTTAATAATTAGTATCTGCAACGATCACGTTCAGTGCACTCATTTGATACTCTAAAGATCTTGGGTGATGAATGTGGTAGTGATGAGAGCTGTATTGTCAGCGCCACTCAGAAATTAGACTAATTATTTCCACCACAAAGAATATAAAATTTGGGGTTAATATCCAGAGAGAACAGAGGTATGCCATTCAACTTCATTGATCTTAAATTTTTTTACAAACGATTAGTACTGATATACTTAGAATAACTCCCTTAACTTAATGAATATATTCCTGTCTATATGAAACTGCATTAATTTAATGATTGTCAAACGCTCTACAGTAATGGACTGACAACCGACAATGTTTCTATTTTATCCACTATTTCGGAATAACTAACGACTATTAAGCCAAAGAACATATTTATTTATTATTAACTAGCCCCGCGGTCCCAGATGATTAAAACTGGTAGGTACAGTCTAATTAAACGACTTTTTGACGGAAAGCAGTTTGAAGATTCGTTACAACTGGATGGTAATGACAACAACTTTTCTTTTACGTTTCTATCTTTTTCAGCTTTATAATCATTAAATTCGTGAGTAACAAAACCCTAAATGCCGATTTTAGGATTAGCACATGTTTTTCTTAATATCAGCTTGATATACAAGGAGCGTTTAATAACTAAAGCAACGCGTTCCTTTCTGAAAGCAGACTGATATTATTCAGTATTCCAGTAAAACATTTATTCCTCACTCTGTTGGTTCCAAACCCTGTTTTCCAAACTAATCTTCGTTCAGCGTGACAGCCTTGAACCACCATTGTGGGAGGGCCTTTATGCCCGCATGTTGCCATTCTACTGGGCACGTCGCAGCCAACGTCTCGCAGCATCAGTAACCTCCCCACCATCCAAGTACCGTTTCCCGTGGACTGCATCCTTCATCGGACCACTGTTCAGAATCCTTCTGTTAGGCGGCGTGGATCCCAGCGAGCACACACCTTTGAGTACCCCAAATGGCAGAAGAGTTTGTCAGCATTACCAATAGAGACGTCCAGTGGAGCACTATCAGATCGTGATCTGTCGACCACGTCGAATGAGCGGGTCCATATGTCCAACATCGTAGGCGTCACAGCTGTTTATGACCAGGCGGCTCACGGGAGATCGGATAGGTTTTTATGACCTTGGTGCAATGATGAAGACGCCTCGCCCAACGGCTCACAGTGCTTTTGTTCACTGGGAGGTCTCCGTGGACATTCTGCAAGTGCCTACGAATATCTGCGATACTTTGGTTTTCCACAATCAGAAACTCAATGACAGGTCTCTGCTTGGAAGCCATCTTAGTTACAGACGCCATTTACAAGGCCACTTATAACACCGTCACCTATCTGAACTATAGGGGCTTCAGCATTAACATTCTAAAACGTCCCACAACAAATTCCTCATTTTTTTTCAACCGAAACTGGCGGAGGAAAAAAATGCTTTGTATTACTTTTGCTCTTCTAATGGCTTTACGAGAAGATAAACGAACTTCATTTGCAGACAACCTAAGAAGGGGCTCAGATCGTCTTCTAAATCGTTTATATAAATAAGTAACAGGAGAGGATATATAACACTGTCTTTGGGAACGCCAGAAATCACTTAATTGTTACTCGATGACTTTCCGTCAATTACTACGAACTGCGATCTTTTTGACAAGAGATCACGAATCCTGTTGCATAACTGTGCCGATTTTCAATAAGCGCGAAGTTTGATTACAAGCTTGTGGCACAGTGTCAAAAGCCTTCTGAAAATCTCAAAATACGGCCTCAATTCGAAATCCCTTGTCGACAGCACTCAACACTTCGTCTGGTTAAACAGTCGCAATAGCATTAAAATTAATTATTTTGCTTGTTAGATGAACGGTTTCCATCTTCTAAGGGATCCTACATTCTTTGATAACGTAGGAACCATTGGCTTGGAGCAGATCCATATTGGAGGCATGCAGCACACTGCAGCACAGATGGATCTGCTCCACGTCAACGGTTGCTACGGTCATCAGGCATTGTAAGATGGGAAAATGGTGTGTTAGGAGATCGAAACTGGTCAACCATCTAAAAGTAAAAATAAACTACTTGAATGAGGTTACGACTATGTGTATTGAAGTATGTTTTGATGTTACAGCCGCGCGGCCATGATGGGCCATGTCGCGGACTGCGCGGCCCCTCCCGACAGAGGTTTGAGTCCTCCCTCGGGCATGGGTGCGTGTGTTGTTCTTAGCATACGTTCGTTTAAGTAATGTGTAAGAGTATGGACAGATGAACTTAACAGTTTGGTCCCTTGGGAATTCAGACACATTTGAACATGTATAATATTACAAATGTCAGTGGTTTTCTTGGAACAATATTCTAATAAATTTTATTATTATTGTCACTCCCCTTAGTTGATAGTTGCAAAAATTAGACAGAAGTAAATAGATACCGTGGGTAGTATTTGTGCCAAGTGTGAGATGTGATGGGCAAGGAGAAAATTTGGAGGGGGCCGAGAAAGTAATTTATATTTTAGAAGGGGGATACGAAAAATTAAGTTTGAGAACCCTGTGCTCGATGTCGATCAGTTTGACTTAATGGAAGATAAAAGCACCAGAGGCGCAGTTCTGAGGTAGCTGTTGATAATGGAATAAAGAACAAAGAAAAGTCACTACGCGTTCACATATTTTGTCGACCTAGATGAACCGTTCGACAATGTCAAATGGTGCAAGATGGTCGAAATTATGAGAAAGCCATAGTGAAAGAGAGGTAATACACAACACGCACAAGAGCCAAAAGGGAAGAATAAGAGTGGTAGACGAAGAACTGAGTGCTCGGATTAAAAAAAGAGTGTGAAACAGGGATGCAGTTTTCCGACCCCATTGTTCAATCTGTACATCGAAGAACAATGACGGATATAAAAGAGAGGCTCAAGAGTGAAATCCAGGATGAAAGGATGTGAATGATAAGATTCGCTGATAACATTGTTATCCTCAGTGAAGGTGAAGAAGAATTAGAGGGTACAGAATATGCATTGAATGTAAGTGGAAAAAAGATGAAAGTAATGAAAATTTGAGAAAAGAGGGCAACAAGAAACTTAACGCCAGGGTTGGTGATCACGAAGAAGATGAATTTAAGGATTCTTGCTGCCTAGGCAGCAAAATAACCCATGATGGGCGGAGCGAGGAGAACATTAAAAGCAGACTAGCACTGGTAAAAAGTGCATTTCTGGCCAAGATAAGTATACTGGTATGAAACATAGGCCTTAATTTGATGAAGAAATTTCTGAGAATGGACGTCTGGAGCACAGAACTGTATGGTAGTGAAACATGGAGTGTGCGAAAACAGGAACAGAAGAGAATCGAAGCATTTGAGATGTGGTGTTACAGGCGAAAATTATTAAGTAGACTGATAAGGTAAAGGATGAGGATGTTCTGCGCAGATGGAGAGGAAAGGAATAAATGGAAAACACTGAGGGGAAGAAGGGACAGGACAGGAACATCTGATAAGACATCACGGAATAACTTCCATGGTTCTACAGGGAGAGGGCAAGAAACTGTAAAGGAAAACAGAGACTGAAATACCTCCAGCAAATAACTGAGGACATAGGTTGCCGCCAACTCTCCTTGCAGCTCACATTTGAAAATATTTGGAACTGAATCCGACTTCTTTCTTCTGCACTAGTGGCATTACGTGTTTGTAGACAAAAACTGACCCTTTTCACCTTCCTGAGAAACACCGCAGGGCTGCTTTCGTGGTTAGGTTTACTTTTTCTCTTTTGGGCGTGTTCGCTGCTCGTGATGAATGGCAGGGAATTCTTCCTCACACGTACTCCTGTGTCTGCACTTTTCCGCCGGTGCCGTTTCTTTTGAACGTGCAACTCCTAGCTATAAATCACGCTTGTCCTTACGCATTTAGGCCGATTATACACTGCTCCGTGAGTGAAATTTTTGTCTAAGTGACTGATCTTCACTGCACGTTTCCGCTGGTGCCGTTAATTTAGACATGCTGGCGCAGAAGCCTCCGAGGACATAGATCTTGATTAAGTTTTTACTGTGTGATTGTCAGGGAAGGATGAAGAACTAAGTCCTGGAATCGTACCTTAGAAGGATCTGGTTCAGTTCACAATCGGTCGTTCATACTGATGTAATTTTCCTATATTAGCAGACTAAAAACTGCAGAAAATGTTGGATTTTCTTCCCCCATCACTCCCGCATTGGATTAATCATACCTGGTACAGGTTGTATCAACAACTACTCCCCAACGTTGCCATTGTCAGCGATTAACAGTCATTGCTCTAAGATTATACATCGGATATTCTGCAGCATATGCATTTGAGTTCAGTGTTCATTATGTGACGAAAAGAAACCGTCAAACACTCGTGATGGCGTATGTCCAGCAAAAGGAGATGTGTTTTGATCTGAATTGAAGGACAACTTGGGTCTAAGAACTCCGGGTGTCTACAGTATTTCCCGTGAATGTGGGAAACAATATATTGGGCAGACGCAGCGTTGCATAACTCAACGCATCTCTGAACATGTGAGAAGCGTCCGCCTCGGACAAAAAGAAAAATCCGCGGTAGCGGAGCACAGCCTTAGTCAAGAACACACGTTTCAGTTTGAAGAAACCAAGAGACTGTGTAGAGCGAAAGGTTTCTGGGACTCAGTTATTAAAGAGGCAGTGGAGATACGGGTTAGTGACAACCTGGTCAATCAGGACAGTGGCTTCCAACTCAGCAGCGCGTGGAATACAATATTATCAAGAATGAGACGAGAGCGCTCCGATGGAGGTAGGTTGGTGGCGGCATATGGAATAAACAGGCCGCACCGAGACGAGACGCCAGGACCCGGCACCCGCTGCTCCCCCTCCCTTCCCCCCCCCCCCCCCCCCCCCCCCCACCACCACCACCCGCCGCCGCGCCGATTCCGCTCGCGCCTGATTGGCCCGACCCGCGCCGAGGATGCAGAGATGCCCGTGGTCCAGCGGCTATAAAGACCCGGACGAGACGTGAACCCGACACTTCCCCTGAAGATGGCAAGTAAGAAACATGCTGAAACGTTGCTGGAGAACAACGCATTGACTCGGCTGTCAACCCGAGAAGAATTTATCTTTTTGATCTGAGTTGTTAACAATCAGATAAAAAATATTAAATGTTGGGGAGGAGGTATTTTCTTTGGATTATTGCATAAATAGAAAAGAACATGAAATGCTCTCTTGGCATTGGAACGTATCTTGTACGAGATAGGAAAACAAAAACCGGATGAACAGAATTTAATTTGAAATTTTAAGCAAAAATTTCTCTTCCTCTCATTCTTAATTGATTTGCTTGTATGTAAAGTCAGCAAGCGATAAGCAATAAACGAAATGCATACAGAAGGCTAACGTTTCCATAACAGAACGGTAAGTAAATTGTCTTTCCAGAAACTATGCAATTCTCAAAATACGCATCACTTACTGCTAAAGAACAATGAAAATTAAAATTAACTCTGAATTTTTTCTGAAATTTTTTTAGTGCGAAGTGTCTTGCGGTTCTCAAATGGGGAAGAAGAGCTGCTTTGGCACAAACAGTTAAAAAGTCTTATCTTGAATTTTGTCATGCATTAAACAATGGAATTTATCTATCTGATGCTAGCTTTTTTTTAAGATCGTTCTGCAAATTGTTACTATCTTCTGGTGTTGGTATCTTGGTATAAGCATCTGCATCGTCTGCGGATAGCCTAAAGAGCATCCGACGGTTTGTACTACGGGCGTGAGTCAAAATCTTAAATTTGTAATATGAAATCGAAAATTTTTCACCGTTACCGTTATCCTGTAAGTTGGTAAGCGTGCTATAAACTGCGTGCAGAATGGCCTATAGGTGGCAGCATTGTGCAGATGCACACATACCGTCGCATTATCAGTATAAAGATGGCCACTTACAACTTACACCAGGGAACAACAGCGTTCTGTTGTTCGGTTTTTGAGTAGTGAAGGTATCAAACTATTGAAATTCATTGACGAATGAAGGTTCAGTACGGTGATACATGTTTATCACAGCAGCAAGTCTACGAATGGAGTAGGAAGTTCGCAAATGGTGTGACTTCAGTGGAAGATGCTCCTCGTTCAGGTCAGGCACAACGAGTTATGACTCCACAGCACATCGCAGCAGTTGCAGCCATAGTGAAGGAAAACCGCTGAGTGACACTGAATGACGCAATGGGATGAAAGAAGTTCCGTCCTGATGAAGAGGTACGTCACGCTGCGCATGAGTAGCTGCGCGGAATACCAAAAGGATATTTTTGTGTAGGAATTTATGCACTTTGTAAGCGCTAGAGGACTTGCATTGAGCGTGGGGGAGATAATGTTGAAAAGTGATACAGCTTTGTACCACTTATGCACAATGAACAATATTTTTTAAAAAAATATTTAAGGTTTTCATTTGGCTCACCCTCGTAGATCATTTATATACATTGTAAGCAGCAACGGTCCTATCACACTTCCTTTGGTACAGCGGATATTGCCTTTACATTTGTCTCACAATTTGCATCCAGAAGTTGGACCATTACGGAATAAGGGGCGTAGCTCAAAATTGGTTCACCTCTTACTTTAGCAACAGGCAGCAAAAGCTCATTATTCACAATTTTGATAAAGACGGTGATGTGCGATCTGAGTGGGGTACTGTCAAGTGGAGGGTGCCCCAAGGATCAGTGTTGTGGCCGCTCCTGTTCCTTATTTATATAAATGATATGCCCTCTAGTATTATGGGTAACTCTAAAATATTTCTGTTTGCTTGACAGTAAAGGATGTTGTGTACAACATTGACTCGGTTTCAAGTAGTGCAGTACATGACCTCAGTATATGGCTTGTATAAAATAACGTTAAATCACAGTAAGACTCAGTTTTTACAGTTTCTAACACACAATTCAACAAAACCAGACGTTTTAATCTCTCAGAACGGGCATATGGTTAATGAAACGGAATAGTTCAAATTTCTAGGTGTTCAGATAGACAGTAAGCCGTCGTGGAGAGCCCATGTTCAGGATTTTGTTCAAAGACTTAATGCTGCCAATTTCACTATGCGAACGGTATCAAAAATGAGTGATACTTCGACACGTAAATTAGTCTACTTTGATTA